>NC_090050.1:18789734-19389734 GCF_038355195.1 Osmerus mordax
GGTAATGACAGACAGCCCAGGGTCAGGGTCAGAGCTAATGCTGGGAATCTCTCCCCACAGACACTCACATCCATAAATCCCCTGCTCTATGATAGTGTCCTGAGGAGCTCTTCCCCTGAGAAAGACCTGCTGCTGTGTGCTGTGTGCTCATCCCACTGCCAGCCGACGGCCCCTCTCCACAACAACACCCCACAACCACCCTGGATGAAGGACATGGATGCTTTTTTTATCAGTCAACCCCAACTGAACAACCTTAGACCTGAAGGAGTGTAAAAACAAACCCCATGGAACAGTCCTGGATGTAGTCCTACAGTCCTGGTTCTGAAGATACTCTAGAGGTTCTTCCCTCACAGTGTGAGGTCCTGACTCTCAGACACCACAGATAGAATTTACGATGGTCCAGTTGAGCTGCATACCTGAGATTTCTCTTTAAACCCATCCATCTCTAGGTGTGCGAAACCGCTCCGTAAATCACTCTTTGCTGCAGGAACGAAAGAAGGAAAGAGAGGGATGGAGAAAACGGGCGCGCTAGTCTTCGTGCGGTTGTAAGTTGCGTTGATTGTGTTTCCAGAATCGCTGACTCATGGCTTCTTATAACCATGACGACGTCTCTCATGCACACAAACACTCACGGTCGCAAACACACTCCACTTGAGCTGTGGTATGGAAGTGTAGTTCCAGTGATAAAGGGCTAGATGGCGTGGTGCCTTCAGCGGCGTGAGGCTGGCACCATGGACTCAAGGTTCCCTCCTGTACCAGCCAGGCATTTGGGATCCCTAGTTGGCTGTTGCAGTGATGAAGATGAGGAAGGTGTTTGGTCAGGTGGTTCAGACGGACCATCCTGATCCTGTGCCTTCCCTGTGGCTCATGCTACTCTGTGGTGAATTTGGTGAGGCTTATGCAAGATCTAAAAGTACCCCCCCTCTCTCTCAACCGTAAGAGAAGCAGGACTGGGGAGGACCTGGGAGGAGAAAGTGCAGAGCCGAGCACTCTGGCTGTGTGGTTGTGAGGTCGGCCCAGATCCCTGCTCTGCCACACTGTGGAGTTCCACACGCCAACCCAAACACCCTCACACACACACACACACAAGCGCTGGTTTAGAATCTTAATTTAAACCTTATTTTGATGAGTGTTGGATGTTGCTGCAGTCTTCGAAAGCAAACCAGCTCAGCTGTTTTCTCCTCCTGTAAATCATCCTTCTTTTTCTCACTCTCTTTTTTGCCCTCCACAATTTCTCTCATTATTTTCTTTATTTCTCTCTCTCCCTCTTTCTCTTTCCATGTCAGTCTCTTTTTTCACATTTTCCCCCCCATCTCTCTTCTTCCATCATTTTCTCTTGTCAGTCCATCATTCTGTCTCACCCTCTCTCTGTGACTCTCTGTCTCTGTCTGTCTCTGTCTGTCTCTCTCTCTCTCTGTGTTTGTCTGAAAAGTGCCACTTAGCATTCAGGCTGTGTGTAGCTCAGGGTGTGTTACTGACCGCTCAAGTCAGTATTATTGCAGGACTCAGCCAAGACAGTGAGGGAGACGTGAAACTTAAGGAGTCACTCAAGCAAACCCACACCTAAACCACACTCACACACATGCACACCTACTCATTAGGAACATCATAAATCAGAAGGCAGAAAATCATTAATCTTTCACTATTGAGTTCAGCTACCCAACAGAAGGTGTTATAATCATCTCCTCACACTGGCGCTCAGGATAACCCAGCTAGCAGCGCTCACACCAGGACTGGCGCTCAGGATAACCCAGCTAGCAGCGTTCACACCAGGACTGGCGCTCAGGATAACCCAGCTAGCAGCGCTCACACCAGGATTGGAGCTCAGGATAACCCAGCTAACAGCACTCACACCAGGATTGGAGCTCAGGATAACCCAGCTAGCAGCGCTCACACCAGGACTGGCGCTCAGGATAACCCAGCTAGCAGCGTTCACACCAGGACTGGCGCTCAGGATAACCCAGCTAGCAGCGCTCACACCAGGATTGGAGCTCAGGATAACCCAGCTAGCAGCGCTCACACCAGGATTGGAGCTCAGGATAACCCAGCTAGCAGCGCTCACACCAGGACTGGCGCTCAGGATAACCCAGCTAGCAGCGCTCACACCAGGATTGGAGCTCAGGATAACCCAGCTAGCAGCGCTCACACCAGGACTGGCGCTCAGGATAACCCAGCTAGCAGCGCTCACACCAGGATTGGAGCTCAGGATAACCCAGCTAGCAGCGCTCACACCAGGATTGGAGCTCAGGATAACCCAGCTAACAGCACTCACACCAGGATTGGAGCTCAGGATAACCCAGCTAGCAGCGCTCACACCAGGACTGGCGCTCAGGATAACCCAGCTAGCAGCGTTCACACCAGGACTGGCGCTCAGGATAACCCAGCTAGCAGCGCTCACACCAGGATTGGAGCTCAGGATAACCCAGCTAGCAGCGCTCACACCAGGACTGGCGCTCAGGATAACCCAGCTAGCAGCGCTCACACCAGGATTGGAGCTCAGGATAACCCAGCTAGCAGCGCTCACACCAGGACTGGCGCTCAGGATAACCCAGCTAGCAGCGCTCACACCAGGACTGGCGCTCAGGATAACCCAGCTAGCAGCGCTCACACCAGGATTGGAGCTCAGGATAACCCAGCTAGCAGCGCTCGCGGTGCTACTGCAGTCCAGTCACAGTGTACAAGCTTCACAGATTCACAGACGGGTCAACACTAACGTACCAAATGCTGGACTGAGAATCTAATTTTAAAGGTTCCTGATATATACTGTACTGTAATAACAAGGTCAAAATCAAGTCCTGGTTACACCTATGTTTACGAATGAAAGAGCTCCCTCAGACCCTGATGTGAGGACAGGACAGGGGGCGTGTCTTCAGCTGGGCTGTGTTGAGGAGTGTCTATCTCTGGCTGTGATCAACACTACCACCCAGTGGGAACAGCTCCAGTGACAGTTCTATTGACTCTGCTACTGTGTGCCACTTCCTGTCTCCCAGCTCCTGCCACTGTTGGCCCCCTGTTGCCATGGCAAGGCTGGCATGGGCTTGGAGGGATTGCATCAGAGGTCAGGGTGTAGGGGGTGTGGCTCAGGGATCTGCACCAGCTCTGCTTTCCCATGATCACCGGTAGCCAAGCCCACATGTGAGAACTCCGAGTGGTGGTCTGTTCTCACAGGCCGTGGTGCAGACACACACCCCGGAAACTCCTGAACATGCGGACATGTGTGCACCAAGAAAGACACATCACATCACGCTCATAAAACACAACAACACAATTCTTGCAGATATGTTCAAAAAATGCACTACCCTAAACAAGCGCATACACACACACCTGGGAATTATTTCACACAGAGAGAAACACATGTGAGATGCGTGTGTCCAGACCCTGGGAATTAAAGTGACAGAGCAGAGGCAGTATAAATAGTCTCCCAGCGGCTCCGAGGAAACACCCATAGCCACCAAACACACACATACAAACACACTCAATGATAACACTGACAGTCAATCAGCCAGCTAGGGGGAAAATATCCCTCATAGCACGACACAATGACTCTTGACGCCAACTGAAACATCACAACAGTTGTGCTGTCTGTATAGAACCTAACAGAAGTGTCAGGACACTTGACACTGTGCACATGCACGCTGCAGAATCAGAATCAGAATGGGATTTATTCGCCATGAAAGTTTACACAGACAAGGAATTTGCTTTGGCAGGAAGGTGCATACAATAAACATATACCTAAAATTTAAATATGTGGACTATCTATACTAAGGGTACATAAACTAGCAGTACTAAGTGGGATTGCCGTAAATTACAATATAAAAATACAAAAATACAAATATTACAAATAAAAAATAAATGCACACATTTCAGTGTAGGAACATGCACACACACATCCTCTAATCTCTGAGCGGTGGGAGTACCTTTTCAGTGTTTCGCCCAGTTGTTTCCTACTGTATGTCACACCAGGAAATTACTCACTCTATCAACAGTGTGTACTTGTGTGTGTGTGTGTGTGTGTGTGTGGAGGTACCTACCTACTTTATGAGGGCGACACTTACATCCGAGGAAGGAAGTGATGCGTTAATGAGCAGGAAGTGGAGTGGAATGTCAAAGGGGGGAAAGCATCTGACATGACGGAGCTTTCCATGTGTGTGTTTGTGTGTGTGTTTGTGTGTGGGTGTGTTTGTGTGTGGGTGTGTTTGGGTGTGTGTCCATTAAGGAATCAGTTACTGAGAACCAGAGCAGCTATCTGGGCAACAGTGTCAGAGTAGACTTGCATAACAAACATGAGTCCAGTCATTCTCACCAGGAATGAGCATGCCACCATGTGACAGGGTAAGGTCGTCAGTCACACTCTCTGTTTCCTGCCCCTCAGGCCACACGACTGTACTGTAAACCCCCATATCGTCCTCAGCTGCAGAACACTGACTCTGATCTCGAGTCTAGTCTTCTATCTACTTCTCAAAGTTGATCCCATGATTCAACCAGCAACTCTCCTAACTCTTCTTGAACTTTGGTATTTTCTTTGGTATTTTTTCCTATCCTCCCATCTCCTCTCCTCGTCAACTTCAGGAAAAATCCCCTGCATGCACACACACATACACACACATCAAAGGTGAAATGATTCTGATCTATAGAGGAAGGAAGGGGTTAACATTAAAATGATAAATGGAATGGCTTGTCGGAATAGAAGAAGGCATGTACAGGAACTCATTTCCAAATTCCATAGATGCTGTCAATAGTTTGGAGCGTGTAGAAACTGGAATATGAGATCACACCCCATGTTTTAACAGATAGAGAAGGGTCTCTCAGCCACTGAGCAGAGCCAATCAGACTGTATCTCTGGATGCTAGTGTCTAGCCTCAAACTGGCCAAGTGGTGTCCAGACCAACACCATGAGGAGCCAAGACAGATTTATCTCTGCTTTGAATTCAAACTCATTATCATACCCAGGGCTAGACTGGTCATCCAGACCCCTGGGAAGATAAACCTAAACTTTCTGCACACATACACTGGCATGCACACACACACATACACACATGCATGTATGCAAAGATACACACATGCATGCACACACACACACACAAATCTTCTCCAATGGAGTGGTGTGTGCCAAGCGTCAGCCAGATGACCAATGGGACTCCGTCACCAGGGACAACCGTGTCACCAGCTAGGAGAATTGTGTGTCATCCCATAACCACAGGATTTGTGACCCATCACCATGGTAACAGTTCGAGGCTGACCTTTGGAACAATGGCGGACAGAGTCAGTAAGACAACTGTGGCATGGAGAGAGTTATGGCTGCATTCATGTTGTGTGTGTGTGTGTGTGTGCGAGAAAGAGAGAGAGAAAGTTGGACAGGAGACTAGACAAGACCTTACATCACTCACCCAGACAGAACCAGGGTTGGTTTGTATCTGCTCAAGTCTGGTCTGGTCTAGTCTGGTTGTATCTGGTCTGGTCTAGTCTGGTTGTATCTGGTCTGGTCTAGTCTGGTTGTATCTGGTCTGGTCTAGTCTGGTTGCATCTGGTCTGGTCTAGTCTGGTTGCATCTGGTTTGGTCTAGTCTGGTTGTATCTGGTCTGGTCTAGTCTGGTTGTATCTGGTCTGGTCTAGTCAGGGTGGACTGAAGAACTCTTTTTTCTCTCCCTCTCTCCTCCCTACCTCCTACTCCCTCTCTCCTCTACTCCTCTCTCCTGTCTCTTCTTCCTGTCCATGCTAACTTTTACATGGAATCCTGAGACAATGGGCCCCAGCTGTGAGGTTGTAAAATCTCTGGAACGTCACTAAAGCTGCACCGTGGGCCGCAAATGGCTTCAATTAGCCTGTCAGATGCTAATAAAGCTTGTTAAAAGACGACCAACTATCCAGATCATCTCCAGTGTCTCCCACCACCCCTCAGCCCCTCAGCGCCCCACCCCTCCCACCCCTCGTAAAAAAAGACAGACAGACATACATACAGTACATACATGAAGAAAAACAGACTGACTGGATTTCTTCAGTTTCTGTGCCCCACCACCCCATGCACACACACACACATGCTGACTGTCTGCTTATTTACTTAGACTGTGATCAATCCAGAAAGCCCAAAGGGCTCTCATTGACAAATTCCAAGAGCCTTCATCCATCATCCGTTAAATAGAGAGATGTGGCTGCGACACGTCCTTCTGGCTTACGTATAGAGTGTGGGGTGAATGAGCATGTGCCAGGGTTTTCTCTTTTTACTGTAACAGTGTGTGTATGTTCGTGAACGGTGAGAAAACAACCTCTTACACAGCATCGTCTATAAATTGCATATTGTTTGTTTTATGATATGTTGCATGTCTATAGTATAGGCTACCAATGTTCATTTGAGGAGAGGAAAGGAGATGAGAGGAGAACAGGGGAGGGGAGGGGAGGGGAGGGGAGGGGAGGGGAGGGGAGAGGAGAGGAGAGGAGAGGAGAGGAGAGGAGAGGAGGGGAGAGGAGAGGAGAGGAGGGGAGAGGAGAGGAGACGAGCGGAGAGGAGAACAGGGGAGGGGAGGGGAGGGGAGGGGAGGGGAGGGGAGGGGAGGGGAGGGGAGGGGAGGGGAGGGGAGGGGAGGGGAGGGGAGAGGAGAGGAGAGGAGAGGAGAGGAGAGGAGGGGAGGGGAGGGGAGGGGAGAGGAGAGGAGAGGAGAGGAGAGGAGAGGAGAGGAGAGGAGAGGAGAGGAGGGGAGGGGAGAGGAGAGGAGACGAGCGGAGAGGAGACGAGGAGAGAGGAGAAGAGAGGAGAGGAGAAGAGAGGAGAGGAGAGGAGGGGAGAGAAGGGGAGAGGAGGGGGAGAGAAGGGGAGAGGAGGGGAGAAGAGAGGAGAGAAGGGGAGAGGAGGGGAGAGAAGGGGAGAGGAGGGGAGAAGAGAGGAGAGAAGGGGAGAGGAGGGGAGAAGAGAGGAGAGAAGGGGAGAGGAGGGGAGAAGAGAGGAGAGAAGGGGAGAGGAGGGGAGAAGAGAGGAGAGAAGGGGAGAGGAGGGGAGAGAAGGGGAGAGGAGGGGAGAGGAGGGGAGAGAAGGGGAGAGGAGGGGAGAAGAGAGGAGAGAAGGGGAGAGGAGGGGAGAGAAGGGGAGAGGAGGGGAGAAGAGAGGAGAGAAGGGGAGAGGAAGCCTCCAGGGAGTGTTCATTTGAGGCCAGAAGGGGCTGAACTGTAAAAACGTCCCACAGAGTAACACTCACTTTGGCTCTGAGGTCTCAGTGTGGAAACAGTGTGTGATTTATACTGACAGATCAATACATAAACCCTTCAGTCATCATCAGCACTCAACAACAGAAGGATTTCTCAACATTGATTCTGAAGAACTTTGTGGATGCCACAGGTTTCACCCCACTGTAGCATCTGTTAGTTTCTCACTGCTATACTGTCTGGAATATCTGAACTACAGGAAGAGAAGAGGAAAGGGAGGGAGAGAAAGCAAAGGAGAGGAGAAGAGAGGAGGGGAAAGGAGAGGAAAGGAGAGGAGCGGAGCGGAAAGGAAAGGAGACCAGTGTGAACCTCACTGCTGAGGCCAGTTAACCCCGTCAGTCTGGGGCTGGGAACCCAATTTGTCCATCAAGGCTGAAATATGGGACTGAGCTGAGAAAGAGAATGTCTTTGTATTTGTGTGTTTATGTGTGTGTGTTCAGTGTGTGTGTTTGTGTGTGTGCTTGGGATTGGGTAATAAAATATATAAGTTTGTATAGGGAGTCAGAGGGGGGAGTTTGTGAAGGATGGAATAGCATTTAACATTTGACCTGGTTCAAAATGATTTTCTCGCTCTCTATTTGTCTGTATGTCTGTCCCTCTCTCTCTCTCTCCCTCCCTCTCTCTCTCTTTCTGTCCTGACGGCCAGGAACTAGGAAGCAGGAAGTATCCTACTGTCATCACACAGACATGGCACATTGGTTCCCAGGGCCAGCAGTGATGACATCACCCAGGGCATGGTACTCCTTCCACCAGCTGACTCACGGTCCGAGCAGGAGCCGAGGAGGGCAGGAACCAGATTATGACCAGATAATGCAGGATGAGGTCACTGGCACTGCCTTTAGGACCTATTGTATTATTGTTGATGGCCCATATCTACAGTAGGTTAAAATATACTTTTTTGCTTCTTGACGGCTTCGTAGTGGTTTGGGACAAACTCCGAATTCACCTCATACCTTACTTGCACAAACTCACGAACACACGCACCACACCTAAAGGGACACCAACACTCTTTTTCTTTTACTCTCTTTCTTTCTCTCTCTCTCTCTCAGGCCCTGACGTGTCCGTCGGTGTGTTGCTTGGCGAGCGGAAGAGTGCTGAGAGTCTAACTGCAGGTTCCAGCAGTGATAAATAACACTGATGAACTGAGGGGTTACAGAGCACAGCCTAGAGAGGAGAGGTGCAGTTAGACCGGCTCAGTCATCATTTACAGGTGGCAGCAGCTGAACGTAGCATCTGAATAGAGCATGGCACTGTGTGTGTGTCTCTCTGTGTGTCTGTGTGTGTGTGTGCGCGTGTGTGTATTCACGTACATGACGATGTGAGTGACTGTTTATCTGGGCACGACAGGGGGTCTGTAGCGCACACAATCACAGACATTATGATGGAGTGTTCTGGTCAACAGGCCTGGGAACACCACACACCCTCTGTTTGGGAGTCTAGGGAGGTTTGGGAAACATTCAGGGCTGCGTTCACAGGCAGCATTGACCATTATGTTTCTGTGTTTGTCAAGGTCGTTTTAAATGGATCCATTAAGAACCGGCGCCACAAGCTTTGACTGGATGCTTCCAGGGTATCTCTGTTCACTCACACACAAACACACACACACACCCGGACACAAGGTACTGATGACTGTGTTGATGCAGAACCAGCGGGCATGGTGTTGCTTAGACGAGATGACGGCTCACACAAAGAGAGCTTCAGGGGAAAGGAACTGTGTGAAAGTCCAAGGAGACAAGGCTTTCCTGTGGCCTTCAACAACCACCTCACCAGTCAACAAGTGTTGACTAGGATTAAATCAACATTGCTGAATATACAGTCTAATACATCACCTGAAGTTCCAACATTTTTATATGGAGTGCCCACGGTATTTTCAGCGGATGTATTAGGACAGCACTAAGGTGTTCCACACAGGTCTACTCGATGGAGGGGATAGAATGCATCTCCAACAGTTACCTCTTCTATAATGGCCACAATGCTGTCTGGGTCACAAATAAACATCTGTCTTAAAGGCAGACAGGTTTACTCATTGCCCATAAAAAACATCTGTCCTTAAGGATGCTCTCTCTCTCTCTTTCTCTCCGTCTGTCTCTTTCACACTCGCTCCCCCACACACACATACACACTTACGCACACACACTTACACACACACGTACACACACACACACAAAAGAGAAACACGCACACAGCTTGGTTACCTGGCTACCCCACATAGAATGCGAGGAGACAATGGTAGTATAGGGGTGTGTGTGTGTGTGTGTGTGAGGTATGGCAGGTTTAGTGGGGATAAAAGAATGGTCTGGAGAGTGTGTGTTCCACAGCGGGACTTTATGACCTTGCCTTCGAGGGCCACCAACGCCGCTCCTTGACATGACATTTATAACTGTGAAATCAGACCCCTGCACACAGACTGGTCCTCACAGCAAGAAGCCCACTCAGACAGAGGAACCCTGCTCTGATGCTGGCTGACTGGTGTACCAGAGACACAACCTCACTGGATGGTGTGGTCCCAGGTGCATGCTCTTCTGCTGCTGTGTCTCGGTTGGCCAGATGGGGGCGATGCTGAGGGCGGTGTTGGTGGTGGAGAATGAAGCAGTATCCTACAGAGGGTCGACTTCCTAGGAGAGTTGCGACAGGTAATTCTTGTCGTAACATGTGCATGTGTGTGTGCGTGTGGATGTTTGTTTGTGCGTACGTGTGTGCATGTGTGTGTCTCTGTGTGTGTGCTTTCCGTTCCTCTTCGCATGAGCTGACTGTGCTGTTGGTCAGGCACCATAAATATGGATCTATGGTCCTATAGACAGGAGAAAAGACTGTATTGTTCGCTGAACTACAGAGCAAGCACACTTTTCCCACAGAGCTCAAACACACACACGCGTGCGCGCACACACACACTGTTTTCCCACAGTGCTCGACGCTCCCAGGAGAGTAAATTGCGGGAGATCCTGTAATCCAGGGCAGTGGATTCAGATGCAGCAATTACACCAGGGAGAGCGAAGAACACACAGACACACACACACACACAAAATACGCATGAACTCCTTTTCTCTCTCTCTTTCCCTTGCTCTCAAACACACAGACTCACACACACTCTGCGGAGCAGCTATCCGCCTGTCAACACTGCAGCAAATTAACTGACATCAAACACCAGTGAGCACAGGCTTAGACATGTAGGGGACACAATCTGACTGGGAGAGAGGGGGCGGAGGCAGCAAGGTGGGGGGGGGGGGCTGGGGGGGGGGGGCACTGGGAGGCAGAGGGAGGCAGGGGCAGAGGCAAGGTGAGAACTGAGAGGACACAGAGACGAAGGAGTGGCCGAGAGGAGAAAGAGAGAGGGTCTCTATCCATTCTCTAAGTCTGAATCTTAAGCCCTTGTCTAAACCCCGTTACTGAGGCCGGTCCAGGGTGTGTTAGGTCCCAGCCCAGCCTCAGCCCAGGGTGATGCTGATGGTTCTGGCAGGCAGCAAGGGGGACTGTGGTAGGGACAGAGATCCAGACCAGCTGGGCTCAGGGGGTCTGAATCAAGCCTCTGTTCCTCCAGGGTTCTGCCCAATCTCTCCCTTGTGTTGTGTGTGTGTGTGTGTGTGTGTGTGTGTGTGTGTGTGTGTGTGTGTGTGTGTGTGTGTGTGTGTGTATGCGTGTGTGTGCACTCACATGTGTGTGAGAACTAGCTCCCAACCTATGTCACAGATGTGATGTCATCCTCCAAAAGGAGAAAATTATGTTTGGATTCAACAGTCCAGTAGGCTGTCCTTGAATGTGACCAATACAAGCACACAGACACACACGCACACACACAGTAACACACAGACACACACAGGCTCTGCATCATTAACTGTGTGTCATGTACGACATCGGGCACTATGTCAACGGCCCAGATTCTAAATCTGAGCACACACACCACCTGTGTGTGCAGCAAGTATGTGGATGCTGCTGTAGATGGACACAGGACGCCAGCCAGTGATAGTTTCCAGCTGTTTCTAATTTGTCCTAACCAGTACCTCCCCCTGCACACGTGCAGAAGGCCTCCTACACATGCAGTCCTCTCCACCTGCCAGCTGCTTCCTGACACGGCAGCAGTCAGTTTGCCCCTGATGCCCTCAAACACAACACAACAACAGCACACGTCCCACCAAACACAACAGCTTGTTAACCTTGTCAACCACCTTGTGTGGCATTCCTGCAATTCCCTGCAGTCTTGCAGTTATCTAATTACATTTACTAACCAACCTCAGACCCACGCCCTGCCCCACCACCTCAGCCCGTCCAGAAAGGAAGACAAACCATGACAGTCCAGGACACATTCCCAGCCACAGCTTTGGAAGACTGGCCTTAACAATCAATTACAGTGTAGACATGGCAGAGACCAAACAATACTGTTGCTAGCCAATGATGGAGGCTATCTGTGACAGAGCCCAGACTGGGCTTGCCTCAGCCCCAACTCCCCTCGTCTTGAGGGGAGGCAGAGAGAAGCCAGACACCTGCACTGGCCCATCTGGCTTCCATCACAACAGCAGCCAGAACCCAAACTGGGTCAGAGAGACTCAGATCCCTGGGCCGATAGAAGCTACAGCTCAGCCCGACTCTTGGACCTGCTGGAAGCTAGATGGTTCAATGGACACAGCTCTACACCGCTAATTTGTATTGGTAATTGGTGCACTGACAGCTACAGTGTGCATCGATGTGTGTGCATGTATGTGCGTGTGTGTGTGTTTAGGTGTAATTAGGAGCTCTGACAGGTACATATTAGCTCTGTAATTGATCTGGGGGCTGTTTCCCTACCTGTCAGGCTCCACTGCTCAGAGGGCTCAGCCTAGCACTGTGCTAACATGCTAAGGGAGTCAGGTGGCTGAGCGGTGAGGGAATCGGGCTAGTAATCCGAAGGTTGCCAGTTCGATTCCTGGTCATGCCAACTGACGTTGTGTCCTTGGGCAAGGCACTTCACCCTACTTGCCTCGGGGGAATGTCCCTGTACTTACTGTAAGTCGCTCTGGATAAGAGCGTCTGCTAAATGACTAAATGTAATGTAACTTCTCTTTCACTGTCTGCTTCACTCACCCTTCACTCCACCAGCCTCACACACGCTGCTCTCATCAAGAGATTCTTTCCTATGATAACATGATTTTTGTTCCTTGCTGTGGCTTTGCTAACAAGTCTCAGTGCAGTATTGCACATGCGTTATTAGTTGCTAAGTGTTAGCCTCTGCCCCTGTGCTTCACTCCAGATGGGTTCTCTCACCTCCCCTTCTCTGGCCTTCACTGGCCAGCTGAAACACACCAGTCTGGCTTGTGTAGCTTTACTGCACTGGCATAGCAAACTAGCTTGATAGCTAGCGCCTTTGTGTGTCACTCAACACAGCTGTTTCCCCTCACCTCCCCTTGCACTTGCGAGGCTGATACTGTAATTTATGCGAGTGTGTGTGTGTGTGTGTGTGTGCATGCGTGCCCGTTAGTATGTGATTTCATTCCGGTCTGGCGGATATTTCACTGCTTATTACAGGGTGAAACCTTCTCATCCCTGACAGTGTTTGTTTAACTGTTGAGTCATAGTGCAGCTCTGTAAGCATCTCTTTAAACACCACTTGGAGGTTAATGGCTGGAGAAGAGATTCTAATGATTTATACATGCTGCTTCACTGCCTGGCCTTGACAAGAAGCACTGCACTACTGCATGAGCCATGGGGCCTCAGAGGTGTCGCTCGTTCACATCAAAGCTGCTTGATCCATTTGGAAAAGCTTTATATTTCGGCTGTAAAGACTATGAACAGAGTTGTTAGGTTGAAAAATGATCTTCCTGCATCGATATTTCAACGCACGGTTATTGTGGGCCGAGGTGAGGGGAGAGACCCGGATCACCGTCACTGGAGAAAGAGGTGAAGGTTTGGAGGCCGCTCAGCACCCTCTCAATATTAGGTTCTTCACAGTGAAAACATCATTAAGGCCTCGGGTTGTTTCTGGCAGAGTGCTGAATCAAGATCCTGCAGAGCTGAACATGGCCTGCTGTCCTGCCTCTCCTGAAATAGACTGAGTGTGAAGGTTCTGGCTGAGGACTCCCTCTGCACAGCACACTCTTGGCCCTGCCAACACACACACATGCACACGCACACACACACACACGCGCACACACACACATGCACACACGCGCACACACGCGTGTGTATTGCGGCTCAAAATATTGGATAGGTCTAAGTAATATGGCAGGACCTTCATCTAAACAAACTGAGGCTTAGTGGAGTTATTCTATGACTTCCATCCAATTCTCCAGGGTTGAATGCAAGGTGCCCAGTTTAGATGGCTTGGTTGTAGACCTGTGTGTGTGTGTGCAGAAACTGCTCCTGAGGTTACTGAACATACAGACAGCCCTGCAGGGGACCAGTCAGAAGAGGGTCTGGTCCTGGTGACATTTACTACAAACACAAGTACACACACACATGCACATACACACCTTTCCAGAATAGGACTGTTTTTTAATCATGGTGTTGGAGCATTGCAGGGTGTATTATTAAAGTAAATTACCTCCTGGACTGGTTGGGTGGGCACACACACACACACACACACATACGCATGTACACAGACACACACACACGTGGCTGGATGGGTGGGCATAGGGGTACGGCCACCCGTAAGAGAGTTCTCTATACAGGGAGCCTGTTTACTCTGTAATGGAAGCTGCACAGTCAGAAATGATAAATTACAACTCTACATTGGAGCTCTCACACACACACACACACACATACACACACACACTGTGAAGTACTGAGTACTGAGAGGAAAGGTATATCACATGCCTTTTTCCATCAACCATTTCCTTTATACCTTTGGGTCTGGGTATGGAGTCTTTAGAGAGTGTTGCTATACAGCTGGGTTCATACTGGGTCAAATCAGTTTGCAGCCTTCTAACAGTTACAGTCTAACTACTAAAGTAGAATGCTTCTACTCTCCAGTGGAAGGCAGGCTGGCTGGTGCAGGAGATAAGGACAAATCTACAGTATGTTTCAGGAGAGGCTGAAATACTGTATGTTTCCATTTTCAATGGAGGCCTGACTGAAAACGTTTCAGTTACCCTGAGGTATGGCAATTAAAGGTAAAGTGAGGGTAATGTAGGGTCATGTAAACTGAAGGTAAGGTGAGGGTAATGTAGGGTCATGTAAACTGAAGGTAAGGTCAGAGTAAAGTAAAGTAATGCAGACACACAGGCATAAGCAGGCTGGTTACTGTGTCTATCTGGCCTTCTAGAAACACTCCCATCATTGAACAAGCTCTACTAATCCTCTACCAGCAACTGAGTGGGAGAGACACCCAATCTGTGTGTGTGTGTGTGTCTGTGTGTGTGGGGGGGGGACGGTGTTTGTGTTGGTGTGTATGTGTGTGTGTATGTGTGTTTGTGTGGGTGTGTGCATGAGGGCCACTGGGATTTCCCTCTTTAATTAATTCAGGATTCGTTTGGGGCACCGGGTCAGACGTGAGGAGAGACGCAGAGGGATGTTCTCATGTTAAATCTTGAGATCTATGTTTGTGTGTGTGTGTGTGTGAAATTGAGAGAGAGAGAGAGAGAGAGAGAGAGAGAGAGAGAGAGACGATTTGAGAGAAAGAAAGAGAGGTGTAGATATGAAGAAACAGGAGAGAGAAGGATGAAGTTTTGAATAGGTGAAAAGAGAAAGCCCCTTCTCTGAGGTTATGTCCTGATTGAGAAGTGTGTGTTACTGAGATTGCAGACAGGGATGATTAGATGCTGTGGAGTGTAACAGCACCCTCCTCCTCCTCCTCATCTCTCCCCCTCTCTGCTCCTTCTCTCCATCTGCTTGCTCCCTTGCTCTGAACTTTCAGATGCTGAGCGGTGGAGGAGAGCCAGGGTTGAGGGAGGGGAGGACAGATCGTCTCTGTTTCACACACAAACACACACACATTGTTTGATCAGACAAGCAGAAGATAAAATATAGTGGAGTTCAGAGTGTGATGTACTGGCTAGTGGAACTTTATAGTCCCACAGCTGTTGAGTCACAGCCCTGCTACCTTCTGCTGCCCTCAGCACTGCCCAGCCCTGCTACCTTCTGCTGCCCTCAGCCCTGCCCAGCCCTGCTACCTTCTGCTGCCCTCAGCCCTGCCCAGCCCTGCTACCTTCTGCTGCCCTCAGCCCTGCCCAGCCCTGCTACCTTCTGCTGCCCTCAGCCCTGCCCAGCCCTGCTACCTTCTGCTGCCCTCAGCCCTGCCCAGCCCTGCTACCTTCTGCTGCCCTCAGCCCTGCCCAGCCCTGCTACCTTCTGCTGCCCTCAGCCCTGCCCAGCCCTGCTACCTTCTGCTGCCCTCAGCTCTGTAAAGCCTTGCTACCTATAGCTGCTCTCAGGTAGATCTGGTTTTTGCCTTTCTGGAATTAACTAGAGCGTTAGCAGTAGAAAAATATGCTATTCTCATTTTTATATATTCAAAAATGTCATAATAGTTATGTGAATGTCAATTCAGTACATTCAATCTTCTACTATATCATTTGTCACATGCATATTTTTGTGCAAGAGTGTGCATGTGTGTACTGTCGGAGTGTGTTTCTCACTACGGGTGTGTGTGGGCTTTCTGCTCCTGTAACTCATGGCACCCCAGAGACTCTCTGCTCCAGGGATCTACAGGGATCACCTATTAAGGGAAACTCTGGAACAGGAGGAAGCATAATAAAACATAGCAATGCAAATATACACACAGCCAGACCAGTGTGACAGCTGAGAGGACAGGGAATGGACACTCTGTGTGTGTGTGAGGGTGAGAGAGAGAGAGAGAGAGAGAGAGAGAGAGAGAGAGAGAGAGAGAGAGAGAGAGAGAGAGAGAGAGAGAGAGAGAGAGAGAGAGAGAGAGAGAAATGGAATGAGAGAGAGAGAGAAATGGAATGAGAGAGAGAGAGAGAGAAATGGAATGAGAGAGAGTGAGAGTAAAGAGTGAGAAGGGTATTCCATGATCAAAATCAACACTACCAAACCTTGGGCCACTCATTTAAATCTGGTAGGAATTGATGTAGACAGTAGAGTTAGTTAACTTTCAACCTAGGTAACAGTAGGAGTGGAGTCATCCCTACCTAAAAGCGTGGAGGAGGTTTATATGACTATGACTCCTTGGTCGGCAGACTTTATTATAACCCTTTTAGAACAAGAATCAAGGCATTATCTTTTATTTGGATTTAACCTGGGTCTTTCACACTAACCCTTCAGTACAATGGTAATTACTGTGTTGTCGCTATTTGTGCAAAATGAATGTTTAACACATGAATAGGGCTGTTGTGTTTGGTCACACATCAGAACCATGATTTTCACTTGCTTACTGTTGGAGCTTTTTAAATAATTATACAATTGGTGTCAACTCACAAGTTGTGTAAATAGAGGTGCTTCAAAAATGACTTGGGGGAGGAATGATTTGGGGTCACATTTCATGTTCAGAAGCCAAGCTGTGTCTGACACAGGTTTAACCCTGCTCCTTGTCTGCAACACCAGTCAGTGAACACATGAGGATACTTTCACACCCCAGTTACCCCTGTTACCCCAGTGACTAGGTCAGTGTCAAATTAGTAGGTGTTGCTCCTACTCTCCACTTCCCATGAAGCTCTTGTCACTTAGTGCATGATTGATACTCAGAGGAAGGATGGGAAGCACACAGAAGCACACACACACAGACACACGGACACACACACAAACACACACGTACAACTGCACGCACACAAACATACACATTCACACACACTGTGGGTTGTAAAGACTCACAGAGCACCTCAGAGTTATTCCAGTTTGGAGGATCTCCCTCATCATAACTGCTCCTGTGTGCAAAGCAGGGTGTGCATGTGTGTGTGTGTGTGTGTGTGTGTGTGTGTGTGTGTGTGTGTGTGTGTGTGTGTGTGTGTGTGTGTGTGTGTGTGTGTGTGTGTGTGTGTGTGTTGATATCCTACATTGTGACATCTCCTAGACTACGTAATATGAGTCAGTAAGCAAAAATACTTAAACTCTTTATGAGTGTGTGAGGCTTGTTCCATCCTTTGAGTGGGTTTGAATACTTGTGTACAGTGGGTTTATAAGTCTAAAAGTATCCAATAATAATCTCAAATGATCCCACAAGGAGCAGTAAAGCTTAAACTCCTGCAGTCCTATGGTACATTGATATGTCCAGTGACATTATGATAAAACTAGTTTTCAAATGATCATCTGGCTGTAAGCATTGTAATTGAGGCTAAACTTTTTATGGCTATAGGCATTAGACAGATTTCCCCCTTCCATGAATTGCAGTGTTAGCATTACATGGCAGGTGTGTGTGTATGTGAGAGAGAGAGAGAGAGAGAGAGAGAGAGAGAGAGAGAGAGAGAGAGAGAGAGAGAGAGAGAGAGAGAGGGAGAGAGAGAGGGAGAGAGAGTGGTTAGGAGGAATGCACAGGGTGCAGTAATTGAGAGATAAGATCAGTGCAGACGGCTTAGGTGCTGACAGACACTCAGAAAGGAGATGAGGCTTGAGAGAGAGAGAGAGAGAGAGAGAGAGAGAGAGAGAGAGAGGAGAAGGAGAGGAGAGAGAGAGAGAAATAGAAAGCGAGTGGCGCAAAAGAGATTTCACCTGAACCTATTCACTCTAGTTCCAGTCCCCTAAGTGTGAGCCATCTGTCAGTGTGTTTGAGGTGACCCAGTTACCTGCAGGTACTGACCCTAACCACACACCTGAGAGCCTCAGTCCTGGACACCATGCTGTGATGAAAACAGCTCCACGTTCATGAAATACCACAGTATTGCACCGGTGACCTAGCAATGACAATTGAAAACCAGAGTCAGATACAGTAAATATGTAATTTTGTACTACAACAGTACTGGGACAACACATGTATCGAACACCACACTCGTTTACTGTAATCATGAGGAGGAAATACCTAGCTGTCGCTACGTGATTAGCACTCCACAAAGCCTGCAGGAAACCCTCGGTTTATACAGTGGAACAGAACGCCTCTAAAGCTCTCCTCTCTCAGAGAGTGAGTGTTAAATAGGTTGGAGTGTGTTTCTCCAGTTACCAGGCCACTGCTATCATGAGGCCGACCTGTGTGCACCTGTGGATCATGACATCAGGGAGCAGAGGCATTCACAAACAGATGTACGTATGTCACGCCGCTAGCTCTCATAAAGGTCTGCGATGTGTGTGTGTGCGCATGCATATGTGTGTGTGTCTGAATGTGTGTGTGTGTTGTCTGAATGTGTGTGTGGCGTGTATGTGTGTGCGTGTATGTGTGTGCGTGTATGTGTGTGTGTGTGTGACTGTGTCACCTCTGGGCAGCAGTGAAAGAGGAGCTGCTCTCACTCTACTCTAAATGACTCCTTGGATCACACTCACATTCCCTGTTCTCCAGCCAATCACAACGCTGTGGAACCCTATCCTTCCCGAGATCCATATTCCTCCCCAACATTCCAGCAGGGCCCGGCTGTCACCATGGAGATGGGTGTAGTATGTGTGTGTGTGTGTGTGTGGGGGGGGGTAATGATTTTGGGAGTGGTGAAAGAGACAAAGTGGAGTTGCTAGGATACTCACAAGGCTACTAGGAGGGTTCACTGTTGAGCCTCATCCAAGCACACTTCCCTGTCCCTACAGGACTCAGAAGAGCTGTGTGTGCGTGTGTGCGTGTGTGTGTGTGTGTGCGTGTGTGTGTGTGTGCGTGATCATGTCAGTCTGTGTTTGAGTTAACAGGACCTGGTCACTGAGACAGAGGGTTATGAAATACAACCCCCTCATAAATTGACTCATTTCCACTCTCACGTGAAGTGTGAGGAAGGTAGGAACGAGGGATGGAGGAGGGACAGACGGAGGAAGGAAGGATGGTGGGAGGGAGGTGGGGAGGGAGGGAGGTGGGAGGGAGGGAGGTGGGAGGGAGGGAGAGAGGCAGGTGGGAGGGAGGAGAGGGGAGGGGGAGGCAGGTGGGAATGTGGAGGATGGGATACGACAAGGCAAGAGGGATGGTGGTGGAGTGAAAGAGGTAGGAACGGAGGGTAGGGTGGAGGAGTGAGGGATGGAAGGAGGAGGCGGGGGGGAGATGGAAGGGAGGAGGCGGGGGGGATGGAAGGAGGTGGTGGGTGGAGTGAGGGATGGAAGGAGGGGGAGGGGGGAATGGAAGGAGGGGGCAGGGGGAGTGAGGGATGGAAGGAGGGGGAATGGAAGGAGGGGGCGGGGGGAGTGAGGGATGGAAGGGGCGGCGGGGGGAGTATGGGATGGAGGCGGGGGGGATGAAGGAGAGGGGCGGGGGGGTGAGGGATGGGAAGGAGGGGGGCGGGGGAGTATGGGATGGAAGGCGGGGGGATGGAAGGAGGGGGCCGGGGGGGGGGATGCCAGTCTTAATCCTTCTCTGGGAACAGCAGCTCACTTCTCAGGTGTCTGTGTGTCTGAATAGGCCTGTGTCACACACAATATCACAGGGAGGTGAGAGGGAGAGAGGGAGAGAGGGGAGAGAGGGAGAGAGGGGAGAGAGGGAGAGAGGGAGAGAGGGAGAGAGGGAGAGAGGGAGGGGAGGTGGAGAGTGGAAGGGAAAAGAGGAGGAGATGGAATGGAGTAAGTGTTCGAATGTGAGGGCCAGAGTACGAGAAGATGGTGTTGAAGACAGAGAAAGAGAGTAAAAACAAGAGTAAGTGTGAAAGGTGGCATTAAATGTCTCTCGCTGTCTATCTCTCCATCGTTACCAGGGCCCCTCGGTCCTAAAGGGGATCCAATTTGTCTAGGAATTTGTCTCCCCGACTAACTCCACCCTCCCCTAACCCTCCCTCCCCCCTGCCACTTGCCCCTCCCTCCCCCTCCCCCCATCCTCCCCCATGGGTCTCTCTCTCTCTCTCCTTGGTTCCTGTTTGACAATAATGTGCCTGTGGTGGACCCAAACAAGCCCTCACACATGTTTACACACACGTAACCCTACACACATACCTCCACACACACACTGCTTGACAAGGGGGATGGGAGAAACAGAGAGAGTGACTGGAAGGAAGGAGATGATTCATTTATGTGGAAAATGAAGGAATACCTAGTGAATAACTTGTCAAACAAAATGTCAACACAATATGTTGTATCAGACCTCACTCATCACTCTGGTGTGTCAGGCAACCCACAGCCTCAGGAGCTAAACACATGGACCTACTCCTCTGACCTAACTTGATGAACTTACATACACTGCCTTGACTCTCTCTCTCTCTCTCTCTCTCTCTCTCTCCTCTCTCTCTCTCTCTCTCTCTCTCTCTCTGTGTGTGTGTTGGTACTAATTACTTAGGTGCTGTCTACATAAACAGCCAACTCATTTTTCACCTGCTAACACATACATTCCTTCTTGACACACATAACCCTCTCCATCCCCCTTTCTCCAGTTTCCCCAGTTTTTCTCCCTTCCTGCTCTCTCTCTCCCCTCCTACTCGTTTCTCTCCCTTCCTTTCTTCTCTTTCTCCCTCCCACTCTCTACCTCCCGCTCTCCCCCTCTCATTCTTTCTTTCTCTTTTCCCTCCTTCCTTTTTCTCTCTACTCTGTCTTTTCTTTGGTCTGTCTCTCTCTCGTTCCCTGCCCAAGATGTCTTTCTCCCTCAGCCTACTCCTACCTCTCTCTCTCTAAGTCATTTTCCTCCTCTCTCACCTTCTCTCTCTCTCTCTCCCAATCCCTGTTCCTCCACTCCCTATGTGGGTGTAACCCTTGTCTGTTCTGACTGATGGTATAATGTCCATCTGATCCTGTGGCTGTCTCAGAGATCCCTCAGCAGCACTCACAACACATCAGTCATGCAGAAGCTGGCCTGCAGCCCCAAAACACAAACACACACACACACCACAAACATACACACACACAGACACATCAACCTGAAACTCAACCCCCCCCCCCCCCACACACACACCAAAAACCATAGACACGATAAACACACAACAGCACACACACTCAACACACCAGCCCAGTGGCTCTGCATTCCAGATGTGGACACCAAACACAGAGAGGGCACTGAGGGGATGAACAAAAGACACGGAGGAAGTTGCCTGTGGGGACCCAAAACACACACATCCACTCATCCTGGGGTGGCAGGACAGCCAAGGTCCAGACCACCAACACCACTGAAGCCAGATATACTATCTACCTACAGGATCAAAAACTCAGTGTGAATAGTCAATGTTTAGGAAGACATACATCACATGGGTCCATCATTATGACGTGTAAGCGTCTGTGTGGTGGTCTGGAGAGTTAATGGTCCATGAGAGACAGTGCTTGAGGCACTGATGGGGGGGTCTAAGGTGGGGGGGGGGGTCTAAGGGTGTGGGGGTCTAAAGTGTGGGGGTCTAAGGTGGGGGGGGTCTAAGGTGGGGGGGTCTAAGGTGTGGGGGTGTAAGGGTGTGGGGGTCTAAGGTGGGGGGGTCTAAGGTGTGGGGGTCTAAGGTGTGGGGGTAATTCCATCCGGGACCCCTTGACTGAGTGAACCCACAACACAGACTCCAGCCCGGGGCTGCCCACAACCCAAAACACACACTCAACAAGCCACACACAGACACACACACTCATCACACTTCCACTGTGAGAGTTACACACTACACACAAACACACACACACCGAACTAATTCTTGTACCTTGGGCCGAAAAACAGGCCTATGTCACTCTGTAGAATCTATGTCTAAGCTCTGTAGATGAGGTGGGCCTTTTACATGTCATGTATTATTGGTTTCTATCTAGAATGTTCCAGTGGTTTTGTTTGCATCAGTGAAGGAGTGTGTGGTTCTCATGATCTCTGTTTAGACTAGATGGAAACCGTGCCCAGTGATGCCCTGTTAGGGCCCTGTCAAGAAAGGTGCTGTCAGTTTGGACACCAAACTATAAACACAATCCAACCTGAGAAAGGAGCGTGTGTCTATGTGTGTTGTGTGAGTGTGTGTGTGTGTGCTGAGAGCAGTTGAGTGACTGATGCACGTCTGCATCAGTTAGACCGTCTCCTAGTGTGATTTTAATGTCTGGTTGTTGATTAGGCCATTGTTGTTTTTAATCCCTGACACTTCACATGATGTGTTAAGTGAGCCCATGCAGGCAGCGTGTGTGTGTCTGGGTTTTTTATGGAGTGTGTGTTTGTGCGTAATAGTTTGTTTGTGCTTGGCAAGAACACACGAAAAAAAAAATGGTTGAGGAGAGACAGAACAAAATAAGCAGCACAATTTAACACAGTGGGCTCCTGTGAGGATGTCAAAAACAATCTGAGTTAGGACAGAGAGAGGGGGGGGGGGGTGGGTTGTGGCACAAGGCTGAGCTACACTAACAAAAGCATCGCGAATGAGACTTAGTGACAGAGATCCAATTGGTAAGAAAATTTCTCATGAGAAATCTACTTGTCATAATATGAGTGGTCAGATGAATGGTAAGCCAGATGTTTAGTTCTGTTTATCCGTTCTGTGTTCCAGATAATGGTTATGATCTTTAGCGAGCTAACACACTGTGGTCTCGTCATTTACAGCATAGACACCGGGGAACGACTTGAACTGCATCTCTCGCTTTTAACACACCAATCACACATCCTTACTCACTCACTTCTCCATCACAGATACTCATTCATCTCAAATACTCAAAAATACTCACTTATTCATCCCTTCATCATCCTCCCTATCTCATCCCTCTGCACCTTGCCTCCATCTCACACTACACATCCTCCCTCCATCCCTCATCCTCCCTCCATCTCTCATCATCCCTCCATCACACTACTCAATGCTGACAGCCCATAGTTCATACCAGAACCGCTTGGGCTCCCTATGTTTTGGCAATGGCTAATCTGTGCTTGTAAGTGTGTGTGTGTGTGTGTTTGTGTGTGTGTTTGTGTGTGTCCGAGCGGAAACAGGTCCCCCTCATTGCCAGTAAAGTCTCATTAATCACCCATCCAGCGGATGAGACTGGCTCTGTAACTCTAAACCACAATCCCTTTGTACGTCTGACCATCCTTTATCTCCATCTCACACCCATCTGGATCCCATTGTCTTAGGTCGGTATATCCGAACCTCATCTGGACCTGTCATACCCAACCCCTGGGGGGGTGAGAGGGAGGGGAGGATTACTGGTACATGTATTATAATCACAAGCAGACAGGGCATAGAGAAGGGATGGGAGAGGTGGAAGAGAGCTGAGGGTTTGTTTACGAGCAGAGATGAGAGTTTGGTTCAATGAAAGGATGAGGGTTTGGTTTGAAGCAGGGATGAGGGTTTGATTTGAAGCAGGGATGAGGGTTTGGGTTGAAGCAGGGATGAGGGTTTGGTTTGAAGCAGGGATGAGGGTTTGATTTGAAGCAGGGATGAGGGGTTTGGGTTGAAGCAGGGATGAGGGTTTGGGTTGAAGCAGGGATGAGGGTTTGATTTGAAGCAGGGATGAAGGGTTTGGGTTGAAGCAGGGATGAGGGTTTGGGTTGAAGCAGGGATGAGGGTTTGATTTGAAGCAGGGATGAGGGTTTGGTTTGAAGCAGGGATGAGGGGTTTGGGTTGAAGCAGGGATGAGGGGTTTGGGTTGAAGCAGGGATGAGGGTTTGGGTTGAAGCAGGGATGAGGGTATGAAATGGAAAGGCCTGAGGGCTTTGAGATGGAGCACTGTTCCATCACGTTCTCTCTGTCTCTCTCTCTCTCTCTCTCTTTTATTCTCTCAGTACTCTGACCATGTTAAGTCTATTGTTATGTTGTGTCCACTTGACCAAAATGTGCATGCAAGTTCAGAGCAACCTCACATGAACTGTGATGAAGGCGCAGAGTTCTCCTGGGCAGATGGTGGATGAGTGCTGGTCTGGTTTCGCAAGCCGGGAGTGTTGTGAGGACACCTGGAGAGCTGCTTTGTCAGAGCATCAAGCAGCAAGTTCATGGAATGTTCTGGAAGCAAAGCTCCATCCTGAACAGATAGAGCAGACGGGGAGGCTCACCTCCTTAGAAAGGAGAGTGCACAGACGCACACACACACACACACACAGACACACACAGACGCACGCACATACAGAGACACTCACACACGTATATAAAGACAGATATACACTAAATATACCTAAGGATTGTTTTCTTATTATGGAATTCAAAAATGTACTGCATTAACTAGAGCTTTCTTCATACACTGCCTGTAGGTGATGTCCACACAGTATGTCTGGGTCTGTCTATAAGAATCCCAATGACTCATTCCTTTTATTCTCCCTTCCCTCCCCCTGCTCTTCCCCCTCCTCTACCTCCTCTCCTCCCTCCGCTGCCCCTCTCTTCCCTTCTCTCTCCTCCACGTCCTCTCTCTCCCGCCGCCTCTCCTCCTTCTCTTCGTCCTGCCCCACCGCCTCGCCGGTCTTCTCCCCTGTCAGACCTCCTGGATCTGCTCTGGCACCACTCATAGTGATAAGCCCCAATTATGACTGCCCTCGACCGCGCTAGACACACACGCACGCACACACTCATAGGAGAGACACAGGCGTGCGTTCATGCAGTGGAAATACAAACATACTAAAGCGCAAAGACATGCACACACACACACAGTGGTGGTGTGAGTGTGAGTGTGTGCGTGTGCGTGTGTGTGTGTGTGTGGTGGGGGGGTCTGAGGGTCAGGTGCCCCAGACAGCATTCCCTTGTGTGATTAGGCTTAGTGAGCCATCTCCCCTCTCAAACCTGTCGCCAGTAGCTCTGCCTGGCCTTAACACCCAGCCAGACCCTCTGCAGTACAACACACCACTGTCTCTGTGTGTCCGTGTGTGTGTGTATGTGTGTGTGTGTGTGCGTGAACAAATCTGCTCTGTGTCTAGGCTGTGTGTGTGTGTCCACTGTCTGCAGGCCCCTAAAGCTGTGTGGATTAGAAGCAGAACCCCGCCAGAGCGTGACAAGGCTTTTATCCCTGCAGCCCAGTGCTTTTATGGACAAGCGTGTGTGTGTGCGTGTGTCTGTGTGGATGGAAAGCCATTGGGTTTTAAGTTTGTGGGTTGTCTCTCTTTCCCTGCCTTTTATTTCTTAATCACTTGGGGGCAATGGTGTTTGTGTGTGTTGGGGATGGGTGGTGGGATGCGGTAGTGTGTCTCAAAATAGCCTCCCTCCAGAGAACTGCCAGAGTGCCGTGGGTAGTCAGAGACAGGAAGCTGCTGTGTCACCACTACTCTGGGTGGGCCTGGGTCCTCCATACTGCTCTGGCTACAGACACACAGTGTACTGGGCACAGAGAGGGAGGGAGGTGTTGGAGACGACTGGAGCCCAGATCAGGCCTCCCATCCTGGGTTAATTCTAGCCTGACCCCCCTTCTGATCCTCTAACTTATCAAGTCTTGATCTGCTGTGAGAGTTGTATCCCCCCTGCTATTCTTTCCCTCCAAACTCTGCTGTCCTTATTGACTTTCATTTCCCCCCCTTTCCTCTCTTCTCCTTCACTCTAATCTCCACTACTAGCCAGAGTAGACACTGAGAGGGAATCATGTACTGTACCTGCACAAAGATCAGTAAAGGTCAGTGAGTGTGCATGGATCTACACTGTTCATTAGTCTGGAGCCAAGGTTTGACCTTCTTCCAATGCTGCCTTGTCTGTCTGTCTGTCTGTCTGTGTGTGTGTGTGTGTGTGTGTTTGTGTGTGAGTGTGTGTGTGTTCGTAATTGGGGATCGCAGGCTGGAGCTCTGTGGTTTTCCCTGGAATTGTGATTCCGATGGGAATACCAGAGCTGTGACCTCACACAGCATAGATCCCTCTCTCTACCCCCTCTCTCTACCCCCTCTCTCTACCCCCTCTCTCTACCCCCTATCTACCATGAGACATGAGACAGACAGACAGACACAGGAAGGGAGAGAGAGAGAAAGAGTGTGAGGGAGGTGGGGGTGAACAATGTATCACTTTCTTAATAACACAAGGATATTCAACATGGACCTTGAATGTATTTACCCTATATTTACCACTGACTCTGTGGAAGGAAGAAATAGAACTTGAATTCTAGGTAGTTGAGAGTCCAGCAGGCTGGGAGGATAGGAGGCCGGGAGGATAGGAGGCCGGGAGGCCGGGAGGATAGGAGGCCGGGAGGCCGGGAGGATAGGAGGCCGGGAGGCCGGGAGGATAGTAGGCCGGGAGGATAGGAGGCCGGGAGGATAGGAGGCCGGGAGGATAGGAGGCCGGGAGGCCGGGAGGATAGGAGGCCGGGAGGATAGGAGGCCAGGAGGCCGGGAGGCCAGGAGGCCGGGAGGCCAGGACGACAGTAGGCCGGGAGGCCGGGAGGCCGGGAGGCCAGGATGACAGGAGGCCGGGAGGCTGGGAGGGAAGGTCTGAATGGGGAGCAGCTCACCACAGGCCTCTTAAAGCTCCTCTCTCATTCCTCCTCTCAGCTAACACTGCCACTCATACCATTCCCTAACGCCTGGGACCTCTGTGTGTGTATGTGTGTGTTTGGTGTATGTGTATGTGTGTGTTTGGTGTGTGTGTGTGTGTGTGTGTGTGTGTGTGTGTGCGTGCGTGCGGCCAGGAAGACGTCCATGGTAAATGCGTCTGGTTGACTCGCGGTGACAGCAAGGGGTGACGCGGTTCAGTGCCCCCAGAAAACAGGGGAATAAACCAAATTGAGTCCAGCTGTGTATGTGTGTGTGTGTGTGTTTCTGCGTGTGTGTTTGTGTGGCGTTTGGCTGGACCAAAGGGAGCACAGTGCACGAGGCCCGGCAGGATAAAGCTGCTGTTGTTGTTTTCACACTGAGTGTGCGGTTGATGCCTGGAATAGTTGGACAAACCTTCCCAGCTGGATGCAACTATCTGATTTCCTATAGATAGAAGAGAGAAAGTGCTGACAACAGGGATGGGACAGACTTTCCACACAGACCCTTCCCACAGGACACACCAAGACATACTGGTAAGAAACAATCCATCACAATCATATTTTCATACTGTACCTATGAACATTCTTCATGACTAGTCCACATTCTAGCGGAGATTTCCTATCACGTGCACCCTCAGGATAAACACATAGCTGTGGCCCATGTCACTGAAACCCAGGAAGTCCCAGCCAGTAAAAGAGAGCGCCCACACCGGCCCAGCCACCCAGCATGTGCAGCACACAGAGCCTGGGTCACTGCTGCCGTACAAACACTCTCAAGACCAGGTCTCCCTTCTCACTGTTTCACTTGTTCTCATCGCTGAGTAACCGCGCTGACCTTTTGTGGACTGGAGCAGTGACCTGGGAAGTGAAAGGGTGCTCTGGGGTCACTGAAACCCTAAAGGGTCAGAGATCTGAAGTGGGGAGTGTGTGTTTATGTATGTGTGCATGTGCGTGTTTGTGTGTGTGTGTGTGTGTGTGTGT
Source organism: Osmerus mordax (assembly GCF_038355195.1). Classification (NCBI taxonomy): domain Eukaryota; kingdom Metazoa; phylum Chordata; class Actinopteri; order Osmeriformes; family Osmeridae; genus Osmerus; species Osmerus mordax. The sequence goes on from NC_090050.1 coordinate 18,817,170, forward strand.
GTGGGGGCGAGGGCGAGGGTCTCTTCCGTTTAATAATTAATGACTGTGTGTGGGATTGACAACACTCCTCATCATGATAGTGATTTCTGACCATTCCTCTCCTTCACTCATCTGAAGGCCTGAGCCTAACAGGTGTGCAACAACAACACTCACTACATCCACACAATCCTCCAGCCATGAATCACTACACACCGGCAAGATAGTCCATCGCAAAAACGCCTGTACCTCCTTTCACTTCTATCTTTTGCGTAACGCAGCTTGAAAGAAGAGAGGCCTCTATGGGAACACCTCCCCTCAACACACACACACACCTCCTCCCCCCCTGCTGCAGTGGGAGAGCTCCAGGGGGGGAGGAGGTCTCAGCTCTGAGGGGTTTGATGGGATCAGCTTGCAGCTCCGGACCTCTCACAACACACAGTCAGCAAGCACAATGAGCGGGGTCAGAGCTCCACGCAATCCTCTTACACACTATCAGAGCCCCACAACAGGGCACTGGGAGAGCGGCGCTGTGTGCGTTTGCATGAAGGGATTTGGGGGATACATGGCGTGTTCATGTATGAGGAAAAAGTGGCTTTACTCGTCTAGAGAGGGTGATACGCTGGGAAGTGACAAGACATGTCTGGGATGTCACTGGACTGAAGCTGTTTTTTTGGACTCAGAAGAAATGTTTGCCAGACTGAATACAGGAATAAAACGTAAAGCTGACCTGAAGAACAATTGTTTCACCGGGCGACGTTGGGAGAAGGGGGGCTGAGGAAGGAGGGAGGAGGGAGGAGGGAGGAGGGAGGAGGAGGGAGGGAGGAGGGAGGAGGAGGGAAGGGGGAGGGGAAGGGGGAGGTTGAGGCTGCTCAATGCTCAAGGCTCATCACGCCCCTCGGGCCTGCATAAAAGGGTGATTAATATGAGACTAATAGGATGAAAAGGCCACACTCAGTCTCTCTGAGGGGGCTTGGAAGCTCCCCGAGAAAGGATAGAGGGATGGAAAACAAGTCGAAACATGACTAGCTAAAAGGAGGCCCAGATTTGAGTTGAGCTTCCATCTATTGACCAGTATCTCTGCTGTGGTTGATATGAGCAGCTGACTGATGCAGACTGCTGTCTGGCTTTGTGTAGGACACCTCTCTAGTCCTTCCCTCATGGTTCAGTCTGTCTCTGGGTCCTCTAGGTCCCTAGGGGAGCGCTGACTCCCCATTGTCTGCCTGTGTGTGTGTGTGTGTGTGTGTGTGCGTGTGTATGTGTGTGTGTGTGTGTGTGTGTGTGTGTGTGTGTGTGTGTGTGTGTGTGTGCGTGTGTGTGTAAGGGGTCTCTAGGGGCCTCTTGGGGGCCAGTGACTTCTCTTTGTTTTCTGTGGCCCTGCTGTCAGGGCTCTTTGTTTTGACAGTTGGGCAGCTTTTATACTGACTAAATCACAGTTCTCAGCTGTTCATTTACAGGCCTAACCCCTGACACCCCTTCATGACACCCCCTGCAAGCATACACCTCAAACCCCCCAACACTGCCCAAGACCCGCATCACCACCACCACCCTGCACTCACTACATATAAGCCCAAAGAAACTATCATTCTTTCTACAGAACCTTAATTGTCTGTTTGACATTTATTGCAAATGTAGTTCTCATTGTTGATCATGGTCTGAATCCTGGATTTGTCTACAATACAACTATGCTATTATGGCCAGATTGTCAGTTGAAGATCACAATATTAAGAGCTGCTGCATTTTGGGGTTTAGATGTCGTCTTCTGAAGGAAGAGGACCAGTTTCAGTGGTTTGGGGGGTTGGGAGACAGTTGGGAGGCTGTTTGGGGGCAGGGGTGTGACCTCTAGGCTGGGGCACAGAAGGGTCATAGAGGGACAGAGACCTGGGTTACTGAGTAACTAGCTTCTAAAACACAAGAGGATTCGGAGTGGTAGACAGTGAGACAGAGAAAGAAAGACTTAGAAAGAAAGAAAGAGAGAGAGAGAGAGAGAGAGAGAGAGAGAGAGAGAGAGAGAGAGAGAGAGGGAGAGAGAGAGAGAGAGAGAGAGAGAGAGAGAGAGAGAGAGAGAGAGAGAGAGAGAGAGAGAAAGAGAGAGAGAAAGAGAGAAAGAGAGAAAGAGAGAAAGAGAGGCAGAGCAAGACAGAGATAAATTCCCAGTGTCTCCATGTGAGTTACTAGATGTTTTCATATCTAGAAGCCCTATACCCTCACAACTCTCCCCCCTTCAGAGAGAAAGTCTAGTATGGTCAACATTTGAACAACGTGAACATGCTATCTATGTTTGTGTGTGTGTGTGTGTGTTTGAGTAGGGAGGAGGGGAGAGAAAATACACACTTAATGGGATTTCTGATAAGAGTCTGGCACTTTCCCCTCTGGCATGAGTGAGGGTTAACGGTTGTCTGACAGAACTGAAAACTACAACTGAACAGCACAGAGACAGAGAAAGAGAGAGTGTCAAAGAGAGAGGAACAGACAGAAAGAAAGAGAGAGGGGGGGGGGGGGTGAGTGTCATCCAAGGGTAAATGTTACAGGGGTCCTGTAGCCAGGGTGATGGTGCAGGAGTGTGAGCTGAAGTCATATAAAACCTGTTCTTCCCAGACTGCCTTTTTGACGGGCGTATGTGCCAGCTCCCGTTCCCATGGTGACGGGGTCATTAAGGGAACACTGTCGTGACTCAGGCCTTTCTCTCAGGACATCTTTCACTCCCTCTCCCACATCAGCACACACACTTTCTCTATTCCTCTTAGGGATTCTCCCTTGGCTTCTCTCTCGCTCTCGCTCTCTCTCTCTCTCTCTCCCTCTTGACCTGTCTCTCCCTCTCTCTGTCTCACACATACACGCACATCCAGGCACAGGTACATAAACCCCTGCACAGATGTGTGTGTGTGGGGGGGGGGGGCTTGCTACACGCTGAGTGTAGTTCCCCAGATGTCTGGGGTTCTTAGGAGGGATAATGATTTCTTTCAGCAGTGCCTGTGACTCTTTCACTAGCAGTGTGTGCGGGAAAATGAGTGTGTGTGTGTGTGTGTGCCTCACCAGTGGCGCATGTCTGCACTAATTTCACTTAAACACACAGCGGGAGACCGGCTGCTACTTACAACATACTAGGTCTACACACACACAATCAGTCAGCCCCTCCCTCCTACCCTCCACCCACTCTCACACACACACACACACACCCACACACGACAGTGGGACACAAACACAATAACACACTCTTTTGTACCACGATAGGAGGGAGGAGCCGGTGGAGTCTACTGGTTGACAGGCTTGACTCCCAAACATTTAACACTTTAAAATACGAAACAAATCTTGTGATTTGATTACGGGATTGAGATGTAATATTCGAAACACATAACAGACGGATATGACAGACAGTCAGCGTGCAGTTGGAACAGTGGCTCTTCATGTCTCCTTTCGATAAGATTGGTTTGAAAACACACAACTCTGGAAATGCTATGTTCCTCACGCAAAGTGGCCCTGGTTTAATACTATAAAGATCATCTGCGAAAATATTGCTTCATGCTCGATTCTATGATAACACGTGAGTTAAAGCAAATACTGCTTTAACGGTACTGTCTGAGAAAATACTGTTATAGTAACAGTAGTCAAGCATATTGTGTCATCATTGAGTCTGAAACCACAGAGGAACTACTATTACAGGGTTTTTCAACTCATTCATTCATGCAATTTTACTCACTACCTCCCTCTGTTGGCCACTATGAAACCTAGAAGATGTGAATCTAAAGCTATTTGCTATTTCGAATTTAGCAATAGTCACACACATGCATACTGTACACACACACACACACACACACACACACACACACGCACAAACAGTTCTACCCATTTCCATGGTAACACATCGACAAGGACTCTGTGAGACACAGTGACTTAACTGTTCTGTCCTGTCATGAATGTTCCAGAAGTCTTGGTCATTCATGGGCCTCCTGACAGCCTAGTAGTGTGGTTTATAGGTAGGGCACCAAGGGATAGTGGGACCTATGGTTGTTTTAAGATATGGGCCCTGGTGCGTACTGTAGATGCCTATCTGACACAGTCACTGTATGTGTTTGAGTATGTGCGTGTGTTTGTGTGTGTGTCGACAGCAGGAGCCACACTGCACACAGCTGGTGCCGTGGCTGCATGGTCTCGCCCCGGCGGAGTGTATTCTTAGCCCGCTAAAACCCAATAAGTGAAATGAGATTAGATGACACACACTCACACATACACACACATAAAATGAGATTAGAATACTATTCTCTGATGTGTCCGCCCGTTGGAGGCATTGAACTGTACTTCTTAATTAAGCGCGTGTGTGAAAATAAGTATCACACTTTTTACATTTTAGTCAATGGTGTGTTAATACACGGGACCTTTGCTGGCATGTCCCACTCAAAAGCCTTTCTAATGGACCATGCCACTGGCAATCAAAGGGCTGCCCTTATCGTTCAATACCATTATTAATACTTTCCATGTAATGCTACTTTATCAAAATGGTGTGTGTCTATGTGGATTTTAGCAATGCTTTATATAGCCTACCGATGACAGCATATTTGGTTGAGTGGGACAGGGTCAGAGAAAAACCCTGCCAAGAAATGTGTGCAGTCTGAGCATGAGTAAGTGTGCTGAATTGAATGGCTATGTTATTGCATCCTCCCATGATCATTTTAAATTGGCGTAATAACATACACACAAACGCATGCACACTCACCATCTCTGTCACACACCCACCTTCATAACATACTGAGCCCGCCTTCATCTCCAAACACACTCCCATACCTTCCTATAGCCTCGCGCCGCCCCTCAACTGAAGTCAGACCACTCTCTCTCTCTCCTCGCAGACTGCCACAGTCAGGGTTAAGGCACAGACACAGTGTGAGGCGTGCGTATTTACGCGAGTGAGTGTGTGAAAGCGTGGACCACCGATCACCATCAGTGCTTCAATGGAAACCGTATTTAAATAACATCTTAAGCAGCAACTAAGGGATTATAATATCATAAAACTAAAACTCGTCAAGTCGTTAATGGTTTTTACTGCCCTCTCCACGAGCGCCCGGGTGGCGTTAATGCGAAAACAAGAAGGAGAGTAAACAAGCAAAATAAGAAGAAGGCACTGATTCAGCCAGCTGAATTTGGCGCCGTGCCTCTGAGTTTGTACCATATTTATAGCATCTCTTCTTTCACTCTTCCTCTCAGCGTGGACAGAGTAAAGCAAGAGCAACGACCGGGCGATTCAGCTGCGAGTTTTTCTCGCGCCTCTCCATTGGATGAGTTGCGGATGTGTGACGATGGATTAACGGCATTTAACAGGAACCCACTTCTATCCGGGCCTTCACGAGACTACCACTGCACTACTACTATACAACTACTATACACGCCCCCGGGAGCGAGTGTCACAGACTCCCACCGTTACCGTGTGGATTATTTTGACTCTCCTTGGGCACTCTTTTCCCCTGGTAGCCTCGAGATGTCCGCAGAGTACGTTTTGCGGTGCCTACTGATGCTCTGCCTCGCTCTCTTCTCGGCCAACGCGAGTAATTGGTTGTAAGTAGACTTCATTAGACTTTTTGGTAAATGTTCGCTTCATCCATTGCATGGAGTACCTCTCCCTCACTCCTATCCAGTCGCAGCATCCTTATCCCACTAGGCTAGGCATCCTGCTGTCAGAAGACACGTCCCTCTCTCTCCTCTTCACCAGAACTAAACTAATTCCTGTCAAAGTCCTCAAACCCTTGTTTTATGTCTTTGTTCAATTAATGAAGTTTTAGCTTGTCATATGCTTTCCTCGTCTTTGTGTTGCATCGGTCGCAGCTCAATGGCCCCCTGGGTTAAATGTTAACCACCCACTCATCCATACCACAATCCACTACAAAATCCCTCTGAATTAATCTATCAATCACAAGGTTTACCTGAAAAAGTAAGCCAAAGAATGAAAATAGTTTTGCTGACAGCAATTGTATTAATACAAATTTTCGGTTGTAGCCTAAATTTTGTTGAAAACAATTTGAAACAGTTTGAGTCTACGTAGGCTACTAAGTGCGGAATTACTGCTCCATTTCTTCCCTGTGTAAGGGCTGGTTCGCACGGTCGCATGTGCGTACCTGCTCTGCGCAGGGCTGGTGGGATGTGGGAAGGTGAGTGCTTGCATTCCACTAAATGGCTTCTGTTGTAGCTCTTTTGGACTTCGGCAAAGTATCAATAGCACTATTAACTGGAACAATGTAGGCATGTTTGTTTGTAGCGTAACAGACAATAGGATATAGCAAATATGTAGTGAATTAATTGTTCCCTTTTTGAGAACAAGAGATTATCAGCAGGCCAGGGCACAGGGCCATTTCAAGTGTAAAGATTAGGCAATGTTGATTAATCCAAACTGTCTTTAAACTGTGTTTGGATTGTGAAGCTCGGTAGGGCAATTGGTGCCGTATCCCACTAGTAGCCTATAAGATCATTGTAAATGTGTAGGTTCTTCAAACCGTTTTTAATTAGACAGTGAGTGATAATATTGAGTGTAAATTATGTATTAGGCGTAATACGTGGAGAGACGACCTGGTTGCTGTTTTGGGTAGAATGCATGGTGGAGAGCAGAGTGCGGGCATGTGCCGGCACGTTTTCCGCGGGGAGAAAGCCGTCTCTGCTAGTGTGCTAAATATGATTATTCTGTCTGAGTAGATCAGAACTGGAGTCGGTACACTCAACCCCCTCACCTCAGCCTTGCTTGTCAGGTACCACCGGTTGGGATAGGAAAAGGGTTGGGATGTGCGTGTGTGTGTATGGGGTGGGGGTGGGGGTGGGGGGCACTGCAAATAACAATATATTCGCCTATTACAAGGTGAGCCTTTTGAACAAAAACATAACCTACACAGGTTTGCCTATCTGGACGATGAATAGGCAAAAATATGTTGTTTCGAATTAACGCATAAGAATCAAATACTGTCCATCTCTAGTTTATATGCAATTATAGTGAATCGAATATTGAAAAATTATGTTTTATAAAAACATGCAGGCTCAGGATCAATTCGAAATTTAAACAATATCTGTAAAATGAAAATGTAAAGAAAACAGGCTTGCGTAATCTGATCTTGTTTGTTTTCAATCATTTAAGTCTTATAAAACATGCTCACAGCGAGAACGCCAATAATAATGTCATATAGAGTTACCTCATGTGATAAAGACTTTAACGAAAACTGTTGAAAACATGGAGCCATAGGCCACGTAGGCAACTCTTTAGTTTTAACGTCAACAAAACTATAGGTCTTTTACTTTACCTTTTACTTATTTTAAAAACCTATAGGCATACTCTTGGACGGGGATTTGAACCCTACTGTTCATTAGTTTGTCTATCAACACCTTCTTTGCCTCCTCTCTCTCCGTCTCGCTTTAAAGTTCCGCTGCACCTGCACGAAGCTCCAGGGCTTTAGGTTCTAGGCACTATACACTCCTCTCTCTTTGTCTTTCTCTAATATGTGTGTGTGTGTGCGCGTGTGTACGTGTGTGCGCAAGGGGGATTAAACGCGCAGTCATTAGTTGACAGAAGCCTGGCAGCGTACAATAAGATAAGCGGGAGTGCGTGCAACCCGTTAGAGGCTAAATGTGTTGAATGTTGCTTCAGTTTAAATTATTTATTCAGCAAATGCCCCGTGAATTGGCCGGGGGAAAATATCATAATCCTGGTTATATGTTTAACATTGCTCACCGCTTTTGAAACTTCAATGTCGTTGAGTCATTTTTCTTAAACCGTGGACTCTATTTTGAGATTACTTTATTTATTTCCAGTGTAGGAATACGGTTGGAGTTATGGGATAAATGCCGGGGAATTTCACGGTTTGTTACAAGTGTATGAAGTGCGTATGTCACAGTGCAAAGCGTGAATTGATAGAGATAATAATAATGACTAGTAAAACTCAATACCTTGTTTTGCGGTCCTCCAGCAGTTAAAGTAAGGCTAAAGGCGACACACCCCCATCTGTATTTCTGTTGGTGTGGACGGACACGAATGAAGGCAGGTGACTTACAGCATGTCAGCTCTCATATGTCATCTCTTACAAAAGGTAGGCCTTCTATGAAGTGTACTCTCGCCTGAACAAATAACTATTTCCGTTTTGAACAAAGTTTTCTATGGGCACCAGAAAGTGCCAGGGCCCGATAGTTTTAAGTCTCACCTTGCTCGCCTCCACTAGAGAGTATAAAGCTCAGGTAATCTTTAATATTGAACATGCCATTGTGAGAAACAAAGAGATCATGTGTGTCTGTCTGTGTGTGTGTGTGTGTGTGTGTGTGTGTGTGTGTGCTTGTGAGAGTTAGTGCACATCTTGGGTAAGCATGAAGAGGTGATAAAGAGATGGCAGCTGATGAGTAACCAGAGAAAGCAGAGACCTTGACGTTGCACTATACTGGCGCCTCACACTGCACACACACCAACAAACTACAAACAGAGCAACACATAGCCTATAGGTTATAAAAACATTGGTGGTGATGTAGCTGGATGGTGAAACTGTAAACCCCCCCCCCCCCCCCCCCCCCACCAGGGTAATTTAGGGCTTACCTAGAGCTAACCAAGGATTACCATGTGATAACCTAACCTTAACCCTAACCTAGGAAAACCTGGTGCTGAACTAATAGCTAACTGGATTACTGTGGGCTAACCTAGGACTAACTCTGGATAACCTAGGACTAACTCAGGATAACCTAGGACTAACTCAGAATAACCTAGGGCTAACCTAGGACTAACTCAGGATAACCTAGGGATAACTCAGGATAACCTAGGGTTAATCTAGGGTCTAACACCAGGAAGCTACAGGAAACTAATAGGAAAAGTGAAAGAGAAAGATAGAGTGGATACTGCAATCATGTCTGGTATGATGAGTCTAGACATACACATGCACATAATCCATAGGTAGACAGTGGTTTCCAGACCACTGGGGCAGGGGGGAACACAGCAGGAGGTTAAATTCATGTTTTTTTTTTTATTGCCTCTTTCCCCTACTTTGTGTGTGTGTGTGTGTGTGTTAGGGTTGTGGTGTTGGCAGGGCATGTTATTTTTAGGGGGAAATGAGCTCTAGTGGAGCCAGCAGCAGAGCAGGCACCAGGCAGCATGTATAAATACACACACACACACACACATAACACCCACACACGTACACACACACAACAGTCTGGCCCTCGCTGTTTATTGTGCTGATTGCTGTCTTGTCATCTCCATCACACGTTCTCCTCTGTCACTCCTGTCCTGTATCTCTCCCTCATCACTATCCCTTTTCCCTCTCCTTCACTTCTCCATCACTTTCTAAGATCGGTTTCTTTCTATCCGCTTAAGCCTGTTCACCTTTCCTATGGCGTGGCTATTTAAAGTTATTGCTCTTTGAAATGAGATGCCTAGGCAATGTCAATAAACAACAGCTCCCCATAAACCCCTGTTCTCTGTTCTGGTGGGTTGTCATGGATATCCTTTCATAACCACAAGTATATGACACATATGGAAACTCCTGGAGGTTGACTTGCTGTTGTGGTTCTGTTAATCGCAGATGGAGCTGGGGATGTGGTTGTTTGGGAAATAATCCTGTCACCAGTAAATGCAACAACATTTCACTGTCCTGTTCTTAAACGTCAGAAAGTTAGAGAAGAGGAACTCAGGAGAAGACGCTACTGTATGTCTAGGGCATGAGGTCATTTTCTGCTTTTTAAACTTGGATTTCAAAATCCTTCTGGAGAGCGGATATAATAAGATGAACTGAGAACCTCCTAGACCAGGCCTGAGGCTATCTGAGGACCAGAGGAGAAACTAAGAGCAGACTGCCCTCTACAGATCAGAGAGGGTGTTACAGACTGTGGCTCTGCCCTGATTGACCGAGGGGCTTATCTCAGGGTCCAAGCTCACAGTGTGGTCATGTGCAAGTAAACTGCTGTCTCGCAATGTCTCCACAAACACACACGCAAACACGCTCATTGTGGGGGGGTTTTCTACACACCTTCTATTCAAGAAATGTGTGTCAGTATGTTAACAGATAAGCTGTGTTAGCAGAGTTGTCTGTGCCCTGTCACTGTGTGGTCCATACTATGTGTATCTTACTTTCCACCTACTTTTCCAACCAGTTTTTCAGAATGAGTGTGACTGTCCTAGTGAATGCCTGAATGTCTCTGGCCCACATGTCCAACACACCAGTGTGTGTGTGACTAAACCGATGATTCAACCAGAAACCACTGTAGTTTTGCTGAGGGTGTGGACCATTACTGTCTGTGTGTGTGTCCATTCAAGGTATGTTTTCCTGCTTCTGTGTACCTTTTGTGTGTACTGGAAAGGTAAATGATGGAATTTGATGTACAGTAAAAACACAGAAGCACTTTCTATCTGCCCCTCCCCCCCCTCTCTCCCCTTCTCTCTCCCCCTCTCTCTCTCCACCTCTCTCTCTCCCCCTCTCTCTCCCCCTCTCTCTCCGTCTCTCTCTCTGTCTCTCCCAGCAGCAGAAGCATGGTTGTGGTTGTTGCATGCTAAGCCTCTCTGGCCTAAGCCTGATGGAGCCAGTCGTGTTGTGAGGGCTGCAATGTGTAATGCAACACAAACACACAGCGGCCTGCAAACGCACCACTCCAGGTGGAATGCTCTCACCAACCCTTCTCCTACCTCCCAGAGAGAGAAAGAGAAGGAGAAAGAGGGAGGGAGGGAGAAACAGTGACATAGAGGGAGATAGATATGATAGAAAAGGCAAATAAAAGAAGAGAAGAGAGGATAAGAAGGGAGAGAAGAGCAGGAGATGAGAGAGAGAGAGAGAGAGAGAGAGAGAGAGAGAGAGAGAGAGAGAGAGAGAGAGAGGTGAACAGACAGAGGGAGTGTCTCGGCCTTGCTGGGTGGTTGATACCACTGTCTGGTTGTTTTGGTAACCCTGGTCTGGGAAGCAGAGGGTACTCAACAGAATGAGGAGATAAAAACAGAGAGGACTGAAAACACACACACACAAACATGCGCTTTCTCTCTGCAGGTTTGGGCTTGCCTTTTCCCACGCAAACACACACCCAGAACATCACCTGCTTTTAGCTTTCCCAACGTTTTCATGTGGTTTATCCAGTGTTTATTGGATGTTTTCAGGGTCAATGTTGGATCACTGTCTGTGTGTGTGTGTGTGTGTGTGTGTGTGTGTGTGTGTGTGTGTGTGTGTGTGTGTGTGTGTGAAGGTCTTTTGAGGCTGAGAAGGACAGGTTTATGTGTGTTGAGAGCATCTGACTCCCAGCTGCCAGCTGTTATTGCTGAGATTTGTTCTCAAGGTGATCTGGTGAGAACGGCTCCCACACACGCGCACACACACACACACACACATTGACACACACCTAAACAACACGCACAGGACCAAGAGGCTCACATGAAGTTTACAGTATATGTAACAGCTTCACTACCTCCAACAGTTAAAGTAAACTCAGCTTTAATTGTCCAGGGTATTTGCTATATAATATTTGCAGTCATTGGAGATGTAAGGTCTCATCCATATGCATTCAGAAAGAAGGACACATGAGTGTGTGAGGTCAACTCCATGGTCTGATAGGAGCGGAAGAGGTCGAGATGTGGCAGACTTGTGGTTGAGTGATTTGGATTGACCGACGAGAGGAACAAGTCATAGAGGAGTGGAGGAGAGAGACAGAGAGAGAGAGAGAGAGAGAGAGAGCATGCCAGTGGGAGAGAGGGAGAGGAAGGGTGAGGTTATCTGGAGGAAAGAACAGATGAAGAGAGGGTGGAAGGGAAGGAGGAGGTGAGAGAGAACGTCTAGGCGTGGATGAGGAGACTAATCAAACCCTCCTAATGATATCCTGTCAGCACGCCGCACACACACACACACAGACCCAAAACACACACACACACACAGACCCAAAACACACACACACACACACTCAGGCCCCAGACAAGTCCCCCGTGGGAAGTGTTGGTGAGGAGTGTGTGTGTGAGGAGCTTATGCAAAGGCCTATTTCTGTAAGGTGCTGTTTGAGTGGAAGATACAGGACTAGAGAGGCAGGGGTGTGTGAGAGAATGAGTGTATGTTGCATTAAGAGCAACGTCTTTTTCTCACATCTTGGATGGTGTGTGTAAGTGTGTCTGCATGTGTGTGTGTGTGAGTGTGTGTGTGTGGGGGGTATCTCTCTGACCTGTCTGCCCTTGAGGTGTGCATGGATGATAAGCCACTTTCCCAGACTGACAGGGAAAAAACATTCCCACAGTTTCCTATGAATCACAACCCTCCTGTCTGCACCCCCCCAGCCGTGCTGTTCCTACCCCGGGACAGCTGGCCCAACATCAGGTAATTCTGTGGCTGTGATCAGTGTACTGAAGGTGTGATGTGTGTGTGTCTCTCAGGTACCTGGCCAAGCTGTCCTCGGTGGGCAGCATCAGTGATGAGGAGACCTGTGAGAGGCTGAGAGGACTCATTCAGAGACAGGTAAACATCTAGGGTTATTTATGGATTCAACGGTAATGCCTTCCTATAAATAAACTCCTGGTCACAAGAGGGGGTTGAACTCTCTCTCCCATCTCTCACTTTCTCTCTCTCACCTTCTCTCTCCCTCTCTCTTTCTCTCTCTCTTCCCTCCTCTCTCTCCCGTCCTCCCTCCCTCCTCCCCAGGTGCAGATCTGTAAGCGGAGCGTGGAGGTGATGGATGCCGTGAGGCGTGGGGCCCAGCTGGCCATAGACGAGTGCCAGTTCCAGTTCCGTAACCGTCGCTGGAACTGCTCCACGCTGGAGACCATGCCCGTGTTCGGCAAAGTGGTCACCCAGGGTGAGTCCTCTGACCCTTCACCTCTGACCCTTCACCTTGCTTGCTGTCTTGCTTACTCACCTGGAAGGCATGACTGCTCTGAGCAGGATGGAGTTTTCCTGTGCGTGGCTGCTGTCAGAGGGTGTGTTTGAGCAGCTCTCCCTGTGCGTGTGTGTGACAGGGACCCGCGAGGCAGCCTTCGTGTACGCCATCTCGGCAGCCAGCGTGGCGTTCGCGGTGACACGGGCCTGCAGCAGCGGGGAGCTGGAGAAATGCGGGTGCGACCGCAACGTCCATGGAGTTAGTCCAGAGGGTGGGCATGGCAACCACACACACGCACGCACACACAGTGACACACTGAACAAAAACGTAACAGTTTCATTTCTAAACTCCTAGTCTGCATGTCCCCTCTCCTTCGTCCCCCCAGGGTTCCAGTGGTCGGGCTGCAGTGACAACATCGCCTATGGGGTGGCCTTCTCCCAGTCCTTTGTGGACGTGAGAGAGAGGAGCAAAGGCCAGTCCTCCAGTAGAGCCCTCATGAACCTCCACAATAACGAGGCCGGGAGGAAGGTAACACACGCACTCTGACACACACACACTCACCAACGCACACACACGCACGTAGTACTTGTGAAACGGTTCCCATCGCTCATGCGTCGCAACCCGCGTGTCTCCCCGTGCAGGCGATCCTGTCCCACATGCGTGTGGAGTGTAAGTGCCACGGCGTGTCGGGCTCCTGCGAGGTGAAGACCTGCTGGAAGGCCATGCCGCCCTTCCGCAAGGTGGGCAACGTCATCAAGGAGAAGTTCGACGGAGCCACCGAGGTGGAGCTGCGCAAGGTGGGCACCACCAAGGTGCTGGTGCCCAAGAACTCCCAGTTCAAACCCCACACGGACGAGGACCTGGTCTACCTGGACCCCAGCCCCGACTTCTGCGACCACGACCCGCGCACCCCGGGCATGCTGGGCACGGCGGGGCGCCAGTGCAACCGCACGTCCAAGGCCATCGACGGCTGCGAGCTGATGTGCTGCGGGCGGGGCTTCCAGACGGAGGAGGTGGAGGTGGTGGACAGGTGCAGCTGTAAGTTCCACTGGTGCTGCTACGTCAAGTGCAAACAGTGCCGCAAGATGGTGGAGATGCACACCTGTCGGTGATCCAGACTGAGGACCGGACAAACAAACTCCTTTCATGTGTGTGTGTGTGTGTGTGTGGGAGGGGACCCCCCACCCCCCACCCCCACCACTGGACACTATAAACAGACAGAGAGACAGACAGGCAGGGGGGGAGCTTCCCTCACAGTCTATATGATGATGAAACGATAACAGGAAAGGTGCAAGGGAAATGAGCTATGGAGCCAAACGTACTTTTCACGTCTCAAACTAAGTCTGTCTCCTTTGGCCCTCATGCTCTCAGTTGACTTTCGTAGTTGTGGTTGCTTTGTTTGTTTTTTTAACTTATTGATGTTGCTGAGACTGAGGTTTTGAGGTGGGTGTGAGGATGAGAGTGTGGGGAGGGGGGGGGGGGTGCATGTACCCATAGTGTTGGGAGTTGGGGGGAGGGCTGCATGGTGAGTGCGTGGGGATCGGGGGGGGGGGTGGAAGGGGGGGTTGGGGGGGGTTGTAATTGCCCTCTGTCTTTGCTGCTGCTGCTTTGGGGACTTACCTGGAGTGCTGGATGCTGGATGCTGGATGCTGGATGTCAAAGGGAGTTCCAAGCCTGCCGGACTGAACGAGGACAGACTTGAACGCTCAGATGAGGAACACAGACAGACAGACATTGTAACTTTGCGGTCCAAGTGTACATGACCGTGTTGTGTTGAGGTTCAGTAGCAGTTTTAGTGATGTTGGCGATGTCCCTGTCCAGCCCTGATGCTGCTCCACTCACATGATCACTCCCAGACATCACCACACACACACGGTAGGTCCACACGGAGAAGGGTGTGGGCCACAGCAGGCCTGCTGTCACCTGTCTCCTGGGCTCCACCTGTCCCCCTTCACTAGCCCTGACAGGTTAGGATCAACAGATTTGTGTTTCACTGCGAGCCAGTTAGGGAGACAAACACATGCAAACAAACATGCACACATGCACATACATGTGCACACACACACACACACGACACGCAGGGAGATGGCCTGCAGGTTACCATGGACACTACAAGATGACTTAAGCACTTTTCTCTCCGAGCGCACATACATTACCCTCAACTTACACTAAACAACACACACACACATTCACATGATTGCACACACTCACTCTTCCTCCCATGCCACTATCAGGGCCCAGGGACTAAACTATGTATGGCTAACCACCACCATAAAGCCAAGCTTTACTATTGTAACATGCTATCATTATAGTGACATAGATCTGTAAAGATATACACTGAAGAAGACTATACTGCGTATGAATGTATGTTAATATGGAATATATGCTGTGTCAAAGATTACACTCCTGGCCTGTGTCCTGTGATGTTTCTTTTGAAAGTGGAACAGCAGAATGGTAGTGTCTAATGAACTCATTCATTCATTCATTAAGGAAATGATGAATGAATGACCAAGAAAGATGCAGAATGAAAAGATGTCGGTTATGGATGTTTGTCTCCAAATGGCTTCATGGTTCATTCAAAAAGCCTCGTCCGGTGAGGTACTTTTACAGTGTCCAAAACTATTCCACAGCTGTCCTCCTCGGTGCTGGCCCAGCGCGTGCCACAGACAGGTGTGCCCACAGACAGGTGTGCCCACAGACAGGTGTGCCCACAGAGGGAGAGCGAGACAGAGGACAGCAAGGAAATTCAAACTCTGTGACAGCAACACACACACATTCACACATGCCCGAAAGAACCAAATATGTGTGTGTGTTAGAGTAGATTACACCCTTAGGCTCTTCTCCACAGCACTGACACCTATAAACACAATTTATGTGTCATGTTTCAGCACATATATCATCCCAGATATCAAATCACATATCCCCTGGCTAGGAAAGAGAGAACAAGCGGGGAGCAGGGAGTAGAGGGAAGAGGACTGGAAGTGAGGAGGGGGAGCCGAGGCAGGAGAAAGAGCAGGGAGTAGGAAGCAGGAGAAGGGAGCAGGACGAGGAGGAACTGGAAGTAAGGAGTGAGAGCAGGAGCAGGAGCAGGGAACAGGAGCAGGGAGATCAAGGAGAGGGTGGGGGAGCCTGCAGGTGGGGGTAGGGGGTTAAGGTTTCCCTGCAGCTCTCGCTTATTCTGAGATGAGACAGAGGCAGAACCAGCAGCATACCACAGAACAGGGATTACACCCAAATGCACACCACATGGCATTCACTCTATCTCTTCTGACTCTCTTTTTGAGGAACCTCAAAGTCCTTGAAGAGTCTGCCCTCAGGCACACCCTTTCTGAGGGGAGTGCCGTGGCTCTGGTTATCCTGATGTCGGAATCCATTTGAGGGTTCACATACTAACCCAGTGATCCTGGGCCAGAGGGGAGAAATCAACCATACCTCAGCTTCCTGTGTCAGTGCTTGGGAGAGCACAGAACCGGTTTGTGTACGGGCACCCTAGATCTCACTGAGCGTCAGCATGAGAGGGTTTCTGCATTACATGGATGCCTAGGCGAGCACCTAAGAAAGAACCGGAGAAGTACGGTACTTACTCTGGTACTTAGTACTGTGTGAGGGTATATGAACGCCAGGGTGAGTTCCTTGAGTCTGTGTATGTCTGGTTGACTACTGTAGAGCATGTGGAGGCCTGGGTGAGTGCCCAGAGTGTCTATATGGAGTAGGGCAGCTCCTCTGAGCAGTGGGATCAGCTTACCCTCCTTCTCAGAACTGGGGGAGCCACCTGAGTCCAGGTGTGAATATTCCGGCCAGAGTAGCAGGATTCCAGCCGCAGGGCTCCATGGCGATCCTGCAATCTTCCCAGATGGACAAACGCCCCTCCTGTCAGCAGAACAGGGGTCCTGTCACCGCCTGCCTGATGAAAATACCTCCCTGCAATTTCACATTTGGACAGGCCTCTCTGGGGCATACCGTAATTATGGACCCCAGCCCAGTGCTGGGCCCTGAGAGCAAAATAAATGGGTTTAGTATGCAGCCTGTCAGCTTACCCGTGTATCCCATGGCCTATGGCGAGTCATGGGTATCCATGGTTATCTGCATGTTGCCCAGAATAAATGTTTGGATCATATGTCATGTGACCTGAGGGCAGCTTGGGCAAGAAAGAATCATGTCCTGCAAAAAGTGTGAAGTGTAAAGGTGAGATGGATAATAAACCTATAATACTTTGATTTCCAGACAGAAGATTGTTTCAAGTTTGAAGTAAATAAAGTCAGGTCAGAGTCCTTAGATTGGTTAAGCTCAGCACCATCCAGGATCACAACATCACCAACTACATCCTAACAATAGGCACACATGGAACCTGAGCGTTCCCATTAAACATGTACTGATGTCCATATGAGACAAGAGTGTATATTCAAGTTACATTCACCTCAGGTCTGGTTTTGGACCCTGTGAGATCTGCTGCACTACAAAAGGCTCTTTTCACCTGTTTCTTCAGAGTGTGCACACGCATCTGTGACTTTGTGTGTGAGGGGTTAACAGGGCAGGTTTGTGGGATATTAAGGCCACTTGCACAGTGAAGACAGGAGAACCCAGGCTTTAGCCCCCAGCCCCAGCCCTCCCAGGCCTCTCTCCAACTCCCAGATCTCTCCAGCATACTTCTCATATTAAAAGAAAACAAGTTACACAAATGAGACAGATGGTTCTTGTTTGTGATGACAGTTGCAATTCTTTTCTCCCCTTCCCCCCCCCCCTCCTCTTCTCTTCCCTTTTCTTCTTCTTCCTCTCTTTTTTTGAAGCTCCAAGTTGTGCAATAAAAACACTGCAGACTTGAACCCTGTACCCAGGGGAGTCAACACCCACAGGCCCCAGAGATGTCTGATTCAGGAGCTTAGTTGCTCCCAACCTCTCACAGGACTCTGTTTACATCACATGCTGCCCCCTGACACAAGAGATCGGTAACGCACATATGGAAGAGAACGAACAGAAAACATAAACAACGGATGATAAAAGACTTTCTAACTTCAACTATGATGTTGCTGAAAGAAAGTCATATAATTTATACACAAATGTGTATGCCTATTTATCCGGTGCTCCCTGAAGTCTACTATGCCCTCTCAAGCTGGGGAATTTACCCTCTGAGACCAGGTTTACCCTAGTATGACTGACTTCATTCTACAGACAGACAGAACAAAGTGAAGGAGAGCTAGAGTAGAATACATGGAGGAAAAGAAAGAGCAAGGAGAGAGATAAAGAGAGAGAGAGAGAACTGTAGTAAGACTTCATTCAGCGCTTCCTATATTCTCTTTGGTAGTCTCTATCTTTGGATATTTGCTTAGGGAGCCACAGTAGGCACAGAGGGTGAAGGACATCTGCAGTGTCCTTGTTCAGATCTGGCAGATGCTACTGGTTCCAACCAAATGTGGCGAGGGGTGGAGGGTGAGGCAAACCACAGGTGGGGAGGATAGGGGGAGAAGTTATTGAAGTGTGACGCAGATGACCCACAGCAGCTTAACACTAACATTCCTGCCCAAACCTAGTAAACCCCCTCTGAAGGAACACACACTCATCCACAAACACACACACACTCACACAGAAACAGGGAGAACTAGAATTGAATGACAGAGAGAATATATATATATATACATGACTTGAGCAGTACAGCTGCAGTATTGCTTAGGCTCCTGACCTCACTCTTTCCATAAACTTGAGAATGGTTGATGGCAGAGGAGAGATAAAGTAACTACACCAGGAGGAAAGAAGGAGCCAGAAGATGAGGAGACAGTGCCTGTATGGTGCTGCAGATGGTAAATGACCTCACTGATAACATCTCCCATTCTTGAGATGTTGAATCAGATAGGGATGGAGACATTCATCAGCGGAGGGGAAAGTGACAGGTGTGGTTGTGTCCTTGTGTCCAGGGCAATGATGACATGTTGATGAGGGCTCCACTAACTGTTCCTGCCCCCCCTGTTGGCAGACTGCTCTCTGTGGGCTGGCTTAGCTAGGCTAAACTAAGCTAAACTAAGCTAAGCTGGGCCAGTTTGGGTTAAGATGAGCTGGGTGGGCTGTGCTGGGGGAACAAGGCCAGTCTGTCATCAGGGATGTTTCTGATGGGCAGCCAAGCCCAACATGGCAGGACTGTCCCCTACACCTGCATACACCCCCCCATACACACACGCACACCTGAGGGACTACACTCTGCTCCAGCTGGTGTGGGGAGATGAACTGTATGTGTGTTTGTGTATGCACGCAAAGGGGGACAGACCATGTGTTGCACATATCTGTTTGACAGCGCTGGCTTGCCATATCACAATAAATGTGGCCGTATGACATCACTAACCCAGATGGTTTCCAATCTGTCTAACACCTAGTCGACCATCTAGACTGCCATGCACACACCTCACCCTACCAACATTCCCTCACAACTGACTTTTTCCACAAAGATTAGAGTAAACAAAGGTAACATAACATAGTTGGTACTGGAGCTTTGAGACAGATGAAATATAGCTGAGCCACAAATCAAAATGGCTCCTTTTCCTTTGCAGCCTTATCGCCTGAGGGCTCTAACTAAGGTAACCAGGGCCTGCGTACACACAGCCAGAAGAGTCTTTTTTACTCTACGGTTTTTCATTCTTTCTGTATTTAGTCTGTTTTTCGCTCTTTCTTGATTTGATTGGTTGCACCTTGCACCTTGATATCTTGACCAGCAGAGGCAGCAGAGATTGAGAAACAGAGTCTGACACAGACAGGCAGGAAGCCGACAGCAGGAAGGCCCAACGAAGTACAATAGATACTGTATTGCATGTATGTGTCTACCGACAGCTTTTACCAGCCGACATCAGTGTTGAAACATTTAATTGTAACACTGTAGGACTGGGTTAGGGACTTTCACAGCTGAAAGGACATGCTCTCACACAGCGGAGAGATCAGTGAGTGATTTACTGTACACACACAGTTGGCCCGAGAGGGCATGCCCGCACACATCAGTTACATCTGCACAGTGATTTACCGTTTCGCTTTAATAAACTGCTAAAATCCTCAGTGTGCTTTTCATCATAAGTCATCTTCTGTGTGGATCATCGTTAAATGTTCCCATCGTAAAACGTTGCACAGACCGTCCCAGAGCGCTGGACTGCCCTTCTCTCAGTATGAGATCCTGGAACATGGCTGTGTGCCTGCAGCCTGTGTCTCTGTGGGTGTCTGTGTGTCAGCTCTCTCATTCCAGGCATGCAGGGGTCTAATGGGTTGCTTGCATAGTACCCTTATGCCTGATTGGGTCTCCCAAGGGACACATTTAGCCATGCTTGACTCTGATTGGTCCACCCAGAGGACTGACTCCAACTTTGCTGTCAAACAGGAAGAGCAATTACATCCAAAGGGAGTTCTCTCTTGGCTGTCTAAATACACACACACACACTCTTACAGACATAGCTCGAGAGACACCAAGCTTTTGGAGTGGGAGAGGTGCGCCCCTTCACACAGACCACCAGGTCTGTTTAGAATCAGCTGTTTAAAGTACCCTGTGGGATTTGGTCTCATGAATTATAAGAGTTAGGGAGTATGACTCTACAGCTGGCACAGACACCATTAACAGCAGTTCATCATGTAATGACATGCAGCACATATCTGTGTGCACTGAATGAACGGCCTACTGGTTTGTTGAGCCATCACTGGCAGAGTCATATCAGCTCATCTATATGGGTGGACAGAAATGCTTGGATTGCAACAGTGACAGAGTTGGCTAAATCTCCCCTCTGCAGGTGGATACCCCTAGCTCTCCCGCTCCCTCACACACACATCTAGAAGAATGCCTTTACTTCGGCCGGTGATAATTAATGGTTGTCAGCAGCTCTTTAACGTAAGAAGGCGCTGACAGACCACACTCCAGAAACGCATGGAATGTGTGAAAGCCTCACAGGGGTTGAGGGGTGTGTGTGAGTGTGTGTGTGAGAGCGAGTGTTGCTTGTGTGACTCTTCTCTACCTCCCTCAGGGCAGATGATTCGGGTCACCTGGTCTGGAAGATCTCCCTCATCTGAAACGATTCTAGGAATCCTAACGTATCTGTGCGATAAGCATCTCTCAACACGGGCCTGCAGAGGGATAGCAGTGTTAGTGAGAGAAAACACTTGAGGTCTACCGCGATACCTTCGACAAATACCTAGATCCCTGGGTGCAGCCCACATCAAATGATTTGTTACAACATTTACTATACATTTGATCAATCTTACCACCGTTTAAGGCAAACAGGATCATTGAAATGCAGTTCTATTCTGATCCCCTAGATGTCAGTAAAAGGGCAGCAGTTTTCCTACTTGTGATCCAACAGTGTCCTCTGTTGGTTCAGACAGGTCCTGCACAGCACTCCTGGCAGAAAGTCATTCATTCATTTAGCACAGTGGTTCTCAATCCTGGTTCTTATGCCCCCCTAGCCTGCATGTTTTAGATGTTTCCCTGCTCCAACACACCTGATTCAAATGAATGGGTAGTTATCAGGCTTCTGTTGAGCTTGATAATGACCCATTTATTTGAATCAGGTGACTGATTTAGCAGAAGCTTTTATCCAAAACAATGTACAGTTCAGTACCTGCAACCGCTTCTTCTGCAGTCAAATGCTCTAACCACTAAGCTATAGCCTCCCAGAGCTGCCGCCAAATATTTTCAGCCTTTTATTTGACCCACAACATACTTTCCAGATAGTAAAGTGAATGGACCACTGGACGACCCATTCCTAAAATGTTGTGTGAGACACACAGGAGGACTAGTATGTAGTACATAAAGGAAAAATAAACAAACAGAACGGTCGGGGAAAATGAGTAAAGGCAATTAAGGTATAAGTTTAATATTTTTTGAAAAGAATGCATATACAAAGAACAGAGACCTCAGACAAAGCATTTGGTTTTGCACCAAAACAACGACAGGTTATAATAATTATAATGACGTGGCCTGGACGTCAACCCAACTCTACGCCACCAGGAGACATCATCATCAATGGACTTTCACAGCCTCTGTCACCAATGGGAGCATTCATTTGTGTGTGTGACTGGTGGGGCAGAGTTCAGATGAGTTCCAAGCCCTAAATGTAAAAGGAGTGAACGTAACCTTTTTTTATTTATTTTTTTATAAAATCAAAAACAGCACAACAGAAAAAAAAACAAAAAAAAACAGATTTTGGTAAAAACATCTGGAGCCTACATTAACATGTGTGCCAGCTTACATTATTATTACACCTGTTAACCTATAATGAGAACAGGGACCAGGGCTCATCTACATGCATATCCACAACAGTAACACCATACAGTTAGGACGAGTAGAACAGAGGCTCCCTACTACCGCAGGCCTTTGGGTGGCGGTACTCTAAATGTAGCAGCACGATGCCACGGTTACGTATCCACAACACTGAGGAAGGCACAGAATTCCGATGTGGCACAGAATTCTGATGTTATACGAGTTGAATTAAATTAAAACATCCAAAATGGGTCACGAAACATGTCCAGAGCAATGAGACAGCTGAAGATGGAAGTGTCTGTTCTACAGATTCTACTTGTATGGTCGAGACAACGTTTCCATAACGATCAGCTAACTCTCCCTTGGTCCCTGGCAACGCGTTATGAACACACCACTTGTTCTGCTAACACTGTTTTAAGTTCCCTGCTTCAAAAGGCCAATTCCTGCGGTCAACAAGAAGACCCATCGCAACGGACTCCTTTACTTCATCAGTAATATCACACTCCACACTGACCACTAACCTCCTCCACCTAGAGGCTGGGAGAATCTGGGCTGAACAGACGTCGCTTAACTTCCCTGGCAACTACCAGGGCGGCCCGGGAGACCGCTTACCCTGCTCCAAGTGGTTCAGATCCCCTCCAGCCTCTAGGGAGCGGGGGGATAGGATCCATCTGGAATTAGGGGTTCATGCTTCTGTGTTTTGCGGAGAGGAGGGGTGTTGGCAACCAATAACAAAATGACAACCCGGTCAGCAACTCTTCAGGTGGTGCTGGAGAGAACGCATGGGGGGGATTGGGCGATGCGTGTGCTTGTTTAGAGGGGAGGGCGGGGCTAGACACAGCAGCCTGTGAAGCTGCCCATCAGGCAGCTATTCCTTTTGAGTGGGTGGGGCTAAATTCCATCAAGACTTTCAGTCACTGGCCAGTGGCTACCAATTGTCTAGGCAACTAGAGTGAATAGGCCAAAACACTAACTTTCACCCCCCCCAGTCTAGGTGGACGTGTGGTGGTGTCACAGTGAAAGCAGGATTGGGTTATCTTCTGTTCCTCTCTCAGTCTGCTGGCTTGACGCAGGGGCGAGTAGTTTCATTATTGCAGTTAAATCTGAAACTTGTGTGTTTGTTTCCTTCTATCTATCCTTCACTATAAAGTACAAAGATGTCAACCAGCCTTAGTAGGGCAAGGGAGGGGATTTGGGGGGAGGGAAGAAGTGAAGGGTGTATGTGTGCATGGATGTGTATGTGTGTGTTAGTGTGCGTGTGTGTGTTTACAGGGATGTGTTTTAGGGGTGGGTTCCTCATAGCAGCACGCATTTGCGTTTCTTCTTGGGCTCAGGGGGCTCCAGTGCAGCCAGTATCGCCTCATCAAACACATTCTTTAGGCCTTTCTGTGGACACAAACACAAACACAGGCTCAACCGGGGGTGACACACACGCACGCACGCGCACCACAAGGGATCTCACACACAAATCCAATGGGGCAACAGAAAACGTGAAAGCAGGGATAGTGAGAGCTTTAATTAGCCAAATAATAGAGCTAACAGAATGCAGTATTGAACAATCTCAAATGAAACCGGAGACACATTCTTACAGTGGTATAACATAAACAACAATAAAGTAAGGAATATAGCAGTGTTGGTGTATCATACAACAAAGGAAACTTCATAGTATGAACCTCTTTACTGTGTGTGTGTGTGTGTGTGTGTGTGTGTGTGTGTGTGTGTGTGTGTGTGTGTGTGTGTGTGTGTGTGTGTGCGCGTGTGTAGGCTTGGGGGGTGAGAACTATGCATTCATCTCACCAGTGACATCAATACGTTCATCTAAAGTGAACTACAGTAAAGAGTTAGTGTGGTCTGATCAGGCAGTGAACGTTCAAAACAAAGGCAACTGAAACAAGAGAGTGGAGGGAACATGGGTTCAGACACACAGACACAAACACAGGGGTCGAGTGTGCCAGGTCATCAAATCAAACCCACCACGAGCCGAAAGTGCGTAAACCAAATCAAAAGCCATCCACTTGCACAGACACAAGCACACCAAAGCCCAACTTATCACTAGCAGTTCTGTTAGCCGGAAACGGTGTGTGGCTTTGACGCGGAGCCAGCAGAGCTGCTTAGTCCGGCCTCAGCCTGAGCGCAGTCATGTGAGGAGGTACAATACAGTCCTGTGAGGAGGAACCCAACCAGCTCCAGGCTGGGCTCACTCCTCACAAGCCCAGATAACACGAGCAAGCCAAGCCCCGCGGAGCTAACGGAGGAAGCTTAGAGGAAAAGAGAGGCAGAGCAAAGGAAGCGATTTTCAGTTGTCCTTTATTATATTAATTCATTTCACAAATCATTTCACATGATTATATTAGCTTAATATCTTCAACTTCCAAGATGGCAGAATATGAACTGCAGCAAATGGCACAGAACAGAGTCATATGTAGAGAGGCAGCACTGGATAGGTAGCTACTGGGTTCAGATGCAAAAATCTTTGAATGGCAGATCTCTTTGTAAACTTGTTTGGAAAATACTTCTGCTTTGTTTGTGCCATGGCATGGTCACTGGCCTGCATGGTCGCCAGCCTCTGGGACGGGGACTAGATGAGCGTCAGTGCACTTCTTTTGGTTACCATGGCATCCCTGCATATGACTCTAGCAGTTAACAGCCCTATGTCACATGGGTCTCACCTCGTTCGACATTAGCAGTAGTACAAAATATACATTAACACTAGGAATGGGGCTCTTTGAATTAGTGTTTTTTAAATCACGATACTGTGGAGCGGTGTACAGCCAGCACGCTCCCCTCAGCTGAGGAACCCTCTCCACAAAACACCCAAACAGGCAGGAAGTACAACGACCCAAAGAACTCAAGATGGGCCGTGTCTCTCACACTCCCCTGGATCCCACACACCGTGCACTACTTTTGTTTTGGCCAGAGCCCTTTTGAGTCAAAGCCGTCTGTGATGATCATCAAGGGAGGACAAATGAAGAGGATGAATCAGGTCAAAGCAGCCCTTGCCCAGGGCGAGGGATACAGTGTAACACACACCAACCGGACCGAGCCAAACGTTAGCAATGTTACAGCTGAGGAGGTGGTAAGAAAGCACTGAACCAAACCGTGCAGAAAGGCTGATGAAGGAGAAGGAAAACAAGGGAAGGAACGCAGGACGTAAGCAGTGTGTTGGTGACTGAAAGGGGAAACAGGAAGTAGGTCGAAGCCGGAACGGGGAGGTTGGGTAAACGGGTGGTTTAGACAGGATGTGAAACTGAGGGAGGTTGTGGATGTAAGGAGATGAGAGCGGGACTCAACAGAGGGGTGAGGGAAGAGAGTGGAAGGGAGGGTGGAGAGCCGGGGAGAGAACGTGAGGCGAAGGGAGACTTTAAAATATACAGCATTTCCTCTTTCTCTGCGTCTCTGGCGGCTCTAGGGCGGCTAGGATAGCTTCATCAAATACATTCTTCAGCCCTCGCTACAACAACAGAGGGGAGGGGAGAGAAGGACAGCAGAGTTAGCACAGCAAACGGGGAGAGAGACAGAGAGATGTGGGGGCAGAGTACAGAGTGGACAGAGGAGGGAGAACAAGGTTGAAAACGGAAGTGAGAAGAGAGAAGGAAAACTAAAGGCATTGGTGGGGAGAGAGAAAATTGTTTGAACATAAAGTGTGAGGGGGGGATTTAGAAGAGAGTGAGAGAAAGAAAGAAAGAAGGAAAGAAAGGAGAGAAAGAAAGTTCAGTTAACAGTGTTTAGTAGACTGCTATTGTACTGTAGCGGAGGCAGAGGTGTGGACATGAGCAGAGGAAGTCTACTTAGACTACACAGATGCATGCTAGGAAACAGGATGTTGCATCATCAGCTCAGTTCCTCAGTGGCAACTATGCTAGAGAGGAAGGAAGGCGCAGTGCAGAATAGGAGGAGGGGGCTCCAGCGACTCCATATGGGGCGTTGTTATTCTAGACTAGCAGTCGTCCAAGAGTTCAAAAAGAGTAGGATTAGTTGACACTAAGACACTGATCTGAGCCCTTCAAGTCATGAATCAGGCAGGCATGGGTGATGGCTAGCAGGCCCTGGACCTGGGCCAACAGCATGAGACGAGGTCAAGAGAGAGATCCTACGAGCTGAGATCAGACAGCATGCAGATCCCAGCACACTGAGGGACCGGCATGGCCCACTTTCCCTCCACCCTCGTTTGTTTGAGCCAATCAAGGGGACAGAGACCCTCAACTCAGCTGACCAGGGGACAGAGAGCACTTACCTACATGCAGTGTGGCTCTGGAGTCTCGTCTGTCCTACATGTGTTAAACAGGGAAAACAGAAGGTAAACAGATTTATTTTTGTGTCTTACCTGCGTCAGGGCTGAACACTCCACGTATTTCACGGCCTTAAGGTCCCTGGCCAGCTTCTCTGCTGTCTCAGGGGTGATGGGCTTCTGCTTGTTCTTGGCCAGCTTCTCTATGGTGGAGGGGTCGTCCCTCAGATCAATCTGAGTGCCCACCAACAGGAACGGGGTCTTCGGACAGTGGTGGGTGATCTCTGGTACCCACTGTCGGGGACAACACAAGACGACAAGTTACAGCAGTGGCTTGTACTTTGTGTCCAGCGAACCACACGTCGTTCACCTGGACTGAGGTGTCGATGTGGGAAGGTGTATGCGGGGGGGGGGGGAGTGTGGGGGTGTAGTGAGGGAGAACGGGGGGGGGGGGGGGGGGCAGGAGGAGGCGCACCTTCTCTTTGACGTTCTCAAAAGAAGAGGGGGAAACGACAGAGAAACAGACGAGGAACACGTCTGTTTGGGGGTAGCTCAGAGGTCGTAACCTGTCGTAGTCCTCCTGACCTGCACACACAAAACACACACAGGTTAGACACACACACACACAGGTTAGACACACACACACACACACACAGGTTAGACACACACACAAAACACACACAGGTTAGACACACACACACACACACACAGGTTAGACACACACACACACACACACACACACACACACACACAGGTTAGACACACACACACACACAGGTTAGACACACACACAAAACACACACAGGTTAGACACACACACACACACACACAGGTTAGACACACACACACACACACACAGGTTAGACACACACACACACACAGGCTTCAGCACCCAGGCTGTCAGAGAATGCCCGGTATCTCTTTAAGCGGACACAGAGGCGCAGAGCCAAACTTCAACTCCGGGACACGCCCCAGTCTGAAATAGCAACGGGAAACGGGTTCTCTCCCTCTCCTTCTCCCACTTTCTCCTGGAATGCAGGCAAAGGCCGCTTGTACAACCCCACCAGTCAGAGCCTCTCCTACTGGGCTCAGCAGGTCAGCGCTCTGCAGCTGAACGGCCAGGGGACAGGGAGAGAGACTGTGGAGACACGTACCTGCAGTGTCAAACAATCCCAGGGTGTAGGGCTCCCCTCCAATCATTACAGTCACAGCATAGTTATCAAACACCTACAGGAGAGAAGATGGAGGGGTTGCACACGTTTATTCTCTCAAACATTCGTACACTTTCTCAAACACACACATATATATTTCTGCCCACACTACGTTTAAAGGGGTATAATCATACCCATCTCAGACTGAGTTTTGGTCCTTTATATACACACACAAAAGCATAGATCCAGACAGGCGCATGTACTCACCGTAGGGACATATTCAGAGGGGAACTTGTTAGTGGTGTAGGAGATGAGCAGACAGGTTTTACCCACAGCTCCGTCCCCCACTACAACACATTTGATGGTCTGCATAGCTGTGCTTTAGATTCCTCTCTACTCATTCAAGATCTGGAACACACAGAGGAAAGAACAATTATGGTGTGGTCTGAGCACAGTGCTACAGATGATGAAGATCACTCAGTCCATGAAAGCATATTCAGAATTCAGTTTAAATTGAATTCAATCCACAGCTGCAAGACAACAAACAAAGATAAAATTGGTTTTCTCCATCCCCAGTCAGAAATTAGGATGGAAAGATGCTAGTTAGATGTTGTCTTAGTTGAGCTGGTCAGACTCTAGTGACACAATCCACCTGAGCTCACCAACTGCCCTGGGTCAGCTGTTTGTCTGCAGTCTGACTCTACGTGTCCACATCCCTTTCAGTACTCCCTCACTGCAGAAACAAAGTGGACGCCCAAAAACAAAGACTGAATCATTGTCATGGCCAGAGGTCAATCTGCTCTTCTGGTCGCTGGGCTGAACTGCTGACTGAAAGCAGGACTGAACACAACCTTTAATTAGGGTTCATACAAAGAGACCAGCTCCATGTCTTCCCTGCAATGTCAGACCGAACATCAACAGCTGTGTTGGCATAGACTCAGGAGGACAGACTGGGTGACATACAACAGGTCTGTAGTGGCATAGATAAATAGTCTGTCAATGAGACGAAAGCTGGAGCTAGCAGGGGGCCAGACAAGCATGAAGAAAGGCGCACAGGCGATGAAAACAGACCATCTCAGGCTTCAGTTCAAACAGGCAGTGCTAAGCACACAGAAGCATCATGGCTACATGGCTGCCTGCACATAGTTCACTCACAGCAAGTCTGTGGCCTTTAGCCCCAGGAAAAACAGGCTGAATTATCAGCATTAAGAGTGACAGACGACCCTTACCACCCCACCCCACCCCCCCTCACACACACTACTCCCCTCATCTCTCTCATCCCCCAATCCGTTTCTGACCAGCCGTCCCCTCCCCCTCTCTCTGTGTAGAGTGGGTCACTGCGGCTTTAAGCTAAAGCATAACGTCATCTGTGCAGCCTTGCTGAACAGTACAGCACCACTATGGAAGCAGTTTCCCAGACACAGGACTGGGAAGCAACTGCATCTTCACCTACCCACAGACTGAACAATTATTCAGTAATAAATAGTAAGATAAGTCTTGGGGTAATTGCTGAAGCATATTTACCCCAAAGAAGGTCATATCCATCTGAAGAAGCTGACTGACTCTTACAGAAAACGTTTTGGAATCACAAAACCAATACTGTATAATCTCAAATCCCAGCACCATCAGCAATAAATAATTCACACAAGAGCCACTTAACAAACATTTAACCATCCTCATTAGCTTTCGACATCTACCAACACACACAGAGACACACTAAAGGCTTGTAGATTTCCCACAGTGCAGGTAGAGGGAATCAGCAATAACATCCTATTCTCAACACCAGGTCACTGAAGGGAACTAGGTCCACCTATAGGAAGACTGGTGCTCCTGTTGTAAATGATAACCAGTTGTGTAGACAGATTGTTTCTGCTTGGTAAATTCAGTGTGTGTGTGTGTGTGTGTTTGTGTGTGTCTAGCTGCACTTGAGCCTCTGCAGAGCTCTGCAGTAGTGAGGGGGAAGAGGAGGAGGGAGAACATGAAGACAAATAAGAACCACAACAGAGTATTGAAGGTTGAAGTTCAGAGGGTGCAAGAAAAAACGGAAAAAGCGAGAAGGAACTAGTCAAATTAAGGAGCGAATGAACAGAATTTAAGTGAGAAAGATTTGTAATTCTTTGCCAAAGATGGTGTAGACTGCACAGATGGATGAGGGGATAACAGAAGGATGACTGCCTGCTTACCATCCCAGTCACCCATGAGGGAAGCTTCAAAAGGACACAGCCACACAATAAATGGAATATACACCTAAAATAGATATAACTGCTAATCCAGCTCTTTCCCTCCTCTAAGTATCTACCTGACTTGTAGAAACATTTCACAGAGCTGCAAAAAAGTCTACCTGGAGCTATAGTACAGATCGGTGACGCAAATGAGAATGACAGCCTTGTACTTTGTATGTTATGTAGATTTTTTTTTAATGGTAATATATACTTTTACCATTCATCGCGAGGGGGAAATAAATCTATCTTTACTCTTCTGTCACTCAGAGCTGGGTAATCTTTGTAGTGTTGATCAGAAAACCATGGGATTCAAAACACCTGTCTTAAAAAGCACAGTGTTATGCTTCTCTGGCTGTACTACCATTATATTTTACCTAACATCTTCTGTCCACTACATATGTTTATAGAGAGCGTAGCTGCAGCTGTAGTAATGATTTCAACAGCCTTAATCCAGTCATTTGTGTTTGTAGGCCAGCAAGCCAGTGCAGTGAAAGCAGCTGACAGTCAGTTGGATCACTGGTCAGATACAGTAGGCCGTATCAGACAGGGCTTAGACACTGACTGTTGGTACTCAAGTGCCAGTCATGTAAGTTAGTCGACAAGCAGGTAAAACATATTTAATCGTGTACATTCCTGTTTAGTACGGTTAATTGTAATGGTTATGCTATACATTTATCAAAAGTTTGTCTGTCAATGCTTATAGAGCTGCGTAGATAAGATAACAAGCCCTAACATCAAGGCGGTGTCTGGCATCACCGCATGCTGTTTAACAGATATCAGTGTTCGCACATCAAATAAATATGTAACGGTATCTGGCTCACACTAAAACATTCACACCATTTTGACGTTGCATAAGACACAGCAACTAGACTAACCAAAAACACAAATTCGATTTTGCACCAGCAACAATACAAAACACTGGTTAGCTGGCTCTTACTACAACCCTAGTTGTCCACAGTCACCGTAAACCCAATCACAGCAAAGCCCTGTCATATTTTGCAATAACATGTGAAGGTGATGTAGTTCGAACACAATAACCTTACCAAGGCAATTAGTAGCTTGCTCACTTCACCAACGTCGTTCTATAAACACAAGCACAGGCATAGCCTAGAGCTACCTGGCTTGCTATTCGATTATGGTAATCCAAATAGCTAGTAGCTAGACTAACAAGCTTGTATTAATTTAAAATAGACAATGACTCACAAACAGACTCAGGAATGTTGCCTGTGAAAGCAAACCGTTCAACCACGTATCACGATAGCTAGCTGTGGTAAGATAGTTTAACTGAAACGTATTTGATCTAGAATAGCCTACTGTAGTAGGCTAAGCTGCCTGTTTGTCTCATATATAGCTTTAGCCATGTTGGAAGCCAACGTAACCTTGCGTTAACTGCTAGTTAAACTAGCAAAGGGAACATTGATTTAGCAAGCTAACGTCGTTAGCATCTTGCTAGCGAGCAACAGCATCGGGCGGTAGGGCCAGGGTGAAATGCAGCCAAAAACGCAAAATCCAAGAATATGCTCTGCAGCTAGCTAGGTAGATGGCAGCTCCATTCTAGTTACAGAAAATAAATCATGACTTAAAATTGCAAGTTGTGGACGAGTTATGTTTAACTTGTTGCTAGATAAAGCAGATAATATATTTTTCGGGTTGACCTAGTAGCTAATAGCTAGAGAGCTACTCTCGTGAATCCTCTTGTGAATATTACAAATAGCTTAGCTAGCTTGGGCAGTGCCAGAGGCAAACTCAGTTGAGCTAGCAAGCGCAACTAAAAACTACCAAGCTAGCAAGCTACAGTAGACTAGCACTAGCTCGGCTAGATAGCGGATGCTGTGTTGTTTAATCAGATTTGCTATTGGAAATGCTGTAATGAGATACAATGTAGGAAACATACAATAATCAACACTTATAAAGACATATAACTCTAAACACAAATATCATCACACTCAAGAAAGGAAAAATTAAAAAGATTTTTCCGTACCGTATCCTCTCTATTTGTGTCACTGCGCCGGGCGTTGGCAGGTTTGCAATAGGGGCTTCCCAGTCAACAGTACAGGGACATGTTACGTAGTACGTACCCATAAACCTCTTTGGCGTAACGTTCTGGTTTTTGCATTGCACAGGCCTTTCGGTATTTTGGGTAGAAACAAATATTACAGATAACAATTCTACCTCAATTTTAAGTTTGAAAATGAACAAAAGTACTCAAATCTATGTAATTAATGTATATGAAAATGTGAGCATTTTAATAGTAGGCCTATTGAATGTCAAGCAAAAACACATATTTATGTCAATATGCTATACAATTTTTGGCTAACTAATTTCTGTTGTTGATCGATCGAAGACCATAAGGTTTCGGTCACATAAAAATCTTGTATAGTGCTGCATCTACCTCCCACATATGGGTGGCGCTACAAACTGGACAGTCAGTTTTTTAACAAAGATCAGTTAAAGAGGATGCTTGTTTTGTGTCTTAACCATCTCCGTCGGTGCACTATCGGTGAAGCTCAGCATACCTTTTGTGGTTTAGTAAAACCGTAAAGGAATACTCAGTTTCACATAAAGAGTGCACTTATAGAAAACGTGTGAAAATGCAAAAGAAAAATGTAATCATTGAATTTCGTTTAAATTTGATGTCTGGTTAAGTAAGGAGCGAGTAATTCAGCCCGGAGAGGATTGTCCCGGCCCTGACAACATATGTTACACATTATAACCAAAACGAGCGACACTGCACTGTGGCCAGGGAGGCACACGCGGAAGGAAGCCCGCCATTGAAACATACACCAACGTGAAGATTTCGTTCCCGGGCTGTTGTTGTCAAAATTGTCAAAATTGTGTTAATAACACATCGTAAACCAACATACGAGATGGCGTACAGAGGGCAAGGACAGAAGGTCCAGAAGGTTATGGTGCAGCCAATTGTATCCTTTCATACAAAACAACTTGCCTCATTTGTGTATTGCAGCTATTAACTATAGGCGCGCAGCTAGCTACTTAGCGGCTAACGCTAGCTACTACTACTTTAGCACAAGTTGACTAGGCGACATTGATTCTCGTACTCCATTCAAAACCCATAGCTAGCTAGCTAACGATCAGCAAGCGTACTGATAGCAATATCACTGTATAGGAACGTCGGTGTTTTTTTAGTATGTTAACTAGTCTATCAAATTCAATTTGTTTTACACACTTTCCTTGACCCTTTTATAATTTAGAACCTCATCTTTAGGTATCTTCAGAATGTAAGTATTTGTATTTCTGTGCTCTGTTTCAGTTTGCATTTAAATAACCAATTGGCTAATCTGCACAACTGAATATATTGTACAGCCTGTCTGGAGTAGTTAATTCTGAAAACTGGTGGATGCTGACA
This sequence comes from Osmerus mordax, assembly GCF_038355195.1. Taxonomy (NCBI): domain Eukaryota; kingdom Metazoa; phylum Chordata; class Actinopteri; order Osmeriformes; family Osmeridae; genus Osmerus; species Osmerus mordax. The sequence goes on from NC_090050.1 coordinate 18,850,111, forward strand.
GTTTCTCTCTATCGCAGCGCTCAAAGATCCAGGTGTGGTTGTATGAACAAGTGAACATGCGGATAGAGGGATGCATCATCGTAAGTTACATCTGTCTAGTTACTGGACATTTATAGTTCTGTACAACTAGGGCCTACCTGTTTTGATTGCCCAGTGAAGTCTCACTGTGTCAATTATGCTTTTATTCCCCAAGGGTTTTGATGAGTACATGAACCTGGTGCTAGATGATGCAGAAGAGGTACACATGAAGACTAAGAACAGAAAGCCACTGGGTAAGAGTCGATAGGGTTAGGTGTCTTGAAAGAAGTCTACGCACCATGCACATGTTGCTTCAAGCTTGGCATGATTTTGACTTGATTTCGGTCAAATCGTCACCCTCGTTAAGATGGTCAGTTTCGGTGTCAATGTTAGTTATAGCGCAGAATTTGCATCAAATGCTGCAAATGGATGACTGTTCTGATAATAATTTTTGCCTTTCTGTCTCTCTCTTTCGGTGCAAACCTCAGGGAGGATCATGCTCAAAGGAGACAACATCACCCTCCTACAGAGTGTGCCCAGCTAACTCAATGTGACAAAACCAATTTAGGAGTCTGCTCCAAAATGTTTTGTTTTTTGTTTTTTTCCTAGTCATGTTTGTTTTTGGAAATGGTATAATGTTTGTATGACAAATGATGTTTCATTTACCAAGAGGCTGTCAATTTGAAATAAAGTTTCTTTTCTTACTACAGGTGTTACATTATTTTAATTTAATGGAAGGGGTCACACATCAGAACTATTTTGTTTTTACCAATTAAATAATGCGAGTAAATATGTTTTCTTTCTCAACTCTTCAAATTTAAGTCTTAATTCCCTGGGGAAATTTGGATTAAAAAGGGTGTAGTCAGTGACAAAAAACAAAAACGAATGATTCAGCAAGTCCAAAACAAACTATTGTCTTTCTCAAGAGTTTACAATCTATGCTTACACTGGGTTTCTTGAAAATTTGCCGGTTTGCAGAATGGAAGTACATGGTTTGGCCACCAGAGGGTGTATGTTACAGGGTAATGTTACTAACTGTAGTATTTGGAGGAAAAGGTAGATGGAGTCATGGATTTAAGAATGAGAGTCACAAGGGAAGCATGTCTGACTCGAGTGTCTCATCTGTGGAAAATGTTATGAGGAAGTTGAGAAATAAAAAACTTATTTTCAACATGACTTCAATCAGATTCCAAACTGTGGGATTAAAACAATTGAAAGAGGAGTTTTTCAATGGGAGTATTACCTAACAATTTACCCACGATCATACCATAAGTGGTCAAAATATTCTTAATGGTATTAATAGAGGCCAGGGTATTAAATAAAGCAGGAATGGCAATTTCACTGTTGTGTACAATATACCTGTAACACGATGAGCCAGATGAGTCAAAAGGGGCCAGCCTTGAGTTTGCAGTTAACAATAGTATTAATAACATACAACACAGCCCTGTCCGTCTGTCTGCAGAGGAAGTGTGATGGAAATTAGCAACCGAGGACAGACGGGAGTCCGCAAGTGGGGGAAAGCAAAGAAGCAAGGAGCCCAGGCTGTGCAGGCGGAGGTGTCGTCTTTCAGGGCAGGAGCCCTGGGCCTCATCTTAAAAGGAAGGGGTGCCACAGCTTGTGGTAGCATGCATCGCTCATCAGACATCGTTGTCAAGTGCCAGATGCTTTTCTTTGTGCTATGAGAGGAGGAATGGGCTGCTGACTCTCAATGCCACACGCCTGCTCACATTCTTAAGGAAGGCTGAGAGCAGTGAGACGTTGCAGACGTCGGCACCTCCGAAGGCCCACTTTTGAGGCTGAACCAACCCTTAATGTAAGATGGATGTATTTGAAGTTATTCTGGAAGTTAAAGATAAACATCACCTGTAAACATGTTTAGTTTAAGAAGCTGTGAGTCTGCCCATGCTTGTGTTAATAGGTTGACAAAACTAGAATGCTCGCAAAGAGAGTCAACCTTTTTCTGTCACACACATAGACACAGAGACAGGATGTGAAGGCCTGGCCAGTAGGTACCCCCCCAACCCCCATTTCCTTACTCGTGTCCCATGTCTCCCTGTACATCCTCTACCCCCACCCCCAGGAAGGAGTTTCTTACCCCCACCTGCCAATCCTCACCTGACACCAGCTGATGGACCCTCACCTGACCCCTGGGTTCTGCCTCCCTGGGTCTGTCAGAGACAGCCTGGTTTCTGACTACCTCCTATTCCTGTCTGTGTGGTATTCATGGCATGTCTATGTATGTCAAACAAACTTGGTTGTTGTTGTTTAAAAAAGTATATCTATGTTTCTTTAGAAGCCAGCAGACTGATGTGTCGATACCACCACAATGTGATCTCTAAAGAGAATTCCAAACTGTAAATGGCATAGATGCAGATACAGAACATTGTTTTTCTAATCTCTCACTAGCTCCCCAACTTGTCCCTCCTGTTCTGACTCTTTCAGTACTGTATTCTATATTTGACTGGATGTTGGTACTGCTAGTTTCCCTTGGTGTGATGACCTGGCCACATCACCCAACACAGCATGTGGTGGTTTATTTAACTTTGCAGAAAGTTTTTAAATAATACTGCAGGTGTTTTCCTTGGACATTTGAGTCTGTCTTGTTTTAGTGTTTCTGCTGTGGTTGTGATGTATCGCTCTAACTTGTGAAAAAGAAGGGACAAGAAAGTAATTTAAAACTGATGTTGTCGACTCATCAGCAATAAGCCAGTCCCCAAATGTTTTATTAAGTTCTTTAGGCAGGACGCTCGATTTCCATGAGCACAGTTTCACACCTGCAAAAGCTCTTGGTAGCCGAGATGACACCTTTCAGACTAGATTCAGACAAGTACTAGTGTACTTGTAATGGAAATTAAGTTGTGTCGCATGATTAGGACGCATGCTGCTCCTAATCATGCATTCAAATAAATGAGACGTGGTTGCTATCGGCTTTCCCTGAGTAGCACTGAGTAGCAGATGCAGTGTGATAAACTGTGGTAATGCAAATAGTGCTTACTGTGTGTGGTTGCTACAAGCAGAATGGTGTCAGCAAAAACTGGCAACTAAGGAGACCATGTTTATTCTTCATTGAATGTGTGTGTGTGTGTGTCTATGAATGCATGTGTGTGTATGAGATTGTAACCATTCAGCAGATCTGTACTTTTGACCTCTGACCTCTGAAGGACAGCACAGTTGAGCATATTGTCATGCATGCTCGGCAAGAAACAAACCAAGAAGACGGGAACATAGTAAGGGAATTCCAGGCAAATCCCGTCTGCCAGCCAGTAACTTTTTCACACTTTCTCTATTGAACAATCTATTGAATTGACATGGGTTTGGACCCGCTCACGTAGCTCTTATCTTGTTTTCACAGAGCCGTCATGATGCACAATGCACTTATCCCCCCCCCCCACCCCCCCACACACACAATTAACACTACGGATAATACGCAGGTCCGATAAGGGGTTTTTGTTTGAAAGGAGCGTTTGTGAAAATGAGGAAATGTGGCGGCATTTTTCATTGTGTGAGTCATTGGCTGTAACACATAGGATCTGATGTACAGTGACAGGGTGTTGAGGCCAGACCTGTTCCAGGGGTGAACAGGCATCGGGAGTGACCCCACCACAACAACGTCCCAGCATCACTGGAGGGCTCTGCTGAGGTTACTGAAACCAGGAAGTCACCAACCCAGGTCATGTTGGCTATTGTTCCCCATTGTACACTGACCTGACTGAACATGTGCATTGTTACACATTGGGAATATCTGTGTCATACAGGACATTGTGTCTAATCCACAAATGCATGAATGTTTCATTAAAACTCTTTTCATAAAGGTGATGCATAAAAGGCAATGGTACATTCCCCAAACAAGTTTCTCGTTAAGAGTTGTGTGTGTATTAAAACACTGATGCTACTGGAAGGGGGACACTTTATCTATACAGATTATTTTGCTTCCTGTTTTATGTATTCATGAAACTGACACCTGCTAATACACACAAACGCACACACACAGTGGTGGTGGCTCCAAATGAAGTGCCTAAATGTGTTGAACAAAAGATCTGCAGGGGAGCGAAAGGAGAAGCGGAACAAAAAACAAACGAGTAATGAAATTATAACAATACGGAGAGAGGGAGAGAGGGAGAGGATGAGGGAGAGAGAGAGAAAGAGAAAGAGTAGGTTGCGGGTGCCACAATGGCAGGGAACAATCGTGCCGCGTCAATGGAAAAAGAGAGGTGGGGGGGGGGGGCTATCTGGACAATAGAACCGGTGACAGGAGCACAATGGCTGCAGTGTTTTCAATTAGACATTATCTCATAGACAGAGTGGCAGGTCTCATTGTATGAGGGGGCTATTTCAGGGCTGCCTTTGTGTGGGGCAGTGCAGTGCCCCCCCACCCCCTCCTCAAACTCCCTCCCCAACCTCCCTCGCCCCTGCCGAGAGCCCGTTCCCTCCGTGTGTGTGCACGTGTGTGTGTGTGCAAGTGGAAAGAGAGCAGGCCCTTTATGTTGCCTGCTATTTTCTTTCCATGAGTAGAGTGGCTGGACTACAAGGACTGGATGTCAGACATAGAGACTGAGGGAAAGAAAAGTAGAGAGAGAAGAAGGGAAGAGGGATAGACTGAAAGAGAATGAGAAATACAGGCAAAAACCTTTCCTTGACCTAAACACCTGATCCACTGTATACTTTCAGTGTACTGATGCCATCAGACCAGTTGATCTACCACATGTTTTACCCCAGCAGAAACAGTGTCAGACCTCAGAGTTCGATCTGTAAGCTCCTCTGGATCCATCTTTACACCCTGGCCATAATGTGCCCCACGGTTTGCTCTGATGGCTGGAAACTGCATGCAATGACACGCACGATGTGAAACGTCTGTTGGAAGAAATATATAACGTTCATCCATGAATTTCAGTGGAACTTCCGTTTGAGTTGTGTACAGTGTTTGTCCTTGAACTCGTTCGTTTGATTTCATTCTCTCTGCAATTAGACGCCTCGAAAGCGATACTGGTGAATAGTGCAGATGCATTTGCAGCAGCCGTCAGTCAAGTCAGGCATTTGCGGCTTACACGGCTCTATTAGGATGCTTGTGAAAAGGGGACATTGCAACGTGTGTCTGATGGCAGATGAGTTGTTCTGCTGCTGCGGATGTGAGGTCGGAACATGGAGCGCTGCGGTCCCGCTGCTTCTCAGAAACATTGTGAGCGTTTCTTATCGCGTATTAAAAACACAAACACACAATCACACATGTACACACTTTATCATTTTCGCAGCTCTGTTCTCCCATGCGGTCGAGTCGTGTTGGTGTCTGTATCCGCGTCTGTTCCGTCCCCCCCCAACCTGAATCTTGCATGTTGTGGAACACACCTTGGTTTGTCTAAATGCACACATAGGCAAATGTGCCTTATCGCTCGGCTTTGCCATCAAACATTGTGTCAGCTAAGCAGAATATCATAATGGAGTTTCTCCACAGTTCCTTTTATCTGTAAGAGTTCATCAGTGTATGCAGTGTTTCTTCCTTTGGAACCATTCCATCCATATGTTAGCTGTAGACTAGAGTGTATGAATGAATGTGTGTGATGCAACTGCTAATATCTTAAGACCCATGGCTTGCCTTCATTAGCTATAAGGCTTTGATTTCCCACTGCAGAGCAGATTGTGTGTGTGTGTGTGTGCGGTGTTCACTATAACCCCTTCTGTGGTCCAACCTGTGCAAGAGTGTGTGAGAGCGAGTGACAGACAGGTGCTAGATTGTCATCTAATGACTGACATAGGGAAAAAAGCAGGCGTGTGGGTTGATACTGATCTACAGCATCAGTGGAGGGGGCAGGGGGCAGCCCACCTCAGGAAAGGAACGTGAAGAAAAAAAGCTGGTTTACAGGAAGAGAGTGTGGTAATCAAATGCAGCTTAGCTTCGATCTTGCGTGGTTGAGGCGTGGAGGCAAACACATCAACACTTATGACAAGTTGTCTTTCTGACATTGAATGCAGGTTGATTTGTGTTCATGCTGGGCTCTGACAAATGAGTGAACACTGAATGCCCCTCCAGGCCTAGAGTTGCCCTCTGTTGATGAGGGCATAACAGTCACTTTGAAGTGGCCCTAACAACCTGGCCCAGCCCTGCCCAACAATTTGACCCAGCAGCCCAGCATGGCCCGGCTCAGCTCAGCTCAGCATGGCATTGCTTGGCCCAGCTTGTTTCAGCCTGGCCGACAAAGGTGCATAGCTTGAGAAGCAAAAGGCAGAAGTACCGGAACATGGTCAGGCCAAACTGTCTCCCAGGCATCAGCCGTCTGAGAGACACAGACAGCGAGAAGAGGAAAGAGGGGGAAAACCCAAACTACAGAGGATAAAGAAATGAGAGGACAAAGACGAATAAGTCAAAAGGAGGGAGGAGAAAAGAAAAGAGCCAGATGAAAAGGAGAGAGAGACAGTAAAAGAGAAGGCAGAGGGAGCAAAAAGGAGAAGTGGAGAAAGGGTTCTGTAATCCCGGAATGGTGGTGTTGTGCCGTCTCCATGGTGACAGGCACAAAGGCCCCTGGTTGGCCATTGATGGCTAATTGTATTCTTCACAGCTCTTTTGTTAATTGTTGTCTGCCCAGCTCCCACTTCCTGCTGGGCCACAGCACAAAGCCAGAACAGGGGGGATTAGAAATGGCACATCAGCTCCCAGTGCTCTCAGTTGGTCTTTCTCTCCCTCTCCGTTTCTCTCGGTCTGTCTCTCTCTCCGTTTCTCTTTCTGTCTCTTTCCCGGACTCTTTTTCTCTTTTGCTCCCCATACAGTTCTATGACCTCTCTCTATCCCTCCCTCCTGATTGAGACATGTGGCTATTTCTCCCTTGTCATATTAGCTTCTCTCTCATTCCCATCAGTCTCTCTCTCTCTCTCTCTCTGTATTCTGACCTTCTCTCACTCTCTTTCACTGGAATGGACCTCTCTTTTGGGTTCTAACTTTTTTTTTTCTGGGGATGGGGAGAACCTGTCGAAACATCGATGTTCACAGCAGCTCTGACTACAGGCCCTCTGAGACTGACAGACAATCTGGACAGGCTGACAAATAGAAATGTTTTGCTAAAAATATAATTAAAATGAGGCCTATAACTTACTGACAGACTTGTAAACATCGGAAATGCAGGTCAATTGATAAAGAAAAAAGTATTTTTGAGTTTACATTTATTTGTGTTAGGAATTGTGGGAAGGGTTAATTTATTGAAAATATAGATTTCGTGTCAAAATGTGGAGAAAAGCATTTTTCTGTGGTCTAAACTTTATTGATCAATGCCCATCTCGTAATCCCGTCTCTCCCAAGACCTCCCTGGCGGAAGCAAAATGAGTCCTCTCCCTTTAAGTGGGAGGTGAGCGGCAGAGAGCGTGAATGTTGGAAACAAAACACCAGAAAGTCATCGGGAGAACAGGGAGAGGTTGGACCCGCATCTGACAGTAACGACAGCTACATAGCCGTGTCTACAGCGGTACCGTACATTCCATCTAAGCCGAGGACAAGCCGACATAAAGTAGAGTGACCGATCTGTTTATTATCCACCTTGATTTGCATGCGGTAAACCATTGCCGCTTGGAAAAACATCGGACGGACGGAAGTTTGGAAAGCCCGTGCGCTCCAAGACCAAGAGTGGTGAGTAAAGTGGAGCCCCCCAACAGTATGTTACTGAGGCAAGCTGTCAATTGTAATTGTGTTGATGTATAAATGAACGCAAATAAATTGACTAATTCAATAACAGACAATTTAATCAACTGTCCAAAGTGCATCAACTTTTGTGCTCCAACACTAGCAGACGGGACTGTTGCGGGATCATATCACGCGTTGCCGTTGTGTAGCCTAGTCCGTGCTCTCAAAATTTCGTTAAGCACACGATATAGTTTTACTGTGACCCACTGCTGTAGTGTATGTTGACTGATGACTGAACAATATATTCATATCCGCCTGGCTGATCCATCTTGGCGTGCTACCTTTGGGATCTCAATGACACATTCAAAACACATTGTCACTGACAGTGCTTGCCTTGACAGCATCGCATCCGCTGGCACCTCAAGCTGAAACTGATGTTTTACCTTGTTGACAAATGCAAATTAGAATATATTAGCTACTTTCTCGAGAACAGCTTGGGGTGTTAATGTTTGCCAAGTTACTTTATATTATGTTCTCTGTTCTCTTACACTGTTAATGACACCCAAAAAAGTCAGTGTAAAGGACTTTGAGTGCATAACAAATTTGAGTAGACCTGCACACATTGGAAACTTAATGGAAAACAGACAATTTCACCTCCATAGGTCAGATATGTAGGCAGTTATTAGCTGTTGTTATGTAAATGTGACAGTTGAGGCTGACAAGATGATGTCTCCATGGGTCATGTATGTATACACAGGTTGTGTTAGAGATGACATGTCATGTGGTGTGTCTAAGTGTGTCTCTTGGTGTTAATATATGGTTATTTTGGGAAGTTTGGATACCTGTGTGTGTGTGTGTGTGTGTCTGTGTGCGCCCGTGCCCATGTGCACATGAGTCTGTATGTGTGTGTTGTCTTTACAGTGACTGGCTGCACACAAAGCTGTCAGTCAGCAGGGAGTCCCTGACCTTTCTCTCTGTCGATCTCTTTTCTCTTCCCTTCTCTCGCTTTATTCTCTCTTTCTCTCTCTCTCATTCCTTTTCTCGTTTCTTAGTTGTTCTCTGTCTTTCAACTGTGTTCCCAGTGTTTTTTTTCCCAGAGTAAAGACTTCACAGTGTGTGTGTGTGTCTCTCTCTCTCTCTCTCTCTCTCTCTCTCTCTCTCTCTCTCTCTCTCTGTGGGTGTGAATGTTTTTGTATGTTATGCAGAAATATGTCTAAGAAAAACAGTTTTTCGGTGTTGGTCTCTCATTGGTTTCCAGTGTAGGGCGCTGGTTCTGTGTTTGAGTGTGTGTGCATGCAGCAGGGCGGACTCTGTTCACACCTCTCAGTTGTCATTCTCTCTTTCTTCTGTCAACTAGTTGGAACAGGCTCACCTGCCACTTATCACACACACAGGCAGACACACATATGTACACAGGTTGACATTTCACCCTTGCCCCCCCCACCCCCCTCCCCACCATCCCATTCAAGCATGGTATGTAGGTGAGTGGGTTCATGCTGAGAGAAAGGTGACCTGGATGCACTCTCTGTCTCTACAGTCTGTTCCGTCCTAATTTAGTTTAGCGACACATTCTTTTTCTGTTAGGGACTGTTGACTAGCAACTTACCCTTCTATGAGAGTGTGCTATAATATGATACCCTGTGATTAGTACATCATACCAGATCTAACTTCCTCCACAATCCCTCAGTGCACAATCGTACGTGTCAAAGCTAATCTTGTTTATTTCTGTTCCAATTGGTTCACTTTTGTATCAATCAAGGGCAGTGCTAACAGGCCCTTGATGTGTGTGTGTGCGCGCACTCATTTGTTTGTGTGTATTGTTTCCTATACATCAGACATCTCCATAAGGGCAGCAGAACAGACAAAGGTTTCCCTCTCTTCCTCTGACCTCGTATACGGTAGTGCACATTGTTCTCTGTGTCCTATTGAACCGGGGGTCTGGAGAGGCACAGCACAATGGAGCTAGAAGTGTGTGTGTATGTGTATGTTCAATAGCCCAGACTTCCATAGGGACACAGCTTGAGGTCATAACAATCAAACAAAAAGGCGGTTGATATAGTGCTGTGTGGATCAGCTAGTTACAAAAAAGTCAGTATCAAGCTCGTAACCAATCAGTTTTTTGGAATCCCGAGAACAATGTCATGTATGCATTCCTCTGTCTGTGATGTATTCAGTGAAGACCATCTAGTTCATTGGAACAGTGCGTTGCCTCCTACAGTTCGCCTGCTTGATCCGAGACTTCAGTATAAGAGTTATATGAGCAAAGGGAGCCTGTTTTTTCAGTTGTGAGAAAGACAGACCACAGAGGAAAAGCCGTAATTGGTGGACGATGTTAATACAATACGTTACTCCAGAGAAACCACGTTTGAAAACACGCAGAGTTTGATGTGCGGTGTCTGCAAGCGTCTGGTGAGACAGAGAGGGATGTGCGGTGTTAACGTGTGACGTGTGTGTCGGAACCAGGAGAAGCACTCACTGGTTTGTGATCTGAACCAGCGTCATACAAAGCGAATGAATCAAGCTCCACACATGCACACACGTGTATTAATCAGGAGAAAACCACATGAAAGTCTCCGTGTCGTGGACTAAGCTCAATTCAGCGAAAAAGATAGTTTTCGCGAGACAGTTGAGACACAGGTAGTGGAGACAGGGAGACACAGGCAGTCAAAACAGTCAGTGAAAACACAGGAAGTAGACAAACAGTCAGTCAGTGGAGATCCAGGCAGTAGAGAAGCGTCAGTGGAGATGCAGGCAGTTGACAGAGCTGAGAGTGAACACAGGCAGCTCTTCTCTATCCACACATCCACAGCTGTTCGTACTCCACTCAAGGTAAGGCTAGTCTGTTTACTTGTATTTCATCAGGAACAGTGTAGCAACATATATGGATATAAAGTAAGATGTTTTCACACAATTCATCTGTTGAGATGATTTTCAATTTGTACTTTTGTAGTGTTGCAGATGCCATTTTATATATGGAAGCGCAATCTTTGACTTTTGGGGAACTGTTTAGCTTGCACTTGTGCATCAGTCCCATACATTATTTGGTATTAGTTTAGTAATTGCAGATTTGAAAGAGATCAATAAAAATTGTATTTTATTTAATTCATTTTATTAGTATATTCCTTTTTTTTATGAGTAAAAGGGACATTTGTTCTAACTTATCTTAACACATCTCTATTTGAATGACTTTTAGCTCCACCTAGTCCTGTACTGTGCTTTTAACTTAAACATAAGATGTAGCATAACTGTTTATTGAATAACATGTAGTCTTAAGCTTGTTGCGTGTTCTGCTATAATGTAGTATTTACCTCATGGTAATAAATCAGTCTGAACAAGAAAGAACGGAAGTGTATGTGAATGCTGGCCTGCCTTTCTCATGCGACAGCTAAACTGGTTTTAATCCCCTTTAGAATAAGACAGTCTGGACTTTTTCTTCATTGTGTGTGGTTGTGTGCATGCATGGGTGTGTGTGTGTGTGTGTGAGGGGGGGGGGGGGGGGTTGGAAAGGAAGGCCATGAGGTGCGGTGCAGTGTCTGAATGCAAGCTCATACAGGACTGAGGTGTGTTTCAAAGAACAACTCTGAATAGAATTGAAAGTGAATCTTTTATTTGGGGGATTTGTTTTTGTTTGCGCACGATACTTTGAATGATGCCAATAATCATACATGAGGTGTTTGAAATATTCAATCAAACAGAAAATATCTCAAATATACTGTAGAACATACATATACATGTGTGTACTGTGTAAATTATAGCAAGGCGCTTACAAGGTGTTAGTCATGTTGAAGGCATTCATCTCTCAAAAAATAAGTATCATGTTTAAAACTTATGACAGAAGTTATCATCATTGTCTCTGCAGCACTGTCTGTCGAATAATGTTGAATCTGGTGCTACACTTGATCAAACCTCAACATTTTTGACACAGGATTCGAGTACAATCTTTTTTGGGTTGTTGTAAGTGTGGCAATTCTTGTTAGACTGCCTCTCTACCAGGTAAATATTCTCATGACGATGGCTGACTCAAGGGCCTAATCCCATAAATAAATGATCCCACAAATTAATAAATAACTTCCATTTTCAGAGTAAGTCTCATGACTTAGGATAAAAAATAAATAAAAAAAGGTCTCATGTGACAAATACCCAAATGCAAATACATGGAGGAATACAGTCTACCAAAAACCACTATTCTCTGTTCATTTGCATTGTTGGAACCACATGGTGAAATGGGACTCATACACAGGTGTCTGTGGTGACTGGGGCTCTTGTTGTCAGAAATATTCAATGTCCAGTGGATTTGTTTATTTTACCCTGACATGTGAAGATAATTCACAACCAGGCCATTGACCATGCTACATTGCCTTCACACAAATAAATAGAGGGATATTTCCTGGTTTATTTACATGCATTTCCACCTGGTTGGATAACTGCGCACTGTTAAACAACAGGTCATTTGTCACCTTTTTGTTCATTCCTTGTGCCTACAGTACCTACAGCATGTTTGTGGGTGCATTTGTGTGTGCGTGGTCATTTGCAGATGTTCTGAGACATATCTGCTACAGAAGTCTACTGACTTGCTTTGCATCTTTGTTCAAATCTGTGACAGCTACAAGACAATAATCAGTATGTGTGTCACTCCATATTTCTAATTGGGTGTAATGTATACGTTAAAAATAAATTGGAAGCACAGCTTGCTGAACAGTGGCAGGTTTGTCTATAGGTGTGATGGTGCTTGTGAGCATACATGTACAGGGCCGTCAGTGTGTATACAGGTTCATTCATTCATGAACATATATCTCTCTCTCTTTAGTACCGCCATTTAAATAACGAGGAGTAAAGCATGTAAATCTACCAGGAAACATGTCTGAAAAGAATTTCATATCTCATGATCTCTGTTCTACTCTATGAATTTAAAACACTCTAACACTGTAGACAGGGCATGGATGGACAGGGCTGGGCAGATATGTGAGGTATAACCCTTCAGTTTATCTCAGCTCTACTTCCCTAACCTGGTTAAATGGCATCAGAGGAAGCCAACATGTTATCAGTAACTTGTTGGCACTGCTTTGTGGGCTTCTCTTTCTCTTGTTCTTTCTCTATCTTTCTCTGTCTCTCTTTCTTTTGTTTGCACAGTTCAGTTGTGAATGTATATGTCTATATTTGACCCATATTTGACTAAGCTTCGGCACTCAGGTATTTACCCAGTTTAAGGAGAAGTACCTGTTTTACTGGTCTTACTCATCTGGCTGATTGACTGACATCACTCCATTACCCGTTGGTGTGGACCTGCTTACTCATCTGGACAACTTCACAGAGTAGCAGTCCAACATCAGGTTATAGGAGATTTCTCTACCTTCAAAGATATAGTTGTGACTTTCAGGCTGAGGCTGAGTCACAGTGTGTGTGTGTGTGTGCATGTCTTTAGGTTCTAAATATGTGGGTTGTTGTGTAAAACACCATGACGGGGTGTCCAGTGAGCCTGCTTTGGGCATGATCTCTGTTAAATGTTTCTTGTTAACACACACGCACGCGTGCACGCACACAAACACACACACACTTTTAACCTTAACCAATCCAAATACATTTGTAACTTTGTGGCCTGTTAAAGTTTACCCCACTGACCCACCTACCCCAACACATACATACACACACACGTACACACACACACACACACACGCATACACACAGTATCCTCCCGCTGTTCTCAATTCTGAGACCAGCTAGCCTTCTTTAAAATCACCTGTTGTGCTCCTTGCTGCTCTAAAGCGTAACCATAGCAACACCTTAGTGCCGTGGCCCCTCAGTCTATAAGGTCCTCAGCAAACAGAGACCCCTCCACCCAACATGGGCACTCACTCACTCACTCTCACACACACACACACACACACCAACACACATACACACACACACTCACTAACTCGCTCACAAACATATACACATACACACTCATGCACATATACTCAGAGCACACGTGGATGCTCTCAAGCAGAAGCCATGAATGGGTCAGGGATATAAAGTGTGCCAGGGCTAAAGGAGGGAGCACATTGTGTGTGTCTGCCCCCCTTTGTCTGAGGTAGCCTGAAGGAGCAGGGGGTGGAAGGGGCTTTCTGAGAAAAAGGGGCCTTCATACACATCCTTTCTTCCCCCTCTCTTGTTCTATCTCTTTATTGGGAGTGTGTTTTGTCCTCCTTCCCTCCTCCCCCTCTCCTCTGATAAATGCCACAGTAGCCTTTCGCTCGCCGCCACAATACAAGGCCTGTTTCAGAGATGGAGAGAGAGAGGGATGTGAGAGAGGGATGAAAAGAAAGAGGCTGCTTTTTAACCTGCGTTTCTGAAAAGCAGAAGAAGAAAGGAGCCGCTGCGCCAAAGCCAGAGCCCCTTTCTCCTCTTTCTCCTCTTTTCTCCTCTTTCTCCTCTTTTCTCTTTTTGTTAAGGGAATGGTTGTGTCATCAGCCTATTTATACATCTTATTTAGAAAGCCTCCAAAGAAAATCTGAGAAAAGGAGTCCAAAAGAGAGAGTGAGATGGGAAAGTGGAGATATATAAACGTGCAAAGTATGTTTCAGCATGTGTCTTTTAATCCCTTCCTATTACCAATAGTTTACTAATTGTTTCTCTGAGAGTAGATGTGTTTGTATATCTGTGTGTGTGTTTGTATGTGTGTGTAGTCTGGAGGCTTGTTGAGGGGGTGGCGTGAGAGGGTGGATCCAGGGGGCTGTCCCTGCACTCCACACGGAAAAAAGGGAAAATTGAGTCTTTGTGTTCTGTGTATCGCTCTATCACTGGGCCTGAGCTTCTAACACTGCTCTTTGTGTGATGAACTGACCAACGACCACGCAGAACAACAACACTTATTCAACACCTTATCAGGAGTTGGAACTCTACACTGTGTGTGTGTGTGTGTGTGTGTGTGTGTGTGTGTGTGTGTGTGTGTGTGTGTGTGTGTGTGTGTGTGTGTGTGTGTGTGTGTGTGTGTGTGTGTGTGTGTGTGTGTGTGTGTGTGTGTGAGCTCGCACACGTGTGAGTGTGTTTCTGATCTGGTCACTTTTAAGAATTCATACATGGACATGTTGGGTGTTTGGAGATTTGAGTGTGTCTTTTCTAGCCAATGTGCAGCCCCCATGTTCAAAACTCTTGACATCAAAAGGCCAAGAGAACAGAGGCAGCATAAAGTAGAGGAGAGCTTCTGGATCTTATCCTGAGAGCTTGTTCTCTAATGAGACACAGTCAGCTTCAGACCCTACTCATTTAGAACAGGTGTGTGTGTGTGTGTGTTCCTCTTGTGTGGGTCAGCAAGTAGCCGTGTAGGTTATACCTGTGTAGTGTGTGTGTATATGTGTGTGTGTGAGATAGATATGGTTAATGTTACTTGGCACATGCTTGGTACGTTCTATAAGGCTATAGGCACTTCTCTCTCCAAGCCCCACCAAGATGTCAGAGCTTGTGGTATATTTACATTTACATTTAGTCATTTAGCAGACGCTCTTATCCAGAGCGACTTACAGTAAGTACAGGGACATTCTCCCGAGGCAAGTAGGGTGAAGTGCCTTGCCCAAGGACACAACGTCAGCTGGCATGACCGGGAATCGAACTGGCAACCTTCGGATTACTAGCCTGATTCCCTCACCGCTCAGCCACCTGACTCCCCAGTATATCACATATAGACACAGACACACACATACACGGCTGCCACATTAATCTAAAGGTTATGACAGACAGATGCATGACTGTGTTGAGCTCTCCTCTCACTATAAGCTTAGTGTAGTAAATACCTCACACATACCCTGCGATGACTTAGGCCTATAAACCCAGCAGGGACTCAGAGAGGAACAGTCTCACATCCACAGCCACTGTTGATGGAGCGTTGTATACTAGTTTTGCTGATCTGACTGTTATCATGTTTAGAATATTGAATGATGTTACTTTTTCCATGTCATTGTAACAGTCAATACATTGTCAGTTTTTTCTGTCATACTTTACTTTCTTCCGTGTGTCCTCATATCTCTGAAATCTGTGAACTGGCTTTGAGGTGTATGGAATGCTGCAGTTAACAGACTCTGTCACCTGTCCATCAGGTGTTTGGAGAGCATAATGCACTCTGTGTGTGAAGCTTGGAGCTCTTTTCCCATCTACCTGTGGGATATCACACCTGTGTCAAACACTGATAGTAGAACATGCAGTTTTACATCTGTGGCTGGAATTGTTTGGTCTTTTATGTTCTAGTGAGGGTCACCCGCGGCAACATAAGGCATTATGCAAATGTTCCTGTTGTTGGATCTGGTTAAAAGACCTCTTTGTATCGCCATGACCACTGGAGGATCTTAGAGAGACACACAGAGAGAAAGAGAGACAGAAAGAGAGAGACAGAGAAAGAGTGACAGACTAGAAAAGAGAGGAGAGAAGAGAAGAGGATGGCGTGTTCCAGCAGCTCTGCGTTGTGGTGGGACCACAGGTGGATTTCCAGAACCTCCACATCTCCTCCCAGGTCAGTGCAGCCAGGACCTGGGTTCTGCAATGGACCCAAGAACAGACATGGAGCCTGGTTAATCAAGCTTGTAGAATTGCGTAGTGAAACTTGCACCTGTTTGTTTCAGAGGAAAACACAGTGTTTCAGTCGGGCTGTGGTGTTATAGGCATGATGGCTGAGCAGCCCTTTGGGCATACATCTTGCCTGGCAAGTCACACTGCATTGTTCAACATTGCTGAGCAAATATTACTGAGCCCTACACATAAGTTTTAACAACAACATGTGTTACAACATGAATGCCGCAGGTGTGTTTAAAACCTTTTAGGTTGTTCGATTGTTAGAGTAATGTGGAAAAGAGGGTAGCTTAGTTTTAGAAAAGTGCTCTGGTGCTGGCTCTACGTTTGCTACCTAGGGGCTTGACAGACAATTATAGAAAGTCTACAGTTATGTGGATGGTTTAGAAAACGATATGAACTAGTGGCAGGTCAGGTCAATTTTACTGCTCAAAGTCTCTTTATGTTGATCTGACTGGTTGGATTTCTTTGTGTGCCTGTGTCAGGGGCAGGGCCCTGTAAAGCGTAGTCATTACAGCTGTCAGCCTTGGGCCCAGGCAGATGGCTGTTTGACTATTTTGTCAGTACCACTCTCTTTTTAGATATAATGCTCTATCTCCTGCCACTCTTAACTGGCAGAGATGCTACATCATCGTTCAAACAGACTTCTCAGTTGTCGAATAACAGCAAAGGTCATTTGCAGTACCAATGCCCCCAAAGGGGATAAAATATTAGGTTATACAACATGGATAACGGACGCTTTTGTGTGTAAGTGTACAATTTCAGAGGTGCTGCAACTCAAAGGCAAGGCACTGATCTTATCTCAGTGCTGAGCAGAGCTCTCCATCCGCTCTCATCCTTCCTTCTTCCAGTCATAGCAGACCTGTCGTGCCTTATTCTGCCCGGTGACAGTCTATGGGTCATCTGTGAAGGTACTGATTGTTTGGACTGTTGTTGCGTTATGCGTAACGCAACTGATTGTTGCGTTATGCTGTTTTAGTGTGAGCTAACAGCTAACAGCCTTGAAAAGTAAACCTATTCAAATCACAGTTTGAGTCCACACACACATACACACACACACGTACACACACAGATGAAGTTGGTTGTAGATAGGGTAAGATTGCTTTTATCTAGATGAGATTTGGAGTAAGCTGATAGGCTTTCCCAATTGTCTATGGTAAGATACTACGGCACTTTTTAAACCAGTTGAATGTTACAGACTTGACACTTTGAGAGCACACACACATACAAACAACACATACACAGTTACACACACCTTGATGCATTCCAAGCTGTCAGCAGTCCTTTGGGTCACAGAGATTCTATGCATGCCTCTGCATTGACGAAAACACACACACACTACACACACCCGCGCGCGCAAGCACAAACACACTTGCTCACACACATAAACTCCCTCGACCCACCTGTGGTAGCCCTATAAGCCGAGCTGTTTGGGAAGCGTGAACAGGGTTAGGAACAACAGGAATAACTTCCCATCCAAGACATCCCACAACACAACAACTGAAGTGTCTCAGCACTAAAGGCAAGGAAAGGAAAAAGATAGTTGGCTAAATTTACAGTCCGCTCCGTACATCTCCTCTTTTACCAGCCTTTTATGTCTTTCCAGACATTGTATGTTTGACTTAAACTCCCAAGTTCTGTCTTCAAACAAGCCCACACTGGTCTGTTCTGCCGTCTTCCCAGTTAGGGTACAGGAGCAGGTGTCATTATATGGGATTCAGGTGTGTGAACCAATGAATATTTCATCTCTTTTCTTTTTTAAGGATCTCCCTAACACGCACACCCACAAACACACACACACACTCAGGTTTAGAGCCTTGGACCCTAGCAGGCAGGTGGCTTTGTGTAGAGAGACATAATGTGAACAGGGGGGAGGAACTCTAATCATTATGCGCTCAGCGAAGTGGTGGCGCTCTGCATTTTTCCCTGTGTTCCCGAGTCGGTCGGCACATTCCGCTGGCATTGTTATCCTGGCTGTTTCCTGCGGCCCGCTGCTTTTGTCCGTCTCTCCCCCATTGTCCCGGCTTCCTTTGTTCCCCCTGTCTAACAATGGCTTTTTTCTCCCTCTTTATATATATGTGCACTTTTCGCCCTGTGTGTTCTGTTTGTTTTGTTCTGCTGTCTGCCGTGTTGTTCTTTCCGCCTGCAATAGAAGTGGGAAAACCCCCAGCTGAAGTAGTGTGACAGTTCACCATGGTGCAGCCGTACTCCCTCAACCTGTCGTCTCTGTGTCTCTGCAGCGTTTGGTCTGTTGTCTCTGTCTTTTTCTCTGTGTGTCTTCATCACACTGTCATCCACTCAGACACAGGTGTGTGCATGCTTGCCTGTGGCACGGCCGGTTTGTGAACGGTATCTTCTCTGTTCCCTATGCAAAGTAGTATTCACACACACGGCACACACAGACAAGTCACGCGTAAACAAAACCCATCGAGGCTTATCAAATTACTACAGCGACAGGCAGATAAAGATGATTGCTGATCTGTGTGTGTGTGTAAGTTTGCGGTCAATCGAAAGAAATCGGTGTACATTTATGAAAACTGTACAACACTTGTTTACTTATCTAACCCCTGTACCCCCCCCCCCAATTGTTCTCTTTCTCTCTTCCTAGAATGGTTGAGCCTAGCCCCCCAGCGCTGCATCTCCATGCAAACGGTGATGTTAGCATGGTGGGCATCGGAGTGAAGCTCGAGGAGGAGGAGTCTGGAGAAGTGGGCGGGGCTATCACCAGGACGGAACCCCAAAAGTCCTCTCCTGTGTCCGATTGGTCAGGACATCAGCCAGTCGCTCGCCAGCTGACCCCCCCTCTATCATGTTCACCCTCAGTAAGTCCAATTTCTGCCATTTTCTCCCATTTCATACTTAAAGGTGTGTAGATGTTTGTTCTGTCCGTGATAGGATTGTGCTAAGGCCCCCTTCCCTCCCTTTCTGTGACCTGCTAGGAGGACTCCCCAGGGAAGGAGCTGCCTCCTCGCCAGAGCCCACTGGGAGGCAAGGCAGGAAGCAGGGGCTACACCCGACCAGAGGGACACCCAGCCGTCAGCGAGGGTATGAACACTCACTCACTCAGACCCTCACACACACACATACATTCAGACCCTGTGGTACTTACTTCCTGTTTGCTGTTGACAGTGATGCCCACCATTGAGAAGCTGCTGAGTGCAGAGTGGAGGGAGAAACTTCTGGACAAAAGCTCTCTAGGTGGTGGACAACTAAAAGGTAAACTCCCCTCACACCTTCCCTTCATGCCTGCCTGCCTGCCCGCTGTTTGTCTTTCTGCTGTTTTCTCGGTGTGGCTGTATGATCTAACAGTAGTCATTTCTCCTGTGTGTGCGTGTGCGTGTCAGGAACCCCAGAGTCCCTGGCCGAGAAGGAGCTGCAGCTCCTGCTGATGATCAACCAGCTGAGCGGCCTGAGGGAGCAGCTGCTCGGAGCTCACTCAGAGCAGAGGAACATGGCTGCCCTGCTCCTGGAGAAACAGCAGCAGCAGATGGAGCTGGCCCGGCAGCAGCAGGAGCAGGTACTGGAGGGCTCTCTCTGTGTGTGTGTGTGTGCGCGCCTGTCTTGTCATTCATGTGTATGCGTGTGCTCATGAGTTTTAATGTGTGTGTGTGTGTTTCTCTTGCAGATTGCCAAACAGCAGCAGCAGCTGATCCAACAGCAGCACAAGATCAACCTGCTCCAGCAGCAGATCCAGGTGAGAACGGCTCTGCTCTGCTGCTCCCAGGAATCTGAAGACACCACAGTATGGACAGGAGTGGGACAAGAGTGGGACAAGAGTGGGACAGGAGTGGGACAGGAGTGGGACAGGAGTGGGACAGGAGTGGGACAGGATGGACACGAGTGGGACAGGAGTGGGACAGGAGTGGGACAGGAGTGTTCCAGGATGGACAGGAGTGGGACAGGATGGACAGGAGTGGGACAGGAGTGGGACAGGACTGTGTGCCATGTTGACAGTGTTGGTATGAGGTGTGAGTGACTTCCTCCCCTGGCCTCAGCAGGTGAACATGCCCTACGTGATGATCCCGGCCTTCCACCATAACTCTGTCTCCGCTGACCCCCATATGAGCTTGCCACTGCAGCCAATCCCCTGCAAGCCAGGTGAGTCATTTCCCAGACTGCCTTACTGTCCTACATCTTAGCCAGTTGTTAAGACTCTAGAGTAGGAGTGTATGAGTCTTGACTATGATACCTTTTAGAGCAGATTCATGGGCTGGCCTTGATCGGTTCAAGGTCTACTTTAGTGAAAGCTGTCGCGACTGAGACAGAAAGGTACAATAGGGTGACCTCCTATGTTCAGCTCCTTCTCTCTCCCTCACAAACCCACACATACACACACCAACAACGTCATATTCAGAAAAGCTCTCCTCATTCTCTTCAAACTGTGTTACATGATTGGCCTTGCAGTCTCTAGGACATAAATGGTAAAAGAACACAAGGTCAGCCATGAGCCACGCCCTCAAGGCTGTGAATATAAGGCTTCACAATGGTAGAGAATTGCTGCTGGGGTTCGAGTGAAAAGAGGCAGGACATATTTCTGTCGGCGTCCCTCTCTGTTAGGAGGTGAGGTCACTGGGGTCAAACAGAAGAGAAGGAGCATTGATCTGAGGCAGAGGAGCTTGTCGGACTCCTGTCCTAGTTTCATACCTCAACAATACTTACAGCAAATTATGACTGGATAGCTTGTTCAATGCTAACGGCAGGACTAATGGCAGTTGTTGTTCTGGTTCAGGATCTGTTCCAAACACTAACTCCTGTTCACCTCTTGTCTTAGGAGTGGACTACCCCATGCAGCTGCTGCCCAACCCTCACCCCACCCCCGCAAAGAGGACCAGTGGTTCCTACCGACAGGTATAGTAGTTGCACTGTATTGTCTTTATGTCCCAAGACTATATTATCTCCATGACCACTTCCCTGAGGAATGTCTAGTTAAAGCAGAGGATGTCAGAGTTGAAGTCCTTTTACCAAGCCCTGCTCATGGAGAGTGGGAGCCAAGTTGAGCTGTATGAATTGAGAGTCTGACTAGTGAGCAATTCTAAAGAGAGGAATGGATGGGGCTTAGGGGAATCCCTTTCCAACTAGCTGACAATGAGTATTTCTGCTATCTGGGACAGTGAGCAACTTTGCTTATACTGTTCACCACACCCAGCCATTACAATGGCGTTTGTGCATGTGTGTGCATGCGTGTGTGTGTGTGGAGTGTAGTCATGCTCTGTTTGTACTGCTGATTCTCAAATTGAGTAAACGGTATCTTTCATGATACCTTTTCAACAAAAGGCATGATTCAACAAAAGGCAACTTAAGAGCCAGACAAAGAAAAGCAATAAGTGTGACAGAAATGTCCTGTCATCCTAAATCTGTCATGCATAACCCTACAAACCGTTCATTTACACCCCCACAGATGTGTGAGAGTGTGACTTACACCATGTACATGCAGAATGGTCCTCTGTGTGTGTATTTCTGTCGACGTTATTTTTGATCATTGAGGGAGAAGTCTCACGAATGTGCTGTATATATGGTCTTGATTGCTTCTGTGTGTGTGATCTTCCCAGGAGACCAGCCAGCCCCTAAACCTGACCTCCAAGCATAAGGGTCTAGAGATGGGGAAGACCCCCAGCCCACAGAGCTTTGATCTGGGCTCGCTGGCTCTACAGGGGGGGTACAGATCCAGGGACATCCAGAGAGAACTGTCTCACAGCCCCCAGCGACCTGCCCTCAACCTAGGTTTGTCTCTTCTCACACAAACACGCACTTCTACCCTTATCTACCCTATCTCTCGTCCTGCTATTGAGATATGTGCACACTGTTTTGTTTTGGTGTGTGAGAGTTCAAGGCTAGTTTTGACAGCAAACCCTTCCTCTACCACCCCCAGGTTTTCTAGGAGAGGGGGATGTGGTGACCCAGGCTATCCATGATGCACAGCAGCTACTAAGGAGCCATGATTCGGTTGTTAGGGAGAGGGAGCGAGACAGAGAGAGGGAGAGAGAGAGGGATAGCTCTGCCAGGATGGTAAGAGTTTAACTTTCACACCCATACTAATAAGAGGGTCTACCAATACTGAGGTTTTTGCGTCCTCTGACTCTCAGTTCACGGCTGTGGGCTTTATTAGCATGAAAGAACATGTGATCACATTGCTGAACAGTGTACGAGTACATCAAACAAATATAATCTATACGCTTCTATATATTCTATGGAACACACAACTAAACAGTGACATCAGTCTGAATTAGTAACTCTCTCTGACTCTCTCTCTCTCTTTCTCTCTCTTTCTCGGTGTCTTTCACAAACACCCCCCCCCCCCAACATCCACCCTCACACGCACTCACACATACACAACCTTAGCTTGACAGACTGGGGTCTTGGCTGGGGTCAGGGTCAGGTTTATAGTTACAGGGAGTCATGATTTCACTGTGGTAGTTACACACTAGACTCTACAGAATGTCTTAGGCCTGTCCTTGAACACACACACATTCACACACATAGACACACACACATACTTGCACATGCACACACACACAAAAGAATGTCTCAGCCATGTCCTCGACCAACAGCTGCTGCTAACTCACAATTCCACAAAGGTTTCACAGTACCATTGTAATGTGTCACCTGCCCTATTTCTCTTTGTCCACAGTGATCCACTTCTCCTCTCTCTTACTCGGTCCTTCTCCTCTCATCGATCCTCACCTGTACCTAGGAGATCATACTCGCTAGTCATCCAAATAGGCAGTGTGTAGTTTGTTCCTTTTGAGGCCTTCGCTTTCCCTCATCCCCTTCTCTCATGCACTCCCTCGTCCAACTCCCCGTCAACTCTCTGCCTCAGGATCATAAACACCATTCTTTCTTTCTCATCTCTCTATTCTTTCCTTTCTTTGCATTTACAGCCCTGCTTTTAAACAGCAGCTGATATGAGTGGCATCTCCGTTCTATACCATGAATAGTCCTGTTAAACCCCCCCCCCACACACACACACACACCCGCGCACACACACGCCCACACAGAAACACGAGCAGTGTTAAACGTTCTCCTTAGATGGGCTTTTACTGCAGTCGTAGTCAAATGCCTACCGTACATGTGTTTGAGTCTCTCTTTAACGGTCGTCTGTCTTTATAGGACTATAAGGATGCTTCTCACAGCGTGAGGCTACCACACACAGCGCATGGAGAGGACGGCCAGGCCCTGCGGTCCAACGAGGACCATCTCAGCAGTGATTCTGAGGGTGAGCCTCTACCACTGCCTGGTTAAAATAACAACCAAAAAAAAGAGCCCCTCCCCCCCTCTGTGTGCGATATAGTCCCTTTTCTTGGGTTGTCTGTCTGTGACTGATGCTCTCATCCTGCAGGGCCCCTGTCGGCCCCTGGGGTAGGGGTTTTTACTGAGGCCCGCGGCCCCCCCTCCTCAGGCCACATCAAGAGGCCCATGAACGCCTTCATGGTGTGGGCCAAGGACGAACGCAGGAGAATCCTCCAGGCTTTCCCTGACATGCACAACTCCTCCATCAGCAAGATTCTGGGTGAGTCTACTGTGTATGTTTGTGTGTGTGTGTTTCTACACTTTGTGTGTCTCTATTCCGGGTGGTTCACCTGCTGTAGTCTTGGCTCAGTGGGGTATGCAAGGCCATGATCTGCCACCTGCTTCCCCATGCGGCAGGAGCCCCATACATACCCATAAACACACACACCCATACACACACACACACCCATACACACAGCCCCATAAACACCGACCCCCATACACACACACAGCCCCATACACAGACAAAGCCCTCACCCCCTTCCTCTCATCAAACACTTACATTCCATTCCATTGTGAAGAGTGGGAATCACTCACGCTATTGGCCCCTCCTCTTGAGCCATTTCCTCCCCCCCTTCTTCTCTCCATCCACCCACAGTTCCATGGACATTTCCCACAAACCTGGGACACAAGTCATTCAGACTTAAGTGTGCTTTAAAATAGTTTCATTACTTGATTTAATTTAATGACTGATTCCCCAATGGAGTGATTCTCAAAAACACCCAGATAAAAAGAATCTCACTCGTTCCCCCCCTTCCTTCTACTCCTTCTCCACTCTACATCCTCCCCTCGCCAGGCTCCAGGTGGAAGTCCATGTCCAACCAGGAGAAGCAGCCTTACTATGAGGAGCAGGCCCGTCTGAGCCGGCAGCACCTGGAGCGTTACCCGGACTACAAGTACAAGCCCCGCCCCAAACGCACCTGCATCGTGGAGGGGCGGAGACTCCGCGTGGGCGAGTACAAGGCCATGATGAAGAGCAGACGACAGGAACAGAGAGGAGCGTACACGCACAGGTAAAACACACACCACTACACATCCCCTGTTGCTTCTATATCTTGACCTTGGTGCTTTTACATGAGAATATTGTCTAAAAATGCCATTGTTATCCTAGATACTTTCTGTACAGTGACACACCAACTAGAAGGGGAATACTGTTTTCACTGTTGTCAACCTCTCCTTGAGAGTGAATAGCACTCTTCTCTATTGACACCCGTGAGTGCAAATCTGGTTGGAATCCTATACTGTTGAACTGTCTTTTTCAAACAGCAGATTTAAAAGCCATGTTTCCTTCCTACCCCCAGCCTTTATCTCATCTTCATCTTTTTAGACAACTGTAGCTTTTGCTTCTCAGGGCCTTGTAGTACACTCTGCAAGACACTAGAGTTGTCATTGTGTTATAAGCTGATCTGCAATACAGTTCACTCGCATCTAGGGATGAGGAGAAGGAAGGTTTTGAATGTCTGTTTCCTGTCTTTCAGCCAGTCAGAGCCACAGCAGATGCACTATGCCCCCAGTGACAGCCAATACCCAAGTGGCGGGTCAGTATCAATGACGACTGTGCCATTTCATCCTGCTCTGCTAGAGCATTACCTGCCTCAAGTCCCGCCCCCTCGTAGACCAGAGGGACAGGCCACACCCACTCCTCTTCCCAGAGAGAGAGACCGGGAGAGACCCCCATACAGTGAAGGAGAGGAGAGCGATGGAGGAGAGAGGAGCGAGGGAGAGCTGGTGCTACTGACGGATTAAAGAAGAGGGGTAGGAGACAGAAATGAAATGGGGAGAGGAAGGAGTGGTTGGTAGTAGAGAAGTGTAGAGAGAAAGAGAAATAAAAGAGAGAGAGATAGAGAGACAAAGAAGAAAGAAAGAGATAGCCATGTGGGCATGTATTGATTACTGAATTGACTGAAATGGAGGTAGTTGAGTGTATTATGAGATTAACAGTCATCATCATATCTTATCCCATGCCCCATATGCAGGCCTGCAATGGTTTGTAAGACTGAGGACAAATCTGTACATTTATACAAGCCTACATTCACCTGACAATCCCATAATCTGTCCTTATCAGACACAAAAGCATAAACACACACACCGCCTTATTTTTAAGGTGTGATGAATTTCTGCTATAGCATGCAGATATTTTAACAAGAAGCAAGTATCTAATTTCCTCTTTTTTCATTGGGTTGTCCTTGCTATACTTCTTAACAGAAGGATATGTCAAGATAGGCCATACACAAAAATTTAGGGAAAAGGAATTCAACTTTATATTAGGAGTCAAACACATAGAAATGAAGAGAATTAGCCACAGAATGTGTGCTCGGAGATCAGAGGTCTGTTGGAGTGTGCTGCCCTCTGCTGTACAAACTGGGTACAGCATTTCAAAACACACTGTTGTTGTCAGTACACTGTATGACATTTAGTCCAGTAGAAAATCTCTACACATTAGCATTCAAATGCCATGGGCACATTTGTATATTTCATCACATTTAACCACTTTTAGCTTGACCTTGTGGGAAGAAGCTCTTGTTTCGTTTTATGGAGTGTGTTTCAATGGGGTAAAGCTTCACAATACGTTGAACGATGAGTATTGAGGTGAAATCAACACATTGCCATGAACGTGATGAGGATTTTTATCAATTGAATGCTCAAAGGTTGATAATTCACATCTCATAGTTAAATGTTATTTTGTTTCTACTGGACTACAGGTAGAACTAACTTTTGTGAGTTTTTCCCCCATTTGAGTTCAACCCCATTTGAAGCACTCTTAAACTGTCAAAATGCACTTAAAGTTAACCCTCAATCAGACAAACCTTTCTTTGAAGCTTACCCAGTACTGTCTAGAGTGGCCTCTCTCTCATCTAGTCCTTTTCTTTATTTGTATAGATTGAACATAATGTTGTATCACACCAGTTAGCAGGAACAGGTAGGACTGAAACCATCTCCAGACCATTTAAGTGCTCACAGTCTCATAACCAGTGGATTCCTAGTTATTGCACTTGATAGTCAGACATTGGTTTGCTCCTGATCCCTTTACATGGACAGGAACAATTCAGAACCTTAGATACTGTTTATGTCTGTGGTTCAGATCTATTGTGAATTGATGGGAATTTTCAAGATTCTTATTGCCCCAAACCCCTATTCTAGCATGCTGTATGTGCGTGTGTGTCTATCAATCCCATTTCATTTGAATTGCAGGTATACGATGTACATGTCATACTTGCCTGTGTGTACCTGTGTGAGTGTTCATTTGTGTGTGTTTGTTTAAGCTTGTGTTAGATGTATGTATCCGAATTCCCCAGAGCCTCTGTTCTGAGTGCAGCTGTTTCTCTGTGAATGTTTAGCTGTATCTCAACAGTCTGAAGTGTGTTCCTTCCTCCTCGTCCGCTCTACATGATCTGACAGAACAGTATGTGTGTAAGTGGCAGCCATACTGCTACTCCATGTCTTACCTTCTCATCAGTTCATATAAAGGAGAGAAAACAATGAGGAGGCCATTTTAGATGGTCGGGGTAGAGCCCTGATGACCTTGCTACCTGTCAGGGTGTCAGAGGTCACTGCCAGGGTGTGATCACTATGGCAACATAGGAGGTATTTTTATTTTTTTACTGCTCTAATCATAATGTATTACAGTGTATCTATGGCTGTAATGCCCCAGGCAAATATTCCCCTTCAGCACCGGTCTGGGATCAGCTATACTTATCCGAATCCTTACCAGAACAGTTTTTAGGGTAATATAAAACTGTCCTTAGGGCAGAGCTTGGGTGCAATCTTATGGAAGGCAGCTGGTGTTCTGTAAAGACGGTGCTGGTGTCTGGGTACTGAAACACACAGAGCCTGTATATCAGAGGAAATGTTTATGAACTTATACTGCTTGATACTCCCTAAGGTGAACTGCCGCCTGTTGTCACCCCTGCTGATGTAAATATAGATAGACTTTATTTTGTTTATAAGAGCCTGTGTAATTTAAAGGTGTACATTTTCTGTATGTTTTCCAAGTTTTGTGGTTTGTTTTTGAAAAATAATAAATTGGTTGTATTAATTGTACTGAGTTATTTTAAGTGTGTGTGTGTAACTTATCTTAAATAACATTGGCGTGAGACTATCCCTCTGGTAGCTCAGTAATTAGTCTTTTCTGCACCTCGGGACTCCCAGTGGAAGTTACCAAGGTAACTTTCTGCTTCTTGTTGGCCATTTAGGACTTCACTTCTGAAAAACATCAACTTCAGGTTAGTCTATTAGAAAATTAATGTTACTTTCTCAGTCATAGACTGAACATCTAGTTCTTAGAGAGATACTTAGACATTATAAACCAGATAAACTGTCCCTAATAAGTTTTGCGTCTTCATCCACAGGATGTTGGATGCAGTGTGTGTGTGTGTGTGTGTGTGTGTGTGTAAGGATGCAGTGTGTGTGTGTGTGTGTGTGTGTGTGTGTGTGTGTGTGTGTAAGGATGCAGTGTGTGTGTGTGTGTGTGTGTGTAAGGATGTCTCTGTATGTTGTTTGGAGAGGAGGATATCCTCAGTTGTGGATTTCCCCTCCGGTTCTTCCTTCTCTCAGGGCCAGTGACCCAGGTCAGCAAGCAGACAAACACAGGGTGGATGTGTGGTGGGGAGGAACCTGATGTTCTATGTGTAGTGGGGAGGAACCTGATGTGTGGTGGGGAGGAACCTGATGTTCTATGTGTAGTGGGGAGGAACCTGATGTGTGGTGGGGAGGAACCTGATGTTCTATGTGTAGTGGGGAGGAACCTGATGTGTAGTGGGGAGGAACCTGATGTGTGGTGGGGAGGAACCTGATGTGTGGTGGGGAGGAACCTGATGTGTGGTGGGGAGGAACCTGATGTGTGAAAGGATGCCAATGTGTATCCAGTGTGCTCTACTGTACTGTGATCAAACAAGATGGTTCGGGTAACCATTCATTTTAATACATTTATTGAGATTCTATTTGAAAGGTTTCAGGAGTGGAGAGGGATGTTTATTATGTAATATTATCAAGACCAGTGTTTGTTTAAAGTATTTAATCCTTGCTCATTTTATTTAGCCTGTATCATAGCTTAAGCTCTAAAAGGGCATGTTCAGGTACAAGCCTACATGCCAGCCAACATGATATACTGGTGGCTGCGCTATGCACACACTACACATCCTTTTATTCAGAGGATTTATTTATTTGAAATATCTACTGACAAAGCATAAATTACTCTCCTGTCCAAACCCAAATAAGTCAGAACAATCACTGTACAGTCAGATTTCACAGTATTTCTTACAGTATTTACACCTTTCTCAATGCTGTAGCTCACCCTTCAGGAACGGATGACTCCTAATACATCTATAAACCAGCTAACACTCCCACCTTAAAATGCTACCCCCCTCCTTTACAGTATCTAGTAAACACTTTTCTTAGAGTAAATCCAAATCAGTCAAAAAACAAAAGCATTGTACAAAAAGTAAAGAGACATAGAAAGAAAAAATCTAGTTATTTGTACAGTGTGTTTTCAAGTTAAGTCAGTTTAGTACATTCGCAAACGCAAAAAAGTTAATCTCAAATGAACTGCAATGCAAGCCTTATGAAGCTAACCATTTTGGTATGTTTATAGAAAAAGGAAAATCCACAACACAGAAAACGGGAGAGAAACCATGACAGATTCCAATAAATATCCTTTTCAAAACTGCTTAAAACATCTCTACTCTAAAAAAAAAATACCTACATCAGGATTAAAGCCTTTCATAGCCAGCACAGAATAGGATTTTCACAGGACTCATCCGTAAAAAAAAAAAAAAAAAAACACCCCATCAACAAGTTGGCCTATAAAATAGGTACTATCTTTTACTTCATTGAACCGATTTTGAACTTATTTTGAGTGTTGTCTGGAATGCTTTCAATAATGACAGCTTGATGAGCTCTTCTCCAAAGGTCAGGTCAGGTCAGGAAACACAAATGCTGTGCCCTATCTCCATATTCCAAGTGATATCTCTTCCCCTGAAGTACAACATACTGTCATATAATCTAATGGATATGATTTAGGGCGCTTTCAGCAAGACAATTAATTTGGTCACAATCTGTCTCTTTGGGAGCAAGGAAATGTCAGTCACTAATTATAGCCCATAATATTTCAACAATAAAGCTCCCAAGAATTAATAATCATTCTAGCAAAAACTCTGCTTAAAGCTTATAGCTTTCTGAGAAAGACCAGAAATGAACAGCCTAATCAATCAGCTAAACGTGCCTCTTGAAGACCTGTGCTTTGGTGAATCCAATATGTCCTCATGCTCATTTCATCCTAAACATTCAACTTCTCCCCAGCAGTCGGGAGGTGATAAGCAACAATCCCAGGTGGAGAGTTTTCTTCGATCTTCACAAATAGGAAACACGGCAGGGGTAACGTACCTTGGATGGGGACCTCGCTCTCACCTGTCCAGTCTCACGTGACAGGAGTGACAAGATGAGGAGAGGGAGCCAGTTCAGAGTGTTGGCATTTATCCCACGAGGGGAGACAGTAAGACTAGGAGGTACACGGCTCCTTCAGAGAACAGTAAAAAGCATTGACACTACATCAGGAGGGACTTCATTTAAATCTCGTCAGTGTCACCTCTAGGTGGCCTACTGGCCACTGGGCAGACTAATGGGTGCACCTCCTTTGTGTGGCTCTGTGGTCCTGCTGTGCTAAATTATTGATAGGCCCTCCTCTGTGACCAGGCCCTGGTGAATTATTCACCCTGACAGTAACAGAAGACATCCAGAGGAGGGGACAGAGTTCACAGCTCACTGTCTCCCCCTGAAGGGCCTTAGGGGGAAATGACATCATCCGCTTGGGGAGGGAGGGACTGGTTGTAAGTCATCGAATCAGATGACTTTATGGGGCCACACTTGTTTTAGTGGTATACATTTTTCTTTAGAAGAGTATGTGTTTGGAACAGGGAGAACATGGATGCAGAGGCACACCAGAGGGAAATGTCTGGCTCTCATAACTGGCAACCTCCAGTTCATATAGGTAATCACTGAACAATTAACTGGGATTACACATTCCTGCCCGTTTGAAAGCTTGACTGGCTCTGACCTGGACACACAGATTACACAATGCCTGGTTACATAAGAGTCTGGCTCCATCTTTGGTAAACTGAGGCAAGGTGAACACATAGGGAATAGGGGAGGGAGTAAAGTGACCCTACCAAGAAAGATGAATGTGGAAGTGGTGGTGAGGAGGGAGGGGAGGTGTAGAAGGAGGTCAGAGAAGTGAGGGGAGCAAGGGAGAGTTCAAAATGACATGGAGGGGGGGAGGGTTACATAGACAGAGGAGGCCTGGGCAACTGAGGTTGTGATTTTCCAAGTGGTCTGTGCACAAAGTGGAAAGTTTAACAGAGTGCATCGCTGTAACCATAAAAGCTAAAAAGGTGGAAAGCAGCCGGGAGATATGACAGGGCCAGACGGTGCTGTCCTAGAGCAGCTTCTGTGCTTTTAACACAGCATCCATCCACAAGGCAGCCCTCATCTACAGCAAGATCCTTCTACGGTGCTCTTATTGAGCACATACTGTCACTAGCACACCCCTCCCTGTCTAGGTCTTCTAGGTGCATATTCAGACTAGATGGAGATGGTCTAGGCTAGTCTTCAGCAGGTCCCACTATGCATGGAAATCTACCAAGGCTTCATCACAGACCTATTGGTGCTCTACAGCACAGTTTTGGTGAATGGATGGCTGTCACTCAAGAGTGTCATGGAAACAAGTTTAACTTCAGAGAAACTAAGGTGGCGGTTTAGCTGCCTAACTGGGTAATGCACATGACTGGGACAATCACTTCTTTCCAAATATAAATAAATATGAATAAACACACACAAGCAATCATGGCGTTTTTTGGAAACTATGAGCTTGAGTTTGGAGACTGAGGTGGAGCGAGAGCAGGAGGAATGAAAGAGTAATCGCGCTTGTGTTTTCAAGGGGGCCGGGTTTGGCTAACTTGTTGCGGTCCAACCAGACCCGGCCCCCCCAAGAGTGTTCTCACCCCTCACCCCACCCCAAAGCATAAGCCCTGACCTCCCCACACACCCACCCCCGCTGCTCTGCTCAGCTGAAAGTGCATCTGCTCCCCTAGTCAGAGTGCCAGTGATGGGAGCCCCTCTCTTCTTCTCCTCTTTCTCTTTTCTCCTCCTCTCATTCTGGGATCTGGAGGGCCATCACTGTAGGCTTGGTCTTGAAGTACTGGTTGAAACGCAGCACAGCGTAGCTGTAGGAGAGAGAGAGAGAGAGAGAGAGAGAGAGAGAGAGAGAGAGAGAGAGAGAGAGCAGACAAAATGTAACGAAAGATGGCAGAAAAGAGAAAGGTCTAAAACAGTTCAGACTGGAGGAAAGGCTGCAGCAGCTCAAACAATAACCCAGACCGCCACACTGACTGCATGTTAAACTATCTGACTAGCTTTCTCTGGTGGCTGAGGTACCACTCCCTCAAGTCATGACTGATAGAGTTGCAGACAAAGGGAGAGGTGAGAGAGAGAAAGAGAATGAGTTGGGAGAGAGAAAGGTGAGAAAGAGAGGAGGTGCTTGTATTTCATTCTTTCATAGCCTGTTCAACCTATGCTAACAGATCCATTTCCCCCATCCAGATGAAGCATGCACACAAAGACTATCTTACCCCAGGAAGTCAAAATCGATGGAGGAGTACTTTGCCTGGATGAGTGCCCAAAAACCCCAGAAGAAGTGAGATGCCTGCATGAAGAAGTATCAGTGGTCAGACAAAGGCACATAAACACAGGTTCACACACAACATGAAGGACCACTGTGTTGTTTTGTGGTGTGTGTGTGGGGGCGCACACACAGGTGTTCCTCACCAAGGCAAACTTGTTGACCTGGACGTAGAGTGTCTCCAGGTCACGCGGGCTGACCTCCTCTCCTTTCTTGGCAAACTGTTTATAGGCTTGCAGATACACTCGGAGCCACTCTAACTGCATCTCACGGCTAGGGTACAGCCCATAGTCCAGCTCACTCATCCCTGAAAACACACACACACACAGGTCAGCACATGCACACACATAGGCACACGCCCATATTCAAAGAAGGTGCTTTTGCTCACCTGCAAACTCATTAAAGTGGTTCCCGATGTCGAAGGCCTGGTAGTTGTAACTGGAGTATTCATAGTCTATGAAGCGAACATGACCTGGGTAACAGGCAGAGGACAGCAGAATAAAAAACCCACACATCCCATGAATAGGACACACTGGTGGTCCTCATTCTCTCAGCAAATGTCTGGGGGGTGGGGGCTGGGGGGCTGGAGCATTCCTGCCGCTGACAATGAGGTTGTAACCAAGGTTCTAGAGTACATGTGCGTACCCTCCTTGCTGTTGTGTATGATGTTCTTGCAGAGCAGGTCGTTGTGGCAGAGCACTACAGGGGAGCCCAGGGTGGAGAGGTGCTCCTTCATCCACGCCATCTCCTGCTCCAGCACGGCCTGGCTAGGAACCTCCTGGCGGATCCTGTCCACAGAGCCATGGGGCGGGTCGAGAAAGGAGAGAGGGTGAGGGAAGGAAGGAGGGAGACAGGGACAGATAGAAAAGGCTGCTTCACGACACAAATCTGTGTATCAGTTTCTTCCCTGGAAATGTTTTGACAACTAAAGTCATTGTATTAATACTAATTAAGAAAAAACGTGTGCAGGGGTAATGGATGAAGCTGACAGTTTTACTGCCACGTTATCCGTCAAAGTGTGTGAACATAAACAGCTTTTGTTTTTGCTTCAACAGAGTAGGTCTGTCTCTCTGTGGTGCTGATCTTCTAGGGAACGGAGTGTGTGTGTGTGTGTGTCATCAACGGGCTGAAGATGAACGTTTAACCCTTTGTGAGTGTGTGTTGTCAGCTATCAGTTTGCTGCAATGAGGAGACCATGTATGTGGTAATGGGCTTAATGGCTAATCCAGAGACTGTCACAGAAGGGAGGAGATGAGGAAAAAGACGAGAGAAGATATTCCCCAAGTCTTAACCACACCCTGTCACCAACAGACTAGCCCCTGTCCCTCTCCTAACACACTCCCCTCTCTCCCCCTGACTCGCCCAGCACTCTCCTCTCTTCCTCCAAACACTCCCATCTCCCTCACCCTTTGCCAACAGACTCCCATCTCCCTCACCCTTTGCCAACAGACTCCCATCTCCTTCTCTCTACCAATAGAAGTTCCCCTACCCTGACTCCCAAAAGATTCTCCCAACAGACTGCCCTGTCCCTGACTCTCCCAGCAGACTCTCCACTCTCCCTCCAAACCACTCCCCTCTCCCTCAATCTCTTCAAACAGACTCCCCCCCTGCCCCTGACTCTCCCAACAGACTCTCCCCTCACAATGTCTCTCTCCAAAAAGACTCTACCTGACTCCACATCCTTCTCCCAACAGAATATCAGCTCTGGTATTCCTGGGGGGAGTTGTAACTGGCTTGTGACTGTGTGTGTGTTTGACACAGCTGGACTGTACTGTGGAAGCGACTAATTGGGTGCTCAAGGGACCATTTCCCCACAGGGACAGCTTCATATAAAGATGGCCTCCTTTTTTTCTCCTTGCTCTGAGATGAGACAACTGGACAGGCCAAAGCTTGATGACGCATTAGCTTAATGTGTTACCCAAGAGAAGGAGCCTGGATGGTGTGTGTGTCTGTGTCGTCCAGGACAGCTACTGTATTCTAGCTGATAAACTCAGGTATGCAAACATCTGCTGGCAGGACACGTACCACTGCCTCCCTAATCTAGCCCATGGTTCTGATAACACTTGCATAATTGTTAGTACAGTAGACCTAATAGCCATTAGAATAAGAACAACTCCCCACAGAGTCCAGCTCAGCACAGCACAGGCAGGTGGCTCGGTTATGAAAAGGCACTTGGTTAACAGGAGGAGACCAGAGCCACAGACTGTGTGTCTGTGTGTGTTTTCCAACAGTGTGTGTGTGTGTGTGTGTGTGTGTGGGGGGGGTTGTTTCCAATAAAGGGGGCCATGTAAACCCTCAGAGAATGGCGAACGACAGTGCTACACCACGCTGGTCATGTGACTCTCCCCACCTGGCGTTGGAGGCTTGCTCGGTGAACTCGGTGGCGACCAGAGATAAATATTTCCGCATCTTTATCCATAGGTTGGGTTTGGGAATGCAGCCGTTGTGTGCGTGGATGGCATGGATGCGAGCCATCTCTCCGGCAATGAGTCTAAGGACAAACAAAAAACGTATACCATGTAGATTTGAATGCGGACACCATATCAGTAGATAAATAAGACATTGCCGTATTGATTCAAACAGACTGCTCCACTCTGGGGAGGGGCCTTTTGACAGGACTCGGGCGTTCCTACCTGAGCAGCGTGGGGTCCCTGACATCCTGCGTTCCCAAGGCGTCCCCCTGCATGAACTCATAGCAGATGCCATTCTGGAAGGTGCAGTAGAGACGTGGGGCACAGCCGTTAGCATGCAGCACCTGGGAACAAACACACACACACACACACGGGTTAACCGCTACACTTGGATACTAGACGAATGACAATCCAAGGCTCAACAGGAGTACACGGACAGGGATAGGCCACCTGGAAGCTCTTGAGCTCATTGTCTCGGTCCACTATGAGTTCCGTCTTGTTGCCGTACACCCGCACCAGGACCACATCTTCTGGACTGTCATCCACGTAGCAGCCTACCAGCTTATTGGTGGTTCCATCGGTGAATAACTGAGGCAGACAAGGAGAGAAACAGGAAGTAGGGGAGATGTTCTGATTACAGCTGCAGTGATCACGGAAGGTTCTAACAGTAGGAAGGGCAGTGTTTATTTCACTGGATCGTATGATGTGTTCCAATCAATATCATGCGGCATACAGTGAAAGGCTAACTGGAGGCATACAGTGAAAGGCTAACTGGAGGCATACAGTGAAAGGCTAACTGGAGGCATACAGTGAAAGGCTAACTGGAGGCATACAGTGAAAGGCTAACTGGAGGCATACAGTGAAAGGCTAACTGGAGGCATACAGTGAAAGGCTAACTGGAGACATACAGTGAAAGGCTAACTGCTCAAAAGCCAATGACTCAACTCCTCTGATGCAGAATACCTTTCAAAAAGGCCATAAGCTGGTCCGCTATTACAAACTATCCTGGTATTTTTACCAATGTGTTAAAAACAATGTAGGCCTATTATACATGATTCATGACACTTTAACAATGTTTTATTATTGATCATCATTGCCACCTTTCTGTGAAGTGTTACCAATAAAACCAAATGTGTGTGAATGGGACCAGATGACTGGAATTCCCCATTCTGCTGTGAATTCCACTGATGAGTGGGCCTTCAGATATCCCTGCAGCGAGATACCACACACACGGGTCCTCTTTCTGGCTCCACAGACCACACAGCCTGGCCACCCACTCATGCATACCAAGCATACCTCACATTGCTGACCACAAAAATGGGCACACGGGCACCCTGTTACAACCCACACACACACACACACACACACACGATTGTAGCCACATTATTTAACCCATAGGGCCTAGGCTATACCCAGAACACAATACAACACTAAGACCTCCAATATGGCACTGTTTAGCGCATGCTAGCGTGTGTGTGTGTGTGTGTGTGTGTGTATGAATGTGCATCCTTATGTGTTTATCACCTTCCACGTGTCAAAAGAGATAAGCTTTAGTAAGACTAAAGGTAAATATTAACTTCAGACCCGTAAATGACGACACACACATCAGGTTTGGCTGTGTTTGTGTAGCTTATACGATGGGAACCGAATTTATACTGGGTTTAACACAATAACCTTCTGTTGTAATCTCTTCTTAACACTGATTTAAAATCTCCATCAGAAATAGGCCTACAGGAGAAAAAGAACTGGGGCTACAATTGAGGAATGAGGTTTTGACGGGGCTGAATCCCATGCTATGTTGTAACAATAAGCAGGTGAAAGGTTATTGATGACGTGTGTATGTGTGTGTTGGCAGGTCTGCTGTTTTCAAGACCTGGGAACGGATGTTTGGGAATTGACACTGGATATTTACAGTAAAAGCAGTGACACACACAGAGACACACACACACAAAACGCATCCTGTTTAGGTGCTCTGGTCAGTCAGGTGTTCCTGTAAACATGTCTGCCCTTCTCATTACCTTTATCCTTTCAAATACTTCTCCAAAACAGATCCATTTCATTCTCCATATTTCCCTTCCCCTCTCTCTAACCATTTCCTCTCTACAAGCTGGCATCTGACTGTGTACAGCTGTCGGGCTATGTGACAGTGAGGCCTGACTGAGAGACAAAGCCAGGGTAACAAAGCCTGTTTGGGTGACTAGGTGTTGTCATTGAGAAAAACACTTCAGGCCTATACAGGCTGCAGACGGAGGTAAACACTGTCATGCTTCCAGTTGAAGGGGCGACAAATTCCTGGGATTATCCTCAACTGTATGAGGGCGGTTGCTTATGTGACCTAGGCAAATGTAAAATGTATGACTACTATGTGAACACTCATTCAAGTGGCAGACCATTGATCATATCATGTTTGATCATTGGTTATGAGCCAGCACCGGGGTTCCTCATGAAGTTAAGAGTGATCGGGAAGGTAAATAGTAAAATCTGTGGGATAATGTCTGTGATGTTTCGATGGCTAGATAGACAATACCAAAACATCTCATGCTACACTAGGTGGTGGCACAGTGGTCACTTGATCCACTTAGTTTGAATGAATTATGCAGTTCCACTTTCCATGACCGATGGATTCTAAAGCAGAGCAACAAATCTAACAGAGACCAGTAAGAGAGAGATGTGTGATTAGGGTTGTCTAATGAGTTTAAATGGGGATCCACAGGTTGTTGGAAAGGTCACAGGCAACGTTACAACTGCAATCAAACTCTGAATCAATCAACAATATGCAATCATAATTTGAGATACATGGAGGCCCCATTTACATGCAACCATTTAAAACCTTTAGGGAACGAAAGAAAGATAGGCTGCCTATGTCCATAACTTGGGGAAACAGCCTGGTTTTGATCCAGAACATACTAGGTTTTCTAGAACAATACTATCACCACGTCACTTACAGCTGGTTACTAACGTTGAGACAGATGAAGCAGTCAGCTGCCTGGCACAAGCCTTCATTATAGGCTACAACTCATCGTTTTCAGATTTCAATTGGCCTAATAAAATAACTTTATAGCCTAGCAGAGATAAGAGAGATTCGCACGGTACGTTTATACAATCGAAGACGATGACCGTGACGTTCCAACTCCTATTAGACCTTGCTTGGGTGGGGTGATGACAGCTTGTTAGCTAGCAATGTTAGTGGAGTGCATTTTGTCTAGCTAGCTAGCTAAGTAGTTTCAGCACTTTGAAAGCTTTTTATATTTGCACAAACTATTCATATTTACTTTCTCCAAGGCATAAATGATTATAGAAACAAAGACGAAGCTAGTTGGCCATCATTGGCTTGCTACCTGCTAAAATAGCTAGAGCTAGCTAGCTAGTGCTAACATTTGGCTATCCTATGCCGAGCCAGTTGAGGCTACAGCTGCATCACAGCTAATGTAACCTGCTAGCTAGCAAAGCTGTCAAACTAGCATCCCCAGCAGTTAGCATAACATCAATGTTACCTTGGTCTTGACATGGTTCTTGTCCCACGATGGGCGAAGCTCCTTAATGAGCTTCATTGCCCCATCCGTAACTTCGAGCTCGTCCACGAAAATCGGGAATTTTCTAATCACAGGCGACCCAACCGGCACGTGTATTTCCGTCTCCATAATATGGTTGATTGTTGTGTTCTTTAGCTAGCTAGAGATGTGTCTATATTTATTTTTTATAATTTACGACATGCATATGCAAGCTAGCTAGTAGGTTGAAACAGACTGAAAGAGTTTGCAAGAGGAGCTTAGTGGTGTATTGACGCTAAGCCGATGAGGATGCAGCTACGGATGTGAATACCGGTGATGACTCTCGTCGTCGGTTTTCTAGAGCCGGGTCAGTCAACGACACGATTTCCTACTCCTTAGCACCGCCCTCGCAGAATCATTCGATGCCGGTGGTACGAGGGAAGCTCTAGATGTAAACCAAATTAGTCTAGTAACCGGTGAAAGAGGTGACGCCCCCTTTTCAAAACACGAGTTCACCCGGGAAGAGCCGAAGTGGCTAAGTCGGTAGGACTGCCCGTGTTTTAAGGATCATCGGGTTCAATTTTGTCTGAATTAGAGTCTGTGAGTGTCAGAACAGCTTCAGTATGTGAACTCATGGCGCTCTAATGATGTAGACGTTCACAAAATACAGCATGTAACTTGCAACAGAATGCAAATCCGCCATACGTTAATCGGTGTGGGGCACCGCTGGCTGGTCCCGGTGTGCCGGAGAATTCAGTTCCCCGGTTCCCCCTTCCTTGCACGTGCGCGAAATCATTACGTTTTTTCTTGCTTGGTTGAGCTGAATGTGATTTATATAATCGCGTGTGTTAGTTTATAGTGTAGGCTACTCTACCTACTTTCCATGAGCATAAGGGACATTTCTTGATGTTGGTTAGTTAATTTGCACTCAAATACAGGCTTTAAAGTATAGTAAATTGTATTGCTCAATCGTTAGTCAGTCCCTGTTTTCAGAGTCTGTAACAGCTAGACTAGTGCTAATCCGTCTATTGGAGCCTAGTAGTAGCCTACTGTAAATTACAGTAGCGTATTTGAGTGTACACTGTATTTGAGTGCAAACCAACATCAAGAAATGTACCTTATTCTCATGGAAAATAGGTAGAGTAGCCTAAACTATAAACTAACACGCGATTATAAATCACATTCAGCTCAACCAAGCAACAAGAGAAAACGTCATGATTTTGCGCACGCGCAAGGAAGGGGAACAGGGGAACTGAATACTCCGGAACACAGGCAACCTAAACGGAAATATTATACTTGTTTAGGGAAATGAACCAGACACTGGCAGAATCTCTAGTCCGCTCAAAGAAAACGGACGAAATTGATTGGCGAAAGTTTGAAAAATCATGATGCCAGTGGAAATTAGGTGTTGATGTGGTTAATAGCTATAGCCTGTTTTCAATTGGTATCTAAAAACATTTTGATCCGACTGTCAGAAATATCCCCACCAAACTTGCCAGCCAGCTAGCTAAACATGTCAGAAGAATGGGTCATTTTGTGTGTGATCATTACCCTGCTATTGAGTCTTATTTTAACTACACTAGCGTACGTCATGTACTCGGGACTTATGTCGGAGATCAACATCCGGACGGGTTCACCGCCAATCAAGAATATCACAATTGCCTACAAATTTAAACAGGGACCATACAAAGAGTGTGGACAACTTTTTACTGAAAGTTGCAGTATTGGACCCAAGCTCACGTGTCTTGGGGTGTTTTACGATGATCCCGAAAAGGTAAAGCTTGTCAAAACTGAACCATAATGTTACCACACTCAAAGCATTTGATCCACACCAACACAATCTGGTTATTAATGGGTAACTGGTGAGATGAATGCAAATGCATTCAAATCATGGATTAAGGGCCGAAAGGCAGCATATACTGGAGCAATGGTGGTGCGCTATATGATGTGAATATTACGCAAATGTTTGCTGAAAATGTTGTCAAAGAAATATGCCTATATCCTTACCATGTAACGTCTGACTGAAACCAGTAGATGGCGGTAATAGCATGTGCTGTTTAAATTATTTCAAGGGGGAGGGTAGCTCATCTGGATTTCAAAATGACTACAGGCTCTATGCAATGCATATAGATTAGATCACGGTTGTCAGCATTCCATGTTATCTAGGATTTGAGACTGAACCTTTGCTTTCCTATTCATGAAATTATGAGAATATAAAGAAACTGCATTCATTCGTACAATGCATCACTGAGGCTGCCATTGTTTGACAACAGAGCTATGTTAAACATAAGAGTCAACACCAGACTAATGCTGGGCTAGGGTAATCACATAGTACCTTTGATACTTCAACAAATTTAGTTTATTCTGCTTAAAATCCCAAACCACTGGGAGGGAGGGAGTTGAAATGATTGAGGCTAGAAAAGTCAGATAGTTTAGATCAGAGAACATCTGGAGAAGGGTGTGGTGTGTGGATGGATGGATGGTTATCCACCTTCTCTCTGCGGTCGGTCTGTCAGCACTATGACCCCTATGGTGTTGAGATGTAGGGATCTCCCTACCCTTGGTCTGTGCATGCAGAACAGGGGGTCAAGGGCTAGCCTTTCTAAACACACCTTTTTCTGGGGCCTGTGAAAGAAGCTTCACTGTGGTCCCCTCCATTCCCCCACCTATGGCGCAGTCAGTGTAAACACCATCAACCTGTTGGACGTCTCTCTGTTGTTTCCTTTAGGTGTTTCCTTTAACCTCCTCCTGGTCCCCATGTGAACCCCTTGAGGGCCTCAGTCTTTGTATCTGTCTTCAGCAGGAAGACTCTTGTCTGTTTGATCGGTAGACTCCCAGATACCTAATCCCCCTCACTCTTTGAGGTCCTCCATGACACGCAGCACACGTTTAATTTAATACATCTTCTAAAGGCTCTTCTACATGTCTTCTTCTACAGTTATATTGTTTTGGCCTGAAAGACATGAGGTAAGGGTTGGGCCGGCCTATGGCGGCTCATGTTCATGTTGTTTAGCCTGCATCGTGATTAGGTAGATGCTATTAGCACCTATTTGTCAGTAGCCAACAATGTTATGCACCCAGGGTGAATAGCTAATGTGGCTATTTACACCCAGGTGTATATATAATGGCTATGACAATTTGTGCCCATGTGTCCGTAGCCAACCATGCTATTTACACCCGGTTGTTATTTTATGATATTTGCACCTGAACTGATCACTCTCCATTCCTGTTTGCATCCATCTACATTACTTTGCCTTTTACATGGTAAACATGCCTTTATTTGTTGAGGTAATGCGTTCATTAATCTATACTTTTCAAAATCTTGGGTACCCAAGACTTCTGCCCAGCACTGTATAGTATATCCAGGCTATCTATCTATAACAGTCTGATGAAAAGATAGGAGACGTGATATGAAAGTAAAGTTTTCGTTTATTTTGTTCAGAATAGTTGTTGTTGTGCCCTATCAGGTCGATCTAGTATGTTGCTTATTCCCTGGGGCTCTCCTGCTGCTGCTGGGCCATGGTAGGATCAGCATCTTTTAGCAGGGCTTCAGCATTCTAAAAGATACCATTCGAAAACATCCAGTGGCTCAATCCCATGGCACTTAGATCATCTACAAAATATATAGTACATAAAAAAATGAACAGTTTACTTCATGCTCCACCTTGTGTGGCATGAAGCAAAAATACTCCAAAATACACATTTTAAATCTGTGCTTTTATAATCAATACTTTTCATCAGAACAAAAAGGCAACAGCTTGAGCCATCTTGTTCAGAGAATATTGTATCGCATTGCATTGTCTTTTTGGACCAAAAAGAAATCTAAACTTTAGAAACTTTTTTGGGGGAAACTTTTTTTCATAAAATATTTTTCCAACCTTAAGCAGAAAAAAAAATCCCCCAAAATTCCAACCTTTTAGAAGCTTTTTCTTAAAAGTTTTTTTTCAACCAAAAAAAATCCAACCTTCCAAAACTTCAACCTTCAACCTTAAAGAATTCCAACCTTCCAAAACATTTTATTGGACCTTATTTTTTTTTTAAGAAATTCCAACTTTTAGAACGTTTTTCTTCTAAAGTTTGTTTTCGAAAATATTTTTCCAACCTTTAGAAAAAAAAAAATATCCTCAAAAATTCCAACCTTTTAGAAGCTTTTTCTTAAAAGCTTTTTTTCAACCAAAATAAATCCAACCTTACAAAACTTCAACCTTCAACTTAAAAGAATTCCAACCATCCAAAACATTTTATTGGACCGTAATTTTTTTTTAAGAAATTCCAACTTTTAGAAAGTTTTTCTTCTAAACTTTTTTTTGGAAAATATTTTTCCAACATTTTGAAACTTTTTGGGCAAAACATTTTTTCGAAAATATTTACATCAATATTCAATTCAAGAGTACTGCCAGATGAGCGAAGAGAGGGATGGGCTCTAAATGAGCTCAAATGTGCCAACAAATATTGTAATTAGCCTAATATGAAAATCGAAAATCGGTAGACATCCTCCAACACTAACATGAAAAGTTCATACTACACACATAAAACAAATTTTTCTTTAAGGTCTAAGTCCACTCTTCAAGCACATGATCAGACCCATGCCGGCCAGCATCAGCTTTGTGTCTTCATACAGTATATGTGCCTGGCCCACAGCATGGTCCTCCACAGCAACCCGATTGTATACTACCAGAGCTGAATGACTCTTCCCAGCTCTGCTTCAAAACCCCTTTTGTTTTAGTCACCCTCTTTTTCCCAAGCTTGCAATTAGCATTGGGTCCTAGCTTCTCTCCACCAAGTCACTCACAGCCAAGTCCTGATCTAAGTTAAGATAATTGGCATAATGATCTCAGCTCATTAGTGTTCAAGCTTCAGGATGTCATCCGTTCCCAAGGTCAGAAGCCCCTGTGAGTGCTCTGGGTCCCCTGGAGTGGGACAGACAGAGGAACAAAGAATGAATGGTGTTTTCCACTGGGACAAAACGCATTGATTGTCCATCACAGAATGTACAAAAGCACAACTGTGAAGCGGGTAAGAGGTTTCGAAGTGGCTTCCTCCTCCTGAGATTTTACACTTGGTCCCTTCTTTATTCACTTGCTCTGGAAAAACTAAAGACTCTATGAGAGCTCAACTTGGTTCTTACATGGTTGCCATAGATACAGTGTGGAGCAGCTACTCCTTTGCATTAAAGCAGCTGACAGATATTGTTGGCCCCTGCCCCTCTCACTAATCCCATCCTCCCCAACCCCCATCTTCTCGAGAAGTTCAAAGGCTGTGACTCTCTCTGGTTCTGCCCACCCTAGCCCCCTCCCTTTTGTTTCCAGCCTTTCTAGTAGCAGAAAGCAGGGAGATCACCACAGGGGCATATAGAGACAGGCATAAACGTCAAGTATTTTTTTTGTTGACATTCCCCAAGACTTTGGCCCAGGCCACGGTTTGAGGTCCTTGTGACCCACGGCTGTCATGCCACAGTGGTAGGGAAGGGTGAAGGGTGGTGAGATGACAAATCTGTCTGCTAGTCCCAGCAAGTGTTAAGGTAGGGTACTTGGGTCACAACAGTCAGTCACACAAAACTGGGTAAATGTGAAAAACAAATTACATCTCTGCTAGCTACTTCAGCTTGAATTTTCTTTTGTAGTGACAGTTGAATTGTGAGAAA
Source organism: Osmerus mordax (assembly GCF_038355195.1). NCBI lineage: Eukaryota > Metazoa > Chordata > Actinopteri > Osmeriformes > Osmeridae > Osmerus > Osmerus mordax. The sequence goes on from NC_090050.1 coordinate 18,893,774, forward strand.
TGTTGAAACTTGAATGCTAAATATAGAAGAAATAATAGGCCTGTATCTTAGACCTGCATTTTGCTCTGCAAAGTTAGCCACAGAGTGTAATAGGACCAAGTAGTGGGAGTGTCAGGACTCAGAAGGTGTCGCGAGTAATACATAAGCAAAGTGGTGCATAAGCATAAGCAAAGTGGTGCTCCATTTCAGAGGGACATAGCACAAAGACAGAATGAGACAGGCATCGCTTTGTGCCTGATGGGATGTTTTTCTCCGGATGGCTGTGACCTCTATGTCCCCAGAATGCACCACCACATCTTTGTCAACAGAACTAAGGTCTTCTAGGAAGTGGCTCTCAGAGACCAGCTTAGTAGTAGGCTACATTTGTAGATGGAAGGAACATGAAAAGGCAGCTTGTGTACCAGGATGACTTGGCTGGACAGCAGAGGCTCAGAAAAAAGAAAGTGCTTTAAAGTAGATGTGAAATGATGACTGAAAGTGATTGCGTTTAGAGATAGTTTTTTGAAGTGTATGTCCCAGAGGGCTATGCTGGTGGCTGTGGCTATCTGTCCTGAGTCCTGCCTGTCCTGCTTTGAACCCTGGGATATGGGTAACTAATCCTCTCAACAGGAGCCTGCCACTGTGCCAACCGAATAACAAAAAAGAAGCTCCAACACTGTGTATTTTCCTCTATGCATGAAAACTAGGGCAAGGCTTATTGTTGACTGGAGACACCTTACTGTGGTGATATTACAGTTTTGTTTATCTTGTTACTCTTATGATTGACAGTCAGCATTTATTTAGAGCAGAGAGTCTGCTGTTGGGCAAGTTTAAGGCGGCTTGGCTGTCATTAACTGATGAAGAGAATCTCCACTCGCCAGAATATTCTTTCGCTTCCCTGCAGGGGTATTGGCCGGCCCTGTAGATTGGTGGTGTTCTGTGTCCGTCTTGTTTGGAGGATAGACACTGGTTTTAGCCCTGTGTGTGCGCTCTTGTGTGTGTAAGTATGGAGCCACAGGCGGAGCAAGGACAGCGCTGCACTGACAGGATTGTTTGTTAGCCCCACGCTCTGTTCTCAGCCCTCCTTGGGAGACAGGAGAGAGAGAGAGTCCTGCACTCCTGCTGTCCCTCCCCAGGCCTGGCAGTGAGAGGCAGAAGAGCCATGAGGGGTGGGGAGACAAAATAAAAGCTAGAACCTTGTAAAGGATACAGTTAGGAATGAGGAAAGATAGATTGATAAGGTTCCAGCCACTTGTGAAGGTGGCACAAGGATGACTTGTGACTTAGCTGTGCTGGTGGTGTCCTGGGTCATAGTGAGCCTAGTAGTGAGCATAGTGAGTAGCAAAGATTTCATGTAATGGGGAGGGGGGCATTACGGTACATGGAATTCTTGCTACTGGAAAATATAATTTCTGAAGGATTTCGCCTCGGTGTAACACTTCCTTACTCTTATACCTAGTTATAGAGATTTTACACCCATGGCATGACCCAGCTAGCACCGCAGTGTCTGGAGAAGGTTCGAATAGATCCTGGAGGGATTGCTTTGGTGGGAGATGTAATCTGTCTACACACTAAACTAGGCTGAGGTCTGGTCATTATGCAGATTCTCCTCTCTTGGGGATTGGAGTGTGTGTATGTCCCTATGAGTGAGTGTGTGTGTGGGAGTCTTTGTAATGAAAAATGACTGTGTGCTCTGCAATCCCTGCCTGCCTCTTATCGCGGTGCGCTGGCTTTGGCTAATGGGGACTGAGAGTGAGAACACTCTTTCCCAGGGGCCTTGGCTGGCAGGATTCACGGGATGGGAGAGATGGGACTCCTCATTACCTGCATCTTAGTGAGTAAGCACCACACTCTGCAGTTCTGCCCTCTTTACAACCAGAGCCTTCATCTGTTGAATGAAGGGGAAACCATAAAGGAGCTTTGTATAGAGAACCCCTCCTGGTGTTGACCCCTGTTAACCTGCAGGCCCCTGAGAAGGGACGGAGAAACGGAAGGAGTCCTTGTTGGAGGGAGGGATAACTTTAGTAACGGGAGCAGAATACCCACTTAGCGCTATACCACACAGAGAACATTTTCTGGTGTCCCTCGAGTCCTCATTTGTAATCAATTGCTTCTCTTTTTATCTCCTCCTAAATTGAGAACAGGATGCCCAGATCAGAGGAAGCAGGGACAACTTGCTAAGCAGCCAAGTGCTGCAATTAGTGCAGCTCAGGCTACTGAGAGTCTCTCTTAACACCTGTATTTCATTACAAAGCTGGTTTCTTTCTTAGTTTAGGATCCTTTGATGTATCCTCCTAGCCTGGCATCACCAGATCAATTGGAAAATAAGTATTCGTCTGGAACCTCTCAGTTCATTTTCCATACTCAAGGGGCGTTATCAATAGGCACAGACCAACGTGAAACATCATCTTGGCCGTTGATGAAACTGTGTTCCTCTGTACAGTCATGTCATTAATCCCACCCTATATCAGATAAACAGATGTGATTGGCCCGGCACTTTCCATGGTGGAGGGAAATCTGTTTGAATGGGAAGGTAGCCAGACCCATCTGCCAGGCCAAATAAACCATGAGCTCTCAGATTGGTCTGGTTCCCAGGCTAGTATCCTAGAGTTTTTTTTTTTCCTCAAAGCCCCTTTATTATTGTAATTTGTCTTTGTTACTCATCTGGTTTTGAAGGAAAAATCCAAATTGGTCATGTGGTTGACCATTTCTCATAGCAGGGAAGAATTTTTTTATATTCTTTCTTCAGCCTTTTTCCCTAGAGGATGGGCACAATTGAAGATGGGGCATAAGGGTTGTGTTAGTCCTCCTAATTGCTGCTTGGAATGGTGGCTGAATGAGTTTGTCTGTCTGCTAGAACACAGCCTTGCAGCCATGGAGAGTGTTCTGCCTGTTTAATTAGAGCTTTCGGACAGTAATGAGTCAGAAAGACATTGCAAGTGGGACAGGAAATAAAGACGACAGAGTGAGAGAAAGCTATTTTTAGACTTTACAGTTTTAGACTTTTAGACTAACAAAAGTGAAATGTGAATGGTACACCTCAACCAATAGTTTATCAAATTTGATCTGAAAAACATCCCTTGTCGCTCACTGTATCTCTATCTTTTTCTCTCCTGCTCTTAATCCCCCCCCCTTTTCTCTCCCTCCCCCACTCTCTCTCTTTCTCTCCCTCCCCTACTCTCCCAGGTGTCGAAGCTGAAGTGTCGCTATGCTGTGGGCAGTATCCTGAGTGAAGGCCATGGCAGTCCCAGTGAGGAGCTGCTAAAGCTCTATCAGAAGTTTGGCTTCCAGATCTTTTCCTTCCCAGAGGTTACCCATGTGGTCACCACTTCCTTCCCCCACAGGACCCCCCTCTCTGTGCTGCTGGGGGTGAGGCGGGTCTACCCTCGGCTTCATCGCTACATCAAGGTACAGTATGGCCACCTCTGACTGTATTATACAGTGTTTTCAACATCTATTCTGAGCGAGCAATATCTTTCCTATGGCCCCACTGGAAGTATTGTTGACTCACACCAACATTACACGTCTCACTTACTCCCTAGAAGCTTCCTGCATTTAGAAAATAAGAAAAGTACACTATCAATAACATTGACTGATCATAACACTGATGAAAACACCAGTGACTTATAAATGAACTCGCTCTAGGACAAACAGCTCCCAGAGAGTGGTGAGGTGATGTGGAGTGAGGTGAGATGGTGAGGTGGAGTGAGGTGAGATGGTGAGGTGATGTGGAGTGAGGTGAGATGGTGAGGTGATGTGGAGTGAGGTGAGATGGTGAGGTGAGGTGAAATGGTGAGGTGATGGGTGATGTGGAGTGAGGTGATGTGGAGTGAGGTGAGGTGAGATGATGAGGTGATGTGGAGTGAGGTGAGATGATGAGGTGATATGGAGTGAGGTGAGATGGTGAGGTGGAGTGAGGTGAGGTGGTGAAGTGATGTGGAGTGAGGTAAGATGGTGAGGTGATGTGGAGTGAGGTGAGATGGTGAGGTTAGGTGAGGTGATGTGGAGTGAGGTGATGTGGAGTGAGGTGAGATGGTGAGGTGATGTGGAGTGAGGTATGATGGTGAGGTGATGTGGAGTGAGGTGAGATGGTGAGTGGGGTCTCATTATTGCAGTCTGTCTAGGGTTCTTTTTTTGGTACACAGACACTGTAGCACCTGAGAGATCTCACATGCACTTCTAACATGCACTGTTCTAACAGATGGCTCTGTGTTAGGGTTGGTTGTTTATGTTTGATAATAGTCTTAGACCAATGGTTCATGAGAGAGGAAGAAGTCCTGGGGCTGGGAGTGAGAGAAATGTCCCCATGTCATTAGCCTGGGGGACAGGAAGAAGGGGTGAAGGACACAGAGGAGAAGGAAAGGGGGATGGGAGAGAGGAAGAGGAAGTCAGCAAGGGAATACAAATACCAGATGGAAAATGTGAAGAAAGAAAGAATTAAGCAATTTTACAGATGAAAGACTTGGCCTGAGAGATTGAGAGGATGAGAGCTAAGGACACAGAGATATACAGGGAGTAAAGGAAGTCAGGAGCCAAGAAGAAATCCCTGCACTCCTGTCAGCAGCTTGTATACACTCACTAGGCGCGACCCTGAGGCAGCTGGGAAAATGAGTCATTTAGGAGGAGCCGAGGGTTTGTTGAGAAGCTTTAATTATACAGCGTGGTTGCACAGGTGGCATCGCCGTGGGTAATCTTTGCTTGTTCATTTCTAGTTAACACTAGAAACGTTGAAAGGAACTGTTGAGACCAAATCCATTGATTTAGAGCTCCAGACTGCTGAGGACCTTGATTGTTGGTCTGACCCTGTTACCAGACCTCCCCTGACCTTTCTTGCAGGCCGAGACTTAAGGTTAGTCATATCCCAACCCCGATCCCAACCCTGACCCTGTTTTTAGGGTTGGGGGATTAGGGCTAGGGCTAGGAATACCCTAACTCTCATCCAACAGGCATTGGTTGAGGTGTGGTAGCATGGTCAGAGGTAGGATAAGGGGGTCACAGGTAACTATAACCCTTATCCTAATCTGGTTTTTCTTTCTCTCAATAGTAGTTGATATAGTAGCATCTTGAGACTAGTGCAGTAGAGTTGCAAAACACTCATTTTAATTTCTACCCCATTTGATGATACTAACATCATTTTTCTGAATAGCACAACCCTGTTTCCTTGATTATACTAAAGGGGGGAAACTAATGTTTTCATGGATATAAAACATGTATATCCTGTATATCTGTGTATAACAGTGTCCTAATTTTTCTATTATGGTCTGCAATCTCAGAATGCAGTGGGCTAAATGTTGTTTAATCATGTGCCTTGCTCTCTTTAAGTAATTTACCTATTTATAATATATACACAGTGTGTCATCTCCATCCTGCAAGAACATAGCCGTCCATGAGTCATTTCAGAAACGACAGTTTTCCTCTGAAGTTGTGGTCACGTGTCCAGTTATCCTCTCAGATGCTGTTATCTGGATGGAGCTCCCCCGTATATTAAATATTAAAACATTGAATTAGAATAATGCTTCATTTATTTCTTGTGATGCATTATCCATGAGAAAGAATTGGGCTTGACTCAGTCAGGGGTCATCGTAACCCTTGACCTAAGCACATGTCCAGAAGAGTTATTAGATGAGAGAGGGAAGAGATCATCCCAGCGTTAGGTTTGGATAAAACATTTTATAAGGGTGCTAGGCGATCCCCATGGTTACGCATCCAAACTAGCCTGACCATCCTCCCTAGTGGGAAATAATAAGTGGGATGGAAACCTGGGTTTGCTGAATTGCTAACGAATGGATGATAAACAAGATTGGTAGACCTTTTGATTTGACTGTAGTTCTGCCTGTTGGAGTCACTTACTGCAGATTGTGGGAACTTATTTAGCCATAACCGCATATGCCCCAGTGAAACACTCCCACTGATACATGTCAGCCTTTTACTACACACTCCTCCATATCTATGACCTGTACCTTGGGCTCAATTCAATATGTAGACAGGCTGACCCTGCTCTATTCTGCAATGTGACCCAGAGCCAGGTTGGTGGATCCCATAGGTTCTCAAGCCTTCAGATCTCTTTAATTTTTGATGCGTTTTAAGTCCCCTGTACCCTGGCCCTGCATTACCCAGGCTTGCTGGCATCACTCTGTCACAGGACATGAGCCTCCTGCCCTGCAGTCGGGTAAAATTATTAATGTTGTCGTCACATAGCGTCATTCCCACCGTTCCTATGTTATTGGCAGATATCAGGCCTCTCTCCAGGGAGGCTCCTCCTGCTCCCTTAGAGTTGAAGCATTGAGGTCTTTAAGGCTTTTAGTTGGTTATACAACAAGTGTTTTTGAGGGCCATACTGTTATTGGCTCATTGTGTTTGCATTGTACTGAAGAGGTCTTTTAGGAAAATCTGTGTCTGCTAACTTAACTTTTTGTATCCACTTATGAGAAACAGGTTGATATAAAGCACACTGCCCACCAGTAGTCTGGTCTCTGATGGTTGGTGTTCAGCTGAGGATTTTATGTTTTATATCCCGTGATTAGACGAAAGAATAAGAAATCCAATTCAGTTATGCAGCTTTTTAAACATATAGCTAGAATAGTTCTGGTGCATACCCAAGATGCTCTTGTTGTGGCTCAGGGACCTGGGGAAGGAGCAGATGAATCAGAAGGGTCTTCTGCCATACTGGAAAGGTCAGAGCGCAGACATGAACAGGTTCACTTGGACAAGTCCACAGGAAGGGGTTCCAGAGTTGTGTGACGTAGCTATATGTTGATGAACTGCGTGGAGCCCCATCTCATCCACTTCATACCTCATTGGCTATGATGGTTCACAGTAGTCTTTTATGTTAACGGCTAAAAATAAACAATAAAATGTTGCCGTGTTATATCTGTTTATCATTTCTAGTTTGTATATGGGTCACCGGTGTCATTGTGTCACTTGCCAGTATTGCTTCGTCCCTCACTTTCCCTCTCCAGGGGTCAATCTTGCTGTAGCCAGCTATGCCACAGAGACGCAATTGGATTGTACTGGTGGGAGGTATTTTTTATTATTATTTATTTACACATGGAAGATTATCTAGGCCATGCAGTCTATCAAAGGGATAAATACCTAATAGCAGGACTTTTCTAACTAGATGTTTTGATTTTGAAATGGCCTCTCATGAAAGATGCCAATAAACACAATTGAAATGCACGTCCTGTCTGATTGGCTCTGACTGAAGTGAGCTGGGTGATATTGTGTGCTGAGCATGTCTGTGGTGGTGCAGAGTCCCCCATGGAGGGACCTTTACAGCGCTGCTCATCTGCATTTAGCCTGCTGTCTGACAGACTCTTTGACTGGGCCTGATATTTGGCCGCCCACACCATTGGCCGGCCCTAATGTTTACTGTCTGCACTTTGCCTTTTATGAGACAAGCATGCTCACAGCCAGGCCTGGCATCTTGAGACACTGTTATGGTGGTGGCGGGCTAGCGGAGGATGAGGGGGGGCGTAGTTGTAGGGGGCAGTGTTGACATTCACGCAGATCTGAGGGCCTCTGAAACTCTGGCGACTAAACATTTGTTTGCTCCGGGGCACTGAAGTCTCTCACCAGTGCAGAGACTCTGAGCAGAATCTAAAGTTAGATTGTCTTTGTATTTTTGACTTTTTCAGATGATTGTCACCTATGGTATGTAGTGAACCTGCAGCGTTACCCAAACAGACGCCCACTGTCTGATAGGGCCTCATCAGTAGGGCAGGCTGGTCTGGCTGCTGGCCTCCTGGGTCAGACTCTTTCCCCAGCACAGCTGTTAGTCTGCAGGGCCTGCTCTACACTGGGGAATTCTACCCAATAAGAACACAGTTGCAAAGGTCAGGAAAGGACAGTGGGCGGGTTGTACAGCCAGAGATAGATGGATACACAGTGTTTTGTGAAGTCTCTACTCCTAAACTTTAGGTTTTATTTATCTTCGCCTGCCAGTAACGTTACGTATTTTCCAATCTAATTTTAACTTCACTTGGAAATGTTTGAGGTATGACTAGCCAAACACGTATAGTGAGGAAATGTCCTTTTTTTTTTTTTGTCAAATTGTAATGAGCCACACTAACAGTACCACCACATAGTGCTTTCCTGCCATCACAAAATATTTTCATTCAATACAACTTTATTGTAAGAACAATACACTGAGGAGGATAACAATACCTTGTTTGACTTATGAAAGATGTTTGCTTCTTCTAGCTTAACTCCAAAATCATCCTATGTCCCTTTAATTAGGCATGAGGTGTTGCGAGGGGAATCAGTCACAAATGGCTGTTCTCTAAAGAAGGAGATGAACAGATGTGTTTGTGTTCCTCCACCATGTTTTTGTTCCTTGGCAAGCAGCACCAGATTGATGTCATTTCCTCTCCTTGTCTTCCACCCCTCTTGGATCATCTCACAGTGGAAAGCCTCAGATAAGATATTACCATCATCTTGTCTAGATCCACGTAATCCCAGGCTCAGACTTGCCTTCTGCAGCCCTGCAGAATATACACAGGCCTCAAGGGCTGCTTGGTTCCTGATTCTCTTTTCAGAAATACAATAATATTTGATTGAATTTAGATTATTTCATAGGCTTTGCCCTAAAGTGTTTATAACATATGGGGTGGATGTGAAATAGCCCATTAAGGCAATATGGAGATTGCCCTAATTTACAAAATAGGGTTGTTCAGTATCCTGAAGTTGGTAGCCTATTTGTAATTATAACTGAGAACAGTGGATTACTCTTGACAAAGATATTCTTTGTTCTTCTTTACTCCCTCAAAAAAATGGTTTCCATCCAGCTCTAAGAGTGGACATTCTTCTTCTGTCAGGTAGTGTTACAGCAGGTGTGTGTGTGAGCAGGCAGGGTTGGTTCTGTTTGGCCCAGCCTGGGTCCACCGTGGCTGGCTGAATGACAGCCAGACCCCTCTCAACCACATGGGGCTGAGGACAGCTTGCCAGTCAAGTGCTCAAACATGACTTTTGTACCCGGGCCACTGGGAACCTGTAGACATTTGTCAACGCCAAATGTCACATTACAATATGATTGATCCAATTGAGATTTTATTCTGAACTGATGTGGCTCTGAATTAAGATAAGGCAGCAGGGCGCACCAGCATATTAAGAGGCCATTTGTGTGTGAGACAGCTTGCCATAGCAATCACTCATGGATGTAGTGGTACAGTGGAATGTTACAAAGGATAGGATGTCTGGTATCGGGAGAGGGAATGAGAGACTGAGAGATGGAGAGAGTACACAGGAGAAAGAGAGAGTGAGAGATAGAGTACACAGGAGAAAGAGAGAGATAGAGAGTACACAGGAGAAAGAGAGAGTGAGAGATAGAGAGAGTACACAGGAGAAAGAGAGGTATAGGCCAGGACTTGTGTGAGGAACATGGGGAGTGGATCTGGTGTGAGAAGGATATGTTCGCTGACCAAGGTGTAAATGAAAAAGGACACTGACCTCTGAGGTGAGAATGAACTGAGAGATTTCCTCTGCTGCCCGCTCCTATCTCTTCTCCCGTCTACACACTCTCTCTCTCTTTCTCTTTCTCTCTTTCTCTCTCTCTCTCTTTCTTTCTCTCTCTCTCTCTCTCTCTCTCTCTCTCTCTCTCTCTCTCTCTCTCTCTCTCTCTCTCTCTGTCTCTCTCTTCTTAACTCAAGTCATTCCAGACTATCTTGTTTCTCTACTGGATGTGGGAATTCCCTCACTCTTGGTGGTCCTGAGGACAATGGTAAACATCAACATTACATGACTCTCAGAAAGTACACCCAACTCCTTTTTGGATTTACATCTGTTTTCTGAGGGCTTATGAATACTCCTCAGTTCATTATTTCAAGTGGAAGAGTCAGACAGTCACTCTTCACATGGATATTAGACATTTCAGAGTTCCAGACCCCTCAGTGAATAATATAAATATCTCAAGTCTGAAGAGCTCACTTGATGGTCTGATGACAGCGCTGTTGGAGTTGAATGCAATCTTCTCTTCAGTACACAAGTCTGAGTGGGGCTCACGTCGCTCTGTGGCTTGAGAGGAGCACATACTAGAGGGCTGAGGGGAAACGAGGATCTAGTCTGTACCCCACTCAAGCCCTCCGTATGACAAGCTCCACATTTGACAGCCAGACACGTCAGCTATGCTTCACTCCACGCCCGCTGTGCTCGCTCTTGGTTTGTCTGAGGTATTTGGTTTTATTACCGGAAGGTTTGTCACTATTCACTGCTGCCATGCACTACATGCATAGCTAAGCTTCCAGGTAGCATGCCCTTCAATAGTGCTATCCTAATCAGCCCTGTGTGGTGTTTAAAGGCAGAGTTGGGGGGTAAGTTAGCAGACAGGCCCTTTTGTGTGTGTATTTAAACTGATGCGAGTCTCTCTTTCTCTGTTTCTGTCTCTCTTGCTCTCCCTCTCTTGCTCCCTCTCTTTTGTTTTTCATTCTCTCATTAACACGCTGTTGGATTCTGTTTATCACCCATCACAGTACAATGTCTGGCATCACTACAGTGGTTTTAACACACAGTCTCAGCATGGACAAGTGGTATTTGTCTCTTATTGTTCATGTTCATTCTGATACTGTCTTCCATCTTGGAAATAAAATAACAGGATATTTATTTGTGCTCAAAGGTTGCATTGACACTGTGGTCGCTGTGTATAGTAGCATGTTACATATCGAAATATGACTAATGGTCATATTTGTTTCAGATGGTGTGGGATATAGTGTTGGTGTTCCCTCTGCACACAGTTCCAGAAATCCTCAGTCTGTTGAGATGTTTCCAAGGCTTGGGTAGATGTTTGACCGTTTGTGAGCCCTCCAGTGGAGAGGCTCACAGACCACAGCTGTGCTGTAGGAAGCCACGCTGCATAGCCAGAGAAAGGCTTGCATCTCTTAATGCGCCAATTGCATCATCTACGTGTAATATCTTTCCATGTCAATGTAGTATAATCAGGTTTGTTTCTGCACAGTCATTGTTTCTCACATGGATCATGGTGATAGGAGTATAGTAGTGAGTGGTGACACACACACACATAATGTCATAGATTACCTTACTTTAAGACCAACCATGTTACTGTGGCTGGACAGCAAGGTAGCCCCCTTACTGAAAAAAAAGTACATTCATGGGATTTTCTGCAGGGTCCTCTTGAGGGATTTTCAGGAAACCAATTCAGAAGGCAATTTGGAACCAGTCAAGTATGAGCCCAACTGGAGGGGGTGTGGGTGCTAACAAAGAGAGGGGGGGGGGACCTCGTGCTTTAGCGACAGAAAACAGCAAAGATAAACAAGCTTAAGACTGTTCTGTTTTATTCAGGTCAGTGCCTTTCAAACATCCCTGTCTCCCTGTTTGGTCTATTTAGTGTGGCTGATAGAAGTTAATGGAACAGGATTTTTTGTTGTCATTTAAGTAAAGAGTCTATTGTGGATGGTAATCAAAAGATGAGTCAATTAGTATGTCATCAGAGACCCCTGTGTAGAATACCGGGGAACTTTTAGCTGTTGCACTGAAAACATGTTGCACTCTTTTTGTCTAGGGGTTTAAAGAACAGAAGAAGAGAGATGGACAGGTGAAAATCAACACATGCAGGAGTATGGGAGAGATAATGAAAAGAGTGATAGAGAAAGAACAGGGAGATTGAGAGAGAGAAGGAGAGAAGCTGTCTTGAGTCGTGCCTATTCTTGTGTCTTCTCAGATTGAGTGGTGTGTGTATCCCATAATCTAAGGGATTACAGTAATTACGGACACATTATGCGGCCATGTGTCACCAGACCCTTGAATTAGACTCTTGTTCATGTTGAGAACCAGCCTTCAACGTTGGCCTCCAGTTTTCCGCTCATCTCAGACACGGTCAGATAAGTGCAGGCTTTTAAGGCATCTCCTGTTAGCTGTCTCACCCTGACCTGGCATTCGAGAAGTTTAACTCCCGAAAGCCCTCTTAAATTCCACCAGAAGTCAGTTTAGACAATGTCTGTTATTAAGAACAGCTCCATGTCACCATGAGTTGTCTTCCCAACTGCTGTCAGCTTTGTTGAGTCCAGTGTCCCGTTCACTGTCACAAACGGGCAAAGAGGGTCGTTTTGGGTGCTGATTGTTGTCTTTTGTGTCAATGTCAACATCAGTCATTTGTCAGCACTTTTTTTCCTCTGTCAGAACCCCCCCACCCCCTGACAAAGAACTGAACTCTGCTTTGCCCCTGCTGCTCTTTCACTCTCTTTCCTTCTCTTATTGGTTCTTTCCTCAAATCAACTTTTCACGAAGCCTTTTCAGAAAATACTTTTCAGAAGTCTTTTCGCTTGCTTTTTTATTTTGTGTCCTTGTCGTGTAGAAGATGGGAACCCTGTCCTGCTCTCTTTAAAATCCTTCTGCCAAAGCCCTGGCCAGCGGTGAACGGACATGACTTGGTGTCCTACAGTCAAACCTACTGTATTCTCTCTCTCTTTCAGGGCCAGTGTTCTTGGGAAACAATGTATCAAATCAAGTCAGTGTTTGTATATTGCATGTACCACCAGTGGGAACAGAAGTCTTGTTTTAAAGCTAAATAAGTACGTTTTAATTTATTTATCTGAAGACGTGTTGTATTTGTCCTGAGCATCTGTGCAGCTGTTCCTCCCCAGGCTAGGAACCTGGAGTGGGAGGACACTGGCCCTTCCTCATCTCTTGTTCATCAGCTCCCTTGGGGAAGCTGGGAACACACAGCCTGGACACAGCCGAGGAGAGTGAGGCTGTGTGGAACTGCTAGTCCTCCGAAGTGAAAAAAGATTACACTAAAGCTCTCACTTAATACATTTAAATGAGTATGTAAGGATACACTTTTTCCTCCTAGGCTATTATGATAACCATGGCTTCTTGCTCATTCTTACTGGATGTTTTTTTTTCTTTTCTTCATATACCGAATGTTTTCAGGAATACACAGAGGACTTAATTGGAATGTTTATCTCAGTATGTTATGTTGTGCACATAATAAACTGCCTGTGACCTGTTCCTGTGTTTGGCTGAGAGAGCTCTCTGTGAGAAAGCCTGTTCAGGGTGCTGTGGGCATGCAGAGGGGATACTGCATGTCCACGCGTCCAGATGCTCTCTATGGAGAAGCCGTAGACAGAGGTTGATGAGATGGGTTAGGTTTAACATCCCTGTAATTATCAGACATGTGAGACCGGTGGTGATTGACTAGCTGGTGGTCTGTATATCAGTTATCGGTTATCAAACACATATTTCGGCTGCGTCTTGTAGAGATACCGTAGTGAGAGATTACAGTGAAAAGGAAATCTGTATTGTGTGTGTGTTTGTTTGTTTGTGAGCACCAGAGCCTGAGGTTGTGTACTGGCTATGCGAGACTGGAGCTGGGCTGTACCTGCAGCAGCTGTTTGTCCACACTCAGTCACGACATATCCCCTAGAGACCAGCACTGTCTGTCTCTGTCTTTCTCTCTCTCTTTCTCTCTGTCCCTCCCTCCCTCTCTCCTACTTTTTCCTCTTCTTTCTCTCTTCCTTAAAAAGCGAAACACTTATTAATGAGAAGCCATTATTGTCATCTCATTTTCGGCATGGTCAGACAGAAAAACAGCCAATTAGACACTCAGCAAACTGGGAGAGAGGAAACTGTCATGGACATTGGAATGTATCATGCCACCCACCCTCACAATGCTTCCTCTAGGCTGAACTTTGAAATCTTTACCCACCACCTCCTGCTGTTGACCACTTTTAACATTCTTGCTAATGAAGGGGACATCTCTGCATTAGCTTCTCTCTGCTAGCGTGCTCTAGATTGCTTTGTGCCAGCCTCAGTGTACACACCGCTGACATCATAAGGACTCAGGCATTGCTGCCACACCAAATATGGTGGACTAGCTTCCCAAAGCATGTGGAATTCTGTCAGAAAAGCCTACTAATTTTGGTGTTGTACTGTAGGTGAATAACTTGCGTACAAAAATGCGTGACAGCCTATGGTCATATGCAGATGTTTTCATACAGTAAAGCCATGAATATTTTATAGTGTTGTAATTACTGCCAGTGTTGTTTCTGCCAACTGGAGTTCTGTACCCTGGCAGTCACGGAGGAGAGCTCAATGCTGTCAAACGGGGGTTTGGAGACAGATGGTCAAAAACATGATGGAACTGAGTTATAAAGAAGTCTGCTGCTTTGCACACTGTGAATGCCTGTGTATGACGCATTCACATATACATTTATTCACCAATTCACCGACTCATTAATTCCATATTATTCAAATACATTAATACATTTGCTACATGGATATTGAAAGCATGATGTTCCGGCATAGCTGTTTCATAGTAAAGTATGCAGTGTATACATGCTTTTAGGTGTGAGCTAAAGGATGAACATGGCAATTAGGGCTGTGTGTGTGTAGAATACCAAAATGCGATGAATTAAAAGTTAATGAGCCTAGAGCAGTGAGTAGGTCCACCCCCCACTCTGGAGGCAGAGCAGCAGGGTCCAGCCAGCCAAGCACAGCTGAAGCTACAGAGATGTACTCGTACATTAATGACAGAGTGTGAGGATGGGGTGTGGGTGGCTGTGTGTTTGTGGGGAGTGGTGAGTAAGAGAGACACATAAACACACACTGACCAGTAACCCTCTGGCATCTATTTTAATAAACAGCATGTACCAAAGATAACTAAGAAGATGTGCAGAAGCTTATCTTCAATTATTCACCATTTTATGCAGAATCTTATTTGAAAAATGCATTAAAAGAACACACCAATGCAGGTATTGCAGTGGTCATGTGGTCTTTCAGAAATAATACTTATCTACCACAGCCCTCGCAGAGAACATGGCTTGATCCAGGAGTTCCTCATGGGATCTTCAATAGTGCATCGTGATACTGGATCTTACTGCCTGCTGACGATTATTGGATGGATGGGTTCATCATCTATGTGGTGTTCTTTCATCTCAAGCCTGCCTCCATGTTACCCCCCCCCTCTTCTCTTTCTCTCTCTCTCTCTCTTTTTCTCAGGAGAGAAAGCTGTGTGCCCACCCATTCCTAGAAATCTACAGGCAGGATGTTATCCATTACATGAGTCCTCTGGCCCGCCAGGGCGACTTCTATGTCCCGGAGGTGCGCCAAGTGGAGATGAGGCTGTCGTCCGGGAACAATTCCGAAGATGACAGGAGCTCTGACATCACAGGTACCAGAAGAGCTGCTGCAGAGCATGAGCCCGGCTCTGTCCTCTACTTTCTGGCTACTGTGGTTTAACCCTTGTGTTATCTTCGGGTCGTTCTGACCCATCAGTCATTGTGACCCACCGTCGTATTGCGACAACTTTACCGCATACAAAAACAAAGTGAAGCATTTTCTTTTAACCGTTGGGCTGTCTCAGACCCCCCACATTGCGAAGGTTAAAATAAAATTATTTTTATTTGTTTTGTATTGGGTAAAATTGTTTTAACACAACGATGGTTCGTTATGAACCTTTGGGTCATGTGACCCGAAGGCAGCACGAGGGTTAAAGACCATTAGTTAGTATTCTCCTGAAAAAGGACCAGTCCGTTAGTGTGCCTAGGGCCATTCACCGCTTGGATTTACCTGTGGATTTATTAATAGGCCTGTTTGCCCGCATCAGAATGTGCATGAGCACAGGTAGATTGCCTAGGGAGGCTACAGAGTGAGGGGAATAGTGATGTGACAGTTTTACACATAGTGCTTTGGACTGGTTGCCAGTGATTTGGAATGGTAGGTCAACCCCTTCTTAGCTTGTTTACGCCACAGACGAGCCTTGCCCACACACCAAGAGAGTTTAACCTGTTGGCTTGTTAACAAAAACTTGAACCACAACTAAATATACTATCAACATTTGTATTTTTTATTTGCACTTTCAGGAGTGTAATGGGATATAAAAGTGGCACAATGGTGGCGCAGGGGTTTGTTGCTCCTTTAATTTGTTGCTGAGATAAGCTCCTACTGAGTGTGCCAGTGAGTGACAGCGTGGCAGGTGTTAATGAAAGGCCCAGATCCAGAAGGCACTGGGGGGGTGTGGTGCCACTCTCTCGGGCGCCCGACTGCCTCCATTAAGGACCTGCTGCTCCCCCAGACCAGGTGGGACAGGAGGGCGTGACGAGGGGGCGTGACAGCAGCACAGGCCCAGGGTCTCTTCTCCTGAGATATCCACCCAACAGAGGGACATCACAACCAGTTTGGTGTTTTTGTGAGAGGAGAAAGAAGGTGTCGCAAACACCGTCTGTCACAGTGCATGTTGTTTACAGCATGGACAGGATGGAAAACAGTGTACAATCATGTTCAGCTGTGACCTGAGTAGTCTAGTATAACTTAACATTCAATGTAGATGTAGCCATGTTTTTTTTAGCTTCTCTCCAATCCAAATGAACTTTACTCTTACTTAAATGCAGTAAGTATCCATTTTACCAGACCATAATGGTTATGTCAGTGCCCCCATTCTTTCTCCATGTTAGGGATGTCACAGATAGAATCTGTCAGTCAGACTGTCTCCCTCTTTGTGATGTCACAGATAGTCTGAGTGACAGACATTCTGTATGCTTTTGTGATGTCACAGATTGTCTTGACTGACTCTGATGTCATACGTTGGTATAGATCAAGCCTTTGATCAGTTTTGCTAGGTGTTAGACCTTCTAAAAACCTCTTTCTGATGTCATAAATATAAGTCACTGACATTCCATATGACTCTATAACACAGAGACAATCTGTTTTGTGTCACCTTTCAAGTGTCCCTGGGAAACTAATCAAACTGACACGATGGCTTCTCTCTTCTCCCTCTCTATCCACTAAATCAGACCCCCCCACACACACACGCACACACACTCTCTCTCTATCTCCATCTCTATCTCTCTCTATCTCACACACACACACACATACAGCTCTTAACCCGTCAGGTGAGCCATAAATCCAGCCTCAAGCCTGCCAGAAGACAGCCACCAGGCACGCAAACACTAGACATCCTGGGAATAGCCAGGCTGGAGGTGAGCTGGAACAGCACGCTTTTCCTTTGGTTGGCCTACGGTAGAAAGCATTATCCCCAAGGAAGTCATTGGTTTCCCAAAGATTTTTTTTTCTCCATTAAATAACGTGTGTTTGGTGTGTACGAGCGTGTGCGGGTGAGTTAGGGTGTGGGATGATGGGGGGAGTTAGGGTGTGGGATGATGGGGTGAGTTAGGGTGTGGGATGATGGGGGGAGTTAGGGTGTGGGATGATGGGGTGAGTTAGGGTGTGGGATGATGGGGTGAGTTAGGGTGTGGGATGATGGGGAGAGTTAGGGTGTGGGATGATGGGGTGAGTTAGCGTGTGGGATGATGGGGGGAGTTAGCGTGTGGGATGATGGGGGGAGTTAGGGTGTGGGATGATGGGGTGAGTTAGGGTGTGGGATGATGGGGTGGCGGCAGGTCATGTGACAGTCTGTGCCAGTGCTGCCGTTTGGGGTGACTACAAAGTGGGAGGGAAGTAAAAGGTTTGAGGCAGTGGTTTGTCAGAATCTGTCATCATGGCCCATGGCGCTGGCATGCTGTACTGATGTGATGTGAAGGAACAGACTAGTGACAGAGCAGGAGAATACCAGGCAGTATGTCGCGTGTGGATCCTCTCCATGTTTGATGACCTCCCACGCGGTACAGGAAGAACATGGTCCGGGCTGGTGGACTAGAAGGGCGTCACCACTCTTATCACCGCTGCACACACTTCATGTAGACAGAGACACTCTCTCTCACTGTGTTGGATGGGGAGAGCTGCACGTCTCTTTCTGTGTGTGGGCACCAAGTGGCTGTCAGTGCTGGGGCCAAGTAAGCCTCGAAATACTTCTACATTTGATGCCCGAACACCCCCTCTCTCTAGCTCTTTATCTTTCTATCGCTCTCTTTCTTTCTCTTTCATGTGCTGTAGGGCCTGTTCTTGTTCCGTTTCTCCTTTGGGACTGATTGATCCACACGCCAAACCAACACACCCACTTGGACAGACATGTTGTCCACATGACCACCCATGGCTGCATAGCTGAGTGAAACCAAGTGACAGAGACACATCTAGAGCTTCCCCATTGCCAGGGTCACAGGCGTGGTGCCGAGTGGATGTGATGTCTAGGCCTGTGACGGGATGATAATGTGACAGGCACCTGTGTTCCAGTCACACACTGGGCTGAGCTTGGCTAGATCAGTGGAGCATTGGAGCCTTCCTGGACCATCAGTACCATCTGGACCATCACTACCCCCCGACCCCCCTCCTCTCTCTACAGCTGGGATGTGTACTGCAGAGTGGACCGCCTCATTGGGCTGAGGGTTTCCATCAAGTATCTGTTGTTAAGCATGTAACTGCTTTGTGTACGTGTGTTTGTCCCTCATCAGTGTCTACTTCACACTTTTAAAACTCTTAAATTTCGAAAACTCTCAGCTGATGCTACAACGAGAGCCAAAGACTTAACATGGTAAAGAAACCAGGCAGGATTTTTTCAGTTGCAGACAGTAACAATGGATCAATATCGCCTTGGCGGCTGCTAAGACTGTTGCCTGAAGGCCATTCTAGACCCATCCTCTCAGATACTGTAGCAATTTTGAACTCACAAAATAAGGGTATCATTCCTAATGTGTATTTTTTTCTTTGAAGACTGATTCGATTTTTGAGAGTTGCCAAAGGAGAAACAGTGTTTAAGGTAAACCCTAATGTGACCAAGCGTCGGTTCAGCATGCATATTTCTGTTCTTTAACTTCAGATTTCTCCTTCTCCTATCAATCAAATGCAAATGAGCGGAATAAGTAAATTAATCAGTGAAGCTCTTGGAGAGATGTTCATATAGATGCCTTTGAGGACATTTATTAGGATAAAAAGGTTTAGTGTGTGTAGTAGGCATCTTGCGTCATGTTGTTTGTGAGCAGCCACTTACACACTCATCTAGTGATACAATTGTTGTGTCACTAGATTGACACAATACAAATGGCTGAGAATCACTGTATTGCAGAACCAAATTCAAAAATACTTATTTTTGGTCAAATGTTACAACACCTCCAGTGCTGATTTTGACATGGCATTTAAGAGACACAAAGTCATCATCACTCTGCAATAAGTGTGAATGATATCTCACCTTTTGACATCCTATCTCGGATTTACTGTAAATTGCAATCCGATAGAGCTAGCATTCTGTCAGGTTCTCCATCTCTCACGTTTTCAAGAAGAGATGCTTAGTCACCGTCAGACTGCATGTCTTGAGTTCAACTTACGGCTTCAGACATCTCCATCTGGCGTCTGGTAGGGGTGCGGAGATGTCTCAGACCAAAGCAATTGTTTTTCATCAGACACTTCTGCGGAATTTAGAGACACACCACCCAAATGTATACAAATGGAAGGTGTCAGAAATGGAAAATAATGGGCCAGTAAACCTGTGAAAAGAGAGAGAGAACTATCTAATGTTTGACGGCGAATATGCTGAGCTCCAATTAAAAGGCAGGAGGTTCTGGGGCTGTACGGTTCCATCAGGAGGTTCTGGGGCTGCACGGTTCCTTCAGGACGTTCTGGGGCTGCACGGTTCCTTAAGGAGGTTCTGGGGCTGCACGGTTCCTTGAGGAGGTTCCGGGGCCGCACGGTTCCTTCAGGAGGTTATGGGGCTGCACGGTTCCCTCATTAACAGTGAAGAGGGTGAATGTTGCTGTGTGTTAAGGGAGTTCCACGGGACAGTTCAATAGGCACTTTTACAAAACTCAGACACTGGCAGTGCCACTGTAATTAAGAACCAACACAACCAAAACTGTCTTGTGACAAGTGGTGGATGTTGGACACTTTTTCTCTTCATCCAATGTTATAAAATAAACATACATGTAGATGTATAATTACTCTCAATATCCTCTAAGATATTACTTCTTTTTTTTTTCATCTTGAGTAGCCTCTCATACCTTTTCCGATGTCTTACAGATGTGCATTGTTGAAAACTAAGAACTGTGATCTAAGAAAGGGTAGAGAGAAATTCAAAAGGTGAAGACTGACGCAGAGAGAAAATAAGAATACAATTCCACCAGTCTCCATGCATCTTAACAGTCAATGATCTCTTCCTGAAACGTGTGTGTGTCTCTCCTCAGGTGCAGACTCAAACAGTGAATACAGCTCTGGGAGTGGTGTTCTGTTGTCAGACAGCAGAGAGTCCTCTCTGGCTCTCTCTAGAGAGGCCTCTGTGCCCCGCCAAGACTGGGGGCCAAGGGACCACCTCAGTGACCGCAGTGACTGCAGCTCCACCACCTCCTCCTTTGAGGCGCTAGACACCGCCGATGAAGTGGAGATGGGCCCAGACCAGGACCAGGACCATAACACCAAACACCGGGGGGAGACCCCCTCTGAGGAGAGGGGGGTGGGGGCTGAGGAGGAGGAGTGAGGGGCAGGAAGCCTGGGGCCCAGGGGGAGGAGCCAGGGAGAGAAGGCTGAGATGAGACCTGGACAGCCATGTTAGTTATGCATTATCAATGCTTACCATTGATAATATGAACTTGTGATTAGACAAGCTGTAATGGGAATCACCTGGTTATGTCCATATGAGTAATGTCCACATGTGCTAACATAAACAAGCCTACTTGAAAACAACCAGCAGAAATAAATCAGGTAACCTGAATATCTTGAAATAATCTTGAAATAATAAATTAATATTTTATTAATAATAATTCGTCTCGATTGTTTACATATTTTACTTGATGCTATGTTAGTGTTTTACTGTTACCTACATGGTAAAAGTGTCATGATTCGTACCATTGTCCAAGTATTTTGACCACTATCCTGTAGTATAAATGTGATTATTTCATTTTTTTCACATTTTTTCTGATTTGGCTGTATTGTATTTAATCCACACAACAATCAGTTGTTTATATTGTATTTTTGCCATACATATTTACTACCTGCCAAAACCTCAACATTGTGATGTATTTTTCAGCTGTAGATATAAATATTGTGACTGGGTAAGTGTATGAATGTTGAACATCAGTATTAACCACATATCTTTTAAGAGCTCCCTTGCAAGCCTATTTGGATAATTGTTTCATCAGTAAAGATTAGCCGTATGTGGTCATATTGACTCAAATTTTAAAATATCCAAATCTTGAATCTGAGTTATGTGGAGAACAAATCTTCTCTAGTATTTTATCTTTGTACTCGAAACTATAGACCTCGAAGAATACTGACCTGCCTTTGGACATATCACTATATATTGTTATGTGAACTGAATTATATGTGCATGTTTTCATGATTTGTTTTATAAAAATGTATTTTTTAGAACATTTTAGACTCTTGGGCTATGTCTGGTTCTTTGTAGATGGTCAAAATGGCCCAGTGGGCGGGGGGGGGGGGGCATTTTGACAAAGTCTCTCTGACTTTGTGTAGCACATCTGATCAATCCAGAAGAACGATGACAGCAGCGACAGAGTATTAATATTCATTCAGAACATGATAGAAAACGAAGCTCCTCTGAACGTCCCCCACTCTTTATCTCACTCACTTCTCCTGTCATCATATACCTGTTTACCTCCTCTACCATCTCTCTTACTTACCCATCTATGCTTCTCAATCTCTGTGTCTCTATCACAACCACTTCCCCCCACCTCCAGCCCTCCTCTGATGCACGTGTCAGCCTGCTGATGTTGAGGCACCACCTGGTGGGGCTTAGCAGGGTGTGGATGTCCAGGCATATCCGCTCAGACAAGCGGCTCCACCAAGCTAGCTCCACAGAGACCCTGGTTGCATCCGCCCACAGAGACAGGGGGGCAGGCAGAGGGAGAGCTGGACAGAAAGACATCACAGGGGGGATGTAATAGTCTGTCATTTAATAAAGGATCAGCAATTCAAGTCTTATGCAATTAGTTTGTGCATTCTGGGCTCCTGCATGTACTGTATGCATGTACTGATCAACATGCCCCAACCCACTTATAGAAAGATGAATAACACACAGGCAGATGTCCATCCAAACGCTCTTTGCGTTCTCCCTGGTTTAGGTGTGAATATCTCAAATTAAACAGGGCTTCCAGAGCATGGTAGACATAACATGTTTATTTTCTTTTTTGAAAATGAACAGAATTGGAACATGAAACAATGGTATCCGTTAACAAACACAGCCATGGGTGAATTGTATTAGCTTTTGTGTGTCCTACATAAAAAGCCCACATACAGTAAGAGCAAATCATCAGCCGATCTGCCCACCTACGAACACGCTGATCCCAAAAGAACCTCTAAAGATCCTCAACCAAAAGCCCCGGCGCTTTCAACATTGTTTCTTCTATCATGAGTTTCCCTCTGCCTGACAGTGAGATGTCTCTTCTCCAACTCAAATCAAGGAAAGAAAGTAGGTGGGTGTATTTGTTCCAAGTCAATTTTAGATTGCCACAACAACCCACTCTGATAAAAACTATTGTATGTTTATCTAAGCAAGCAGAATAAACTCTTTATTCTTACCATACAGGCGACAGGACTATAGGGGAGTAGGAGACAGTGTGAGGCAGAGTTGCATGATCACCAAGTCAGAAGACACCCTGAACCACAGAGGCTCTGCTAGCACCCCTATGTGGCTTAGGTCAGGTAGTACCATAGCCAGTATATATTTTCACTGTATGAGTCATTACTGAGACACTTTGACACCTCTGGGTGTTGTTCTTTATTGAGCTTGTTAATGGGGGGGGGGGGGGGGGGGGGTTCTATTTTAAAATACATTTTATGCGGTTTGAAATGTTGCCTTTAAGATCGTCAGAAGATACAGCTCACAGTATATAATTCGACATGGATGGCCAGACATAAAAATCCCCTCGCAGTTGATGCACAAGAATGTCATTGTTGTTTTAGTCATTGTTGTTTTATATATATATATATAGATAGATAGATAGATAGATAGATAGATAGAGAGAGAGAGAGAGAGAGAGAGAGAGAGAGAGAGAGAGAGAGAGAGAGAGAGAGAGAGAGAGAGAGAGAGAGAGAGAGAGAGAGAGAGAGAGAGAGAGAGAGAGAGAGAGAAACAATGAGACTAATTTATGATTATCTTTTTTTATCCTGTTCTCATTTAAAATAGTGGTTGACTACCATGGCCCTTCCGATGTTGAGTCAGTTTAAGGATCTAAAACACTGACCTTACATCAAGATAGAGAGCAACACCCCTGAACAGTCCTGCAGTTAAAGTTAATGGGTCCAAACCATCTATTGTCTAGGGCATAACTATTACGTGACTTACAAGAGCTTGAACATTGATTGAATGACGCTTAAATTAGGCTATGTAAACATAACAGATGGCAAGTATGAGCCATAGTTTTTGGATGCCAAATGTAAAATTGATTTTTTTTTTATTAATAAGCGCTTTCTATAATAAGCTACTCAAAGTTTAGAGTTGATCAAATTCGCGAATTCGAAAACTTGTTCACGACTGCCGTCGAGATCAGGCTAGACTGCAATTTGCCACATACTGTTCTGCAAGTTGTCTTACGCGCAAGAGCAGCTTCCTCTACTCATTCCACCTCGGCAGCGCACGAGAAAACAATGGTAGGCTTGTTACAAGTTTATACTGTACCACTAACTTATTTTTCATTGAACTTTACAATTTCGCGGCATGAATTTATGATAAAAGACACTAACGGTAGGCTACATATGAAAACGTACAGTATAAACTCTGAATCGATTAGCATATTGAACCCAAACTCGATCACCATAATGATATGATTACAATTTTGAAGCGTGAGTCAAATTTGTACGCTAGGAGTAGCCAAGTTTATGACAATGGGAAGTGGAAAAAGGCAACTCATGGTGAAGTATCTCCGAGTTTTTCGGAGCTCATTTTCAGTACCAAGGACAGATCCACACCTGTTTCATGTACTGTAGGCTATGCATTCATCTACGCAAATGTTTAAAGTTACACACCACCGGAAACCATTCCACAAGTTCTTTTGCAGAGGATTTCAAACGTCTGCTTTCAACTTTTAGGGAAAGGACATCCACCGGGGTCGGATGTGTGAAAATTGTCAATCTTGATACCATCAGAGGAAGACTTTAGTCTACATAAATCCGGTAAGAATCACATTTGCATCACGTTAGCTATAACATTCAGCTTTCTCTGAACTGCACCTCCTCCCCCAAAAAATAAATGTATAGAATCAGCTTTTCCTCTGCTGCAAGGCTTTGTTTCCGTGCTATCACAAATTATTGTTGATAGTTGGTAGGCTACAAGAGGTCTTCCAATGCATGAATCTATCGTGCATTTGGTTTTTTGGTTTTAAATCACAGGGCAAATAATGAAACCATGTGTACGGAAACAATGCGCTAATGTTATATTCTATGTATGGTCAGCAAATCATGTAAGATACATTTACCTTTGACAATCTCCATAGGTTTTCTTTTTAATTTCAATTTGGAACAAATGTCGTAGTATATAATTTAAGTAACCTATTTCATCAAACTATTTGTCTTGACTGATTTTCAATTAGCAGGATACCTGTCTCCCATTCTACCTGCTACTGGTCAAGCTAATTGTGCAATAATGTGCATAATGTATTATTTATGAAATTAACACAATTTGTGTTTCCGTCTAAAACGATCCTGTGGACCTTTATTTACTAATTATAGTAACGATTAATAGTAAACAGGCTAGAAAGAAGGAGATGAGACATGAGTCAGAAAATGATGAATCGAGTGAGACGACAAACGACAGGGAGAGGTATAGAGTTACATACAGGAATAGCCTAATGTCCCAATTTATTAGCGGTAAATCATGACGGGGTAGCCTACTATACAGATTAAAGTTAAAATGTAATATTTAGGAAGGCTAGATTACCGAGATACATTTATTGTAAGAGAAATAAGATAATTCTACAGTGAGCTACACTGTTTAGAAAGATGGAAATAAAACAATAGTAGGGTACAAAAAGGATGGATAATAGACAAATGGCATGACAAAGATAGAGGATGAGAAAGTGAATGAATAAGTGTGTGACTTCTCAATGTTTGGGAATTCTAAATAAAAATTGACAATTTGGAATGTAGATGAAAGATGAATGACAATAGGGGGAATTTGGGAGGTATTTAAACATCTGCACTCATCTACATTTGATTTGCAGTAGATACCCTTTGGTTTAAGTAGTCATCAGTTTAAGAGAACTTGTAATGAATTGAATAGGGAGAGAAAACATATTTCTAGATTCAAAAAGTATGCAAAACTGCACATTTTGCTTACAGCAAGCACACTAATACAATGGATCTGTGCATTTCAATTTATATTTGTTTAATCAATTAACAGTCTTCTTGATAGAATCCCTACAAGTTATTTGTGTGATTATGGTTAATTTCTAATGTAACTTTATAATTATATAATATTTTACTTTACTTTTTGTTATGTAGATACATTGAGTCCAGTGAAAACACATCATGTATTGTGGCAAATACGGTAGATGATGAAGTCACATAATGAAATATGATCATTTAAGTTAAAAATCCCAAATCTATGTTTGAAGTGAGCTCACTGCATCCGAGTGTGTGACAGTCATGACCCAGATTTGACAGTATGTTATTTATTCAGTTTACTAAAAAGCTGAAACTCTTGACATTTTCACAAAAGAAGAACTGCTAGAATGTTGATGTACATTCAAGAGTTCGCAAGTTTATGTCAGCCTCTAAATATACGGGAAAGTGCTGCTGATCAATTGTTGAGTCATACATAGCAGATGAATTCTAATGGGGAGAGAGAGAGAGAGAGAGAGAGAGAGAGAGAGAGAGAGAGAGAGAGAGAGAGAGAGAGAGAGAGAGAGAGAGAGAGAGAGAGAGAGAGAGAGAGAGAGATTGTCTGTGTTTTCTTACAGGTGCAATCAGGTTTGTGACAGTCATGAGTCGCTTGCTTAATCGTTGCTTATTGTGAAGATGAATATGTATGAACATATTGAAACATATGAAAACATAACTGGAAGTCATTAGGGTGGCACTGTAAACATTAGTTGGTACAGATGTTTATCTTTGACAGACTGTCCCAGGAGAAGGCCAGCGTGTCACAGTCTTATTGCCATTCATGCCCATAACCCATAACCCATGCATTAGGGTTAGGGTTCCTAGAGGGGTGGAACATTGTTACCTAATATCCACCTCATTAGTCACTTGCAAAAAGTTAAACAGAGCTGTTTTTAAAGTGGCCAGATAGTATATATGTACAGATTCTGAAATCAGTAACACTTTGGGCATGAGTATGAAAGTGTGTACATTTTTTAACTGCTTTTAAATCTGACCAATTATTTTGAAAGGCAGGAATTTATTGGACATATTTCACCAGAGTTTGAGCAGGAGGGCTGTGAGCAGCTTGGCGGTGGGCCTGAGGTCTAAGGTGCCTTCTGGCTCCACCATGTGTGGTGTAATGGTGCCCGTCTCCATTAGGAAAGAGGTCAAATTTGTCAACTGACTCGTGACATGCCGGCTCACAACCTGGCCATGATGCTCCTCCTCACAGCAGGAGGGCATCTGCCTGCTAGGGCCTCCTTTTGAAGGTGACATATCCCCCAATTCCAAACCCTCTCTTTCTAACTCACCCAGGTGTACTAGACTGCCCTCCTGCTGTGTGAACTACTCAGGGGAAGGTGTGATGTTTGTTTTCTGAATTTCACTTTGTTAAAGCCCTCGTTGCCCAACATGGGCATGATTTGGTTAAGCTTTTCATCAGTTTCATGCTCAACTGTTGCCAATTTACTGTTGACTTCTGGACTCTTTGTTTCAGCCAACAACAGACAATGGAGTATGGGAATGTATTCTATTAAGTGACTACTAAGTGACTGCTGTCTCCCATGAACGGTTAAACTGGATATGCTGTGTAATAGATGAGGGTTCCAAGCCAAGTGAAGTGAAGTCTTCTCATTTTCAACTTCTCTTTCAAACGGAATAAGTGTGTGCAGGGAGGTAGTGGTTCTCTTGGCTGTCAAGTATGAGCCTGACCGACTATACTGCCGCTAGCCAGATTTAATTATGTGATCAATGCTCGAGAGAAGCTACCTTGGAACTGCCTTGACTGTCAACATCAGGTAAAATGAGTCTCTCTTCGTCTGGCTCCTCCTGTTTTTAAAAGGAATCAAGAACCTCGCCACTGGTTATGCTGTCATAGTGTAGTGTCATTTTATATATATCAACCTCTAAAATGGTCCAGCCTTTGCATATAATTCATTCAATATGCACCTAGATACGTGTTGTGAAAGTTTGTTTGGTGTTTAGCCAGGTCTTAAACCTCCCTGTGTCCTTGTACACTTTCTCATTGGGCTATTAGTTTGTAACGTCAACCAGTGAGAGTAAAGAGCTCTCTCTGAGCCCATCTGCTGTAGACCAGTAGAGAAATTCCATTTTTTACGTCAATTAAACATTTTGACTGACCTGCCTACACTGGTTTCTAGTTTGCTCCCTCAGAGGAAGCAAGAAGGAACGTCTGGCACATATGCCAACACCAGGTTGTGTCAACCCTGACAACCCTTAACATACCCAACACCTGCTGCTATACACCAGACATATCCAACTGGCTTTTAGGCCTAAAGAGCTGGCCCAAGAGACATGTAAGAGACTAATAAACAACGTTCTAGGTTCAAAGTATTGCGATACACCGAGATGAGAAGTTAAAAATGAAATGAGATAAGTATAAGAGCATAAAAGAGATTCCATCATCACACGATGGTCTGAGTCCCACAATGTTGCTCAAAGCCAAGTCTCTGTGAGGACAGATTCAGCAATCACTGCTCTTGTTCTCCTCACAGGGCTTCACCGGGTCCACCACCCCCTGCTGCCACTGTAATACACTCACACACCACACACACACTGGGAAAGAAAAAAGTCTGTCTCCACCAACAGTGTGGAGGTGAGACACATGCGCTTGCACACACACACACACACACACACACACGTGGTCCAAATCAATTAGTATGTTTTGCTGATCATTAAAAAATCTGCACAGTAGACGATCTTCAGTGGTTTCTATTATTCATCATTATGTAGTATGCATATTACAATTGCCCCTATCTGCTCACAAAACATTGTACCTAATGATTCTGTGATTCCAGATTCTCTCTCCTGCTCTCTCAAGCCCAGCTCTATCAGCCAACAGATACCACAAACTCCTAATTAGAAGTAAACCTTAGGTTCCAACATTATCAGAATTTATATCAGTACTCTTGTCACACTGCCCACTACTACCCTGACGCCCATCTCCGATCTTTTATCCAACATGTTTCCATAGCAACACCCAGTTTTCAGAAGAGATCCCTGTACGTGAATGTGTCTGTTAGCTCGGCAGGAATGTGCTTCTTGATGAGATTCATGCCTTAGATGTATGATTTAACATAGATCAGTCTGCATCTGTCCTCATCAGGTGGAAATGTAGAATTGAATGTGCTGCCCATCAAAGACTTCAAAGCACTGTTTGTTTTCTAATGATCCTACTGGAGTCAGTCCACTGCCTGGGTATGCAGGCTGGTGGTGGCTCCTCTCAAAAGCTAGATCCCCTAGGATCTGGGTTCTCTGGACAGTCTAACAGTTATCACGCATCAGCAATGGAATGCATCATAATCCGTCGATAGCTGGTAGCTGACTGCTGTCAATTCTTTGATGCTGTCACATACAGTATCATGTAAGCAGGGCAGATCTCCTACTGTCCAAACTCATGTAAGAAGTCAGTGTCCATGTTTCATTATTAGAACCAAGTGATCCAATTAGTCCAGTTGATAAGCTAAATGTATGTTCCCTCAATTAGGGTTTAGCTGCATGCCCATGGATGAAGTGATTCAACTCGAAACAGAAGCAAAAATCTATTGATTGACTTTTAGGTGTGTTTAATTTGTGGTTTGGCTGCATGGGCTCTTTTTTCAGTAGATCTCTGTATGTATTTAGGCATCAGCAACAAGCACTTCCTGTTGAGTTTCCTGTGTTAGACTTGTCTCATGCCAACCTGCAACTACTGCTGATACTAGAAACATGATTAGCTCTGAGTTGTAGGAGTAGAGAATGTTTCACACAATGTTGTTTATGGTTATTAGTGTAAAAATGTACTATTTCAAAGATACGTACAGGCAATTATCTTCTCTGCCTGTTTACACTTTGTACATCATGATGCAGTTCACAAGATGATGAATGTTCTGGCTAAGACCGTTTTTTAACTTTTTAACTGTGATTGTAAGAGTTTTTTTAAAGCTAATATCCATCCCATCCCCCAAAAATCTTCACTAATGATTTGACATTTGTTTTCATCATGTCTGATTTGGCTATATGTAAGTGCAGGAAACATCTGTGCAATTTGTATTGCTTATGCAGTGAAAGTACACCGCCTCACCTAAATACAAAGGATCTAATGCTGCAAATACAATCAGAAATTTAATTGATTCTCCTTTCTCCTTTTTTCAGAGTGTAACGTGTAAAGATGCTACGGTTGTTGAAAGAAAACCCCAGAGTGACCCACCCTCAGAACCTGTAATATCCTCCTGCTTCACACTACTCCACCAACACCACCATGCCAACCGCAGGGCTCTGTCGCACTCTGCAGGCCTCTGGGTCTCCCTTCTGGATCATTCTGCTGCTGTTCTTGGACATGGTGACCCCAGGGGTCCTGGCCAGCCCCCGGTTCCCTCCGTCAGCCAAGCGGGAGATCACCATTGACGGTGACGTGGTGATTGGAGGCTTGTTTCCGGTGCATGAAAAGGGAGAGGGAGTGGAGGACTGCGGTAAAATCAATGAGCAGAGGGGCATCCAGAGACTGGAGGCCATGTTGCTGGCACTGGATGAAATCAACTCCGATGATCGTCTCCTCCCTGGACTCAAACTGGGGGCCCATATCCTGGACACCTGCTCCAAGGACACCTACGCCCTGGAGCAGTCCCTGGAGTTTGTGAGAGCCTCTCTCACTAAGGTGCATGAGCCAGGCTTCATCTGCCCTGATGGCTCCAACCCCATTCAGGATGACGTGCCCCTTGCCATTTCTGGAGTCATCGGGGGCTCCTACAGTGACGTATCCATTCAGGTAACTTTACATGACCACCCATCAGGGCTCTCAGGGTCAATCCTCTACCCTGTAGTAGTATGCAGCTCTTCATTCTATGGGCCTGCTTCACTACCAGTGTCATGTATCACTACTAAGAGGAATGTGGATGAAGTAGAAACCCTGTTAAACTGCACAATAAGTTTGCTATTTGTGACCTGACAAGGTCAGATAGGTTTCCTTTTTGTCTTTTTGGTATTTATTTGCTTGTGCATGTCCAGGCTACAAGAAGAAGGTCTATCATTGAGCTTGTTTTTAGTATGGCAGTTCTGCTCACGTTTCACACACAGCGTGGGGAGATCCAGCGCTAGCTGACGCATCAAAGCTCCACTTCCTTAATTGGTCCCAACTGAGTTGCTGTCATGTTTCCATTTCATTATTAGCAGTCTACATTCAGGCACATTCCCACTGAAACCTTGGTGTTGAGTGTGTGTTCTGTGTGTATTTGTATTTTGTGCACATTCCTTTTACGTGTGTGTGTATGTCCGTCTGTGTGTGGGGGTTGGTGTAGAGCGCAGATAAAAAAGGGATCACCGGATATGCTTTTTATCCCCACCTCCGCTGAGCCACAGGAATTTGCCTTTAGCTCCTTTGTGAGTTTAGCTACGACTGAAATAATTATCCACCGGAGACGCCTGTGTGTTTGAAGCAGGCGAGTTCACAGGGACCTCCATCACTTTGTCAGCGCCATCATTTCCGCCACACGGACAAAACCGACCTTTCACACACCTGTGAAGAGATGCTGGAGGCTTGCTTGATTAAATCCTGTTCTCCACATACAGAGGGCATAATTACTGTGTTCCACACGTAACGGAGCAAAGAGCCACATTTGAATAATTCAACACTGTTGCAATGGGATATGATGGGTAATGATTATGTTGATAGGGAAGGAGAGAGGAGATGAGGTGATGCTGATGGAGTGGTTCACGGGATTTGTGATGGAATGTGGTGAAATCTCTGATTCCATTAGCAGGATCCACGTCAGTAGAGATGTGCGTAATCATAATACGGTCACACTTCAGACAAGCTCTTCTATCAGACCTGGACAACGTGTGCTTTGAAATGACGACCTATTGGATGACTGATTATATATTCACTTCTTTTGTGACGTGTCTGTACATTCAGTCCAAAGGATACAGTTGATCTGTATCTGGTTGTTCAAATCACTTCATAATGTAAATCATGACGGTTTTAATGATCAGCCAATGCTATAGTGTAGGAATAAACTACATCTCAGCTGCAGATGCCACAAACCCATCAGGCAACACAACCAGGCTGTGGGGGTCCTCTTCACCATGGCTCCTCCAGACTCCCCCCCCGCTGAGAGAGCTGGGCACTTTGGATCCACCACTCCTCGACCAATCAATGACAGTCAGGATAGGAAATGTCCTCCTTTGAGACTAGGAGAAAACACTTTTCTTCACGGTGAGAGAGCCTTTAGAGGTTCAAGCACATAGCTTTCAAATGTCTCTACATATGAATTAAAATGCATGACACTTGTCAGTGATCTTTTGTCAATGCACCCTTCATTGATTCACTTCTTTGTGAGTGGCTCAGATCCTTTGATGCAATCCGTTAGAGGGTCTGGCTGCTGACGCATTGCCACTGGAACCCAGAGGAGCTGACTGACTGTTTGAGGGGAAGGGCACTGGGGCCAACTTTTCCACAAGAGAGCTTTGGAAGAGCTCCTTTTCCCATCTGTGGGGGGCAAAAGGAGCACAGAGATTCTTGGCAGCGACCTGTCCACCTGATGGCTGGGAGGATGCTGCCCCTGCCTGTCACAGAGGTAAAGGGATGGCAGAGAAGTAGGGCGTGAGGAGGGGGGGGGGTACGTGCCTGTCTGGGACCGTCTTATGTCCACAAGGACCACATGGCATCAAAACGAGACATTTCAAGCCCAAGTTCATACAGGTAGCTTGGTGAATACATTGCTTTACAACTCCCTATAGGTTCTAATTACCTTTTACATGCTCATGTGCAATAACATTTAGTCATTTAGCAGACGCTCATATCCAGAGCGACTTGCGAACATGTAATTATTTATTGTCTACTGTGCTGATGTTTTAAATGACACTGAGTAAATAATTAAGTCAAATTTTATAGTCTTGGTAAAAGTCTATAGCTTTTACCAACATAGTGTTTGAGAGTATAGCACATACTATACTCCAAACCTGCATAACAGAAAGACAGAGAATGGAAGATGTTGACTGAGGTATGTGTTCACTGGTTTACAAATTCTGTTCAGAACACTTTGCATTAAGAGGAGTATGTGTGAACTTTTCCAGCCTAACTCCCAGCAACAGAAACTCCAGGTGAATACCCTAGCATCTCTTTGTCAGTCTAGATGATTCAGCCCTGTATGAGCCCAATGACTGCTCTGTCTTTGTAAAGTCAACTGTTTTATTTCCTCTTGAATGTCACAATGAAGCGTTTTTTTTCTTCAATAGTGTCTGCTTGTCTTGACAAAGATACTCCGGTACTCCTGCAGCATTCTCATTAAATCTGTTACAGATGGTGTCTCCTAATGAGACGAAAATAAAACAAACAGCAGTGTGGCCATTAGACAGGACAGGACACTTGTCTCTTCTTCACAGCCATCTAAGGTGATGTGTTTGGAGAAGATCCCTTGTGATTTTTAAAGTTCTCTATTGGTAGCAGTGTATTTGTGTTATGAGTTCTATTACAGGCATTTTCTAAATGCTGACAGTATACTGGGGGAATTAAGAAAATCTCTTTCGGTGGGAGCATCAAAGGGTCTTGTTTATTGTGTGGTACTCTATGTCTCTTAGCCAGCCCCTCTCCCACGTTCTCTTCCCTGAACCTGTTCTTTTTAAGCTGAAAGTTTTAGCACATTTGCATAGTGCTGCTCAGCTCTCTAATTAGTGTAGAGGGAAGATGGTGTGAGGGGTGTGAGGATGGGTACAGTCAAGACACAAGAACACAAGAAAGGCATTCATAAAGTCAGCCATTCGATTTCCACTACGTGCAGCCCTCCAGTCTTTGTTGTCCTCTGTCAGAAAAGTGTTGTTTTTGCTTTCCTTTGTTCACAAGGTGACATGGAATAAATTATCATATTTTGATACAGAAACTGTGGGTGTTCCAGAGCATTGTACGTTTAATTGTATGTCTTAAAATCCATAACAGGAGTATATCCTCTTGTCTAAGCTACCATGGCGATACAGAAATACTTCTCAACTCTTTTTGCTTGTAAAGGTGAATCAGTGGCTACATTTAGACCTGTAAAAGCACAACAAAGCTTTTTCTCATCAAGGTGGCTGAGGTCAATCCTGTAGTTAGAGTTGTTTGTTTGGCAGGATGCAGTGTTGATAAATGTAAATGGCATGTGGTGAATGTAGGTGCCTGATAAAGAGTTTCATCAGCAGAACCACACACCCACGCACACACATGCTCACTCTGTTGTGTGGGTTGGGTTATCACATAATAAACTAAAATTATAAAAACATGAACCATGTTATTGCACAGACCTATTGTCAAATTAGAAAATAATAATAATAACAACAGCAATAAGCGTCTCATAAGACCAGGGACGTGCACAGACATTTGGAGGGGCTATTGCTCTAACACGAAAAAAGAGATCAGCATTATCTCCATTACTTCAAAAAGTCACGTGTGGAAGAGTTTTCACTCTCCTTCACTCGCAGTGCACCGGCGTGAGAATACAAACAATGCCATGTGACTGGGGGCAGAGGGCAACTGACGTTATGTTGGCAAAATGAAGGAACACAGAACTGGATAATATTGCAATTTTATGTTATTTAACTTTACTAATGATGGGCTTATCGTATTGACGCAGCCACAATTTATTTTATGCATTTTATCAGGGCAAATGGGCTGTTGCCCGGGCAACAATAGCTCATACCTCTGCACGTCCCTGAGTTATAGCCATAACCCTATCTGTGAATCTAACAACCTAACCCTAAATTTCAAAATTAGGGTTAGGGTTAGGAAAACGGCTGACCTCAAGCCTAACCCAACAACGGGGTTACGGTCAGCTGTGGCAGCAGAGTCAGGATCAGGATGAGTTACAGCCATAACCCAATCCCTAAGTCTAACCCTAACCCTAAATTTCAAAATTAGGGTTAGGGTTAGGAAAACGGCTGACCTCAAGCCTAACCCAACAACGGGGTTACGGTCAGCTGTGGCAGCAGAGTCAGGATCAGGATGAGTTACAGCCATAACCCAATCCCTAAGTCTAACCCTAACCCTAAATTTCAAAATTAGGGTTAGGGTTAGGAAAACGGCTGACCTCAAGCCTAACCCAACAACGGGGTTACGGTCAGCTGTGGCAGCAGAGTCAGGATCAGGATGAGTTACAGCCATAACCCAATCCCTAAGTCTAACCCTAACCCTAAATTTCAAAATTAGGGTTAGGGTTAGGAAAACGGCTGACCTCAAGCCTAACCCAACAACGGGGTTACGGTCAGCTGTGGCAGCAGAGTCAGGATCAGGATGAGTTACAGCCATAACCCAATCCCTAAGTCTAACCCTAACCCTAAATTTCAAAATTAGGGTTAGGGTTAGGAAAACGACTGATCGTAAGCCTAAACTAACAATTTATTTTATTTAACTTTACTAATGATGGGCTTATTGTATTGATGCAGCCGTAAACATTTTATTCAGGCTCTTTCTCCAGAGGGTTAGATCAGCCAATCAGGGCAAATGGGCTGTTGCCTGGGCAACAATAGCTCGTACCTGTGCATGTCCCTGCATGAGACTAAGTGTAAAGCTTACAAACAGCAAGATCCCATTGCTCTTGCTCACACTTGCACAACTGCCACACTAGATTGGATTTTCCTAAAATCCATACTCTGAGGAACCAAAATCTTACTTCAGTCTCTATCCACTGGTGTACACTCACTGGTGACTTTGAACACAGACCATCGGGTCAATACAGTTACAATAACAGACACCATGGAGCTTCAGTCAATACAATATACCTCAGGATCACATCTGGTCGATTCATTATGATAGGCTATGTTTAATGTAAACAACAATTAGGCTATTGAGATTCCCTGCTATAAAAATGTTTTTTGTAGAAGGTCTTGCATATTATCACTATCAGTTAGTAATGGACATATTTTAGTGCCCAAGGACATCATAGCCATTAAAACCCTAAACATTTTTCCAGCTTCTTTGATAGAAGGTATGATTTGGAGGCATGTAGCAAAGCTGGAGTCTGTCGCTGCATATCATTGACTAGATATGGGACTGAACTTCCTCTCACTCCTATTTATATGCTTGGCAAGGACCTCTGGGACATACAGATGGGATTTCCATGTTGAAAGAATCATGACAGACACACGAGCGAGAGCCTGCATGCATTCAGCCTGTCCTCCAGCTCGGTCTGGTTCTGGTCCCACTCCCCAGAGCATGCCTGGGGTGGCCATCCAGAACAACGTCTGGTGACACATCCTCTTTCTGCTTTTCTGTGTAGAGGAACCACACC
Source organism: Osmerus mordax (assembly GCF_038355195.1). Taxonomy (NCBI): domain Eukaryota; kingdom Metazoa; phylum Chordata; class Actinopteri; order Osmeriformes; family Osmeridae; genus Osmerus; species Osmerus mordax. The sequence goes on from NC_090050.1 coordinate 18,929,149, forward strand.
AACGAGCAAATGATTGCACACGTTGGATTTACTAGTCCAAATATACCATATACTCTATTTAGTCAAATATGCTTGCAACGTTTGAAGTGTGAAGAAGATACAGTAATTGAGTCGGAACATATTTTGCTTCAAGCTGCAGCAACACCATGAAAGGACCCAAGCCTGTTTTGCTAATGATCTAAGGACTGAAACCGTGGCTAATTAATTGTTATAAAGATGTACATTTGTAATGAGTGGGTTTTCTGCAGCTTTAGAGATGGAATGACCCATGGTATTGTTTCCCTCCCACACAAACAGTTTATACAACCTCTCTGCATTGTGAACAGTGTATAGGATGGCTGAGCCATGCTGCCTGGCTCCCATGGGCCCATGGCAGGGTTAAAGGTCCAGAGAAGGGGTGGGATAGACCACACATCTGAAGCTGTCCATGAAACAGATCCTACATAATTTATAGGGAATTGAATAATGAACACCATTTGTAAAAGGTTAATTAGCTGAAGACCTGATCAATTTTTCAAGGGAGAAGGAGAGAGATTTTCTTTCTTTTTTTTGTTGCATTTTTTTGGCAGAGAAACTAAAGATAGAGAAACACAGGCATGTCACACACTCCAGTGCTATCCGGATTGGTCTGCTGTCAAGATAGTAGTTTTTCCTGAGTCCTTTGGTGACAACCAACTGACAGTTCACTGTCTTTCTAGAAGAAGTGGTTGAGGGATCCATGCGTGTGTGACTGGCTCAGTCTGGCTGGAGACAATGAAACAATTGAAAACAGTTCCCATCGAAACCTTAATCACAACAAATAAAGCCAATATGTTGCTAGAAAAAGTCATAATTTTGATAGAAGTTGGCAGTTATTGCTTTTACCTGTTAATTCTGCCTCCCTATGCTATCCCATTTCCTTATAGTGTACTGTTATTACTGGATTTATAATTGATATTGCATATGGTGACCCTGTACTCCATATTCAAGCAGAGAAAATGGGATGCCTTAATGCTGTTGTAGACAGGGGGCAGGGTGGCTGTCTGAATGCATCATATTTTCTTGAGGGTGTGTGGTGTGCATGTGCTCTCTGCGGGGCCTTGTCCTTGGGCGGTTTTAAATGGAGCTGTCAAAGTGGGTTAAGCACATGGCTGTTCTGAGATCAGGGTTAATGTCAGTCAGCTCATAGGGAGACTGTAGGGAGAAGCACTCGATGTTAACATCGCACTCAGCATGCTTGACTCCATCTTCATCCCTGATGTTCCACTGGGTCAAACTAATTTAAGAGATGTATCCATGGTGTAAATAGCCCAGATATTTGGAGGTGGTACATACAGGCACACTGGCATGAACAAGACAGCACCAACTGGTGTCAGACGTATGTGAAAATCATGCTTTCATACAATCGTGTGGTCAGAGCTCTACACGTCAATGGGATTTCCATCATCAGTTCCAGTCACTCATAAGGATTTACTCTACTGACACCAAGGCTGTAATCATAATACATATTGGAAGGAGGGACACATCCCCCCCCAATATTCAAATCTGGTCAAAATGTCCCCCCCAATATATTGATATAAAAATATAAATGTGCTACGCTACGACAGGCAACCACGCAAGCCGAAATTATCATTAAAAAAATATTCGTCCCTGGAGGGCTGGAGGAGAACAATTCAGACAGCACCAATCACCTATGGGAAATGTTTTAATGTTGAGCAAGAATAGAACAATACACTTCAGCCCTAAAACCCAAATATGTTTTTGACAATGGAAGAAAAATAAATTGGTTAAACTTCTCATTCACCGTCTACTGCTCCCAGATAAATTGCAGTAAATCACACAATTCTCCTCATCATTGCACTCAACAACACCCACTGTCACTCCCACAGGAAAATCTATATGTTGTCTGAGGTAGTTCGGCATAATAACCCCATGGTGGTCTGTATTGATAATAGATTAAGATACCAGCATGTCTGGGAGTATCTGGACTGAACAATCTTCTATCACTCTCATATGTTTGGTGTTATTATTTTTCTCCATCTGTGGGATTTGTGGCTCTTGCTTCTGGCAAGAAGGCTTTCTGAAAGGGTTGACAGTTGGTAGACAGATAAAATCAGTTGTTAGAGTCGCTTCACCTCCTGCTGGACATTAGCAGACAGCAGCCGTGTACCACAGCTACTGAATCACCCTCAGGTCCAGATTATGTCTGTCTGACTGGAAACACACAGGCAAATAATACTTCACAAATTATGTATGAAAATTATGTGTTGGTACCGTGATCTTATTGTGTTGATTATGATGTCATATTTTACTGAGATAAAAGTAAAGTACGGTTGCCTCCTGTTCTCTTCACAGGTGGCTAACCTGCTCCGGCTCTTCCAGATCCCTCAGATCAGCTATGCCTCCACCAGTGCCAAGCTAAGCGACAAGACCCGCTACGACTACTTCGCCCGCACTGTGCCCCCGGACTTCTACCAGGCCAAGGCCATGGCGGAGATCCTGCGCTACTTCAACTGGACCTACGTGTCCACCGTGGCCTCAGAGGGTGACTACGGCGAGACAGGAATCGATGCCTTCCAGCAGGAAGCCCGTGCGCGCCAAATCTGCATCGCCACTTCTGCTAAGGTCAGCCGCTCCATGAGCCGTGTGAGCTACGACAACGTGATCCGCTCGCTGCAGCAGAAGTCTAACGCCAAGGTGGTCATCCTGTTCACCCGCAGCGAAGACGCAAGGGAGCTGCTGGTTGCAGCCGCTCGCATGAACGTCAGCTTCACCTGGGTGGCCAGCGATGGCTGGGGGGCCCAGGAGAGCGTGGTGAGGGGCAGTGAAGCCGCAGCAGACGGAGCCTTTACAATCGAGCTGGCCTCGTACTCCATCAGGGAGTTTGAAGATTATTTCACCAAGCTAAACCCATACACCAACCGGCGTAACCCCTGGTTTGAGGAGTTCTGGGAGCACCGCTTTGCCTGCAACCTCAGCGAGGCACACTGCACTGAACACAGCCTGAGGGACGGCTTCTTTGAACCGGAGTCCAAGATCATGTTTGTGGTGAATGCTGTCTATGCCATGGCCCATGCCCTGCACAACATGAGACAGGCTGTTTGCCCCAACTCCACCAAAATATGTGATGCTATGAAACCAGGAAACGGAAGGAGGTTCTACAGGGAGTTTATCATCAAAACCAAATTTGATGGTGAGTGAAACAGATAACACCACCTTTATCAATGTTTTTTCAATTTCAATGTGCTTGTGGATAAGGACACAAGATCTCATAATTACATAACACTGTGTCTTTATTACCATGAATGTTTTGATGAAGAAAGTGTTTTGTCCGTCTCTTCATAAACGGAGTGACTAAGTTCAGTTAAGTTCTGGATTTTAATACGTATTTATCAATATGCAGATTGGGAGAGAAAACCAGACCTCTGACAATAAATGACAACACAACACCAGGCTTAGGTCTCAATCATGTCTCTCCCAGCTCCGAAAGCCGGAGGACCATCTTTTATAGGGCACAAGAATGTAAACATAGATTGTGACAGTCAGGCAGTAATGACGTTTCAACAGTCTCAGAGAAAGAGATTCTCTGCTCCCAACACATGACAACTCTCAGACTAGAGAGTTCATAGTTGGAGCTCTCCTTGTAGTCATGACAAGGAACGTTTAGCCAGTACTTTCTCCTGACCCCGAACATCTATTAACCCTGACACATACACACAATATACTCTTATTAATAGCAAGCTTACATGAGAACGTACTAACTAGTATCCAATGACTAGTTCTATTGATTAGTGAATAATGTAAGCACACAGGAAATCCCAATTTCTTCCACAGTTTCCTCATAGTGTCTAAATATAATTGAAAATCTAATCATGAAAATTGGTTCAATCTGAAGCAAATACAGATTTCAAATGAGCATAAACATTTTCTGATTATGTAATGTGCAGAGATGAAACATTAATTAGCAGGGCAAGATCAGCAGAGTCAATTATAATTCTGAGAGCTAGCCAATGTGCACTATTTTATCAAATCTTTACCTTTTCAATTAAAAAAGTGATTTTGAAAGCAAAAGGATTTGGATGAGCCAATTATGACTTTGTACGTTTTCTACCTTTGTGTTCTATGTGATTTTTTTCCTATGTATATCTTGCCCCTTTGTCCTGATTAAATTAATTTGATTATTGAAAAGGAATTTGTTCTCTGAAGTCAACATGAGTGATGTGTCTTCCTTCCAGCGCCCTTCAGACCGGCGGACACCGAAAACATGGTGCGCTTTGACAGCTACGGTGACAGCCTTGGCCGCTACAACATCTTCCACTATCACAAAGAGGATGAGCGCTTCGTCTACAAGAAGGTGGGCTACTGGTCCCAGGATCTGACCCTCAATACCAACCTAGTGTCCTGGAAAGGCCAGGGCCCCCCCACCTCCCAGTGCAGCGACCCCTGTAAGAAGAATGAGGTGAAGAGCATGCAGCCTGGAGACGTGTGCTGCTGGATCTGCATCCCCTGCCAGCCCTACCAGTACCTGCTGGACGAGTTCACCTGTGCTGACTGCAGCTTCGGTGAGTGGCCCCTGGCCAACCTGACGGGCTGCTACGACCTGCCAGAGGAGTACATCCGCTGGGAGGACGCCTGGGCGATCGGGCCGGTCACCATCTCCTGCCTGGGAATGCTCTGCACGCTCTCCGTGGTGGGCCTGTTCTACAAGAACAATGAGACCCCCGTGGTGAAGGCCAGCGGGCGCGAGCTCTCCTACATCCTGCTGCTGGGCGTGCTCATGTGCTACAGCATGACTTTCATCTACATAGCCAAGCCGTCCATGGCCGTGTGCACGCTGCGCCGCCTCGGCCTGGGCACCTCCTTTGCCGTGTGCTACTCTGCTCTCCTCACCAAGACCAACCGCATCGCCCGGATCTTCAGCGGGGTGAAGGACGGCGCCCAGCGGCCCAGGCTCATCAGCCCCGCCTCCCAGGTGGCCATCTGCGGGGTGCTGATCTCCTGCCAGCTGCTGGTAGCTGTGGTGTGGCTCCTGGTGGAGCTGCCGGGGGTCAGAAAGGAGGTGAGCCCTGAGAGGAGGGACGTGGTCACGCTCAAGTGCAACAGCAAGGACTCCAGCATGCTGCTGTCGCTCACCTACAACTGCATCCTCATCATCCTCTGCACCGTCTACGCCTTCAAGACCAGGAAGTGTCCGGAGAATTTCAACGAGGCCAAGTTCATCGGGTTCACCATGTACACCACCTGCATCATCTGGCTGGCCTTCCAGCCCATCTTCTACGTGACCGCCAGCGACTACAGGGTGAGTGTGTGTTATTGTTGCGTGTGTCAAGAGAAAGCATACAAGGACCAAGTGCCACCTCAGGATCTGGCTGTCAGGAAAAATAGGTCATCTGGCCCAACAGGGCTGTCCCACAACTGTAGGTTCATCCTTGAAAGCAGTGGGGGAGGAGGTGTCGCATGGGGTGCTGTGAAAAGGCCATAGCCTTATGTCTGTGCTGTAGCTAGGAAGACACTCCGAAACACCTACCAAATCTTATGAGGGATTTAAAAAGAGAAGAAACTGGATGGACTGCTAGAGAAATGAACCTGTCTCATGATAGAACATTGGTAGAATCATTAAAATTGAAATAGTTTTGGCTCTGGAACAGAGACCTTGATGTGTTGCTCTGTTTGTGTGCCATTAATAATGATTGCAGTGGGCTCTGGTTCTGCATTTCAAGTCTGGTTTCGATAAAACATTGGAAGTATTCTATGAAAAGAAAGTATTCTATTACATGAAAGCCCAGCTGTGTTGTCCATAAAATCGTTATTAACTCTCATAGATGGATATTAAACATACCAACGCTTTCAGAAGCCTTGAAATAAAATAGAAACTTTGCTCTTGATCAAGCCCCTGAGCACGGTGAAGCAGGCATGCCTTCTCCATCTGTGTAAAAGTACAAGAATATAGATTGTTACTTCTAACTGATTCATTTCCCAAGTGTTTGAGTATACTTTACATTTCAGACTTTTTCAAACCAACCTTTCAATCCATATATGTTTGTACAATCAAACCTGATCCTGAGGTTGTGGCTGGGTCCCAGCTCAGGGAGCTCACACTGGAGCATGAGAGAAACCTTAGTCACTGTCCAATAGTTATTCAAATGGTCAACAGGAGTTCACTGGGAACTAGACTGTTTGAGACTTTATTGGTCTGTATCATGTAGGTTACTGTTGTTAATCAGAAACACATAGCAACCTATAGCCATAGCTAGTATAAGCATGGTCCTGTTTCCTTGAATATATGTCTGTGTATTTAGCTAAGATATCCTATATAGTACACTGATTTAACACCAAGCTGTCAAGTAAACAGATGTGTCAGGCACAGAATAATAAGCCAGTGGACCAGGGAGGGGCAGATGAACAGATGACCTCCAGTCAGCTCACATCATCAGCTGGGTCATAGCCAGACATGCTAGTATGCCCCACTGTGTTCAAATCAGACCAACTCTGCTTTCCATCTCCCTGTTTCTCAAACAGTAAAGAGCATCTATTGCTCACAGCTGTTGCTCAGTCTCCTCCGTCTCCATGCCCCTTCAGGTGCAGACAACCACCATGTGCATCTCCGTCAGTCTGAGTGGCTCCGTGGTCCTGGGCTGTCTCTTCGCACCCAAAGTCCACATCATCCTGTTCCAACCTCAAAAGAACGTCACCACGCTCAGGGGCACAGCCAACCGCTTTGGGACCACGCTGTCCGCATGTGCGTCTGCGCCCGGCTCCAGCTACTCCAAAGGCAGTTCCTCCAACATCCCCATACAAGGTATTACTACCCTCCTTCCAGATATTTTGTCAACGACATGTAGCATTGATGAGTTCACTTGTGAGTTGTCAGCACATACATAAGTTCTGGAAAACGCAGTTCCAGAACCTGGAACTGTCTTGTGTGTTTCTTCAGGCTCGGCCTCTAGTTACGTGCCAGCCGTGTGTAACGGACGTGAGGTGGTGGACTCCACAACGTCTTCATTGTGAAGATTGATCTGAAATGGTTCCTCCTCCAAGCACAAGCCACTACTCCGTCATCAATCACTCCCTCATGGAGCCGGACTGATGATGACACAGCCCCCATGGCTGGTGTGACATGGGTGCTCCTGACTGTGAAATCTAATATGTGAGACTATAAGTAATGTATGTACTGTAAAACATTTTTGTAGATTTAGCTGGCCGTGGTGTCCTTGGTTTCCAGATAGATGTGGTTGAATGCACTGCACATTTTTTTTTTGTCTGTTTTTGTCAGAGAAGTCTTGTGAATGAGATGGTTGTGAAGCAATCATGATGTCTTACAAAAATATGTTATCCTGTTCTTACAGTGCTGTGAATATGATATCCAGATGTTTATTTCCTGTAAATAATTCACAATAATGACTAAATGAAATTGACCCCTTCTTTTCAAAATTAAATGACATTAGCTAAACTGTAGTGAGAGTAAATAAAACCTAGACGACTACACAATATAAAGGACAATGTTTCAACGTAGAATTTGGTGAACCAGTTCGTGCTTTTTTGTAATTTATGTAAATAAAATGTTTTTCTTTTTTAATTATTAAAACATGAGGCCAGTGTAATTCATGTGACTTCAACATAACGTGTAAAAACTGTTACAACTGTTGTATTTATACATCAAGACATCCCAAGAAATTCCCCTGAATAAACTACACTGGACATCGGTCTCAGCCTACACAACACCTCAGCCTACAAATCTAGGCTAAGCCGACACAACTACTACTATACTTTCACTCTTAAATGTAAAAAAAAAAAAAAAAAAAAAAAAGGATTTACATAGAACTGTCTTAGTATAAAAAGTGTATTTGTCTTAATAGTTCATGCATTCATGTTAGTCCTAAGGGAACAAGCCATGCTATAATAACAGGCACTTTTCACCCCCCGGTACCTGCCAGAAAGTACTTTATTTTCTCCATCCGGTGCGATGTCGGTATAGATGGAGTAAGCTGTTAAAAGGATTTCCTTTTCAATTGTGACATCTCAAGGGATTCCCATGCCACAACCCATAGGGCAAGCAGCCTAGTCAAAAGAACACAGGTCTGTACAAGTGATAAAATCATGCATCACATTGACATCCTTATAAAGACAGTGGATTTTTCTGAATTAAACATAAGTCTGATACTCATTAAATTGTGTAAATAATTTTATTTACAAAACAAAATTGCATACACAGATGACTACTTAAATGATCAAATAATATACTATTCTCCCTCAACTCCCTCAACTTCTTGCTCAGGGTTTTGTCTTTTCAGAGGAATGATGTAGAGTCCATTCTTTGCTTCTTTCATTCTCCACCAGCGGCCAAGCCTGAAATTAAATAATGTATTAAACATTAACTACCAGATATGACATTCATGTTTGTCAGGATGAGATTAGAGTGTAGAAATAATGTATTTACACAGTACATTACTGGGGGAGGTATGAGTGAAACCACAGTGCCCTCTAGTGAGACACTATTGAAACTACATACTAAGCAACAACTTCACGCCAAAAACAAATCAAAACAGTATTTCAGAAGATGATTCTACAATGAAGGTGGTGTAGCAGTTGAGAGTACCTGTGCTCCTGTCCAACTCCTGCAACCAGGAATTGGCCTGTGCTGGAGAATTTTAAACTGTTGACAAACCCCGTCTGTTAGAGACAGAGAGAGAAGATAACCATCAGCAGGAGCCAAAGCCATCATTGCTGCCACACCTGTGCGTGTACTGAAGATCAGCACAAGTCTTACCACAGGCACAGTGAAGAGACGCTGCAGACCTCTGTAGCCCTGGCTACACTTCCACAGCTGAACCTCTGAGTTGTGAGAACCTGAGGAGAAAACGCCCCCATAAAAGACAACTTTGAGTCAAAAGTAAAAGGACAAGCATGTATCTGGGAGTCTGCTACTAACTTGGATTGCTTCATTTCTACTCAAAGTGGAATTCAAACGAGGAAAGGGAAATGCCCTTGTGGTGGTCTGAGTGTGTGTCTAGACAGCATGATTGAAGGGTGCTGTGTGTGTCGGGTCTGTTGGCCTGGTGAAGGACTCTCACAGCTGGAGGCACCTGAAGCAACGGTATCAGAATTCTGCAGTGCCGCCACGGACGCCACCCAATAAGGCTGCTCCAGCCCCGCATCACCATGGCAACCGTGAGCCTGCTTCACCGTGCTCAGGGGCTTCTTCTTGTTGACACTCCAGAGGGAGACGGAGCTGAGAAAGAAGTAATTTGGAACCAGGGGGGGGTCAATGCCTGCGCTCTGTAATAGGATCTCTTGTTTTATTTAAGAGGACTTTTAAAGTTGTGCTCCCTTACCCATCATCAGCCCCCGTTATCATGTGCTCCTCGTTAATGAGCTGGATGCAGTCAATGGAACCCCTGGACAGTACAAAACAAGGAAACAGATTAAGGTCAGGCCTACTAGTGAGCACAGACACCTTGCACGTCAAGGGGGTGACGAGGGGGGGGGAGGGCGACTCACTCATGGCCATGGAACACAAGCTGGGATTCTTCAGCTATCTTCCAGACCCTCACTGTGCGGTCCCTCCCCCCAGAGGTGACACATCGCTCTCTACTCCCTCCATCCAGGCCCGTGATCACATCCTGGTGCCCAAACCTGGGGGATAGAAACACAGTCACTAACACACAAACACTTGGAGTGGCACACACACAAACTGAGAATGTGGTTAAAGGAACGTGTCATGGGACCTTTAAAGGAACGTGTCATGGTTCATCCAGACTTACAGTGTTTCCACATAGGCGTTCTCGTCCACGTTCCACACCTTGACCGAACGATCGTGAGAGGCGCTGTAAAGTTCATGGGTTCCTCTCCGAAAGGACAGACCCTGAACAGGACAGTTGCTTAGTATGACCCCTCGAAGAAAAACATCCATCCAAACCATGGCATGATATGACTCATGAACAATGGGGATAGAAAATCAACAGGGTCAAAGCAGACACTTTCTGCTTGAAGGTGAAGACATCTTACCGATACAGGACCCCGATGTCCTGTGAACTTGTATAAGTGTTTACAAGTCGCTGCCTCCCAAATCATGATCAGTTTATTCATATCTCCAGTGGCCTAAGGAGGGATGCAGTGTTCCATTCTTATTCTGTCAACAGCATTATTTGGCTTCATAGCAGATGAGCTGGTATAAAAGGCAACCACCTTCAGCACTGAACACAAGTGTGCATGGGCACTGTACTCACCAAGTATTTTCCATCTGATGATATGGCCATACATAGAACATGGGCTGTGTGTCCCACATGACGGTCCTCGGTTCCTTTTCTGCCGCCAGCTATAGTGTGAAGCTTTTTACCACTCTCAACATCCCCTGTAGGTACAGATTTGTGAACATGATAGTCTTTGACAGTGGTCAGTGTAGCAGTCAACGTCCAGGTCAGTTAACTAAATGTGCAAGCCTAACTTAAGAATCAAAGGCATACATTTGATGATGGAGCAGTCTTTGCCAGAAGAGAAGATGTTCTTATCGTCAGGGGAGATGACCAGGCAGGTGACGGGCAGCTTGTGTCCTCTTAACAAACGGATTTCAGAGGCGACTGGTGGAAGGAGCTGGAGACCATCACAATAACAAAAAGTTAAACAATGACACCTCCCAAGTGGATCAAAGACCAGATCCAGATAAATACCCCAAACAACTCATTTAGAACATGATTTGGCTCATGACCATCTAAGACACTTACATCTTTCGCAACCATTCGCTGGAGCTTTCCTTTCTGTTCAAGCTGAAGAACAAAACAGTGAGGTGATTTTGAATATCTTTTTGTTATCATGTTTAGAAAGGACTACACCTTTTCCACAATTTTAACATGCTGCCTCATACCACTTCATCTTGGAGTCTTCCAGCTACCAGGTCCGTCTCAAACAGCTCCTCCTCTGCCTTGGCTTCTTCTAGTGGACAAAAGGAGAAGCTAATGTATAAAATCCAAATCTCAGTAACTGGTGAGTTGGTTGTCTTTCTGAAGTATAACACATTGATACGCTCTTACCCTCGTCCCTTAGTTGGTCAAGGTAAATTTTGGCTAAACGTAGCTTCTTCTCCTGTGGTGTCTCTTCAAACTCCTCTTCTTCGTGGGATTTTCTTTTCCTTTGAACTGTGTGACTAAAACAATGTGTTAATTGGGTTGATAAATTAAGCTTGGATGCCAGCACATTCCAATTAAGTTATTTTATATTGTCCTATTCTGTGTAGCAAGGCCGTTACCTCTCTGTCTCGGAGTCACTGGAGATTTCTTCGTTAGTCTTCGAATTCAACTTTTTCGCTCGACTCTTGTTTCCCACATCCTTCTGTACTACCTAAACAAATTGATCAAAACCGTTTCATTTTAACTGACATTTCAGGAGTTATTTCAACTACCTATCAATGGGAGCAGCTACTTCTTGCCTTAGACCAAGCTAAGCAGCCGGCTAATGATAGCTTAAGAAGCTAGCTTTACGTTTCATACCTTTCGTTTTGCGCCTGCTGAATTATCATCTTTTTTGGAAAATGTTGCGTTTCCTTTTTTCTTAATGAAGAAGGACGACATCACGAAACAAAAACAAAAAAAAACTGTCTAAACAACTTATATCGCAAAAGAATGTACAGGTTCAAGTCACGCATCCACATCCATGATCCACATGGGTTTCCTCATTCTCAACCAAACTATGAACATAAACACATGGAACCGCAGAGAATGTTTTGATTGGTTGATGGCGTTTTATCACTTTGTCACGCCCACTCCAAATTGCTATATGGCCCGCCCCTTTAGAAAAGGTATTGGACTATTGAGGTAGTAGGACCAACAAACATATGTGATTGGCTGGATTAGATAAAACTACGTTGAGCAGGAAACGTGTACATGGGTAAATTCTTTCCCGGCCCATACAACTCCGTTCCCTTCTAGTTGCGGTCCAACTAACTAACTAATAAATAACGAGCAAAGAACGACGTCTTTGCTTGAGATTTTCATAAGCACAAATTCCCTGATTTGAAGTCCGCAAACCGTCTGCAATTAGGGGATACATATTGACAAACAATAGCACTCACAATCCAAATCGTACATGGGACCGTATAATACACTGCAGTATTGCAGTACTACTAGGCTACCGTACTTCCTCTTTACTTGGTAGTATTTCCATTTACTGCAGAAGATTTGGTTCATTGGAGGCTCCCTTTTAGCATTAACACTGGAAAACGAAATTGGAACCACAGGTAGGTTTACTGACGAATACAATTGTATTAGATACTATACATCTCAGTGTTTCAGCAAATGGTCGTCTGTGATGCTACCTTCTGTACCCGAAAAACTATTCTGGGGTTCGCAGTATCAATATGCATAGGCAAAAAAGATTGTTCCTAAAATAACCTTCGCAAAAAATGACAATTATTCCCATTATGTGGAGTCATGGGGATAGTTTGTAGATTAATTCTAATTCTGTAGATTAGAATTGCAAATCTGCCACAGATGCTGGCGTTCATTTTCTCAATTGAATCACATGAGAAAATCCCCAAATGGTTTTCAAAAAGGACAACAAAAAGGACCCCTGTTGGTATTTTGTTTCACAAAACAATCCTGTATATTCTAAAAAGTAAGCAGTTTCAAAGCTTTATTTTAATGTACCAATATCTGAGTGATTAATTCAATGAGTTCTTAAAGTTTCCTAATTGAATACTGTAGGGCCAAATAGGTGTGTTTACTGTTCGTTGTGTGCATTGCAGCTAGTGGAGACATTTCTACTCACACCAGCATGCCTCCAAAGAGAGAGGCATCAGAATCAGTAATTGGCACTCAGCCAAACCTCAAAGTGACGAGGATAAGCACAGAAGTAGAAGAGGATTCTGGTGAAAATGCAGAAGAGAAATACAGAATATCAAATGATACCATTTATCCAGCCTTTGAGGTGAGTTATCCATCCTATGGGAGATGGGATCACATTTTCAAACATGGTGTAGGCCATGATAACCAAGTAACCTAAGTTATTATGTTTTCTTGCTTACGTGGATGTTTTGACTTTTTGCCTCCTTCAGAATGAACCAATTGGTTTTGAGGACCATGAGCCAAGCCAGGGAATGAGAACTGATACCATAAGCCTTTTAATGAAAATTGACCAGCTTCAGGCAGAACTCAAATATGAACGCAGGTGTAGGATCATGGCAGAGAGAGAATTGAGACAGCTTAAAGGTTGGTACTCATGACTAATTTTGATAACATTATTTGGGGGGGTACATATCCCAACCAGGAGACCATGTCAACGTCACACATTCACATACTCTAATGGATCTATTAACGACAAATTTAAAAGAAGTTAATCAAGACCACAAGATTATTGTAATGTAACTGTCAGTAATACCTTTTCAGAGATGAATGACCTGATGAGCCAAATGAGACACACAGCACATGACCTACGATCTGTCTTAGACCAAGCCAGACAGGGGACTGATGGGACTTCCCAGAGCAGTGAAGGGGAATACTTCCCCTGTGTCATTGGCCAGTCTGAACCAGTGGCAGAGGTGATGTCACTCAATAATACTTCCCAATCTTATTCTCAGGCCCAAAATACACATCCTCTCCAGGGTAGTAATACATGCATGTCTTTTGTATGGAAGAATGATTTTAGATTTAATCTGAAGAGAGTGTAGAGCAAAATCCTTGAGGATTAACATTGTCATTGTGTTGGTTTTGTGAATGTAGCTTTGTGCAATAAAATGAATCACTGCATTATTCTTTAGGATGATGAAAACCTCCTGCATCTCTCTGGAGGCCTGAGAATTCAAAGAAACCTGTATGAGCGTGTTGCGGAGATCACTGACTTTAGGAAGTACATTTCAGCTCTGCTGATGGTGCTGTTTGACAGAGACACCCTGGCCACCCACACTTTGCAGGGCAGGCGGACCAACATTGCTAGAGAAGACTCTCATAAGCCTCCCCTCCCACCAGACATCTTAAGGGGCATCATGGGTACTGGCTGCTGTTTAGCATACATAAAAACTATCTGTATCTGCAGAATGTTTACTGTACAGCTGCAATAATCTCCAAATTACTTTGGTAACGCTAATATGTGTCATTGTCTTCTCTTCCAGAGCATGTTAGAATCAAGTTTGGAGTGGACTACAGTGTGATACGAACTGCCATTAGAACCAAACTGAACAATGAAGACAAGCTGTTTAAGAAGAGATTGGGTTTCCGTTAAACCAACATGTGATCCAGGGGCGTCGTTAGACCCTTTTTACTGGGGCACGTGCCTAAGTATAAATCTGCTGTGCCCCAGTATAATCTAAAGTTTGAGTTTTAACAATTTACTTTATTAGTCAGTGCATTAATTTAGATTGATAATCTCTGAAAAAATAGACGCAGTATCCAAATCAATGCTTGTAAAATCAAAGCAGTTTAACCAAAAACACAAACCGATGCCCACAGAATTCCATGTCAGGGCGATCTGAGCTTGCCAAATAGCCACTGCAGCACGCACACAGAAGTCCAGGTGTCGGACTCGGCACACAAGTCAGAATTGAGAACTAGAGAAAGTTTCTAAATGATAGGCCTACTGATCATCATATTTTGACTAAAACATAAAAACAAAACAAAAACAGTATTTGCGCCCAAATGAATGCGAAAGAAATGTGCACGCTCGCATTAACTATTGATGTCCCTGCCAAAGCTGATGTCAAACAGCGTCCCTGAACTGCTGTATAGTGGGTTAAGCAAGCAGAGTTTATATAGCCTATAGTGCATTGTGCGCAGCAAGTTTGAAAGAAAAAAAAGGGATATGAACAGGGGCCTGTGTCCCAGTAGAGTTTTATGTCTAACAACGCCTCTGATGTGATCCTGTTATAATGTAACATGCCCAGGTGATACCTGTACATGTACTGTATGTGTCTTACAGTATTAATGTATAAATGTGTACTGTTCTTAGTTTCAGGGGACCATTTGGTGTCAGGTATTAATTTGCACCTATTGTCACATGACTCATTTTAGAGTTAACAACTAGCCTTCACAATGTTTTACAATGTAACACTGCAGGTCCAAAATTGTTATTTGTTCTGATGATGATTGTTATGTACATTAAAACTAGCACAGATTCACTTCATTTGTTGAATGCTATTATGACTGTTATGGTAGGTATGCTGTACTGCCCTTTGTAGTAATGTACTGTGCAAAGTACTGTAGATAGTAACTATGTTATGTTCCAGCAGATGGCAGTGTGCTCTTTATAACCAACACTTACGTAGGTGTGGGATACATCCAAGTCTTCCAGGTATGTTGTCTTGTTAAAAAATGTCCTGCTAGTACAAAGTCACATTGTATTGAGAACCATATATGTATATATGATTAAGGCCCAGTTTCCCAGACATGGATTAAGCCTAGTCCTAAAGAAAGACAAATAATAAATGAAGATCTCCATCGAAAACGTTTTTAGTCGAGGACAAGGCTTAATCCATGTCTGGGAAACTGGGCCTTAAATTCTGATTTCTTAGGTTTAAAAAAAATAATCTTTTGATGTTTAGATTCTTAGAAAATGTTTTGATTAATAGACAAAATCACACATTATTAATACAGGGTGTGGAAGTCTATGTACATCTGTGTATGTTTAGTAAGGACCCAGAGGAGGTCTGCAAGGACAGAACAGAGAACTGTGTGTGTAGGCAGAGGCATAGTGTACAATGTGTGACAGTCACTGCCATATACTAAGAGATGAGAGTAAGGGTAGGCGGGCTGAAGAGGGTGGGTGTGGTTTCACAGAGCATCCTCACAAATGACTGTCTCTTGAATGATATGCTTCCTACGATGACCAGAGTCTAGCTCCTCCCCCTCACTGTGGCAGCTGTGCTGTCTCTGTGGTCCCATTACACATCATAGGCGCTGCTCTGACACCCATTAACTGTTTACCAGCTCAACTCAGGACTTTTTCTAAGTCGGACCATCCATCCTATTATCAATTGCTCTTCTCTCTAAAACAATGGTTGGACAAGGTAGCAGGGTACAATCACTGGGCTCAGTATCAAGTGATTGTTGAGACCTTCAGAGACTGACTGGCAGGGTACACCTATTGTTACACAGCTGGTTGGCTGAAACACCAGTGACTCAATACTGACCTTGATGCCTAATAGGTTTACTCAGGAAACAGAAACTCCTTTGCCCTGCTGTTTGGAAGCATTCCACCTTTAATATCTCAGGGTGAAAAGAGTGGAGAACAAACCAGAGGCTTTTCAAACATCGATTTACAGCTCATGCGACAGGTGAGTTAACTGCCGTATTGATTGTGTTGCGGGGGTTTCCTGTGTGAGCTATTGAAAAGTTTGATTTACATCCAAGACATGTTGCAAAGTTTCCCTTTTTTAAAGAATTGATTCTACACTTGTATTTATTTGTCCTGAAAAGCTTGAGCCTATAAAAGGTGGGCCAAGCAACAGACACAAAATAATCGGCAGTTTGGTGTACACAAAAAATCTGTTTTGGTTTAAAGCTTTGGATATACAGTATACTGCAGTATGCTACAGGACACTCATTTGATATGATCAGACCATTATTGTTTTTCTGATGCTCTTAGTGCTTAGGGGGAGTGTGAATAGTAGGTGTATAAAAACCTCCCTGAGAAGGTCTGTTTGGGTGAACCTTAATTGCCATGAACTGCATGAAAAAGATGCGTCTGATTATTGGTTGCAGATGTTTTCGCTTTGTGAATCATTGTGGATCATTTAAAAACAGGCATTCATAACATTCTCTCAGCCCTACCAATATTTAAGTTGTTTTCTATTGACACCAACTGACCTAAAAAGTGTTTACATAAGGTCAATAATATTTCTGTTCCCTTAACATTTCAAAAAGGTTGGCTAAATACAGAATTTGGCATCAGCTATTATATCAAGCAATGCCACTGTTAACGTACTGCATCCAGATCAAACTATTACTTTTTGCAAGGCTAAAAAGGGCACAAGCCAGCTGGGGCCTAGGACACAACATGATGTTGATGAAACAGGAGAGAAATAATGACATCTTGCATAACACGGCTGTTCATGCATTAGTACATCCTGGGGATGAATCTTTTTTTGAACATGGCATGCCGATCTCTGTCCATCAGAGAAGATTATGGGGTGTAGAGCATCACCAGATCACTGGTTACAAACACATGCATTTAGGACACAACCTTGATGGTTACAGTACATGGTGTGTTCTGAGTATGGATGTGAGAATGGGAACGAGAACGAGAAGCTTTCTCTGACTCTTATCCTCCTGACACGCAAAGGCACGTACTGTCTGTGGAGATAAAGATGCTTGGAAGTCAAATAACAGATTAGGATATAACTGAATGATGCAAGTGGGTTGATGTAAACACACATACACCTCACGCACATCCTTTTCAGCAAGAGTGAAAGTTGGAAGGTCCATGATATCAAACAGCTATCAGTTTCAATGTTTTTGACTGGCGTGACAACCTCCTCCTGCTAAGAGGCAGTGTCTTTGATGGTGGCATGCAGGGTGACACTGAGCACATACTAATCAATGCAGCCAGTTCCCTGCAGCTGGGCTAAAACAAGAACGCTCATTATCTTTCATTTCAAAAGGTTAGAGAAGGATGGAGGAAAGAGACAGGGTGTCCTCCATGAATTATTCCTATTGATCAGGCCCCTGTCCTCTGACTAGAGAACACTGAAAGAGAGAGAGAGAGCAGCAGTGTCATCAGAAATGCTGTTGCCTTGTCCACACCTTTAAAGAAATGGCAGTTATCAGGTAGATATGAGACTTAAGAAGATAGACCTTACATTTTGAGAAGTGATTCTTATATGCCGTAGATCATGCATTTAACTGGCAACTTGTATTGAGCTCCCTAAATGTGAATGTGTTTCTTGTTTTTCGACAGGGACAAGTAGACAAGTAATTTGACTTGTGATCAGACAGATTCTTCTATCTCGTCAGTGGAGAATGGAGGCGTGTGGGAAACGGATGTTTACTCTGAAACTTTCATTGTGAAGGATGGAGGAGGCTGGTTCACCCCTGACCCCAGATCTCAACGACACAGCAGCCAATGACTCTCTCAGCCTGTGGAAGCCCCTACCCTCTGCTCCCAGCAGGCAACTGGGTACCCTCCCTAACGCCCAAACCCGCTTTAAGGACCTGTCAGGGATCTTCTTCATGGTGACCCTCAATGTGCTCGCCCTGCTTGCCAACACTGCAGTGCTTGTGGTGATCATCAAAGCCCCTCACCTCAGGAAGTTTGCCTTTGTCTGCCACCTGTGTGCAGTGGACCTGCTGTGTGCTGTGCTTCTCATGCCCCTGGGAATCGTGTCCAGCTCACCCTACTTTGCAGGAGTGGTGTTCACCGTACTGGAGTGCCAGGTATATGTCTTCCTTAACGTCTTCCTCATTGCTGCCTCCATCTTCACCATCACGGCCATCAGCGTGGAGCGCTACTACTACATCGTCCACCCCATGCGCTATGAGGTGAAAATGACCTTGAAGCTGGCGGCTGCTGTCATGGTCCTGGTTTGGGTGGCGTCTGCTCTGCTGGGGCTGGCGACCATGTTTGGATGGCCGAACTATGGCAGCCTGAGCACCATCAGCGCCACCCACTGCTCTCTGCACTGGAGCCACAGCGGCCACCGGCAGGTCTTCTCCATCCTCTTCTGTGTGGCCTGCTTCTGTCTGCCCGCCGCGGTCATCTTCGCTGTGTACTGTAACGTGTACAAGGTAGCGCGGTTGGCGGCGCGCCAACATGGACCCCTGCCCTCTTGGACTACCAGTCACCCCAAACGGCGCTCGGACTCCATCAACAGCCAGACCACAATCATCACCACCCGCAATGCCCCCCGCAGAGCAACCAGGGACAAGGCCTTCGGAGGGGGCAAGGCTGCCCTCACCCTGGTGGTGATTGTGGGCCAGTTCCTACTCTGCTGGCTGCCTTACTTCGCCTTTCACCTCCACCTCACACTTAATTCCTCGTCCAGAATCCCTACTGACCTGGAGAACACTGTCACCTGGCTGGCCTACTCCTCCTTCGCTGCCAACCCCTTCTTCTACGGACTGCTCAACAGGCAGATCAGAGAGGAGCTATGGAAGCTGAGGTGCTGCTACACCGCCAGGCCCGTTCAGCTGGCTGTGTCCAGCCACGAGGGCTCAGCACATGAGAACTTTTTGCAGTTCTTGCAGAGGACCAGCTGCACAGTGGAGACCCGTGCCAGCTTTGCCCTCCCTAGTCCCCGGACCACCCTGGACCAGACTGGGCAAACCGGCTTCAGGATACCAGGGCAGATACCAGAGGAGTTCAGTTAGAGACACCGCAGGACTGTGGCACCCTGCTCTGGTGGTTGTTTAAGAATAAGTGTAGAAGTGTCATACACAGCACAACATGACATCAGTAAAATCTTTATGTTGATTGTGTCAGTCATTTAGTATTGTGGTTGCATTGTTCTATAACACAACTGAGGTGCATTCTGATTTAGATCATTCAGACAACAGTTTGTTACTGCCACATGACTAATAGCAGGACTGATATACGACTACCACTGTCTCTTTCTACTTACATTTACAAATAAATAGAACACTACTTCTGCAAATATATATGTTTTACTTTAATGCTGATGAAAACTTGAATAGCCTTAATTCTGCTGTATCATGTAATATAATTTTTTTCTATCATAAAGAGTGACAGGTAAATCTGACATACAACTTAATTTGTATCATACTACATAAAATTCAGGAATTTTAATAATACATTAATTCCATCAAGGTTGACAGTTGAGTGTGGAGAACATGACATTAAATTCAAAGGTAAGGGGTATGACCAGTGACTACATTATCTGTTTTAGTATACTTGCTTTATTTTTTGCTATATTCTGATCTGCCCTTCATTTTTAATAAGACACAATGCTGGTACATTAATGTTGGACTAGTGTACAAATCAGCTGTTATTACTTTTATTGTGCAAATAAACTCCTATACATTCAAAGTGTTTACAATGATTTAATGAGTTAAGCAGAAATAATGTTATTGGCATTATTATCTATCCTTTTGAATATAAAACTGTAAGTGTGTGAATCTGGATGTACAGAACAATGTTTCAGCAGCACATTCATGAAAAGCCTTAGACTGGCAGGGCTCAATTAACACATGATTATATAAGCATAGAAAATCTGCTTTCATAATAGCTCAAAGTGAACATAAAAAAAACAATAAAATAGAATGCTAAAAGCTCTAAAGTCAGAGTTAGCAAATCTGTTCCATTTAAAAAAGTTACTTTAAAGGCATTGGTGTGTAACGGAGAAATAAGGTCGCAATAACAGGACTTTGCGGTAATACCTGTATTGTAAACAATGACATAACCAGAGGAAGTGTGACACTTGGGTCCCCCTGCCTCAGATCATCATCACCTGAGTACTAAGAGGGCACTCCTTCTTCACGCCTGCAAACAATGAAAGCAATCAGTCCACTCCCCTCACTCCTTGCTAAGTCTTTTTAACATTATACTGACATTTCTGGGCGATTTTCGGATAGACTTTCTGTTATATACTGACCTTGTTTTGCCCCTGACCTCGTATCTGCTCCACCTGTATAATTCTTAGACGCCGTGATCCAGACCCTTGCCTGTCCTGTGGAACCTGAACAAGCCTTGCCTTCGTTGCCCAGTCCGCCCCCATTTGACCTACGCATGTGACCTGACTACCCTTTTGGATCTCCTCTCTGGCTCTGATATCTGTGTATGACCCCTGCTTGTCCAACTATGCTCAAATGAACCCGCACTTGAATCCAGTACCCTTTGTCTTGGGAGTCTGTCCCTTACAGGAAGATACGAGTCTTCAGCCCTGATTTTCAGATTTGCCTCTGATTAGGTTACAGTAGCTTTGTTAATGATAATTGTATTTTTGGGCCGAAATGCTTTTCCCTCCCTCCTTCCCACACAGACAGACAGATTAGGTTTAAGGGATAGAGACATTGTGGTCACACAGAAAGAACATGCTGAGCTAGATTTTTTTAAATTAAACTATGATTCTGAAAACACATGCATAAATGAATAAATAAATTGATAAATGGGCACACGGGGAAGCCTCCGATTTGCCCATCAGCCTGTGTTTTCATGGAGATGCCAAGAAAGTAAAATGGGGTAAGTTGTTTTGAAGAAATTGGAACAAGGCGTATTGTCACTGTGTAGGAAGGTGATGCATATATTTTGGGGGTATTTTAGTAATGAGCAACATTTGAAGAAAGAAAAAATGGGGTGTAAGAAGATCCTCTGTTTATTCAGCAGTGTTATGATCAGCTTTGATTTTTCCCAAAGGCAGCATGTCCACACAGTTATATGCACACACACACACACACACACAATCAGATACAAAGCAGGTCAGGACATTTATTGAGTTCACATTGAGAGGCCAGTATTGTAAAGTCTTAAAAGCATGATAACATAGTGCCACTTTATAGCCCTTTGCTGTGGTGTGCAAATACACTGAAATGACGATTGTCACCTGAAGAGAACATTTACAGAGATGGAGTATCCAGGACAAACAGAGACAGAGCATTCCGGAAGCTTCCCCCTGGGTAATCTGAGGGAGCTTGATAATCCAGTTGATTGATCACAAGGCCAGAGCAAAATCTGATGAAGCCATGTTAGAAACACACATAGAGACATAAGGATTAATGTTACATTTTAGGATTAACTGAAGGATGATCTGGCATCAAATGAGACACCACTTTCAAGCCTGGATTACGTTTTCCTTTCTGCATATTTGCACAGACTTTTCTCTTTGCATACTGGGTTCATATGCTGATTACGCACAAACACATACACACAACAAAATATGCACTTCTTGTTTGACAAGGATTTTAGGTAAGCATCTTTAAAATATTATTTTATCCAAACGTTATTCCATACAATTGAATGAATATCATGTTTTGGCCTCTTATTTGATTTAGTTTTGAAAGCCATCTTTTAAATCATTTTTATTACCATTAGACGTTATGTAACGTCGCCACAGTAACATCTCTTCTCTCATCTTATCTGTTCCTGCAGAATAGATTCATCATGACTGAAAGTACCCTTTCCTGTCTTCATCTCTGCTTGAAATAGCTGTCGAAATGGAGTTTGTCTGAAAAGAAATGGAAATGATCATATATTTATGATTTCAAGAGGTAGTGAAGTAGATAAAGGAACAGTTCAAAGAGCGAACCTGCTCTGGCACATCAGTTCCGCCAGGCTTGTACACATCTCATACATACACATGAGCGACCCTCACAATGAGCCAGTAATTAAAGTGAAGGACCAGTCTCAGACCTCCAATGTCTATAGAACCAGAGCTAGACCATCACAACAATTGGGTGTCCCTTTCTCAGGCAGAATTCAAAGTATATCAAACAAGTCTCTCCAATTAGAGTAAGAACATTCACAGGTTGTGGCTCAATCAGCATAATTTACACTGCTATAAAGTTAATCTGTTGTGTATTTTTTTACACTTAGTATTGGAAATCGTAAATCTTGTAAGTCGCTTTGGATAAAGGCGTCTGCTAAATGAATATATGTAAATGTAAATGTTTGAAAAACAGGAAGAAAGTAATGTCATTGATGACTTTGCCTCATTGACAGTATCTGTCTGTCTGTCTGTCTACATGATCTGCTAAATCAAAAGAGTCAAAGCAGACACGATGAATCAAAGCTGTAGGGAAGGAGCTCTGGGTGTGATTAATGAGCCTGTCGTATGGAGTGTCCCAGATTACATTAGACAATCTCTGAAAGTGTGTGTGAGGCAAGTTACAGTCCGAGAACCACGTACACAAACAACCGCTCTCATACCTGCATGCAGAAGGAAGCAGGCCTAACCATACTGTGGTCATACTGTGGGCTATGTTGAGAAGACTCCATTCAACACTTCACATGGCTGTCTTTTTTATGAAACACCCACATTGCCTGACCCTCACCGACCATGAGATTAGAGTTAGTACCTGACCTGGTGTGCTGTACCCATGGATACAGCCAGACTAGCAGGTGCACAAAAAGAACACTGTATGACATCATTCATATCCCACATAAGCTCTTGGCAGAGAGAGGAAGAGAGAGAGAGAGAGAGAGAGAGAGAGAGAGAGAGAGAAACGCATCTTTAATTCATCTAGCCTCTCATCTTCCATCCTTGCCTCCCTGACATGACATATGAATGTGACTGATCGTCGTCCAGGTCATAACTATTCACCAGCTACCATGAGCCCACATGTGGAGGGTCAGGTGTGCGAAAGCCAGAGTGGCAAACACATGACACACATACACACACAGTCCCTTTCCTCTAGCTCCCACAACCCCCCCCCCCCCCCACCCCACACACACACACACACACACACACACACACACACACAGACACACACACTCTTCCATCCAGACCATCTGGCGAGGTGTGCAGACCATTAGCATACCACTGTCTCCAGCTATAGCACACACAGGAAACTCTCAGTCATCAATACATCATGTTCCTTCTGTTTCTCTGCCTGGTTAAAGTTATCTCTTTCCAGTGAGCACCACGCCATCTGCTTTCTACTGTATACTGTTGTAGACTTGTAATTCTTCATACAAATAAACTATTAATAAACAAACACCTATTTTGGAGTGGTGATTTTATATATACAACACTATTTACAGTGTTACACAAGACTAAGATTAAACATCAACAGTGTGTGCATCCTGTCTTTGAATGCATTTTTGTCAGAGCCTGACTCAAGTTTGTACATGGCATGATTCTCCAAAACTTAATAATGACTAATAATACCAGTGTGAGGATGATCTGTTAATGGATCCAAAGGTTAATAGAGAATAAGGGATTTTCCTGAAAGCCTGTTGCGAAATGAAGCTCACACCTGGGGGAGAGAGGTACGTAGCTGAGGACAACTTTCCATTTCACATCATCGTGTCCCAGAGGAGCGAAATTCTCTCTCCCCCTCCTTCCCTCCCTCCCTCCCTCCCTCCCTCCCTCCCTCCCTCCCTCCCTCCCTCCCTCCCTCCCTCCCTCCCTCCCTCCCTCCCTCCCTCCCTCCCTCCCTCCCTCCCTCCCTCCCTCCCTTTCTCTCTCTCTCTCTCTCTCTCTCTCTCTCTCTCTCTCTCTCTCTCTCTCTCTCTCTCTCTCTCTCTCTCTCTCTCTCTCTCTCTCATGCTTACAGAGGTTGACAGACAGTACCTATAACTTGGAGAAAGCAGTAGCCCAGACACTGCTGCCTCTGCTGACTGATGAACTACTTCCTCACATTTTAGACAGACATTATTCTCTCTTAGCCTGACCTTCATACCAGAGGCTTCCTGTTTCAATTGAAATATGTTTTTTTTTACCAGAAAAGTTTGAGGGTAATGTTGTCTTGGTTGTATTCATCACCATTAGATATTTACAGTAACTTGTGTTTCTGTGACCAATCTTGATCCGCATGGGTGGCACTCACTGACAGGAACAGCAGGAGCAAGTCTCAGGTTGACCCTCGCCACCATCTAGTGCTTGTAGTTCTCACGCAGGGTGAGTCATGTAAAATCATACAATACCTGTTTAATCTGCATAACTCCACAATATATCTCACAGCCAGCAATGCATGTCATAGTGTAATCTGGGGCTACACCAAAATGAAATAATAAGCTGTACCCTTCCAGTTGTTGTTACCAGGTCAATGTTTACAGCAGAAGAGGAGTACTTGCAGAAGCACCAGATCATGTTTCGGGTGTGCCATACAAACAGCCTCTATAAAGATAGCTCATTTTTACTCAGGAGGCCAAAGGGGGCACTGGGGGCTGCAGACCCCCCAAAGTAGTGAACCTCTTTTCATCTTAGAGAGCCAGAAGATGTAAAGATCTCTACAGACATTTCAGACCACATATCAGACTCCACACCACACACACAGTGCCCAACTTACAGAACACAAGGATGTTGATGAGTCTCTGCTCTATCATTACCTACTTTACTGTGAAACATGTACCACATATTTCTTCCTTGTCAGCTTTTGCAATTTGCTGTAGTTTCCTTTAGCTATTTCCTGACAGTTCTACTGCAGGTTTTAATAAGATATGTACAACTGTTTCCAGTCAGTCCTCCACACTAGTATTTATATCCCCCACACCCTGTTTCTCTCGATCTCCCTCTCTCTCTCTCTCTCTCTCTCTCTCTCTCTCTCTCTCTCTCTCTCTCTCTCTCTCTCTCTCTCTCTCTCTCTCTCTCTCTCGTTCTCTCTCTCTCTCTTTCAGGACACTGGGAAGTGATCCTCTCAAGTCCGCCAAGCTGGAAATACCGACCAGGCCACAGTCACTTTCCAAATTTAACCCAGTGAAGTGGTGGGTCCAGGGGCCTGATTGGTCACCCTCTGTTGGATAGTATCAGTCTGGCAGTGTCACGCTGTATTACCAGGAGCTAGTCTTTTGCTCTGCAGATCTGTAAGTATTGCTCTCTCCCCATGTCCATATGGACACCATGATGAAGGAAGATGATACTGAGGAGACAGAGATAGACCTGGGGGATTCTGAACCGGAGGATTCAGATGAGCTGGAGGAGCCGGAGCCCTTATGGAAGGCTCCTGCAAGGGAGGAGGAGGAGGAGGACATGACATCAGCGTTAGTGGACATCAGTGATACCAAGCCTCTGCTCAACATTAGAGACCCCCGGGGAATCAATGACTGTCTGAAGGTACCTGGCCCACCGTGGACAGGATGACACGACTGATTAAACTGTTGACTGTCTATGTTATTTCATGAATTCAATGGTTTAAGTTTTATTTTATGATCACATTCAATATTTTAAAGATATTTAGTGAGCAAAAAACGAAACGAAAGTGTTTATCAAGAAAAAATACCAGCTGCATTCTGTGATTGTACTGCCCTCTTGTGTGCGCCAGCCCAGTCACAGTTTGGTAGAACAATGGATGATGATGGTAGATGAGTTCACCTATCCTCGGTGACCTCCTCTGTGACCTCCACTGACCTCTGACATTCCTCTCTTGGCCCAGGTCACCTTTGAGGATGTGATAGCAGAGCCAGTGTCGGTGCGCAGTGGAGACAGGGTGTGGATGTGGAGTAACGCCCTGTTTGAGGTCACTAGGGTGTGGATCTACAGGATTGTCACAGTCCTGCTGGCTGTTCCAGTGTCCATCCTCTCTGGGCTCCTCTTTGCCATCCTCAGCTGCCTCCACATCTGGTGGGTCTGACGTCTCACAGCCTACTGGCTAACCCTGACCCAGGATGTGCACCACCAGCCAATGTGTCTCCGAGTTTTTTTCTCTTCTAGTTTCTAACAATGTGTTGTTCTCCCACCATGACAGGATGGTTAGCCCCTTCATTCAGAGTGTCCTCATAAGCACCAGCTGCCTGCAGGCGTGGTGGAGCATAGTCCTGGATGTCGCCGTGCGTCCCTTTCTCTCCAGCGCCGGCAAGTGCTGTGGAGGCATCAGTGTTCACCTGGCACGGGAATGAGAGGATCTCTGTCACATGTGGGACTAGGTTTGGGATGGTCCCCGATGCAGTCATGTGCTGTGTTGTCTGGCTGAGGGCCTCTGGGTGGCCTTACTGTAGGTCCGGGCTTGAGCCAGGATGTCTGAGAGCTTTCACTGACTGGACCTCTGAGCTCTGAACAGACTGGAGACTTGAAACAGTGTCTGATGATATACATACATTGGTAAATCATGGTGTGAGGTTAAATACCTACATTGGTATTACATGTAGCACCTTTATCAGAATTGCATGCCATTTGCATATTGCGTACTTGATGGACATGCTTGGTTCAGGTGCACTTCTGACATCTAGATTATTCTCTCAATGAAGACTCACTACAGTTCAGTACCAAAGTCATTAAAAACAACAACTGAAACATTAAAACATTACTGAAACTGTGCCAACTTTTATATCTTATAATCAGAATTTGAAAATGTTTTGTGATAGAAGAACAACCATTGGAATTAACATCTCAGAGATTCTATGAATATAGAGTTTTTGTACAGAGTTTATTGACATGGAACCCAAAAATCATCATCATAATGTGATACAGAGAGCAGGATAATACAGTTCATACAGCACGACTTCATCAATGTGTATGTATACAATGTGCACAGTATGTTATATATGATGAACTTCAAACACAGAGTGTGGGTCTGTGTTTCATTCCACTTGTCCTAAGGCCCTGGTTGGATACATCCAGGCCGTTCTCTGGACAAGAGAGCATCCACACACCATGAGGTGAGCGGGAGTTCATCCTGTACAGGTCTACGGTTCGTTTACTTAAGAAAAGCTGTTCATACTGCAGACTTTTAGCTCTGCTGTGGACCCATTGACATTCCATAGTGTACCAAGGCTCTTTGTAATAAATTTGTTGCAGGCGAATAGCCATATACCCATGTTATAGAAAACAGATGTGACTACAACACAGTACATATTACAATTTGAAACACTTTCTACAAAGTGTGTGTCACAAATCAACATAATAAATGTATTTATGCTCTTGCATTTACAGCTACATTGGTCTCTAAATTGTTATACAAGTAGCAACAATGCTGCGTCTAATTGTTTGTGTTACGTAAAATAAGAATTGAACGCCTTTAAAAGTTTATTGCCACAGTCATTCAACCTGTTACTGTAAAATGTTGAAGCTAATTTGGTAGGGTTGATTATTACTGCAGTGCAATCCTATGTGTGGACAGACTGCAGCTTCACAAACACAGTGCAGTAATTACGGTTGTGACTTAGCAGGATGGTGTGAGATACAACACAGTCTTGCGTCTCCATTTACAAGATTGTGTCGGGTTCCCATGTGAGCTACTGTATGGGGTGAAGACAAAGAATGGGTCAAATTGTGTGTTTGTATGATAGAGAAAGAGATAGCTAGATAGATAGACAGAGAGATCGAGAGAGAGAGAGAGAGAGAGAGACAGAGAGATCGAGAGAGAGAAAGAGACAGAGAAATAAAAGAGAGAGAGTGTCTATGCATGTGTGTGTGTGTAGATGTGAGCAGAAGCCCTTTGACAGGCTGGGACTGGCAGTAAGGCTGGCATTCCATGAGTGACATCACACCGAGTGTAGCCTCAGACGCCTGCACGCAGCCCCTCCCTGTCCCACTGCCCATTGTGACTGGCTCTGCTCCTTTCAGACACAGGCCAGCCGAGACTGAACCCCCACTCTCCTTTCACCAGCAACACCAAGGACCAGCCACCCGGCCCTGCCCGAACCCTCCACCCTCCTGCAGCCTTCACCATGGCTGAGATCAACCACAATCAGGAGCAGAAGTTCCGGAGAGACAGCCACACCAAGGAGATAGACCTTATCAACAGAGACCCACAAAAGATCAATGAGGACATAGTGAAGGTGCAGTACTGTGTGTGTGCAGTGTTCAATTGAAACTAATACAAAACCTGTTCAAGTATGCTACAGAGCAGCTTGAAGACCATCTTTTGTGTGCTTCTCGTATCAAAATGTATTAAAATAGCTGTCTAGCTTCAGTGCATTACAGAAGGTTGGCTAAAGATACCAGGTCTATTTCTAGGCATAGAAAAGGGTGTGCTATACATATGGACTATAAGAGAACCTCTCCGTATATTTAGTTTGAAATAATCTTGTATTAATTGATCTGTAAAGTATTATTTTCAATCTACTTGATCTGTCTATTATAGCAGGTTTATAGAAAGCAAACACTGAACAAACTGAGAATACCAGTGCAACTATTTGTGAATGGACCCCTTTGAACAAATACTGTATACTCAGCTCCAGTCTGCTTCTGGTGGTGTTTTACAAATACAGCTTGGCCTTTAACAAGGTATAGTTGCAATCCCAGGGCCTTTTAATTCTATAAAAACATTTACCCAAACACTTAAAGTTGCAATTACAGTTAAACTGATATTTCAGAGAGGCCAGCCTAGAAGTCTTACATTAACTCATGTGAAACTGAGTAAAAAAAGTGTGTGTCAAGTGTGTGCCTGCTGATGGCGTACTCCCTGCCTGATGGCCTACTCCCTGCCTGCTGTTGCAGGTAGACTTTGAGGATGTGATCGCCGAGCCAGATGGCACCCACAGTGTGGACGGGGTGTGGAAGGCCAGCTACACCACCTTCACCGTCTCCAAATACTGGTGCTACCGCATCCTGTCTGCCGTTTTGGGCATCCCTGTGGCTCTACTCTGGGGATTCCTGTTCGCATGCCTGTCCTTCTGCCATATATGGGCCGTCATGCCCTGTGTCAAGAGCTGTCTGATCGAGTCCCAGTGTTTCAGCCGTATCTACTCGCTAGCTGTGCACACCTTCTGTGATCCTCTGTTTCAAGCTCTGGGGAAGGTCTTCAGCAATGTCAGGGTGGTCTTAAGCAAAGAGGTGTAAGACTGCCCCGTGGCACACTGTAGGTGTAGCAGGATTGGTCCTAACCTGGGTCTGACCTTCTGGAAATATCAACGCTTCACTAAACAAACACTGATGACAAGAGAAACATTTGTGTATTCTGTGGTTGAAGCTTGGTAACAAATTGCCTTAGAGCAAAACCTGCAGTCAACAAGACCTTACTCGGTAACGTGTCTTGTTTGTTTTTACTGCATTTATTAAATGTCTATTGATAGTTATGCCATTCCGGACACTTTGTTTTCTACTCCTGACGGTCACAAAATAAATGGATTTTGTAATGTTTGTGTTTCAGTGGTACTTATGAAGGTTGACACTCAAATAAACAAATGACTGTTGTACTTCTCTGCATAATGGTATGGGAATCTAACTTCATCCACATAAACAGAATTTGTAATTGATTGGAAAACTCCTCCCTATAAGACTTCAGGGTGAGCTCAGTCATGTTGCCAACATAAATAAACAAGCATATCGCTGTTACTAGATGTATCTTGGTATGTGTGACTGACATGGAAATATCAGATATGGTAGTCAATAGGACTCCCAACGTGATTAGCCAGGTGTCTCCATAATGTGTAGCAGAGAAGACGCCAAGTTTGTGAAGTTCCACCCAGTAATATATCAACAAAGCATGAGGAATGCTGTTATCTGATTCTTTTGCATACACAGAGCTAATCCACATGATAACAGTGTCATTACTGTATGAATAGAGGTATAAACACGCAGGGGGTATCTGAGAGGAAAAACCTCCAACAGCCTCTCTGATTATGTATTTCCACCTTTGGCCACTAGGTGGAACCATCTGGATGATTGTTAGGCTCTTCACAACTCTGATATTGCTGGTAGATGAGCACCCACAGGAGTCAGGACAAGAAGAATGTAAATGATGCTGCTCCTTGTCAAACAAACTTATTTATATACAAAATATTTCTTCTGTAATCCATACATTTATTAGGTTCCATAGAAACAGCTGGAAATAGTACAAGGTGACTGTCCACAGATGACTATACCACAACATGAGGACAGCAAATTACTGATATATATTATAAATACTGTATATATATACACATATAGTATATTAATAAAGTTATTGTGTATTTATCACTGTTAAATGATTCACATACATGCATTTTTCTAGTGTACCATCCCTTACAGCACAAATACATACACAGAAAAGCATTTTTATTGCATAAGTAATGCAACATTTATGGTGATGTAGCATTTCAAAAGCTAGTAAGCATGCTATTTACAAAATCGAAACCAATAATATTATATTATAAACACTGCTTAAAATGCCTTT
This sequence comes from Osmerus mordax, assembly GCF_038355195.1. Classification (NCBI taxonomy): domain Eukaryota; kingdom Metazoa; phylum Chordata; class Actinopteri; order Osmeriformes; family Osmeridae; genus Osmerus; species Osmerus mordax. The sequence goes on from NC_090050.1 coordinate 18,959,754, forward strand.
CCTTCTAAAAGCAGTCATGTTATCTGTGTAGATCAGTATGACTTCACATGCTTGACATTTCCATTCCTTCTTCATTCATTTAGTCTCAGTTGAAAGCAGACAAGAGTGGGCTTTGACATGAGTCACAGTATACATCTATAGTATATATCAAGGGTTTGTCTTTATGAAAAATATGGATACAGGCAAGTTACAACAAATGATCATAGATTGTATTTTTAATGTAATTTTCATAATTGGGTTCATAGAATATTCTTTGAAATTAAATGAAAGAAAAATTGCTGGATTTACTAACCTACCAAAATATGAATGTGAAAGTTTCCTAGGGAAACATATTGTTAAAATAGTCACAGAGTGTGACAGAAATGTTTCAGGACATATTGTAATCTGTACAGTGAAAAGACTGACTGGATGAAAGGTGAGTCTTAGTCATCTTATTAAATGTTCTCACAAGATTGGGTTCTCTCCTATGTTCAGTCAACTATATCTTGGCTACCCCATTCCTGCACTTACAATAGCAGTCACACTCATCTGTGATGGTCTTCCCACTTAGATGCTTCCCAATGGAAATACAGTCTTTGTAAGGGACAGTTAGTACTTGTAGTACTTGTCAAATGTATTTGAAAGGTATTTTTCGATGAAGAGGGTTATCTGGCTCTCAGACGTCACTTACAAGACTTTCCAACATCCTTGGCAATTATGGGTGGCTTTCAAGATCCAGCTGGATACATGACCTCCCAAAATACCTGGCTCCTACGGCTGAATGTACTGTATCTATTACATTTTCAATTTGTATATCTTTCAGGATGTCTGCACAAGAGAAGCAGGCTCATTCTTGCTGGGTATCTGTCTAACAGTAGCAGTGCATCACTGGCCCCTTCTTGAAAGCTATAACCTGGCCCCTACTTGCCGAAGGTCTATGTAAGGGACTCAGGGCATCATTGGCCCCTATGTGTTAGAGGTCTGAGTGAAGCTCCTCTGGCTGCTGGTGTTCTTGATGACAAAGGTAGAAGAGGTGCTCTTTCTCGTGGTCTGGTGCTCCGAGCCACACTGGGGGGCCTTCAGGTATTGGCTGGAGCAGCAGACCAAGCATCGAACCAGGTCATGGAACAGGTGACCAGCAAAGAACATGTAGATCCAGGGGTTACAGCAGCTGTTCAGACTGCCCAGCAGCATAGCAATGATAAAAGCCATGTCTAGAGAGACAGAGGAGAACATGTTATGGAATATGGGTCTTGCTATGCATAACTTTATATACAAAATTGATGGCATTAACAAATGTACAAGTGTTGTGGAATGAATTATGTTTTTCAACAGGACATTGTTTTTGTAGCTCCTCATAGGAAGCTGTTTTAGAACAGAGCTTGTAATTCACAACAAGTCTAGAGATTTTTAAATATTTGATTCTCGTTAAAGTATTTAATTACTTGGAAGAATGTTTTTCCCAAGTCAAAGTGCAATTATTGTCACTTTAATAGACATTCATGATCTGCTATCATCATCATCATATCATTGCTGCTGTTATTCATCAGATGGAAACTAGTGGAGTCTGATTCCACATAAATCTAAAAACATTCACTGTGTCTGAGCTGAGGCTGTTACTAATCATAAACAGATTTCTGGGTGTTACAAATGCAATTTGTCAGTAATAACAAAGTGCATATGGATTGCACCCAAAATCCAAATTACAGAGCGAACCATTTGTTGTAAAAGTTCATAACATTTAAATAATTTGATTCAAATCCTTTAAACTCAATCACTTGATAAATGTCATTGCAATCAGACATTACTGTTTTGTATTGGTCGCGAATTAGACCTCATCGGTTCAGCATGCAACTATCACTTTTTCTTATTGCTAAGATACTTTTATTGTAATAAAACCGAGAACTGGCACTAGATCTCCATCATAAGCTAACAAGCACAATGTTATTCTTTATTTGCAAACCAGAAAGTCATTCTCACATTGCTTTCACACAAACTGCAAATGCTTGGCACAAATTTTGAACATTTAGGTCTCACTGATACAAGTTACAGTACTACCATACCTATGAACCTATTCTGTGTGCACAACTTCTTTGGACAATTGTATGATACAAAAACTTTTCGTTCCTTATTCTATTCTCTGTTCTTTTATGTTACAGCATATCCGAATATGATAATGTGATATGGTATATGATACTGTAATTATAGCATCAACAAATGGCTCATAAAAAAGGTTGAAGTGTGTTGATATATTGATACAGTAGCTTGTATTTATTTGAAATTGGGGGATGATTGAATACAAAACCTTGTCATTAGATGTCAAGTTGAATGTTTTGATGAGGGTAAAGTAGCTGATATTGTGACATGTATTTTTTGTTTTTGAGTCTGTGCTCAAGTTTGCGGGTACGTGCATGTGTTTTGAAATAGTGAAGTCTGTTTGTGCTCTAGCAATCCAGAAAACTGGGATAGAGGCTGTTATGCTTTAAAAACTAACCTATCTCAAGGGCTCCCAAGCAGTGAGATAGTTTATATAACCAAATGATGTAGGAAACAGAAATAGATTAAACATTTAGAGGACAAAAAAGAGCAATTCTCTTTTAAGCCTTCTAGCCTTGATGAGTTCTTCTATTATTGAAAACGGTCATAATCTGAGTATTTTAGACATCATCAGCATTTACTCTACATGTTTTCCTGTTTCTCAGTCAGTAATAAACCTTGACCTGTGGTAAAATAAATTGGTTATGGGAGCTGTAAACGTTTGCAAGCAATAAGTAAATATTAATCATTTAGAAAAATGCTATTAGGAAAGTACTTAGATAACTAATTTGAAGTTGCTCTTCCATGCAGTTAATTATGATTGAATAATGCTGCCTTTTTAAAAACACTAACTGATTAGGTTTCAGAATGTTTGTTATCAACAGTAAACTTTCAAACTGCATAATTTGCACTTTGAAACAGATAATTGTTAGTTAACATTTTTTAATAGGGCTCAACAAGGGCCCTGTCCTCCTGGAATTTATATATGGAAATTGAAAACCTTCCAAACAGACTATTTTAAAGACTATACTAAGTATACTGTCTCTGTACATTATTTAAAGGGCAGGGGTGATTTGAGGGTCTCTTTCCTCTCTATTCTGTGGACGCCTGATCTTCTACTAAGCAAGAGTGAAGATTTTTTTTATGCTGTCAGAATTGCCAAAATGTTCCTACGCTTCCTGGTTGATTTGAAAGGTTCTTCTTCGTGTCCAAAAAGGTGGAATAACATCAACCAGACTCGAAAGACAAACTGGTTATGAAAAAACAAAACCTAGTCTTAAATACGAGATTGAAATCTACTTGACAGAACTAATGCGTATTAAGAGGAGCTTGTCTTTGCACTTGAGAGTTCAAAAGGCTGGATCATATTAGCAGCCGCATGCCAATTAAATCACCTTGGTTACACATACATTAAAAGTCATTTTCTGACCATGTACTAATCATGCATGATCTTTTTTTAGTATGCCAAATAATGTGTTCTCAGCGCTTGTGCCTTCCAGTATAATTGCCTCAATTTGTGTCCTTGAGTCTCTGTTTTAATTAGGAATCAAGCCAATCAACTGTGTGAAACATGCTTCCAGGATTTAGATAACAGATTGTTGTGTGTGTCATTGTGCGTGACAGAGTGTCTGCTGAGGCTATGAACCCTCGCAGACAACAGACCTTATATAATAAAGAGTGCTGCCACTCAGGTGCATGAGAAGCAATTAACGAAGTTGGATTACCTCATGTCGCTTTCTCACTGTCCGCCACATAAATCACACATGGAACAACAGAATCCCTCTACACATTAGTAAACCTGACATTCACTTCGAGCCAAGCTGACAAATAGGTGTGCAGTGACGGCTTAGACAGAAAGCTGTGGAATTCATTACCAGACACTGCATCATTCAAATGGCTCTGCTTTAGGATAGAGAAAGCCCTTATCTAATGTGTTGTTGAGAATAAACGATTTGGATACAGTATACAGATTGGTTTGTTGAGAGATACTGTACAAATAAGCCATTTAAACCTTCCTGTTTACTGTAAATAGATCTTGGAGAAATAAATCTGATAATTTTGGGGAAATCATTAAAACATTGTTACACCCAGACATGACGTCTCAAAAGATGATTTCTAACTTTACCATGTCAGACTTTGACTCTCTTACTTTAAGTGTGCCAGTGAAATATAGCTCATTGGCTGGCTAACCTCTGGAACAGTAGTTGAGATTTCCCTTTCGAGGCAAACTCTTGAGATAACAGAAGAAAACTATGTTATTTCAGGGAAATTACACACATCAGCCTTCAACCCTTTGAGACCTCATGTGAAGAAAGGAACACTTTGATGTCTAGGCTTGCATACATTCTCTAGCGCCTTGACTTTGAAATGCATTGTTGCATTAGAACTTTGCCATCTTTTCACTAATTTAGTTACTACTTTGTGGGTTTAAACAGCATAGCCTAGAGTATCTTAATGAAGCTTAAATGTTTGTCTGAATATTATTATATAACTGTATTTTTGTGTCTAGAAGAGATAAACCTGATCGGACGTAAACGGATAACAGAAGGCACGGTGTACGTGCCTTCTGTTGCTGGGTAGGCCTGTGAACGTCAATATGATTTTTAACAATTTACATTTTGAGATAGTTCAGATAGACCTACATTTAAAAAAACTATAGGCTGAAAATTGCGGTACTACATGAATCTTTACCAACCTGTATCAAATTACTCTAGTTGGCTACACGCTGGAAACTAAACATTTAACCAATATCTGAAGGAACCTTTTTCAGTTTAGCAACAGGGACAACTGAGTTACCCATTTCGATGTATGCTCTATTATCGCAGCTTCTTATATATTATGTCATCTTTCAAACGCATCGTATGATGTAAACGGCCATTGAAAATAATCCACATTTGAAGTGCTTTAGCCTACATGAATTTAACTGCATGCCACACAGCTACAAACAAATTGTACCTTCTCTGGGCGCAGCTGGATCCCATGCTGACCACATTTGTACGAAGAAAAAGGGAGTCCAGCAGACAATGTATGCAAGGACTATTACAAACGTCATTTTGACGGTTCGAATCTTGGCCTTTGAAATTAGCCTCACGCTACTCACACGAGAGAGAGCCACACTCTTGGATGCCCTTGGTGTAAGCGACATAGACTGCTCTCGACGAGTTTTTAACTTAAAATTTTGCCATATTTTAAAACTTATCAGGCCATAGCAAACACTCAAAATTGCCACTGGGATGATGTATATTGTCAGACTAATCCAGGTGACATATGCCTTGTGTCCCCAGGGTTGCACGAAATCCCCCCAACAGTCATAGACTCCATTGCCAACTTCCTTTAGGGAAAAAATGTATACTTGAGGGGTACTAAATATGAGACTTAGCATCCAAGACGTAATCACATAGAAACAGTCCTTTCTCTTGTGTAAAGATCGAAGAGGTTGGCATATAGCTAAGCACCTGTCAATGGACATTAAAACTAGCATGTAAGTTGAAGCAAACATGCCGACCACTTGTACATATTTTACTAGCCGACACAACAAGTCTGGTCCATAAAAACGGAACGTGATATCCCAAATTAGTTGCGGGAGGACTTGAAAAATAGCGACCACCAGATCTGCGATGCTAAGGTGCTTCATGAAGTAGTACATCCGAGAGTGGCTATGCTTGCTGGTGTGGATAGCCAAGAGGACGCAGATGTTGCCGGCTAGTGCGAGCAGCAGAATCAAGACGAGAACGGTCACTTCCACTTTGGCCACTTCCTCATTTCGTTTTAAGGGGTTCATCGTTTTGTTTCCAAGACCAGTCTCGTTTTTACTACTCGAATTGCTCCAGGAGTCATTCATCGCCCAAAAGTCTCGGTCACTGGGAAGATTCTCCATCATGCGTAAAAGTGTCAATTTGGCGAGACCAGAACACCGGTCAAGCTATCCAGAGCCCAGCAAGCTGCTTCCAGTAGTGGAAATGGTCTGGTTGACTGTAAGCTGAACTTCACATTTTTTTTCACACAAGTTGGATATTTGCATTGGTACTTTTACGCGCAGCCTTCTCTGCTTTAGAGAAGCAAAATAAACTGAAGCGGTGTAGGGTAATTTGAAGGAAAAAAAGTTAAAGTTGGAGAATATCACGCACTGCGCAAATATTATTTTCACGGTTGATCATCCTAACCGCAACTACAGAATCAACATACCTTCTATTGAAAAAGTTTGATAAATTGAACTGAGCACCTAAACAGTGCAGCCGTCGCGGGATGCCGTGTAGAGTCAGTGAAGTCTGGCGCAGTGGTTCAGCACTGTGAGCCAAGTTGAGCAAGCAGCGACCCTCCCTTCCTGCCCGCGCACAATTTGTCCCGTATCCTCTACCGCTGTCTCCAGACTAAACGTCTGTCTCTAGATGGCTGTCGTCCTTAACAGCTCCTGACGTCCATTTATCCACACAAATGGTTTCGTCATCCAGATCTGTTTACAGAAATAAAATGTATCGAATACACAGATCTCCAGCATTAATTAACCGCTAAACTTGGGAGGTTGGGGTATATTTATGGTGCTTTGACTTAATAATAATAATTTAAAAAGACAACAGTAAATTGGAAAATGCAACCTGTTTCTACAGTTTTCTCAACCTAAGTCAACCCCGTTTCTAACTTTTTTCCATACTTGTTTAACAAATAAATAGAAACATAAAGCACATATTTATTTGGTGTAATTCTGCTATTGGAGTGGGTCTAAAGCACTTCAAAGAAATGATTTGAAATGGATTGTCCCAACGTGACAATTGGAGGATATGCCCACTTCCGAGCTACATGCCCTGCTACTATTTCCACCAACTGTGGCATTCAAACAGGTTTCAACAACATTTCTAAGGCATCCCATTGCTTTGTATTTTTTGGTTTGGTTGATAATGAACACCAGTGAGGAAGCAGATAAGAGTGCTTGTGTCAGTGTTGTCAAGCTAATGCTATAACCACCACTTGAGATCAGGTGCTAATTTAGTGTTGTGCGGCAGGTCATGGGAAGGTTGATTACTCTGTCTGGGAGAAAAGAGAGCCATTAGGCTGCTTGTGTCGTGGTGAGGCCTGCTGAATGCCACCTTAACAGGGCAGGAGATCACCACTATTTATCACAGCGCTCACAGATGAAGTGAGATTGTTATCAGTGAGAGTGATTATCTTCTGGGTTTTCATGTCAGCCATATTCAGTCCTTTGCAAGTTAATATCACAAAGTAATCCTAGATCCTCATTATCCAGTGATGTTCTGTGGCCAGTCTTATCTGGCCAGTCCTACAAGTTCTGTGCAGTCCTTTTTCCTGTCAACATGCAGATTTGTGAGATCACACTGTAAGTCTTACACAGATAGCACAAAAGGTGACTGAATGCTGAGTGGAAAGAAACAATGTCAGAGATGATGCTGCCACCTTACTGTAGTTACTGTAGACACAGGGTGTGTCTGTAGTTTTTGTACTTTTGTATTTTTTTGCATTATTTGCTGTTTTAAAATGCACCGTCTACTCAGAACTCTGTTATAACCATCTTCACAAAGTGTTTTGTTACCGTGGACGCCGATAAAAAGGTTGAAAGTAAGACCGGTGAAAGCCTGATGTGCTGACACTCGATTCTCACATTGTAAGAAGCCACTTAGCAGAGTATTGCAACTCACTGCCAGATGAAAGCAGAAAACATGGACGTAACTCCATTTACGCCATTGTCGCTCTGCTCAATTAATCTGTATGTCTCTGAGAGGAAATCTCCACACACTCAAAAGGGTTCACCACAGAACCATTTGTAATAGTAGAAAACTCTGAAGAAGGTTCCAGGTGTGCCTGATTTCAATTTAAGAACTGAAAGGGTTTTACGTGGAACTGTAAGGTTTTAAATGTGATATTTCTCACATGGTAATACTGATATAGAAAAAGGTGCCACAGTATGAATAATAATGATTTGTGTGCAGGTGATTTACAATAATAAATGATGTTATATTAGAACATAATTTTTTTGTTTGTTATTCTTGTTACCGTAAATATAATTCCTCTGACTGACAAAACCTTCATACAGTTTTAGAAGTATAACAAGAGACGGAGCTGGTAGTTTGAGTGTGGATGTCTGTTGCAGGCAGAGGGGGTCTTTTCCTGAGGTTTCCCGGGTGGAAACGTGAGGGGCGTGGATGTCAATGGTCAGACCATCTGGGGTTTGGATCACATGCTCATTGAAAGGAATGCCATGTTTTAAAGGTCAAATTCCTCTTTTCTATGCTTCAGATGTTGAATCTAACTATCTCAAACAGCAGCATCAACATTACTTCCATCATAGAATGTAATACTGTAGGTGCCAATCACTCTTCTAAAGATGAGGATTCAAATCACATTCAAAGACCAATATTTATGCACACCTCTTGAAGTGAAGAGCATTCATCCACAAACACAATTTTCAATCTACGTGGTCATCTCTTTATATATTGTTTGAAACATACAAAATGGTAAAGGTGAGCATTATTTTACAGTAATACCTTTGAACTTCAGTACCAGTAATTTGTAAAAAAAAAAAATGCTTTAATCTCTGTCACACATTGCACTGATTAAACCGTGCGCATGTGCACAACTTTCTGAATTCTGGTTTTGCCTTGCATCCTCTTTTGGTCTCGTTCTTGTGTGATTTATTTGTTCTCTCTCCAATTACAATTTTCTGAGCATTCATTAGAGCTTCTGTTCTGTGAAACTGCCTTGTTGTCCTTGGTATCCCAGTCTTATTTCCTTAATCAAAGAGATGCATGAATATGTTGATCTGTTCTCTGAAGACTTTGATACGGTGCGAATGCAGAATAAATCACAGGATCTTATTGGGATATCGTATATATTTTTCTCAGTAAAAAATAGTTTTTGTCCCCTATAAACATGTTGTGTAAGTTAATAAGGCCCTAGGAGAGCAACATAGACAGCTCAGCGGAATGTCAAATTAATATTTTTGCAGCGGCCCACTACTTTCCAGCAGAATTATGTTACAGAAATCCTCTTCCACCCAATCACCTTCAAGGGCTCTCCTCCTTGGCTTATTTTCTGAAACTTTTTGCATTAGACACACATATTAAAACAATTGGCAGAAATACATGATTAAATAGGATACATTTTAACAGATGGAATATTTACCACACTTAAACAAATGTATCTGAAATTCCACTGAGATAGACAAAAACATGATATTGTTTGTTAGATTAGATGTCAATACTGCTCAATGTAACATGGCTAATGTATGTCCCAGAAGCTTTATATTAACATTTTAAGTCGAGGGAGCATGAGATTAATCGGATTTGGAACGATTGGCCTCAACAGTATTTCATAAAAAACATCTTGAAGGATATGTGAGTGCATGCGTGTGTGTGCATGCATGTGTGTGTGTGTGCATGTGTGTGTGTGTGTGTGTGTATGCATGTGTGTGTGTGTTTGCTTGTTGCCATGCCTAGAAGGAGGAAAGTCTGAAGGCGGAGGATGAAGACCAGACAGAATACAGGGTAGATATTAAATTAAGTAATTGACAAATTATATGGAAAAAAAGAAAAGGTGAAATTGGACCCCTACTTTTGTCTTTGTGACATCTCAAACTGGGTTGGCTGATTTAGCAACAAATCTTAAAATGTCCTTGGGTGAGGTTGTTTGTTGCCTCAGCAACACACCTGCATCACTGCTATGAAGAGAAAGTGGCTCAACTAGTTTAAAGATCATTAGTGTCTGTTAGATATGAACATGATAGCAGGGTAGCATATGGCCATCCATTTCTTTCTGCTGCACTTTGGTTAGGTAAACACCTTTATGCTTGCTTCTGTCCTGAATGAAGTCTCAAGCTAAGCAGGTGTAACAGTTATGTTCTGCTCTTCCAGTTCATTGTGTTTGAGTAGTACAATCCTTATCACAGGATCACTGCATCTCAAGTCTGTGCTCTACATTTTATTGATCTTATTTTGGACACAATGTATGTGAATGAACATACTTTCTGTCCATTTCTGCTGCACGCACAGCAATACAATGCAATGGATCTTCACAAGGATCCACACAAAACAGAGAGGCAGTGTAAGTGTCTCTTTGGCATGATTTGGAGGGATGTGAAAGCATTACTATCTCAGTGGCACAGGGCGAAGCCAAGAGGAGCTAGATATTGAGCACTGTATCAAACCTACCAAACCAGTAGAGACTTCAGCACTGATCAGTGAGCCCACAGGACTGACGCAGAGGGGCCAACCCTGGTCTTCTGATCACATGCTGCTGCCCTGTCTGTGGGAACTGTCCCCAGTGGACCCCTGGCTCCATGATCATGAGAATGCCTGGAGAAGACAGCCCCTTTCCTTTTAGCCTGTTCCAGCACCTGCCTGGCCAGACCAGGGTGATTTCCACTCCCACCCTCCTCCTTATCAGTTGGCTGTGAAGCAAGGCCGTAGCCATGGAGTCAACATTGGGGGGTCCGAAATCAGCTGGGGAGTCTGAGGGTCCTCCCCCTGAAAACTTTTTTCGTTTAGTTATGAATATGATTACATTTTTTATGATAATTTCGGACAGCGTACGTGGTTGCCTGTCGTAGCGTAGCACATTCATATTTTATTTTTATTTTTATATCAATATATTGGGGACATTTTGACCAGATTTGAATATCGGGGGGGGGGGGGGGGGGGGGGATGTGTGGCTGTAATTATGATTACGGCCCTGCTGTGAAGAGAGGTCGACGAGGTTCCAAATGTCAGCTTCTCATACTGTGCATCATAGCTCATGAAACGTTTTGTAATACATATAATATTAAAGGTGTAATCAATAAACAGGATTATTGTAAAGGAAGAGTGTAAAAGTCAAATAATGCATTTCTCAAACTTGCTTTAAAATCATTGGTGTAGGATGATGTTCAGTCTAATGAATCACTAGGTCATCATGAGGAGAGAGCATCTGCCTTTCCCATGAGGTTGAATGTGGTGTTATCATTCCATTAGACCCCTAATCCCTCAGAAAGCCACGTCAACACATGAATCCTTATTTTACTTTTCAGTCATAATATCTCATTGATACAGTATTTCCTGTGTGTTTCAGTGACCCTGAACACACTCCAATTGGTAAAGTAACAGATTTGGTGTGGAAAAAAAGCAACGCTGCATGCACATCCTGACTGTGTTTAAATGAGACTTGGTTTCACTCTTTGGCAGAGACGGTGGTCCACTCCTCCATGTTGAAATGACAACCTACTTATCATTACAACCAGGCGTTTGAGACAAGAGGAAAGTCTTGACAATTATAACTTGTCAATCATAAGCCCAGTCTGCCTGGATTCCTGAATGCTTCCCCCACACATTCCTGAAGCAGACCCATGGATGAGCATGCTGTACTGTAATAGGCAAACAGGCGGAGGTGGAAGGCGATTAGGAATAATATTGTCTTCCCCTTTACCGTAATTGAGGAGTGAATTGTAATATAATTTTGATTATTAAAAAAAAGTTTAACAAAAATAAATCTACAAATTTAACGTTTACTGAATCCATCCCAACAAGACAAGGTGGTTCACTTAGTCTAAAGTCCTCTCCTTTCATACGTACCTCATGCCCTTTGTCCAAGGCTCAGTTGGGTTCTGTATTTCTGTAATAACCTACATGCTGCTAACCTGTGTACCCTCAACAAGAATGACACAACCTGCATTACACACTCTGACTAAACATCCTTTTATTTCAACAACAAAACTTGTTGATGCCCAGAGTCTCAGAGCCATATAATGCATTACTGTAGCAATGGAAACCCCCAGTCTGATGGATAGCCTTGGACCGCTCCAACTGTTTCAGACTTGTCTCTGAACAAGAGCCATTAGCCAAATCCTGTTTATTATTCCATGAACCAGCCAAGCACACGTTATTTTGGTCATAATAAACAACTGTGAGATGGGTGAAAACTGCCCTTCACACATTGAACAAATAACCCATCTGTGAGACGCATTGAAAGTGGAAATTAGCAGGGATGTTGGGTTCTGTCTGCCAGAAACTGGGAGTGTGTTTTTCAAACCAGAGGAAGATTGCAATGCAGAAGTGTGTGAAGTTTGAAAGCACAGTTCAAATCATAAGTGCCTATGTACCAGGGATTTCAAATCCTTTTAACCAAGTCTCCACTTAAGGAATGGGGGGATTTGAGGTGGGTCAATGATGGATTAGAGGAGAGTGGAAACCTCAAAATGTTTCACCAAAGCTTTGACAAAGTGCCCCTGTGAAACCTTGGACATTGTTGGTTTGTATTTGTGTGTTGGGTGTCTTTGTGAGTTATGCAGTGACATGACTGATCAACTGTGCTATATGGCTTTCATTACAAACATCCTTGGTTTGTTTTCTTGTTAATGTTCTTCTCATCTTCCTGGTAATCGTCCTAACAACCAGCTACTATTACAAACAACCCGTTTTCACATGTTGACAGTGGTTTTTCTTTCCCTGTATACGTTGGATGTCAACTCCTGGTAGACATTTGTTTTGGAGAACCCTTTAATGCTGGATCACGTGTCATGATTTTGTATGCACAATTACATCTTATTATTCTATAATCTATAACAAAGCTTGATACCGTTATTCATTATGTGATATGGAACTTTGTTTTCAGAGGTTAGAGGTTGCCAGTTTTTGTGACAGCCCTCTCCTGGGGAGTTGTAACTGCATCCTTGTCTGTCACCCTGTGAGTAGTTTGGCCTTGCTGTGTCCCAGAGACTGACTGGGCGGGACAGAGAGGCATACAGGGGCAGATCTGCTTCTGCTATTCACAGTCTGTCTTAGGCCTTTGGTCATAAACCACAACCACTCCATGAGTTTATTGTTCTATCCAGCATGGTGTCCTCAACAGCTTTGTCTAGTTGGTGATGGGCTATGACTTCCTGGGTCCTGTTATAGTACGGTACACACATTTGGAAATGCAGGTCTCTTTGCAGCTTGCATGCAAATGCCCTCTCTTTGACATGTATTGTACATGACATGAACATTATTGAGTGTTCATTTCACTGGATTCAGATGCAGAAGTTAACTGCTAGTCTCTCCTGGACTTGTTCTACTGTGTACCTGTTGTATTTTCATTGTATTGTTAAATACTGATTCTACTTATCTACACATGAGGACACTTGTCTTTAGATACAAGTCATCTCAAAAACAGTAACTACCGTAGTTGGAGTCATTATGAATGTTGGATAAATACCAAAAAGTTATATCCTGACTTAAATTGAACAAAAAATCTCAGATCACCAGGCCATTTGATTGCCTATTTGATGATAGGGATCAAATGTCAATGATTAAAGTCTCTCATAGCAAGATGATAAATTATTTAAGCGCATTGATTGAAAGTGTTCCAATCACAAATCCTTCCCACACATCTTCAGACATGACTGATTACTTAGTGAGTTCTTGATTCCTGATTAACCATAATAATACATTCGTTTACGCTCCATTTAAAATGACAAAAGCCTCTTTTGTAAGTCTAATAGTATTGCAGATGAGATGAGCAGAAAACTATTAGTCATCGGAGGGATCAGAAGATGGGGAGACAGATGATGGAGGCACATAAAATGGAGGTTAGATCATGTGACCATACCCATCCATAGACTGCCTCAGGATGTGAAACACCAGTCTGATTGTCATGTTGAATGTTTTACCAGTCAGTGCTCGCTAGCGTTTTCTGCTGTGGTGCGCTGCGGAGGCAGCGTTGAGAAGAGGGACGCGATGCGGCTGAACAGGCTGGTGAAGAGAGCTTGTTCTGGGGTTACATTTACATTTATTCATTTAGCAGACGTTTTTATCCAAAGCGACTTCCAAGAGAGAGCTTTACAAAAGTGCATAGGTCAATGATCATGAACAACGAGATAGCCCCAAAAACATTGTGGGTAGCCAAAACATGAAGCATACATTTTTAAAAGCAAATAAGTGCCAATGGGAAGAAACATACGATCACGTAGTTAAACAAGTTACAATTAAACAACATGAACCTCAAAAGTGCAAGAGTGTACCTGTAGGAAAGCAAGCAACAATAATATAATTCAAAGCGAGTACAAGAAGTTAAATCAGTTACAGCTAACCAACAAGTCCCTCAATAAGAGTCACAGATTGATGAAGTATTTTGTCTCCTTGGCCATACAGCCTACACAGCAATGGAAGAAGTGGTATTGAATGTTTACCTGCATTCATAATACATGGATTTGACTGCTAGACCTTTCAGCTATTGGCTATGTCAAAAGGTAGGGAATAGAGCAGAGAAAGTGGGGTAAAGAGGAAAGCAGAGGTTACAGTTCCATGCTTCAGTCCATGTCTCTGTGACAGTGATTGCTTTGATGGGTGGCGTCCACACAAACCCTGCAGCATCAAGGCTAACGTGATCCAGTACTGCATGTGAGCCCTGACCCCCTCGCCACACACATGCTGCAGGTATGGAATCAGAGAGTGACTGCCGGTTTACACTGGTGCTGGGAGCAACTCCGGGCAGCTGGAGCAACAACACACTGATCTGTTTTCATTCTATCTCTGGGACCTCTTTCTCTATATACCCGTGACAGAATACAAGCCAAGGAGAATTGTATTGCACTTACATCATGGAACGTAAAGACAGTCACAACAAAATCATTTATTTTACAAATAAGATAACCGATTAGGTTACCTGGAGTTTCAAATGAGTTGATCCCAATAATAAAACAACAGGAAATGTACAATTTGCTGTGTGTGGGAGTACATTTGCTTTGGCAGCACATTGCTTTTGTAACAAATGGCCAGTAAGTTTATATGAAAGCATTACTTTTAGGTGACTACTGAAGTTGTGGTAACACAGTTTTCCTTCAATCTTTGCATGTCATCATAATTAATCGGTTTGTGGGGGAAGATAATATTTAATTAATTTACAAATGTGGAAGAAGAAATAAAAGATAGAAGAAGATAATTGGTCTTTACTTTCCACACTTCACGGCCAAATTGGAATTAAGTAATTGGTATACATTTTTCTGTGGGTAATTTGTGTTTTAATGCATTTCAATCATGCCCTGTTTTTATTAACAACTCTCACTTGAATTCAGTCTAGTTTGCACTATATTCATAAAAGAAATGAAGAAGACTCCTTTAGTAGGAGTTAATACTCACAAGAAGCATCATAGGATTTGAATGATGTTGCAGTCAACACTGGAACCATGTTCATATTTCTATTAAATTTGAACAGAATGCTGTTATGATGCATTACAGGTGTTGATAAATCCCCCTGGCTTCACCTTGCCCTGTGTTTGTGGCTGGCAACAAGCCATGCCCAACAAGCTACACCACCTCCATTTGGAACAGGTGTGGTGACATTCTCAGTGCCACACGCAGTTATCACAACAATGTGACTCATGGCAGGGCCCCCTGCCTGTGCAACCTTTGTATAATACTAAACATCCCTCTAAAAAATCCCAAACATTAGAGTATATTAATAGTTCTAGATATAATCCACCAGTAGGACATAGTGTGGAAGATATCTGGAGACTCCCAAACACGCATTGCTGAAAGGAAAAAGACTTGTAACACTTGTATGTATCTCTTCCACTCTTTATCTTTTGTTGTGAAGACTGTTCCTCAGTCCAAATGGACGTCATCATGGTATGGTATCTAATCACTGTTAAGTAAAACGTTGAAACACAGCCTCAAAATATGGACCTATTTGGGCTTGGATTGTGCTGAAAGCACACAGGATGAATAGCATGAAATGCATGTAATGAGCCCTATTTTAAGTGTTTCTACTTAACACAGGCACCTTGCTAATCCCACACAAGTGGGACTCAGTGTTAGTGTAGTTCAAGGGTAGGATTATCTACAAGGTATTAACTGTACCACTGAACACTTACAAGGAAAAGGTTTAATAACAACATTGTGTAGCTGGGAAAGGAGTCAATGACTGGCTTGATTAGCATTCTTTGGCCAAGTCCACCTTTTAAGATTCCGGTCCCAGAAGATGAAAGTGGGTCAGTCTTACGGGCTAACAACCACTGATCCGAGCTGTGCTCAGAGCTTTGCTCCCAGCAGGTTCCTCGGAGTGAACTCTAAAAATAACTTGCCAGAGTTGGTATCCAAGCAGTTAGAAAATACTTTTCAGAATATATTTCAAATGATGGGTTAAGGTGAAGCTCTCTTCTTCTACCCGGACTCAGACTGTGGAGGATGAATGTGCACTGATGGCAGATTATTCCCCTGATGTCATCCACCTCTTGGTAAACATCATAAAACAAACGGTTGTGCTTAATTGAAGCAACTGTATGTCAAAAGGGTAACATCAATCAGTCCAACCTGTGAGAGCATCCTTTCAATGGCCATTCAAGCAGGTGGGCTCTGGGGCTGGCGAGAAACCAAGGGCCAATCTTCAGCTCTCGCTAACAGCTGTGAAGCTCTCCCTATTTTTTAACAAGCAGCTTGGTCAAATTGCGCACATTCAAGATGATTATGGCACTGTTCTGTGTCCAGATTCACTTTGCATAAATCACACAGATCCATAGAGCTACATCAGCTGTGTGCCTCCCTCCAGCTCATTAGACATCGCATTTTCCTCAGAGGAGATTTGCTGCCACCTTTGTTTATCTGACTCACTCTGTCTGACTCATTAATGTATCTTGTAATGCATTACTGATAAAACATCTCATTATGAACACCTGGGCTTTATTTTTACATTGTGATTTTATTCATGTACGGAAGGCCTGGATATCCAAGTAAGAATCAAAAGAATGTCACAGCAAATCTTTGCAGCTCATCCATGATGGCTGTCAATTAAGAGGATTATGATGTGATAATCCCTCTGGATGTGTATGATTTAGACAACACAAAATTACTTTGATGTTGTTAACATTGGTCACACAATCTGTTCTTGCATCTGTGCAAAGAAGATGCACAAAATCCTTGAGAACACTCTTCCTGGTTAGTTTGGGATTTTAGCATCTAAACTTTCAATGTAGTTATTTATTCTTAATTTTACCAGAGAAGTTAATTGATCCTGCAGCCATTGCACAGCTATACAGTTAACAGCTAGAAACACACAAAGCTTGCATTAGCAGAATACATAAACTATCCAGCAGTATGGATGACATGTTTGTGTGACATATGATACTGCTCCGTTGGATGCAAAGACAATTCCTAATATGGCAGTAGCATAATCTTCTCCTACACATCTAGGAGAAAAGTCAGTCTGATCCTATCGTTCAAGAACAACACAAGAAACTACAACTGACTTTCACTTTAAGGTCTCACAATCCCTTCTCTGCCAACACATTCTTGATTAAAAAAATATTTTGACTGGAAAATTTAATTTACAGCATGCCTTGTGGAATTGGGTATCTGTTTGACAATCTCAAGCCTTGTTTTCATATGGTACACATTACATGGCCCATTTTGCATGACTCTACTCTTGCCTTATCTAGTTGTTGAAGCCATTTTATTTCTCTCTGTCTTTATCAAGCTCAATCAGAGAAGGTGTGAGGAGAAGTATTAATAACACTGTCCTCTGGTCCAAACCCACATACTGTAGAAACTTTGAAGTGTTGGTCAGAGAATAAAGAGAGTAGTAAGTCCTCATTTTGTTCAAAGTCTTTCAAGCTGATTTCATCATAGTGGCTACTATTCTTCATTTAGCTACATGAAATACTTAATTATTACCCCTGGGACTCTGTCATGGGATATTTTAATGACCCTTGATCTAATCCCCCTGAATGTATTTAACCATCCCTCTGTAAATAAGCATCTGTTTAGCTTGGTCACCATTATGTAACCAGACATCTGAAGAGATCATTACAAGGAACTTACAGAAAGCTGTACACAATTATTGTTCAGAACAATTTACTTACACCTTCATATTATATCCTAATTCCAGCCACAGCTTACATTTTGCAGTCAATGTTTTGTGTAAAATTAGAATTTTTACTTTGAGCAACATGATTGAGTAGGGCGGTATATGTGTGCTTTCCATTTACTTCCTTAATCATGAAATATTTACCCCCTGCATCCTTTTAATTTCACAGAGAATAAAGAGCATTACAGACTGGGATCAGGGTGAAGCAGCATTCACCCAGCAATAAGATGTCCGCCTTGGCTGGGTAATAGAGATGAGGGTGGGATACTGGGCAGGCCTGCCATGCTGCATTGATTTCCTTCTCAGGGGAGAGACTCTTGATTTGATTCTCATGGAACAGAGTGCTATGTGCAAGTAATCCAACCAACTCCGAAAACCAAACAAACTCACAGAAACATTTCTTTATTTTTGTTCTATAACCAGTGGAAGGGTAGATTGATGAAAACGTGTAAAATGTTATGTTGGTCAAAATATTGTCAATACCAACTCTAATCATCATTATGGCAACTGTGCACTATCTATGTACCATGTCAGTAATCAAAAGCCGTCATCTTATTTTTTCATGCTGAACCCAGAAGGACTGAAATTCTTCAAATAAATGTAGATTCAAAGCCTTACTTATAAATGCCTTACAGTAGCCTTTGAAAAGACAGCATAGATAGACCATGTGGAATTAATTAGCTGGATGGAGACAGGGCTCAAGATGTAAGACTTGCAGAGGATTGTCTTAGGTAATGTCTTGGTTAAAAAGTCAAATGTTACTTCTAAAAGTCACAATATTTCAAAAATGTTTAGTACAACTTCCATGTCTTTCACATTCTTGTGAAAACCAAAAGACAGACATATCCGATCTGACCAGAATTTTCACAGAGAAACCGTTCTTATTTAACCAGTTCTTTCTTCCCAGGTGATTCAGGGTGCCTTTATCTCAGTGTGAACTTTCTCTGTGTGCAGGGTGATATGACAGAAGCATTGGCAAACATACCAGAAGGTCAGTGTAGGCTTGAGCAATACATCATCATGACTTATACCACTGAAAATTGTTGGTATCGCTATATATCATTACACATCATTCCTCCTATCAGAAACATGTGTTGAGATTTTTTTTCCATATCTCTTTTTCTGTTTTGGCTTCTGTGCTTTTGACACCTCAATATATCAATAACATGAGAGTGATAGGGATGGAACAGAGGTAATGAGAAGTGTGACTTTCTCCATAGAGCAGTCATCTGAAAGGTACAGATGTGGCCTTTAAACAGCTCAAGGGAAATAACATCTCAAAACCCAAGTAAGATGCGGAGTATTCGATCAGAAACTAAATCTGTATTTATCAGTTTCAGGACATAAAACATTACACCAAGAACACCTCTCTAAACCATCACTGAACCTCCACCAACTACTATTAACTATGCTGGTTAGCACAACCATCTACTCTTTTGTTACCACAGACAAAAAACAAGAAAATTGGCATACACTGAATTGAACTCAATTTGAGTAAATTGATGTTGTCATTGCAGAACAGACAAAGATCTGTCTGTAATATGTTGTGTTATAACAGTAGGTAACACTCACACATCTCATTTAGTCTTTTTTCACAAACTGTTGAAATGCTTTAGTGAATAAGTGAAGGATGTGTGTACTTTTGCCATCTCTGCCCAGGACTCAACAACATAAAAATTGGCACATTTCACGTGGCAGGTTTGAAAAGGTCCCCCGTGACATTTAAACCAAAGGCAATGAATCAGGACCGACAGCACAGAAGACAAAGTAGCCCACATTTGATGGCTATTTGAGTACCATCAACATAACATGAAAAAAAAGATTGCCGACATTTAGAAGCTGCTGGAGTCTGATAACCATGTGCAGCGAGACCGTGACCACTGCGGTCACAAATCTTCACTGAAGTTTTGCAGTAGTCATAAAAGACATGCAGACATTCATACAAGGTCAACAATTTGCGAAGTGCTGATAAAAAATTTGAAAGGTAGAATGATCTGCCTAGACCAGCATTTATCTTACTTAGTTGAGTATACTATGTAATACCATCATTAGGTTACTCTAGCACACATCTAATGAGCGTAACAATAATTTTGAGGACTTCCGTCCTTAATGGATGGGATCTTCAGTAGTTTAATGGGAACTTGAGACTGAGGAAATGTTTTAGGACTTCCTTCATGTTTGACTAAGTGTTGACATTTTGTAACTGTTCATTGACTATTCACAATAACTTTGTTCATTATTTAAATGAACTAATTTAACTTTTTGTCAAAAGACATTGGTTTTCACATTAATTATCAGGTGACAAATTACATCCACATTAGCTAAAGTGCAGAAGTATGTATGTTCATCCTATAAATAACCAGAAAGTAAACAAATCAACAGACAATCAAAGACAGATGTAACCATGGCTTTGGTAGCAGGCAATTCATTTACATTTAGTCATTTAGCAGACGCTCTTTTCAAGAGCGACTTACAGTAAGTACAGGGACATTTCCCTGAGGCAAGTAGGGTGATGTGCCTTGCCCAAGGACACAACGTCATTTGGCACAGCCGGGAATCAAACTGGCAACCTTCAGATTACTAGCTCGATTCCCTAACCGCTCAGCCACCTGACTCCAATTCATATATTACCTCTTTCTATACAATTGAGACAACCATCAGAGAGCATGCTAAATGCTTGATCATATCTATAAGTACAAAAAGCACTGTAATTGTAACTCCTTTCACCAAAACAAGCTTTCCATAATCACTGATTTAAAAATGTCTTCCCTTAACGCCATGACAGTGTTCTACTCAATGTCTTGTCAGCACTCTTACACTATTTCAATCTTTTACTACAAACAACAAATGCAATTGTTTTTGAGAAATGCTTCTTTTAATTGTGCATTAAGTATTCCTGAAGGGTCCAGATCTACAACAGAGGGGTTAGGAGCCACAACAGTTAGGATGTCTGTGGGATGAGGAGTCTTTTCCCCAGGCTCACACAGAGACGTGTAATTGAAGGAATAGAGGCTTAGACTGCAACACTAACTGTGTCTACCAGATGCATGTCTAAGAGAATGAAATAAAAACCTAATTTTTCTTCTCCCCCTCCAGACAGTAACTTCTGAGATGTTCCAGTGCAACAATTCACAACCTGACAGGTTGGCCTCAATTGAAAGCAGACACATCCTAGAATCCTCTTTTCATCACTCATATAAGCTATGACCACACCATGATCTTTGTCTACCGGGAAGATTCTCACCAAGAATCTGTTCTTAAAAGGATCTTTGACTTAGAATTTTCCCCTGCATCAGCTACTGAGACTGTTGAGATGAAATGTGTACCGAGGTTAGTTCTCTGGGATCCCTGGGTCATCAAAGGCACGCATCATGGAAGTCCTGTGTACAGCCTCTGTGGTGTTTGCAGGCTCTTCACGTGTGTTAAGTATGTTAGTGTTGTAGCTGGATGCCCACAACCTCAGGACCTTCCACCATGACACAGGTGGACCAGTCCCCCAGAGGAGCTTGTGTGCAGTGTAGCAGGGGCCAGTGTAGCGTGCCCCAGCTTGGTCTATAGGTCATTAGTCGTGTCTTGCCTCTGGGCGACATGCATGTTGCTGATCAGCAGAGCTCTGAGTGAGCAGCCGATCTCTGAGTGAGCCTAATGCTCTCTGGACAGCATTAAAGGCTACAGATGACATTTCCGTTGCACAGTTTAAGGTTTGAGGCCATTTGAGGGGGATGGAGAAGGGGGAGGTAGAGAGCTCAGTTTTAGGGAAAACTTGAATTGTCACTCTCCAGACACTTTGGACAAGGGCTTTCAGGAGCAATAGAGAGTGACTTAGACGTTCACTCCGATCCATACTTTGACCTGTCATGTATGCTCATTAGTCCCGATCTGGACTTCCTCTTCTTTAGATCAATGCTGTCAGAAAGCTACTGGTCTACCCCTCCATTAGTTCCTGTTGGAACGCCTTGAGCACCAGTTCATTTGCGCTCTGGCAGACAGGAATGCCTCACTGGCATAAAGCCACAAAGTTAAATGAGGTGTTAAGTATCCAGTTTTATCTGGGATTATCTAGGCTCCAGGTGTGGTATGGAGTCAACCGGGTGCATGGAGAATGGCAGGGCCACGGATCGGAAAGTATGCCTTGAAAGGTTATCGCTTAACCCAACAAGAGGGAATACTAACGGTTTCTTCCAGGGCAGTTTCAGAAATACTTGAAATATCAGAAACAGTCAGTATACTAACTAGTGACAGTGTATATTCCTCCCTTCCTCACCTGACAGTAAACTCTTAAACAGTACATATGTTACAGGATGCAGGCATCTGTTCTCAATTGTTCTTAGCTCATAAATGAGTCTCTTGATAAGAAAGGAATCCTCCAAAGAAATCATCTTGTTTAGACTGAACATATTGTGAGATCTGTGAATGCATGACAAGTGAGAGAAGTATCAGTGGAATTAAGCACTTACAGAGATTTACAGGTCTAAGTTTTTTCATGAGCCGTAAAAGTACCAAATATCACTGTCCTAAATGACGCTAGCATCATCGGATTTCTGTGAAAGTAGTTCTGTGTGCGGCTGCTTCAGCCTGTTCAGTGTCCAGGTCTCGCTCATTCCATTTTACAGTTTGCAGAAGTATGAGACAGCATGAGAGTATTCTGTTCGCAAAATAGTTTAGAGCCAGTCAAACATAGGAAGTCTTGCTCAAGGCTCTGTGCAGACCTACTCGTAGGCACTTTGAAGAAAGTTAACATTAAGCAACTGAACCTCAAATTTAGAGTACTGTTCTTACAGTATGTTATATTACATTTACATTTAGTCATTTAGCAGACGCTCTTATCCAGAGCGACTTACAGTAAGTACAGGGACATTCTCCCCAAGGCAAGTAGGGTGAAGTGCCTTGCCTAAAGACACAACGTCATTTTGCACGGCCGGGAATCGAACCAACAACCTTCTGATTAATAGCCCGACTCCCTAACCGCTCAGCCATCTGACCCTTAGATGTGTACCAACACATGCTAACTACACTTAAATAAGGTTCAAGTGAATGATGGACAAGAGCAGTGTTAAAGGGGTCCCTGTAAAGCATTTTAGTGGAGACAGCTGATGAAGAAATGGAACGATGAAAGCTAACTGAGGACACTTCATGCAATAATAAAATATAATTCAATAACATCGCTAAAAAAGGGTGAAAAACTCTAAACAGTTGTCAGGCCCCAAGCCAAAAAAATGCAGATTTATGGGAAACAAACATTGGCTATGTGTTTGTTGTTGCAAGAGGTTCTTGAAAAAGCCATGGGTAAAAGTGGAGATCAGAGAGCAGAGCGTAATGAGACAAAGTGTGTGTAAACACACTGGATCCTTCATACCTCAGCTCCATGGGACTGACTGTCTTTCTTGTGGCCTGATGCCACCGTTGCCCAAGCAGTCTTGTTCTCCATAATCCTCCACAGGAAGGCTAAACAAACAAACATCCCTTGTGAGTTTGAAAGCCACGTGGAATTCTCAGTCAAATGTGGGAAAGGAATCATACATCTGTATTTGATAGAAAGCTTAGAGACAGATGATACCCGTGAAATCAATGCAGGGGACTCTCTCATTGTCGTGACGCAGTGACAAGGCTCAGAGCCACTCAGGACTTGTGAAACTTGATCTGTATAAAATCTTAGCTGTGCTATTCACGGCTGTTTATGGAAGAATGGGCCCACAGGATGTAATTTGTTGCACAGAAAGTGGCTGTTATTCAACGGATGGAGGATGAGAGACAAGAACTAGAAAATATACGGCAGGGTGAAGGACTTAAAAATATAGAGTAATGTACTCCTGCACCGTGGCGGACACGAGTGTGGTATTTAACACATGGACAAACGCTTTCACTTCTGTATAGTCCAATACAGTCACGTATTGTCAGAACCCCTCCTGTTGATGACCCTGCCCTGACCTCACTGTGAGTTTGGGGTGTTGCGTAAAGAGGAAGTGTCACATTAACTCTGTTACACAACACCTGATCTGGGTCTCACACTGTGCCGCATCCCTGAACACATCGATCACAGAAAGAACTCCCCTGCACTCCAAAAGGCCCCTCTATTAAAAGTTGTTTTTTGATAATGTTCATGAGAAAGTCATTTTGGACTTCATAATGGGTATATTATGGTTCTTAATTCATACGAGAACAGACAATTGTCACCAGACATGCAATTACAGTTAGCAATGATCCATGACACTGAACAAAAATATAAACATAACATCTAAAGTGTTGGTCCCAGGTTTAATGAACTGAAACAGAACAGTGCAGGCATTTTACAAATTGATTGCAATCCATAGGTTACACCCCTTTGACTTTAATTAAGTGATTCCCGTTTATGAAATATGCTTCAAAACCTCTTTTAAATTGTTATGTGTATCAGTTTTATTTTAGTTCAGTATACATTCCCTTTCTCAATCAAGTCACAGATACGCAGCCCCTTCCCCTAGCTCCTTCAATTCATCCCTGCCTGTTCTGCCCGGATATTTATGGTGTTCCAGCAGGCGTATCCACGTACAGCTCTGAGGGCATCACTGAGGCCTGGGGAGTGAGAAATGAATCCCAGTGATTTGTTGGAGGTTGGAAAAAGCCGTCTTGCTAGTGAATGGTTTGGCACTTTGACACATGCGGCTGATCATCATTCATAGCCATCTGCAGTTTCACTCCCTCTCTCCCTCTGTCTCTCTCTGTCTCTCTCCCTCTCTCCCTCTCTCCCTTTCTCCCTTTCTCCCTCTCCTCTCCTTCTCTCTCTCTCTCTCTCTCTTTCTCTATTCCTCTCTCTTTCTCTCTCTCTCTGTCCCTCTCTCTTTCTCTATTCTTCTCTCTCTCTCTTTGTCCCTCTCTCTTTCTCTATTCCTCTCTCTCTCTCTCTCCTCCTCTCTCCAGCTATCTCTCTATCCTCCTGGCAAAAGGTCTAAAATTCGCTGGAAGTCTGAGCTGCTTGGTTCCCATTGGCTGGCAGCTCCTCAGGACCTCCCCTCTCCCCTGCCCCCTGCTAGTCTCTGACCCAGGGCCCAGGTGGAAGGGAGGGAGCCGGGTACCCCGCTGGCTCAAACTAATCAGAAACAGAACTCAGAGCCCTAAGCGCTTCATATTCTTACAAAATAGGGTTAGATCATTCAGGGTAGGTAGCCATACAATTTATATTTCACAAAACCAGAACACACATACACACACACACATACATCAATGTACATTTCAAGTTCAAAAATATTATTTTTCCTGATCTCTGGCTTTCCATGTACTGTATGGATAAAGGTGCAGTGCAGAGAGAGCTCTCCCTCCTCTGAGACTACCACTGGTCCACGGTGCCAAGACACGTCACTCCCAAGGACCTCTGCTTCCAATTCTCTCAGCAGGATGAAAAGAAATGGTTCACACCCCCTGGCCCTGCTCTGACCTCTTGCATTCACCTCTCACAAGTAAACAGCAAGTCGCTTTTGTCTCCAGACCACAATGTACACTGCACAATATCCAGACCATGTCTTGTTTTTCTCTCCTTCAGTTGGTCTGACAGTAAATATTCTGCCTTCATTTTACACAAACTGTCCTCCACAGATGTACCTGTACAGGAAATGAAGCACTTACTGTCTATACTGGTTTTATGTAACCACAATGTACTTTATACTTTCTCAATTAATGCTGCTCATATGCTAACTAACATATGCTGTTATGCTGTGTGTGAGAGAGGGCTGACTGATGCCCTTGATTCACTTTTCTACGCAATAAAACTAATGAGGTAGGAGTAATGTTTAAAGTCTCTGTAATTGCATGGCGTGTTTGGTGTGATAGACCTCCTACTGATGGCTGACAGCAGGAAACCCTATCTTAATGGTCAATTACCTTTGGGCTAAATAGTACTAGAGTAAGGTAGGCTCAAACTGGCAGCAATCAAGTCGAGCTAATCAGTCACAGCATGTCTTCCCTTCTGGCCAGCTGCATAACACAAACCACCTGTTATCATTGATCCATTTGAAAAAGTTATCAGTTACTGTGTTTAGTTACTTGTGGCTCTGAGTTCAAATCACAGGCCAGGGAATAACATCCGAGGAGGACTACAATGAATATGTCCATTACTTTAGTAATGCATTAATCATTACTTTTTCCAAATCAAGATCCTAACAATTCTTCAAGTTATCATCTTTTTCTTCACCCAGTTCAACCTTTAAGACTGTATCTAATCCCTGCTTTGATGCACATGACAGCACTCACATTGTACATATTACAGAGTTAATGAAGCCACACAATTGTTGGTGGGCTGAGGAGGTGGGTTTATTTTTCATAGAACAGGAATCCAGACAGAGGGCTTGTCGTATAGTGTTCAAATCAATAATGGTAGGCAAGGTTTATTGCTGCTTCTGTTTTAAGTAGCTTCTTATCAAGTAATTCCATGTAGGCTGACATGTACTGTACACAGCATACAAAGTCTGTTCCCTGTGCGTTGTTCAGCATGCTCTTTTTCAGGATATGAGGTGTTCTTGTAATGAATGCTCCTTTATTGATCTGAGAGAACATGGGCTTGAAGAAGAGGAGGACAGGAGATTGTAATAACTCATATCAGAAAGCCCTGACACACACACACACGCACGTATACACACATCCTCCAGTTATCAATGTAGCTGCTGAGAAGGCAGACAGTCACTTCATCAAGCTATGGCAGCTTGTAGGTATAAAGGTTATCACAGCTTCATATGGACGGACATAAAGGTCCATTGTTACTGTGCTCTTTCTTTCTGCCAAAGCTTAAGTCGATATCAAAGGGGTCTGGGGAGGCTGGAGCGGTCCGATGAATTCCCCTGGACAAAACATCGTTTTCGATGCTGGGTTCCATAAGCAAATACAACATTCACTTATTACAGGATTGCTTAGATTACTGAGTGCTGTGAAACAATCCAACATAATGTGCTAATGTGCGGAAGCTGCTGTGGTATGCTTGTAATGCAGTTCTAAACTTCAGTGCTTTAACATTCACTGAGCAATCTGTGAGTATATGCAGAGTATGGAGAGAACAGTCATTCACAGAATTGAGAATAAGGTTTGCGATCAATCACTCTACTTGTGGAAGGCTGCAGTAAATTAGTCCATAGTAATCAGTGTGCAGCATTTCTACTCTGACTTTGGTTCCTGAAATTGATTAATAATCATTATCTCTGTGTATCTGCTTGCTTACAGTGACAATTCTGAAAACAATGGCTTGTTCATGATGAGTCTAGCTCTCAACGATAAGGACAGTTATTGATGACTCCTTCTCAGTCCTGACAAATCTAATGACTCTGTTCATTAATTCAGGCTGATAGGTGTGGCTGCAGTGTTTGTTTTAGAGCGAGAGCCCGGGCCTTCTCCTGGAGGAGGTCTGCATGGGTACACATGGGTGTGACGCCCGGCTGTGACTGGATCTATCATCACGTTCTTCACTTCAGTTGATCCCAATCAGAGATTAGGAGGGCTTTATGATGAGATGACACAAAGCCTATGCTTCCCCTTTATTATTCCTTTCCTTTCCTATTCCATCCTTTCCTTTCATTTGGTTTCCTTTCTCTTATATATGTCCTTATTTTATCTGCCTGGTGTCCGTGGCTTGGCATGGTAACAATTCAGAGAAGGTATTTGCTCTGCAGCCTACCCGGGCATTAAAGGCCTTCCAAGGATCCTCAGTGTGTTATGAGGCAGCAGGCAGGTGTGTTGGTTCTCTGGACCCTGCGCAGGAGGTTAAAAACAGCAGAACAACCCATAACAATATAATAAAGCACTGTGCTATTATTTTAATAGGTTTTAGCACCGATGTTCATTTGACAACAAATCCAGGATATTAGGGCATGCTGTAAAACCTAAAACCCTGGCTCAATTGTGTTCCCACCGATCATAACCCAGCATTAATAAGCTCCACCTTTGAAGTGGCGAGGCCCCAGCCTGAGAGGCCCCAGCCTGAGAAGCCCCAGCCTGAGAGGCCCCAGCCTGAGAGGCCCCAGCCTGAGAGGCCCCAGCCTGAGAGGCCCCAGCCTGAGAGGCCCCAGCCTGAGAGGCCCCAGCCTGAGAAGCCCCAGCCTGAGAAGCCCCAGCCTGAGAGGCTGGCATTAGTCACTGGGTGGCCCAAGACTTCTGGCTGCCGCACTGACCTCCGATCAGGGACATCATCTGATTGTGTTCTCACTTTCATCATCTGAGTGAAC
Organism: Osmerus mordax; assembly: GCF_038355195.1. Lineage (NCBI taxonomy): Eukaryota > Metazoa > Chordata > Actinopteri > Osmeriformes > Osmeridae > Osmerus > Osmerus mordax. Next base: position 18,987,770 of record NC_090050.1, read on the forward strand.
ATACATAGCCTGATTACACCCGACTCCCCTGAGGAGTGGGACATTGTGCCAATGAGACAGAGTCAAGCAGCCAGTCAGTATCACTTTGATCTGGCTTGTTGCTGTGGGAAATGAGAAAGTGGGCATATCATTTCAGTTCAGCCCTTTTCATGTCCTACTTTGTGTCTTTACCTGGTTGGCAGAAATACACAGGACATTTCTAAAGGTTTTCCATTGACCTCCTGAGTGTTAAGTGTTATCCACTTACTGTAAGTAGGCCTGCTTTGACTACTTCACAACGAAAATATGTCTGAAACAATTAGAGGATTCAGAGAATATTAGTTATCCTTCATACACATTTATGTTCACCTGGACATTAGGCAATAATATCAGACAAGATTATGACTCTTCACAGTTCGATAGTCTCACACACGGGAAACATCAGGTGTATAATTTGTTCAGCAAGTTGTCATATAGATACAGAAGATAAAGATACTTCTCGACTGTTGAAGGAAATATCTAAATAAATGCAGGTTGCAGTAGTCAACAAACTATACATAATTAGAGTACACTTGAAATATAATGATGACACAATGTTAATTAACCCTTGTGTTATCTTCGGGTCATTGAGACCCTTCAGTCATTGTGACCCCCCACAGCGCGAAGGTAAAAAATAATGCTTTTTATTAGTTTTTGTATTGGGTAAAGTTGTCGCAGCACAACATTGGGTCGTTGTGAACCTTCGGGTCTCCGAAGGCAGGACAAGGGTTAAATTAAGTATTCAGTGATTGATTTGTTGCACAATGCATCATGGGAAGTGTATTATCCTTTTCCCATCTCAAACCTGGTTTCGGTCCCTGTGAAAGCTATATTCTGCTTTGGCCACAATGAGGTGCTAAAGCGCCATTAACTAAGTTCACAAGGAAAACAACCATGGTCTATGTGAAGAACATCATGCATGAAGACTTGGCCACAGGGTGGCAGAATAACTCACATAAAGTCCTAATGAAGACAAGAAACAAAAAGGTATCAAGAGAATATTTTATAGAAGGATTCCCGAGAATTAGTAACTTGCTCTGTCAATATCTGTGAAACGAGTTACAAAATCTACTCACTAGGAACAATAATATATCCTGTTTTGATCATATGTTATTCATACAGGTAGTTTTTACTGTTATGGATATTTTTTTATTTGAACTTACCTATTACGTTTTAAACATGTTGCTAATAATCCTTTATAAGACAGACACGGAACACCACCTTAAGCAAGCTAGCCCATTAAGGCCTATATTGTACAAGTCCCAAAAAAACAACGAGCCTGATAATAGTCTGAAATCTAGTTCAATAAGTACAGGTAAGCTTCACAGGTCCTTATATATCGTCAGAACCTACCTGACTCTGGCAGGGGACCAATACACATACAAGATCTACCAGTACAGGCTAGTATCAGTCTATCAATATCAGTGCATCACTCTGTTCTCTTTTCTTGAGGTAACACGGCTAATCTGGAGATAGAGAGACATTAAGTCTGGATCTAGTCTCACAGTCCACCGAGAAATGTGATCCCAGTCCAGGAGGGTCACAGCAGTCACACTGCTCAAGATTGAATTTGAAGACGTAACATTAATACCCTCAGGAGGACTACTGTGCTATAGAGGACGAGGGCATGTAAAGGTCCAGTGCATCACTTCTGAGGCAACCCCCCACACAGTGTACTAGAGTAACATTTGTTCGGTTATATGATTAATATATAGTCGTGCTTCTGAGTGACCCGTTAGAACTTCACTGAAACGTCAACATGGGTAGAAATACAGCGGCCCTACTGTGGCTTGGGAACGCAACACTGATGGTGGCCAATCTTCAGGCGATGACGTGAAGGTGCACCGGGCTTCGTACTGCCTACATGTTGCCCTGTTTGTCTGAGGAGGACGAGGAGGTGGAGGGGGATGGGGATGGGGCCTTGGGGAACACCCTGTCTGTGGGGGTGATGGCTGGGCTGCCCAGCCCGGAGGAGCTGGAGCTGCTGGAGCGGTGCTGACCGGGCCCTTGGCCCTGGCCGTGGTGCTGGCTCTGACCATGGACAGGCGCCGGGCGGACAGGTCGCACTGGCTGGGGCCTGAGAGGGGCGTTGGGTCGCCGGGCCGACAGAGCTGGTTTGAAGGTGGTCATGGTCTCGGAGGAGGAGCTGGAGGAGCTGCGCCGCAGGGCTGCGTCGGGGTCCCTGATCGCCATGGTGTGGAGGGGGCTTCCCGAGCTCTCTGAAGGCCCTGAGGGGTGCTTCAGGGGCTCCAGGGTGTCCAGGACCACGTCAGGGGCATGCTTCGCCACGTTCTGACGCTCCAGCTCACGTAACTCATGCAGGGCTGTGTTCATCGTTTTCTCTATGTCCTGGGAGAGAGAGAGGTAGAGAGAGACAGGGATGGATAGAGTCAAAAAGAGTGAGAGACAGGGATTGATACAGATAGAGAGAGAGTAGAGCATAAGTATATGGAACACAATGCTAGCAAACTGTGAAAACTAATCAGAGCTTAGCCTCCCACTGCTTCTGACTTTTCACTGTCCTGGCTTGGCTCCATGCAATACGACAGGGCAAGCAACAGGATTCTCATTATCTCTATTGCATAAGACTTGCATAGCACTGCAGTGCCTATAAAAGGGTCTACAGAAAGTTACACTATGTCTTGTAAAACTGAACCTGGTCATGGCTGTGACTTCACAGATTCAATATTGTTATATGTGATCTTAGCGACATTAAATCTGATTTTATAGTGTGAAAACTAGACTCACGTCGGCCAGAGCTTCTGTCTCCAGCGACTTGTGGTCCCCCAAGCTGCTGTGGCGGGTGGTGCTGGGTGAGGATCTGAGGCCGTCAGCAAACCCCTTCCTGTCAGGGTGGTTAATGCTGCCAGCACTGCCAAATGTGGTGAGTCTGCGTTTCTCTGGACTGTCCACGTGGACTCTGCTGACAGCCATCTTGTGAGGGCTGCAGGGGCGGGGTAAGACTCGAGGGGGATGGTCAGAACCTGTGGGGGGGCTGTGGGTGTCACTCCGACGCCTGGGGATGGCGGCTCCATCCGAGCGCACTCTCACCCTGCGGACCAACACACACAGCCCCGTCACACATCACAAATAACCCAACAACTAAACAACATGGCAGCTGTAAAACCACAAGAGAGGCTGAGGCCCAGTCTTTCCCCTCCCCTCCCCTGGAGGCTGAGGCCCAGTCTTTCCCCTCCCCTCCCCTGGAGGCTGAGGCCCAGTCTTTCCCCTCCCCTCCCCTGGAGGCTGAGGCCCAGTCTTTCCCCTCCCCTCCCCTGGAGGCTGAGGCCCAGTCTTTCCCCTCCCCTCCCCTCCCCTCCCCTGGAGGCTGAGGCCCAGTCTTTCCCCTCCCCTCCCCTCCCCTGGAGGCTGAGGCCCAGTCTTTCCCCTCCCCTCCCCTCCCCTGGAGGCTGAGGCCCAGTCTTTCCCCTCCCCTCCCCTCCCCTCCCCTGGAGGCTGAGGCCCAGTCTTTCCCCTCCCCTCCCCTGGAGGCTGAGGCCCAGTCTTTCCCCTCCCCTCCCCTGGAGGCTGATGCCCAGTCTTTCCCCTCCCCTCCCCTGGAGGCTGAGGCCCAGTCTTTCCCCTCCCCTCCCCTGGAGGCTGAGGCCCAGTCTTTCCCCTCCCCTCCCCTCCCCTCCCCTGGAGGCTGAGGCCCAGTCTTTCCCCTCCCCTCCCCTCCCCTCCCCTGGAGGCTGAGGCCCAGTCTTTCCCCTCCCCTCCCCTCCCCTGGAGGCTGAGGCCCAGTCTTTCCCCTCCCCTCCCCTGGAGGCTGAGGCCCAGTCTTTCCCCTCCCCTCCCCTCCCCTGGAGGCTGAGGCCCAGTCTTTCCCCTTTTTACTAGGTACCTTCCCAGGGCAGCCCCGAAGCGGTGCTCCGGTGTGTGTTCCTCATTCCTGGAGGAGGGTCTGTCCTCATGGTGGGCTCCACTGCTGCTCTCATGCTCAGGCCTCTGACTGTCGGAGAATGTGTCGTCCCTGAACCCACAGACATCACAAGGGACAACGGTCATCATCACAGTCCCTGAACCCACAGACATCACAAGGGACAACGGTCATCATCACAGTCCCTGAACCCACAGACATCACAAGGGACAACGGTCATCATCACAGTCCCTGAACCCACAGACATCACAAGGGACAACGGTCATCATCACAGTCCCTGAACCCACAGACATCACAAGGGACAACGGTCATCATCACAGCACACTCCTTTAAGGTCGAACCAGAAGATGACTGTCTTTAGCACTCTCTTAAGAGCAAGGAGCCTTATAAAAACATTTCATTCCTAATCATATACATTTGCATACTTAAAACACGAATATTTATGGATATACATGTCATCTGAAGAAAATAATAATACATTTGCAAAACACATATCCGCAGCTAGTCCCCAACTAGTAGAAACATCCATTTGAACCTCCCCTGGACATCACTTACAAGCAAAACTAACTACTTAGCAGTCCCCTGGGTCCTCTTGTGATGTTAGTCAATAGGCAGAGGAGGTGAAGATGAGTGTGCGGTTTCCCTAATTAGGCTTTAATTATGCCATCTGCACTGTGATGGATGGTGATTGGCTATCGCGAGAGTAGAGAATAAATAATCGGAGTTGAAGAGTGACCTTAACGTTTCTCCTCGTTATGGGGCTCCTTTTGTTTAGCAGAGGCTGTTCTACCAACGACACGTTTGGATTTATTTGTTTTTGGTTCCCCAACCCACTGCAGCAGTAAGGGAACAATACAATGCTGAGTAGTTCAACTTTACTTTGTCTCTATTTTGTAAACAGCCTAGATAACAGCTACCTCTCTCAATACAGGCATGTATGGAACTGTGCCACCTGCATATTTACATTACATTTACATATAGTCATTTAGCAGACGCTCTTATCAAGAGCGACTTACAGTAAGTACAGGGACATTCCCCCGAGGCAAGTAGGGTGAAGTGCCTTGCCCAAGGACACAACGTCATTTTGCACGGCCGGGAATCGAACCGGCAACCTTCTGATTACTAGCCCGATTCCCTAACCGCTCAGCCACCTGACTCCCCATATTGACTCACCTGACTCCCCATATTGACTCAACTTGATGAAGTGCTCTGACACTTTAATTCGGCAACATTTCAGTCCCAGACCAGCCATGTGAACAGATCCCAGACCAGCCATGTGAACAGATCCCAGACCAGCCATGTGAACAGATCCCAGACCAGCCATGTAAACAGATCCCAGACCAGCCATGTGAACAGATCCCAGACCAGCCATGTGAACAGAACCCAGACCAGCCATGTGAACAGATCCCAGACCAGCCTTGTGACCAGAAGAGCGACTCCTACTCACATGTCCTGCACCACGATGTACTGATGCGGGATCAGGCCGTCCAGGCCGTTGTGGCGGCCCTCCCACCAGTCCTCGGAGGCCCTCAGGTAGAGCAGCAGTGAGGCCCCCTTCTTGAAGGACAGCTCCCTGGGACTGCGGCCCACGTAGTCAAACTTAGCAATGGCCTCAATCTGCTCCAGCTCTGGGATGACAGAACAAAGGACCAGGTTTCTGCTCGTCAGTGTTGCCACCAACAAGTCTTTGATGATGCAGATGGGTGGTATTTATACTGAGGAGTGAGTTTAACCAATTGAAATGACAGGATCACAAGGGAGGTGCACCACCATCCATTCCTACCTGTGCAAACGTGTCACAATTCCACAGTCAATTCCCTACTAACCCCACAGTCTTTTACAAGACCTCAAGAGTCTAATCCCTCCTAAACGTGAGGAAAACATCTGTCTGGTCAGACTATCACCTTCATCACTGGTGGGAGGTCCTGTGCCATTGTCCACCTCGTCTAAGGCACCGGGTTCACTGTGGGGGCTATCACTGGATTGGGAGAAAGGGGGCGCAGGAGGGAGATGAACTCTCTTAACACAGGATGATGGAGATCTAAACAACAACTGCAAAGAGTGATGTGGTTGTTACCCACCAGTACTCCTCCTCTCCGCTCATGCACTTCTCATACACTGGCCCATCGAGCTCCCGAAGGCTCGGGAAAATGACCTCATGGTGAATGATGATGGTCTTGATGACCTCATTGACGTGCGCCTGGCAGCTCACAGGGTCCTGGTCGTCTGGTATGGGCATCAGGGTGGGGCCAAAACAGATAGCCAGGTTGTAGGGGTCCATCATGTTCTCATCGCTGTACTGGGACACACTAGACAGACATGGCCGCATCAACTCCATTATACAGCAGAATGGTTTTAATGTCATCCGGTTCCTTTGAGGCACGGTGCAAGTGACTGAGTGGTTAAGAGGACTTACTGATTGAGAAAAGCAAACAGGTATCTCATCACAATGATGACAGAACGCTGCAGAGTCACTACGATCTGCTGGAGGTGATGAGCTCTCTCGGCCCCCGACTCCAGTTCTGAGAGACAGAGAAAGACCGTAGAGAGAAAGAGAAAGACATTAGAGAGAGAGACAGACAGTAGAGAAATAATGAAAGAGAGAGACAGTAGAGAAAGTAGAAATAGAGAGAGTAGACAGACATTATAACGAGGAGGAGGCGTGACTGACGCTAGATACAGAGATTAACCCTTGCTAAAACCCTTGCGAATTTTACAATGGCACTTACTGATAGTGGATATGAGGTCGAGAAAGCGTTCTTCAGGGAACAGGGGCTTCTCTAGCCCTCTGAAGTATAGTTTGAGGACGCCTGCCACTGAGTTGATGTCATGATCGCTCTGATCGTCCACCAAGGGGTCCTCACCTGGGGGTACAGCATGGAACACATTATCAATCAACACAAGTCAAGTCAATTTTATTGATCCCACTAGGGGAAATGTATTTGTAGACAGGTATTAAAACACATTCATGTATTAACATGTAGCAACAAGGCTAACAGAAAATGACAGATGTTCTTTATACATACAGTACATACTCCACGAGGGTACTATTTTCAGCAGTTATGTATTTCTGCTCTTAGCTAATGTTTGCTTTATGAATATGCTTTATTCCATTTACATTTACATTTAGCAGACGCTCTTATCCAGAGCGACTTACAGTAAGTACAGGGACATTCCCCCCTAGGCAAGTACGGTGAAGTGCCTTGCCCAAGGACACAACATCATTTTGCAGAGCCGAGAATCGAACCGGTAACCTTCAGATTACTATCCTGACTCCCTAACCGCTCAGCCACCTGACTCCCCGACTTCATAAAATAGAGCTGATGCCCATTACAATGTCTCATGTGACAAACAGGTTCCTTATGTATGAGCACTTTGCAAGCCTGTGGGACAGGTCTGTGGTATTGTTTTTAGACAGACTAAACGCAAGTTACAGACAATCAGTGAGGAAATGGGCTGGCGCGTGGGGACTGACCTCTTTCAAATGAATTTTTAATGTCATTGACTTCCACCTGGGATCCTGGAACTCGAAATATGCCCTCCTGCTGTAGACCTGCAGAGAAGGACAGGTCAGTGACAACATTGAAAAAAGACACTGCATGTTCAAAACCACACACTTACATATGTTATATAGCTTTCCTATTAATAGTCTTGTTTATGCCACATCTCTTCCTAGATGTTCATGCATCTAGATGTCTCTGTTACCTACCGTAGAGATTGATATAGCGGACACAACTCTCAACCACCACAGGGATGGCCTGCCCTGTGTCCTGTCAGCAACACAAGAATGAGCAAGATTAGATAACTCTCAACTGATGATGAAGACAACCAATATTATTTGGCCCTAAGAGCTGAATAATGAATGTGCATGCCCACAGACTGAATCAAATTCTTCTTGAAAAAATTTACTTTAAACCATTAACTTTGGATTTGTGTAAACTTCATACAGAATGGATTATCATTATAACCATGTAACAGTTATTTTATACGTGTATCATTGTTAGTACCAAACAAACTATTTTATAGTATATATATACAGTGCTACACATGGTGGTGAAACGCAATCTCTGACACAAAGAATGATGGTAAAGTAAAAGGAGAAGAAGAGGACAGAGCATCCCCCCTACTCCCACCCTCCCTACTCCCACCCCCCTACTCCCACCCCCCTACTCCCCTACTCCCACCCCCCTACTCCCAGCCCCCTACTCCCACCCCCCTACTCCCAGCCCCCTACTCCCAGCCCCCTACTCCCCTACTCCCACCCCCCTACTCCCAGCCCCCTACTCCCCTACTCCCACCCCCCTACTCCCAGCCCCCTACTCCCACCCCGCTACTCCCACCCCCCTACTCCCAGCCCCCCTACTCCCAGCCCCCTACTCCCAGCCCCCCTACTCCCAGCCCCCCTACTCCCAGCCCCCCTACTCCCACCCCCCTACTCCCACCCCCCTACTCCCAGCCCCCTACTCCCAGCCCCCTACTCCCAGCCCCCTACTCTCAGCCCCCCCTACTCTCAGCCCCCCCTACTCTCAGCCCCCCCTACTCCCAGCCCCCTCCCAGTCACACAGAATACCTGGCTCCTGTAGCGGACATTCCTTCTTCCCCTGGAACAGAATATAGTGTGGCAGGTGGACAGACAGGCAGAAAGGAAAGAAGCACAACAGGTTAGAGACAGACAGACAGGCCGGGAGACAGACAGTCACCCAGAGAGAGGGAGGTCCAGGATGAAAGAGAGCCCAAGTCTAGGGGACCGTGGGTGGGGTGGAATTGGGAAGAGTGGGGGGGGGCATGGTGGGGGCTACAGCAGAGTGACACTGGCTGCAGAAGACAAGGTTAACAAGGTAGACTGGGAAAAGTGTTATCTTGATCAACTTTGTCAGAGGATTTGATTGGATAGAGCCTTGAGGCTAAAACTGCAGCAGTCTGAGAAATAAACTGCAGGAGGTGTCTGGACCTCAGAGAATTAGGACTGTTCACATGTCAGTTCGACATGGAGGGGAGCAGTGAACTATCGACAAGAGTGGTTGACCTCCACTGCTATGTATGTTTACTCTGTCTCTGTGCTGCTGTTTGATCATGACTTCCAGAGGAGATGTGGCCATGTGTGTTTATTTTCATTTCCTGACATAGTTGGAGTTAGACCAGCTGGCATGAAGCAAGAAAGTGTGTAAAGTCTGGAGACCAGTGCTGTTCACATGAGTAAGAATGTTAAACGCAAACCCCAATTGATGTACTGCACTGGTTAGGCTTTGAGGGGACTCTACATCCTTCGGCAAACAGTACATTTCCTTACTGACCAGACAGGGCCATAAAGGAAGAAGAAATGCGAGAATAAATCAGTCAGAGTTCGGGAGAGTAGAAGAAGACAGGAGATTTCCCAGGTTATGTAGAGAGAGAGAGAGAGAGAGGTAGACCCCTGAAGGGCCAGTACCTTGATGAAGGCCTCCATATTGCCGTTAAACAGCTTACGGTTAAAAAGGCTGCGGGGTCTAGACTTCGGCATTCGCAGGGGTTTAGGGGGAAGAGTGGGGGGCCTGGGGAAATGGTGGGGGGAGGGGAGTGCAAATACATGGCAACTATTATGTAGAATTTCCACAAATATTTTCATCAGTTGGAGAAAAACTGTGTAGAGCTACTTGATGCAGCAGTGCATATTAAACTCTTTCCCCCCCATTACTCTCACAACACAGTAACATTATTCTTCCACACCAACCACTCATAGAGCACGGATGCATGAACTATTGCAACAGCTGCTGCATTTGACCGCCCTATAGCACGGCCTTAACGACTTCTGGGAATGACGGGATGCATCATTACAGGTAATAAAAACATCACAGTCAATAAGGCAGGACGACCAATACAAAAAGCAATACAATTATGTGGTAACAACTGACTGTGCTTCAAATGCTTGTCCTGCCCTTGTACTGTAGGCTTGTGCTTTATGAATGACACTGAATAGGATGACTGTGTAATGGTGTCTGAGGTTAATAGTAGTCCTACTTTATCCTGCCCTCACCTCTACATTTCTTTTTCTGTCTTAGTGATAAACAAACAGACAAGCAGCATTAGCAGCCCCTCTCTTATTTGATATGCAGACCCTGGCTTGGCAGAGAGGAGAGCTAAATGGTCTAAATTGCTATTCACACACCGATGACGTGGTCTCGACCACTTCCAGGAACACAGGAAGGATTTTGCACGCTGTTGCCTACTTTATTCTCTCACTTTTCACAAAACATCTTACCTCGTTGTTCCAAATTCAGCCCTCTCCCCTGAAGAAGAGAGAGAGGAGAGAGAGAACATGAGTGAGAGTGTGTGTGAAAAGAAACAGAGAGAAAAAAAGAGAGCGGTTAGTGGCACGGCTGAATGGCGCTGGAGCCAGATCTGGTGGACACAGAGCGGGCAGATGGAGGAGGAGAGGGGACTATGAGAAAACGGGCTCCTATTCAGAAAAACTCAATGGTGCGAGCGCCATGACCACCTCTGACTCACAGCCTGGCAGTGGACATTCCGCAGTCGCCCTAGAAACGGCAGAAGAGACCCAGAGGCGGAGACTACTCTCGGCTGAGTGAAAGCGTATCCAGGGGCAACAGAAGGGGGTGGGGCGAGGGGTTGTTGTTTTGTACAGTAGAATGATTAAATGTACCAATACTGTATCTTGCATGGTTTGTTAAGAGCTACTACTCTTTGATAAGCGACTCGTACAAGTACTCTGAGGACCCTGTCAAGTGTAAAGAAGCTTCCAGCAAAATCCCTCTATCTGTCCAACCACAACTAATCCCTCGGAAATGCCAGCTGCTGGAGTGTGTTGATCAAGATAAGAAATATGCACAGTGCCGTAATGCTACCAGAACGCTAGTTAACACAAAAAGGTCCTCAAGATGAACTATAAGTCTGTAAGAGGCACAAGAACTCACCTTCTCCTAATGTCTGCTTCAGAAGGTCATGCTTGGCCTGCAGCTTAATGATCAGGTTGCTACCATTTAGGTACTCTTTAAATTTCTGTCGGAGCAGAAAGAGATTGAGCGAGGGTAAGACAGACAGCGAGAGATAGACACTGTCTCCTACTACACTCCAGTTGTCCTGTATATCCAGTCCTGTGCCTGTGTGGCTTCACGTACTGTGAAGTAGAAGCCCTCGGTCTCCTGCTGGTGAGCCCGTCTCCTGGTCACATTGACCTTGCTCATGTACGAGTCAGAGGAGGCCGACTTCACCGACTCCGTTGATTGGCTGTGCTGGAACGCATCCGACACGTCAAAGTCTTCCACAGTGAGCATGTCCTGCAGTGTCTGCATGGTGGCGTCCAGGGTCTTCCTCACCTGAGACACAAGGAGACACAACCACCGTTACCCCGGGTTACAATGTCTTCAGTCTTAAACAAATGCACGAGTGCCTTGATAATTCAACCAAGTAAAAGATCGAAAACTCTATTGAATCCTTCTTTAATTGTCCTTGTTAAGTAACAATATCCTACAGCATGCATACAGAGACCAGCAGAGCTCAGCTCTGCAGTAGTGTGTTTAATGTGCTGCAAGGGCAGGCCCTATGGGAGGTCGTTGCCATGGCGCTGGTCTGAAGGTCTGTGTGAGATGGAGAGGAAAGGAGGGAGAGAGCATCTCCATATTCAAAACAGAGACTATGCCTAACGCAAGGACACACAATGGAGACGTGCGGAAACACACACACAAATATACACAAACAAACACACACTCGTATGTGTGTGACCTTTAAACAGGTCTGTGTGTGAATCAGTGTTTGTGGCTCCGGGACTGCGTGCTTTGGTTGGTGCCACGGCAGGGCCGTGCCTGAGAGAGAGACAGGAAGAAAGATGAGATACGACCCCCGAGGTCATATCTGTCAGATTAAAAGACAAACATGAATACCGGGTGTCACTCCTGATGACTATCTACATAATGTAATTTGTGTATGCGTACAGTACATGTGTGTGTGCTACAGTATGTGCGTGTGGCATGTGTGTGTGCGGGAGCACGCGTGTGTTCGTGTTAACGAGAGAGTGTGTGAAGTGCTGTGTGTGTATCGTTATGATGGAGATGACCCAGACCACAGAATGATGGCCATGGTGAACGTTAATGCCGTGTCAGTGAGTTCCAGAGGTGGCGGGAGGTCACCTGCAGCCGGCCAGTAATGAGAAAACCCTGACTGAACATGAAGCGCTCATCATCAGACACGGCCCATGTGACCAGCAGCCCTGCTAGTGCATGTGGTGTCAGTTGGAGTATTCATTAAGTGAATATAAACATGATTCACAATGCCGAGCCCTGGTCTATTGCCAGGACAGATCTCCCCGGTGATAGGGAGTGGCTCAGACAAACAACGTACTGTTCTTTCATATCCTGTCTACCCCCCCCCCCCCCCCCCCACCCCACCCCCCCAAAAAAAGAGATGATATGAGAATAGGCATGCTGTGAGACAGGGCTGACTTGCTTCGCCTTGCTGATCCAGGAAGGTGATTTGACCTCTCACCTCCTCGTTCTCGATCTTCAGTGTGGCCAGACGAGACTGGAGCTGGTGGTGGCGCATGAGGAGCTCCGTCTGAACAGGCTGCTGGGCGCTCACCTGGCACACCTGGCACGCACGGCCACACACAACACACACACACCACGCACACACACACAATGCACGCCCACACACACACACACACACAACACGCACACACACACACACACACACCACCACCCACACACACACCCCGCGCACGACACACATCGTTTAAAAAATGTTGGGACTAGAGGAACAGACATGATGAAATGTTCATTAGCCCCCCCCCCCACACACACACACACACACACACACACAAACACACGCAGACACACACACTGCAGCGCCTCACCTCATCCCCCATGTGCGGCTGATAATCGAAGCGTGCGGGAGGACAGAAGATCTGGCTGTGCATGTCCATGACCCTGTGCTTGTCTCCTCGGATGTCCATGGCGTCCACGGCCCCCTCCAGCAGGTCCAGGCCCTCATGGCGAGACGTCTCCAGGCTGTACTCCGCAGACAGGTAGGTCCTCAGCGTACGCGCCAGGCTGGCATGGTAACCCAGGTCACAGCACTGCAGAGAAACACACCATGAGCTTCTAACATTAGATCCATCGCGGTGCTGCAGAGTGCTGCTCCTCAATGTCAACGCTTCTGTCCTTGAACATCTGTGAATCCTCTTGTCTCTTGTTCTCCTGCCCGTGTCATGGCAGACTCACATCTATCATGTCCGAGACATCGTGGATGTAGTACTTGGCCACCAGAGCATTGGTAGCTGCCAGGTTGAGCAGATAGTCGTTGCGAGCTTTTGTGCACTTCAGCTTGTTCTCAGAGTATTTGGCTTGTCTCTGTAGGTACAGAGGAAAAAGAAAGGTCACTGTTGCGCTACACATCGAAAGGTTTCCCAAGGAGGCACATCTGATTTATCACTTGGATCTCTTATATCGTGTTATATGTTGTACATGTTTGTTCATTTGGATTAAAAAAGGGGCTACTGTTCATAAAATACTGTAGATCTTAGAACAGCTGTGGACATTTCAGCAGGTCATCAATATGATTCACTGTTGATAATGAGGTGTGTGTGTCAAATATCAAAGCACACACACACTCAGTAAACCAACCTTCTCCTTCATCTTCTCCATCTTCTTCACGGAACTGCGTCGCTGGGGGCGGTCGTCAGGACGCAGGAGGCTGGTGGTCACTTCATTGGCTTTTCCGATCTGTTTCTCTTCCTGTTTTTCTGCATCCTTCAATTTGCTCTCAGCACTTATGCTCTCTGTGTGGTACATGTGGTAAGTCTTCATCACCTGTACAGCAACAAACACACAGCGCCAGTCATTTAGGATCGAGTTACATCTTGTTCAAACGTCTCTCAATTTCCTGTTTCATCAGATAACGAATTAGATGACACATATGTCGGGCCAATTACATCTCTCTATCAACACTAACAATGAGTGGCATAACTAATATAAAGAACCTCTCCTTTATTCGAAAACTACCTCTCTCACTCTCGGGTCTCCTAGCAACTCAGATAGAAATAATTGACGTGAGGAGAGTGAGAGATTATCTGCAGGGGGTACGAGGTTAGTTATTGTGTGACTGTGAACAAGCTTTCCTGCTCCTGCTAGGAAACAAGACAACATTTGATTTAGTTTGACTGAAATTGTGTGTGAATATACTATATACATTCACACACATACACATTTCCAATATGTTTTTATTTGATAATGCATGCATGTATACAATGTAAGGGTTTGTTCAAATTCTCCAAATAGCTTATAAAGCATTTATTTGAAGCTTGTGTAGATAATAGTCATGGCAAGATCTTTAATACAGTGCTACTGGCACAATAAACCAGATAAACGCTTTGAAACAACCATTATCACTGGAAAATTCATTTCAAATATGAGGCGGGTGTAGCTGCCTAGTGGGAAATGTATTCCCAACATATTGATTTGGAGGCAGGGCGGAAAACCGATGTCGATCCTGTCCGTGGTATCACAGAGATGTGCCATGGCCAAAAATAGGCTTCTATTTCACAATTGAGTACCTTCCAGTCACTGACCAAAATGCATCCAATCAAACAGAAGGGAGACCTGAGGCCCCAGGGTGAGTGTGCGAGTCCAGGGGGAGGGATGGCTACGAGCTAAAGGGAGAGGGAACTACTCGAGCGAAGTGTCCGAGACTAGCATCACAGGATAAACCATATGAAGGGTTTGGAAACTAATATCACAGCATTGAGCGGCGAGCACAGCCTTGCCCAGTGTGCTGCAGAGGAGACTGCTGAGTCTGCTTGAAGCAGAGCCAGGAGCAAGAACAACTTCTCCTTCAACTAACCAACAACACAGCGGGAGGAGCATGCTAATGCGGCCCTGGCACGTCCTGGGGAGCAGGGTGAGGGAACCTGTTAGAGGCTGTGGTGCTGACAGGACAGATTGACTCTGTCCAGAGCAGCACCTGGGCTGGTCCTACCCTGTCGAGGACCTGTCAGGAGCCTGGCTCCGGGACCGATACGTTCAGGAGACAGGTTGTTTACTTACAGTGTAGAGCTCGTTTGTCACTTTCACCAACTCTTCATGCATCTGGACTCCAATGTCTTTACTCTGGAAAAAGAGAACAAGAGTTCATCTCACAGGTTACATGGAAAACTATTTGACACATAAAAGACACCATGTTATGTGCCTATGAAAGAAGCTACCGTACAACATTATGTACAAATGCCATTTATTGTTGCAACGCTAAAAATAAACTTAAACGATGGCAGCAGAATGTTTCCAAGCCAGACGGTCATGGTTCCAACTGAGTTACAAGATCTAAGTGGCCATGAAGGATCGGTCCTATCCAGTGATGGGCTGTCTAGGAGGCAAGAAGGCCAGAGGAAAGTGCTTCTAATAATCCTGTTCAGAGGATGTGTGATGGAGTTGGACCAATCAATTCCAGCTCTATTCCTCTGAGCGGTGTGCATTGCCATCACTGCATCGTCACATTTGCACATTATCTTTCACAAGGAAAACACGAAAAATACACCAAATAAAACAGCATAGCTCATGTATTCACCAAGTGCTCTATGGCACGCTGTACTTAATTCTGTCATCCATGATATTGTGAGGAATTTTGGTCCACATCTCTAACTTCTTGCTGAGGGAGGAAGCTATTAAGGCTTCTCTGTCAGAGTGCTGCCCAGGGCAGCCCATCATCCCCATGATGGCTCCACTCTGACAGCGCTGGCTCCCCAGAGGACATGAATCATGGTAGACTCCAGCCGCTCCCGATCGATCCTGATCTGAGCTCCCAGAGACAGACAGCTCCATCATAATCCCTGAACCCCATGCACCCTCTCCTGTATCGGTCATGGAGTACTGGATGTGTTTGTGTGGACTGGGTGTCGCAGCTCAGAGCTCAGAGCTCAGAGCTGGCGTGTGTAGTTACTGTACAGGAAGTCAAAATGGGACAAATCCATTACAATCTTAGATTCTTAGATTTGTTTTCAGAATTTGATGTTCTGAAAACACTAATTGCATTGCAGTGTGCTGCGTGGGTGGGATGTACTGTACGTTACTGCTTTCCTGTTTAAAGAGGAGGAGGATGTTAGGAATGAGAAATATGAGTATGGTGAACAGGATGAAAGAAAGAGGAAAAACAGAATAGAGAATGAAACGTACACACATAGGTACAGAAGAAGAGATGACATGGCAAGTGTGTGTGTGAGAGTGTGTGTGAGAGAGAGAGAGAGAGAGAGAGAGAATTTATTTTTGTATGTGAGTCACAGAGAGGTTGAGGTAACCTCTACAATGCAGGAAAACAAAAAGCCAGGCAGGGAGGCAGGTGTCACCTTTACAGGGACACCAGATAGGTGATTGTCTAAAGCGTTGACAGCCCAGCAAGGAGGCACCAGCTAACAGGGTGACAGGGTGACCTCTATGTCAGGGCACTGACGGGTGGCAGCTGCATTGCCTGACTTACTACATTGGGATTTTCTGTCCAATCAATCTGTCAACCAAAACAGGATAAAGTTCTGTAATGTACCTGTACAAAAGCCTTAACTCAGGCCGTAGCCTCATCCGATTGACAGTTCTGACCTTCTTGAAGAGGCGGATGACATCCTCTCCCACATGAGCCAGCCGGATGATGACGTTGTTGTTGTAGATGTCGCTGAGCGTGGCGTGGTCTCTGCTCTCCCTCCGGGTCTGGTTCAGGACCATGTACCAGCAGTTCACTGTTGACAAAAGGTTCTGGTCCTTCCTGCAATTGCCAGTAGGACAAAGGTTAGACTTTGACATATTTGACAGTAACAGCACAGTTGCTTTTTGGAGCCAACCCATGTTTGGTTGTTGTCATTGATGCAAGAGCAAGAACATCCTGCATAGTCAATAGGAATAACTTAACTAAAGACAGTAAAATGAACTAATCCTCACTGTTAATTTCCTTGTATATGAGACAAAGTGAAATGTGCTGATTACTCTCATTCTAAGTTTTTGTCAAGTGAGCACTTCCTCACTGAGACTGTTGTGAAAAGGAACATATTTTCTTATCCCTCATCGATCAAGACCAAAGCTGATTGTGAATGACACAGGAAGAGTGTCGGCACACCACGACAAGAAAACAAAACTAAAAGATAACATCAAAATTAAAAAGTAGTCTGGACTTTCATTTAACTGGCAGTTTTTAATAGGATTCTCCATGTGAATCTACGCACCAGGGTCTTGACAGCACTCTCCTTTTTATCCAAGACATTCTGATAAAAACTTTAGCAAGCCATCCCACTAGCTATTCTGTTAGTTGTGAAGCAAGCGATTGATCCTGGGATTAAGGCTCGAGGAACTCTAGTGAGTGGGGGACCTGAGGTGTTCCTCTGACTGTGAGGACTGTGAGGAGGTACACAGTGGGAGCTCTCCAAGCTGTCCATAGAAGATAAAAGATCAGGAGATGAGCTCTGCAGCACTGTACAGCTGGAGAAGGAAACTGAAGGAGAATACATCTGTTCATTAGTGGAAGAAGATGACATGCTGCCTGACACATAGCTGGAAACAGACAAAGAGAAACTCCCAGCTCAATACATTTTTAGCAAGCAGTCACAGCACAGCCAACGAGAATGTAACGAATGCTTTTTGGGACATCAAAATGAGATTACAAAATATAAGAATAAAAAAAAATCACATGGTACAGTCGACACGCTTTTTAATTACCATACCGCCATTCTCCTTGAGCCCTTGAGAACTTGCTCTAAAAATGTCTACTCTTTTCTCAAGTTTGACATTAAATATAAATATAGGAAAGAGAGAGATCTTGAAGGCAGAAGGTAACCATGGAAGGAATGATTCAACATGGAGATATGGAAACAGCCACCACTGAAAGACAGTTATAGGGTGACCTTTTGCTATTAGAAGGTAAAGTGCGTGTCAAGGGATCTTCCACAGGTCTCCCAAGAAGGAAGAGGCACTCTCTGTCTCATGTCTCAGTAAAACAAGAATGAGGACTGGCACAGCCAGGTCAAGTGAGAGTCTGTGCCATGACGTCATGGCAAACCTCAGCGCTAATAAGCCATTTTCAAGTTGGCCTACTCGTCATTCCCTGTTACAGTATGTAAATAGAGCAGTGCTTCTTCCCATTCTGTATATTTTTAGACAATAAGGCACGATTCGTCTCAAACACGTCTGGCATCAGAAGGTTCGTCAGTACACCTGGGCAGCGTTTCATCTGAAGACGCTTGTGAAAAAGCTCAGACACACAGAGCTCATATGGAACTCTTCAGTGTAGCTTTACAGTTCCATGAAGCGAAGCACAAATACAAATGAAAAATTAAAAGGCATAAAAAGAAGCAAGTGAATAATGAGTATGACCTACTTGGGAAAGACACAGTAGTCTGAGGCCACAGTTTCTTGTCCTTGTCCTGGTTACAACTGTTTCTCTCACTGTTTCTTTCCCTTTCTGTCTCTCTTTCTGTCTTTCATACACCTTTCCTCAACATGCAAGCAAAAAACACGTAACAATTGCTTCCTCAATGGTCTTAACAATGTAGGAAAGGGTTAGCCAGCATAGACAACACACATGACCAGTACTCACTTCAAGTGCTGATGTTCTCTGGAGCTGCGGATCTTGGCTGAGTAGCGCTCAGCCAGCTTGTCCAGGCCTCTAGAGTACTCCAGCTGGAGCTCGGCCTTGCGGCGGAAGAAGTCCTGCAGGTCCTGCAGCAGCTGCAGCCTGGACTCAGACTGCTGCTCCAGACAGCGGAACTGCTCCACCAGCTGGTTACGGATCTCTGCCAATCAAGAGGGACACCTTCAGAGAGGGGGACAGGCTCCCACTGTGGAGCTGGCCTATTAGCTGGGCTCTGGGTGGGAGAAGGCACCCTAGGACGCAGCATGACACTGAACTGTAAAAGCACTACTGCGGGAAACGTACCTGTGACTGTGAGTGGAACTGAACTGCACACTACTGTGGATGCAGGGGGTTGTTTGTGGTGTGGAATCAGTATACGGTAAAGTAGTAATGCTAACAAACTTAAAACAGTAACCAGCACTGACTTTTACAGCCTGACTCTGAGCATGTGTGAGTGTGTGTGTGCGTGTGAGTGCTTGTGGGTGCTTGTGGGCGCGTGCGTGCTAGGGTAGTGTATAAGTGAGATGCATGCCTTCTGATTGTAACAGACAGGATGGAAAAAAAGAAATAGGTCAGCTTCTCAAAAAAAGCATTGTGCTGTGAGGGACCACATAAAAGTTTGTCATGCAAAAATAGCACGCATTCTTTGGATTAAGAAAGCTGTGGTTCCTACTCATGTGGTTAAAAAAAGCCATTGCTTTTATTCATTTTCCTAAGAAAATACGGCAAGTTTGCTATATCGGTTTACAATTATTGTCAAAACATTTACAAATTCTATAGATGTATATCATAATGCTGGTTCAAAAAGCCAAACTAAAATGTTTTAAGCCCTAGAGCTCTAACATTGCCACTGCGGAAGAACAAAAGGGTATGGGAGGCTTCCGGCAGTAAACTTTACAGTGGGTCAGCAATATACAAGATGCTGTATTTGATGTTGCCACAATGAAAGAAGGAAACACATGAAAGAAGGAAACACAATCTATGAATCATTCTTGACTTCAAAATGAAGACGTTATTTTTGTGGTAGCACAGGCACAAAAGCTCATAGGCCAACTTGTATATTGTCAACACACACACACACATGCACACACTATACATGCTAAACCATATCCCAATAGTGATAGAGCTTTTCTTTTAAACCCTGAAAAACAAGTCAAAGTAATTAAGCACTACTGACACAGTGAAACGGCAGGCTGATCCAATCATACATTTCACCCTGCAAACTGACAGGAAGTCTGTTGAAATAAATCAATGAGCAAGATTTAACTGGCCGTGCTGAAGAAAAAAGCCCTTTTGTTAACTTCTGAATGGCGGTTCTGTATCGATGAATGAAGCATTACTGAAATACTTCATAAGTGTGTGTGTGTGCATAAATGTGTGTCCTCTTGCTGCTTGAAATGTATCCCTCATCATCTCCATAGCTGCCTGGTTGCCTGGATACAGGGTCTCTGGAGGCATCTGGGCAGGGCTGGGCCAGTTCCATGTTCTGACAGCCCCGGCAGCCCCTCTGCTTAGCATAATAGGAGAGGACAAGGGCAACTTCCTCAGCCTTTCAGTACACAATTAGTAGCCTGGGCTGAGAGGAAGAGCAGTTAAGATTCAACTGAGAGAAATTACAGTACTGCCAACTTTGCAAAAATAGACAACGGCACAACATGATGTCTTGTCTTACACTGGAGTATGTATCTTGAATACTTTTGGATTCAGTTAGTAGTGAGGGGATTCATGATGAATAAAAATCTGTTGGCTCAGTTGGTAATCAAACAATGGGTCAATTTTCCAAATGACTCAGAAGTTCCACAGCCCCTGGTAGTCAAGCTTTCATTAGTGACTGCTTTTTTCTATAACTGATGTTTATTTTCCTTGGAAAACCAGAGTGGTTAAATTTCTCGTATGGTATGGGGAAGTTTATAAGCCCTTTGACTAAAACAGACTACCAGAGACTTGCGTTAGTAACTTTAAAGCTGAGTTGTGATATAGACCCTCTCTCCTAGTTTTAATAAACAGATGTATACTGAGCTATTATTCGTTTTTCAATGACATTCTGTCCATTTCTCTAGTGAGAATCATTTTCTTTCCTGACTGTCATATACTATACTATTGTGGGTCAATACTCGGTTCAGTGGAAAGGGGAAGTGTTGTCTAGTGAAATCCCTCACCTGCCTGGACTGCTGTGTTGTGGGAATATTGCCCTCTGACTGCCCCCTACTCTCCTACTTACCCAGTATATACTACACTTGAGGTCCCCAGATATTCTGTATCAAACATTGACATAGTTCTACTGTGCACTACAACGTTAACTCCTCTGTGATGATTGTCTTTCTCATAGCAAAGTTTCTCATTGATGTGGTTTAGTAGGAAGGAGGGTGTCTTCCTGGTTTTAACAGATTCATTCTTAGTACAGTAAGTAAGACATGACAGTGTCTGATGCCACTGTACAATAGGCTATGCAATGCACCAATAAATTGACATTTTGACTTGAACACTTTGGTCCATGTAGAAAATGAAGTTCAGCTGATACTACATCACATCTGCTTGATTAAACAACAAGTAGCCAACGTTTACAGTGGTGTAACACAGGAAGAGAGTGCTTGGTGGTTGAGCCTTGTTGGTTTTGGTATGCACTTTGCAGCACTGCGATACACAGCACTGTTTAGCACAGACAGTGAGCAGTCACTGAACGTGCAGTTGCCTTGACAAGCTTGAGTCTAGTCCCTGGGCCGTCTGTGTGATGATAGCCAGTGGCGGTGGTTCACTATCCAAGATCATCTCTGAAGTTAGTCATGCGTCACTAGTCACATGTCACCTAACCATGGCTGACACTTTGACATAATTTGGCAGAGAGCAAGGCCATTTCCTGCTAGGGCTTGTCTTGGTATGGCTTTTGCAGATTCTTTGCATGAATTCACATTCCCTCTAAAGGGGCAAATGGCTTTAATGAGGAAGGGCATCCCCACTGAGAGTGGCAGAGCTAGGGGACCCAGACTGCTCAAGGGTTAAATCACTGCCATTTGATTTCCACCATTTCAACCTCATCTCAAGCTCACTGAACTGTTATTGAAGCATAAATGAAGAACACAAAAAAGTAATGGCTGGAGAGGAGTGAATCAAGGATAATTTGATAGGATGGAGGAAGAGGGAAGAGAGTAGCAGGGTCAC
Organism: Osmerus mordax; assembly: GCF_038355195.1. Taxonomy (NCBI): domain Eukaryota; kingdom Metazoa; phylum Chordata; class Actinopteri; order Osmeriformes; family Osmeridae; genus Osmerus; species Osmerus mordax. The sequence goes on from NC_090050.1 coordinate 19,009,419, forward strand.
ATTCCTGCTTCATTGTTTCCAATGAAACCATGACGTCTTGAAACTGTGTGAGTCAAGGGATTATAGCTTCATGAGGAATGCTAATGAGCAGAGGCATAGCCAGTCTGGGGTTAGGGGATGTACATACACACTGTTATTTACTGAATAGAAGATCACAGACGAGTTGAACATATGTCCTCTTTAATCCTCCCTTATACTGTGATGAAAGGTACCATAACAGTTATCATAACCTCTTGAAGGTCATTGTGCATCTATAATAGGTTCATCTCAAGGTTTGCTTGCTGAGACCTACAAATGTAGTTTCAATATATTGAGTGGTATTTGGTAGTCATAAAGTACATTGTATGGTATTCATAGTTGAAATGGATATGGAACAGTAGTAAATGCTAGAGATGAAGAAATAGATTGATACTAGGATGGAAAAATGGTGATACATCTAATAACAGGGCAGTACTACACACATATTGCAGCGGTATGATACTGTAGTTCGACTGCAATGCCACAGAAATGACCTGAGGCATCAACAAAGGCAGGCTTTCTTTTTCACTCAAAAACTGCTGAGGATTTTTAAAACTCTGTCTGCCGATATTACTGGCTTTGAGAACGGATGTTTGTGAAACATGCTATACATCGACATGCTGTGACCAGTACGCTCAACCTGACTGAATGAAAGATCCGCAGTGAAGTAGACTGCCAAATGAAGACCACAGCAAGAGATGGTTCATTGTGTCATTCTGCTGTTTTTTTTCCCTCCAGTTGACTAGGAATGGGGCCTCAACTCCAGAACCTGACTAGGTCTAATGACCTGTGACTCAGTGGTTGCCAAGCAGGTTGACTGAGATTCTTTTCTTTAGGACATGGAAATACGGGACTAACAACCAAAATGGTTCAAAATGTACCTCCTTCTCCTCTAAAGGAGAGAAGCCTAAATCTTACTATTCATGTTTGTTCACTAAAACGTGTCTTATCTTGTTTTACAGCACATCAATGTAGTTACTGATGCAGCATCAATGTAATTATAACTCAAATTTTAATTGTGTCACCTTACTTGCAATTTGGGTACTTGTCCAGACTGTCTGACTCCAGTCACACAGACAGTCACTTCTCTGTGACAGTCAGACTCATCTGATGTTTAATTTGAATTAAGTGCTAATTATGTGACTTTACCACAACCACCATCCATCACTAAGAGGAAGGGGTTATTTGTTAATGCAACTTTAGGTTTAAATGGATATTGGTTTAAATTTACATCATACATGTGAAACTAGCCCTACAATCATCAGTTGACATATAATTCACCCCAATCTTCTTAGCCAAAACTGGACAGCATGGGCCTGACAATACTAACTGCTCTGCAGTCAGCAATTCAGCATTATTGGAGACCAATACTCCAGTGAACCCTTACAGTTTCCAACTGTTCCAAGGCAGGCTGAAAATGAGCTTAAAATGTCAGCTTAAAAGCTTTTCCTGAAACTGAGACGGGTGTCTAAGCTGTGATAGGTCTATCACAGCCAGAAGTGGCACACACACATGCACACACCCGCCTCCTCTCCCCAAGCACCCTCAGCATTAGGGGATAGTGAGTTCACCAGCATCCTGGCCCAGCTCAACTCTGGTAAAATGGAAATTCTGTTAGAAAGACACCTAAAACACGGCCTGTGTTATAGTTGCTCTGCTAGTGACCCTCCTGGCTCACCCATCCTTGGGTAGCCCCTCTACAGGCACATATTTAGCAGCAGACAGTGAAATCCTTTCATTGTCCATAATTCATGCTGACAACATACATTATTGATGGCCTTCCTGAACTGTTTGCTGTGAGAGCTTCCCAACCAGCCCTCTTTCCAGCGTTAACACGTTTTACATTTTCAGTATTTGAAAATGAAAGATGATGCGACATCAACTTGCATGTCTACACTGGTTACTTTTATTGGGATGTTCTATTGACAGTGATTTGGTCAATTAATAAAGGAAATTATGTGGCAAACCTTTAGGGATGCCACTGGTGGTCATCAGGCTGCAGGCTCAGGTGCATCACATTTGGTCTCCATCTATGCCTCTCTCTAGCAGGATTGCAGAAATGTAGTTTACCGTTGAATAGACAGCCTGTGAGCACATTTTTGTTTGGGTGTTGGTCGTCTAAGGAATGTGTGCTTTTAAATGATATTGATTAGCCAACTATATTTCGATTAAATGTACTGATATTAGTATGTTTCGGTTAATATTTCGCCTGCATACTAATTACCTATGCCCAAAGCACTGGTTAATGTCAAGCAATTACACAAAATGCTACACCTGCAACACCTGGAAAGCAGGGATAAATATTATCAACGTAATGTGATTGAGAAACACCTACCTTTCACTTGAGTCTCGTAATCTCCAATAATCTCCTTGTCCTTCTTTATTTTCGTTTGAAATGACATGGTTATTCCTTGGGACTAAATTACGGAATTATCTTTCTGCAAGGAAGTCGTTTCACAACCCAAATTGTTTCTGCGAAATTTAAAAATACAATGTGCAACCTAGGTTACATGTGTGACAGTAGCTTGCTTTGAAGTTCGTGATAGCACCATCGGTTTTGAGCTGGCCAAGGCGATCGCTTCACAGGAAAAATTAGTGCATAGAAAACCGAGACAATTACAGTTTCTTATAAACAAAGCATTTGCAATATATTTAAAGCATTTGCGGATGTTTATGAATGAGATAGTACAAATACGATCTCTGTAAAGCAAGCGGTTCGTAAACATTTGCAATCGGTTGCATCGTGAAAATTTCGCTTAGCCTACCAATCCATCCTTTTCACTGGGAGTCGTCTCTGCAGCATAGCAAAGAGTTGGATGCGAAAATGTGAAAGTCATCTTCAGACTCCTCCCCAATCCCCTCCTTCCAGCGCCACTTTACGTCGCCCTCCCCTCATGCAAAGTGTAACAACAGACTACAGAGTAACTAAAACCTATTGCGGATTGTTAATGAACCCCATACGTATTTTTGAAATATTTTTAAGAAATGATCTACACTAGGTATATAGGGTGATCAGATGGCTGAGCACTGAGACCGGTTGCCGGTTCGATTCCAGGCTGTGGAAATGACGTTGTGTCACTTCACCCTACTTGCCTCGGGGAATGTCCCTGTACTTACTGTAAGTCTCTCTGGATAAGAGCGTCTGCTAAATGTAAATGTAGGTATATTAATAATAGGCAATTCTACAAAAGCTGTGGAAGTCTAAATGTTGTTCTGTCCTTGAGGCATAAGGCTCTGCTCTACTGTGTGCATGTGTGTATGGGTGCGCATGTGTGTGTGTGTTTCATTCAGGAATGTAATCACATTGATGGGCCGTTACTCCAAGCCATAGTGAAACAGTTTGAGTCAATGTTTTGACAGTCAAACTTGTCACTTTACAGTAGGTGTATGTAACAAAAATGTATGAAGCATTCATAAATCATAATTGTCTGTTTGTTGTCTATGTTTACATTTACATTTATTCATTTAGCAGACGCTTTTATCCAAAGCGACTTCCAAGAGAGAGCTTTACAAAGTGCATAGGTCACTGATCATAACAACAAGATAGCCAAAAAACATCGCGAGTAGCCAAAACATGAAGCACACATTGTGAACAACCAAAGTAAGTGCCAAAGGGAAGAACCATAAGAGCATGTAGTTAAACAAGTTACAATTAATCACTGCTCGGAAGGTCAATACCAGGGTCTTGAATCTGATACGGGCCATGATAGGTAGCCAGTGGAGAGAGATGAGGAGCGGGGTAACATGGGAGCGTCTGGGTAGATTGTAGACCAGGCGGGCCGCTGCGTTCTGAATCCTCTGAAGAGGGCGGGTTGCACATGCTGGGAGACCAGCGAGCAGCGAGTTGCAATAGTCCAACTTGGAGAGGACAAGTGCTTGGACTAGCAGCTGGGTGGAGTGCTCAGACAAGTATCTATTAAGTTAACCACCTGTGCATTTCTGCCAAGTTTAGAAATTATATCCGTGTGAACTAACTTCAACTTGTCTGACAGGATGCAAAAAGCATGTAAGGATGACTGTTCAGATTGTTAGCTGTTCACTTTGATGCAATGAGCCCTTTTAAAGAAAAGTAGGCCTATTATCCATTATTTACTGTTCTTCTAGAATTTCCACTGGGCCTCTTCACAATAAATAATAATATGCATCTTCCGCTTAGGGAAGAGACTTAAGTCAACTTACTAAAATGTTAAATGTCTTTCCCTCTGCATTAGTGCTGCATGATTTGACTTTGAATATGGGCTTAAAATGAACTGCTGAAATTGGATGCTATGCTATAGGCTACATTAGTTGTGTCCTCAAGACTGTATGTTCTTTTTGCCCTCTGCTGGTAGAAATGTTTTAAAGCACTTGTGAATCGTTCGGCTGAATTGGGCAACCAAATTTTTACTAAATGTGACATAAAAAAAAAAGGAACACTTGCTAGTTTCGACCAGCATGACTGTTACTGTTACCATAATAACCACAACACATGACTGTCAGACTTGTCAGACTGGAAATAGTACAACAATTAAGGTAAAGAGAAGCCTGGAAACGAAGTCTGAGAACTACATTTACATTTAGTCATTTTTAGCAGACGCTCTTATCCAGAGCGACTTACAGTAAGTACAGGGACATTCCCCCGAGGCAAGTAGGGTGAAGTGCCTTGCCCAAGGACACAACGTCAGGTTGCATGACCGGGAATCGAACTGGCAACCTTCGGATTACTAGCCCGACTCCCTCACCGCTCAGTGAACTAGTTGTTCATGTCTGAACCTGAAATATTTGGCAAATGACTCCCTTAAAATGGCATTACACTGGAATGCTCTTACAACGCAGGGACAACATATTTCTCTCTGTCCCTCCTCTTTGACAGAACACTTCACACGCGCGCGCGCACGCACGCCCACACAAACACACACACGTACGATGCACATTTTCGGTTTAGATACAGCTATGAACGAATGATACTCATGAGATGACACGCACCTGTCACCAACCACGCCCGGCCATGGTGAATTTCTGAGTTTGATATCATCACTATTGCTTTGTGACACTGCATAAATAGCAGTGGTGAAGTGGCGAGGACATTGCAGCCTAGTGGCACTCTTGTAGCCTACGGATACGGAAAGATGTCTTGGACAATAGTTTTGCTGCTCAGTGCTCTTGTTGCACTTTTGTTTTTGTCCTCACGCTGGAGGTAGGCTAAATGTTTTCTATTTGTTGAACAAAGTATTTGTTTATTTACGTCCTTATAATATGTTGTAGGCTACATGCCGACGAAAGATATTGACTAAAACCAGACCTATCAATCGAGATAGTTGATATCCGATAGTTGTTATTCATTCGTATGTGTTTGCTTTCTTTTAACAAATCCGTTTATATTTACGTAATTATTAAATCAATAGTTATGCCGGTTCAAAATACTGTGTAACAAAATAGTATTCCCATAACATCCGTGTATTCCGTGAATCATGAACCCGTCAGACTGTACTGCTGAACGAGTTGAAAAGCTTTAGGGCATAATATGTAAATCAGTTGAGATGTTGACAACTGTGAATACGAGCTTAGGCCTATGTCAAAATCAGAATAGGCTTTATTCACCAAGTAAGTTTGCACAAACAATGAATTTACTTTGGCAGGAATTCCTACCACAGTTAATACGATAAACATATAAGAATCTTAAATATAAAAAGTTGAAAATGTACAACAGTCTAAATAATTCTAAACAATACTACTCTATACAATAGGCTACACGAGCTTCGCTACATCTTACTTTTTTTTTTCGCTACATTTTACATTGCATGAGCGAAGCTCATGCAATGTAAAATGTAAAATATCAAATAAGATAGTGTAATGTTGACGTTCAAGTTTTTAGGTTTGTAGTTGGCATTCATGTACCTGTGTTTGACAGACAGAAAAATGAGCCACCTTTAGACAAAGGGTTCATTCCTTGGCTTGGACATGCCCTTGAGTTTGGAAAAGATGCTGCCAGGTTCCTGACTAGGATGAAACAGAAGCATGGAGACATTTTTACAGTAAGAACTCAATAATCATAGTCTCAGCCTTCTTTAGTTAACTCTCAATTCCTGTTTTATCACACAGCACATTGTAGTGTTATCATAAAAATCAGTTCGCAACAGTGGTGAAACTCTCTGAAATCTTAAATGGTCTCCAGGTTTGTGTTGCTGGTCGTTATGTGACCGTCCTGCTAGATCCCAACTCCTACGATGCCATCCTGAATGACAGGTCCTGTCTGGACTTCACTGGCTACAAACACTTGCTTATGGAACGGATCTTCAGCCTGAAGCTGCCCACTCACAACACAGACACAGAGAGGGTCTGGATGAAACAGTATGTTGGATGGACTTCTAATACATATGTACAATCTGCCTTTGGTTTGGTCATACTGCAGGAGGACTATACCTTAGTACTACAGTATACCACGATTTTCTTGGTCCAAATGTGTCCAGACATGCGTGGAAAATGTATTGTACTATATCTTACTAAAGGCTAATTGCCCTTAAGATAGGGGTTACTGCTTACTCTTTCTTGAAGGCAGTTGTCCAATGCATGTACTTTTCCAACAGAGTCTAACCCTAACCTCTTTTGGAAGATGTAATTCTAATGCTATGCCATCTTAAGTACATAATAATAGTTCTCTATGTTGCTCCCAGGCAATTTCAGGGTGTGAGCCTCACCCGCCTGAGCAGCTCAATGCACAGTCACATGCAGGCCCTGCTGACAGACCACAAGAGGGATGGCCCTTCAGACTGGAGGCAGGATGGCCTCTTCAACCTGTGCTACAGCCTGCTCTTCAGGTAAGGCAAGACAAACAAAAAACCACCACGTTTAGAACCAGAAAAACACCCATAGTGTAGTCAGTCCTTCATTCACAGTAGGCTTGGAGTCCTGTACCCTACAATGAAATAACCCTGTAGCTTTCTACATTCCTACTCAAGAGGAACTTGTAATGTGACACAATGTGTCTCAACCAGGAAGTGCTTTTGGTGTTCAGGCCGCTCATTTGGAATGGGACTTAAGAACTACAGTAGCTAAAGCTGGAATCTGTTTCTATACAGTATAATTAATAGTATTTTGTCTTTAGGGCTGGATATCTCACATTGTTTGGTTCAGAAAACAACAACATTACAGATGTAACCACTGTCTACAAAGAGTTTCGCAAGTTTGACGATTTTCTCACAAGATTGGCACGCTCAACACTCAATCAAGGTAAAATAGTAGGACAGACACCTGTTGTATTTAGATGAAGTATTATGACTTATCATAGCATATAAATACCATCCCTTAGTGTGTATCTCTGTCTTTGTGTGTCATTTCTAAATGTATCCATGTTGCATTTGTCTCAGGGGACAGGAAGACAGCCGTCTCGTGTAGAGAGCGTCTGTGGGAGCTTCTGAGCCCCACCTGGGGACCTGATCTGGGGACGCGACTCGGGACAGCAGAGGGCCCAGACGGCCTCTCCTGGCAGCAGAACTATCTGCAGTATCTAAAGGAGGACGGGGTGGGTGCTGAAATGCAGAAGCGAGCCCTGCTGCTGCAGCTGTGGGCCACCCAGGTGAGCGTTCACTAGACACAAGCCACACACACGCTCGCAAGAAAACCAAGAGGTTCATACACTTTGAGAAAAAAAAGTCTTCAGACACGCCCTTGTGGTATGCTTGAACGCTCCCAGTGTCCTGTGGTAGGTTCACCGTATTCTTCTTCCCAGAGATGCGGAACTCCTATTTTAGTACTTGTGACGCAACTTCTTGTGAACACTATGAATCATACAGAACAGAATGTGAGTTCCAGCACTCCTGTAAATAAAAGCAGGTTATCTAAAAGCAAACCTGTTCTGCATTTATTAAATAATGTGCTTTTTCACCAACTCCTTTGATGTATAATGCACAAAAATCAAAATAAATACAAAATCTATGAACATTTTTATATCATAGATTTCATATAAAATAACAGTGAGAGCTTTCTCATAGCCTCTTTATACTAGTCTGACAACTTTAGTTTGTTGATGTTGCACCATGTGACCAGGTGAGGGAGTCGTTGTACTGATAGACACAAGTCTTCACTACAATCCAAAGAGTTTACGATACACGCCTGCAGGCTGCAGCTGCCCATGCTAAAGGCCCTGCCTGTTCAGCTGCTCACACCTACTGAGACCAGGGAAGGGCTGAGCGGCTGGGGTCTCCCCCTGGGGCCCTCCCTCTCCTGCCAGCTTGATTAGAGAAGACCCAAGCATCATTGCTCTTCCCCTAATCACATCTGCTGGGACTTCAGAACACACTCTGTGTGTCTGGGCTAGGAAGGAGTCTAGGCTAGGAAGGACAGCAGCACTGCATGTCTGAGAGACGAGGCTGTGGAGAAGGAGTGTCAGAGTGGATATGCTCTGTTTATAGTGGCAAGTCACAAGGAATTACTCTCAGTGAGGCCCCTGCGATCTCTGATCCTACATTCAGGCAACTAGCTTAACAATCATTTTCCATTACAAACTGAAAGGCCAGTATTTCATCACTGCCATGCTAATGATGTTGTCTTAGCTGGATCTTTTGCCTTTTGAGTGTAATGCTGATCACTCACCATCACACAGACAGCATGCTTCTGACATAATCCAAACAAAGAGTTGGGGTGTTGGAGTTAGGCACAATGTTCTTAGTCACTTTTGGTGTTTTTCTGATGGATTTTGTTTTTTTTGTTTGTTTTTTGTATGAGAGGTCCCTGGGCTGGTCTGTCTGTGGGACTGCTGGACTGTCCATCATCCAATGTGCCCATGTCCATGATGGATCACAGGGAGTGGCTGTCAAACTCATTCAGTCTGACTCACTGTCCTGGCTTCACACAAACACGTGTAGCCCACTCCCTTCCTCCACCCCTGTTGCTAACACAGGGGAAGAAAACAGCCAAAGAGAGTAAACCTTCCGTCTGTATGTGTATGGGGACATGCGTGAGCAAGTGCGTTATTGTGCTGGATAGATCTTTTATTTGACAGGTTAGCCAGACTTGCATGACATGTGATCTTTCCATATGGCGTTTACCCTGTTAGCGAAGGCTTGACCTGAGCTGTGCTGAGGTGAGCATAGAAGCCCCCTCGTCTCATGTCAATTACTTTCTGACAGGTGCAGACAGCTCACTCTGAAAGCCTGGCGGTAGTGTCTATAGAGGCTGATGGTAGTGTCTATAGAGGCTGACGGTAGTGTCTATAGAGGCTGACGTTAGTGTCTGTAGAGTCCTGACGCTGTGTCTATAGAGGCCTGACAGCTCCACTGATTACTTCTCAGATCACACCCAGCCAAGACCTCGTAAAACACCAAGATCTCATGAAAGAAAGAGAGAAGAAATTCGAATCTTTTCCTTTTCTTAGGAGTGGGATTATTATAGGTTGATATTGAGTCACGTTTGCACACCGTATTAAGTTCTTTGTGTGTTTTAATGGTTGATTCAGTTCTTTGTTGTTTCATTCCAGGGTAATGCAGGACCTGCTGCCTTCTGGCTTCTCGGCTTCCTGCTTACTCACCCTGAGGCCATGCGAGCTGTGAGGGAGGAGATCAGAGGACTGCCTCTGCAGGAGGGGTTCCCACAGCACCACCTGTTGGAAACACTGGAAAGACACCATACACCTGTGTTTGGTAGGGAGCCCCAAGCATTCCTCTCAATTATTCACTTTGTGTCTTCCACCTCAGGGCTTGGCCTAGCTACTGACACTGAGGGGAAAAAACCCTTCTGAACTGTGGGGGATGACTAGAAAGAATAATGGGATAGGTCTGATAAATAAAGGAAATTCTTTGGTTGAGGAAGGAGGTAAATCTTTGAAATGCATAATGGAGTTACACTCACTGCTGCAGCGTTATAATCTCACACTAACATCCTTTGGTCTTGCCCTGTGCTCCACAGACAGTGTTCTGAGTGAGACCCTGCGCCTCACAGCTGCTGCTCTCATCACCAGAGAGGTGGTGAAGGACAAGAACCTCCATCTGGCGAGTGGGCAGGAGTACCATCTCAGAAAGGGAGACAGGGTGTGTCTCTTCCCTTTTCTCAGTCCCCAGATGGACTCCCAGATACACCAGGACCCTCAGGTACAGGACAGACGGACATACAGACATACATTCAGAGAACTGGCCAATAGAATGACAAGGCTCTCTTTCAACACTCACTTTCTAGATAAATATATTTCTCTATTGACTTGGGGAGAACAGATTTGACCTGGGTTTTTCCCTTGAGTCGTGCAACCAAAACAAGTATTGTCCTGTAGTCGGTTGGTGCTGTTTAAACAGATTACGAGCTGGAAAGGTTAAAAGGCTGGAGATCCCAAGTGATTAGCTGGTAAAAAGCCTTAATTAAAACAAACACAAGAAGCTTGGCAAGTGTGCTGAAGAGAAGGGGGTTGATCCTACAGGGACTCTCTCTGGGTCAGAGGTCAGGACTGGCAGAGCAAAATGGCAGGTCTCAGTCCTGAATGCACACAGACACATTCTATGGACCATGATTCTATGTGCCACACAGTAGCATAGTCTAATTATACTAACATGCGTTTTTATTTCTGCTTTGCAGAAATTCCAATATGATCGCTTCCTTAATGCAGACATGACAGAGAAGAGAAAATTCTTTAAGGGAGGAAAGAGGATGAAGTACTACACCATGCCCTGGGGAGCAGGGGGAAATGTCTGCGTTGGGAAACATTTCGCTGTCAGTGGCATCAAACAGTGAGTACTTTGGCACCCTACACTTATGCAAATCAGCCCTGCACTTTAATACATGTCTAATGACCTCGATATGATATCCAATCACATCATGACCACCAGGGCACACTGACGTCATGTGAATGCTCAATCCCCAAGTGATATAAGCTATCAGTCAGATCAAAGACTGTTGAGTTTAGATGATGTGTCTGTGACCCCAGGTTTGTGTTTATGGTGCTTACACGTCTGGACCTGAAGCTGTGTGACCCAACTGATCGTGTTCCACCCATCAACCCCAATCGCTATGGTTTTGGGATGCTTCAGCCTGATGGAGACCTGCAAATTCACTACAGAATCAAGAATATAACTGAGACATGACCACCACATTTTAACTGCACCCTGCACCAAACTATTATTTTTACTACTACTACATCTGCTCAATTTTCCCTAATTATACTGTAAATACTGTATATATAATTTATTCTGGTGTGTTTAATATGAAACAGATGTATTTTTTCTATTCATCAAATGTTTTATGCTAGTGTTGTCCTGTAGCTTTTTATTTTTTAATGTCGGATTGTATACCTTAATAAATAATTCGAATGTTTTCGAGTTCTCGAGTTTAATCGAAGACCACCAACTAAAACAGTTTTTTCGTTACCTTTGTAAACTGACCTAGTTATGATTTTAAATTTAAAAGCAACGGTCTGTCAAACTGTAATTTTTGCTTTGAACAGTGTGATGAAGGGTGTAGCTCACAGCCTTCATATTGTAAGGGTTAAACACTAGGCGATTTAAAGCCGGGTGCTGCCGCGGATCCACCTTATGCAGCGAGATGGAGAGAGAGAGAGCGTAGTCGCGTAGTCCCTTTACGCAGCAGATGGAGAGGTAGAGAACCGTAGCAATTTTCAACATATAGGCTACTTGTTGATCTGTCCCCGAATCAGGCGGGTTACAGTACAGTATATGGTACATGCGGACATTGGACGCAGTTTAGCATCCCAGCCTAACCATGTCCGAGGCGGAGGAGAGTGCCACGGAGGCATCGTTTGAAAAATAATTGATGAGACCCCGGCAGTAATGAACCAATAGGCTAAGGTTCCACCTTCTTCTCTCTTACCGTTTTCTTGCCTGCCGCTGCCGTCGGATGAACTGTACAAAGTTAAGGTGCGTGTAAACGGTTTTCCGTGTCTGACAATCGTCTAAAGGAAAATTGACCATGCAAATGCAATTGTTAATGTTTATATTTATGTAAGCCAATGTGGCGTTAGTCTAGCCGGTCACTAGATAATGATTTGCGAACCCTCTCGATGTGCGACATGAAAAATAACAAAATGATTAATTGTTTCTCGCAACAATGTAGCCTAATTGAACTACATGGGAAATACATATATTACCCGTATGGAAAATAACTACATTTCTCCATAATGCGCATTTGGCCACCGGTTTTAGGATGGACCAATCCACGGTTTTTAGATACAGAGCAAGCGTACTGAATGGTATTTTCGGCAATTCGGTAGGCTACAGTGATTGTTGAATAAGGCTTGTATTAGACAATTGACTTCTTTGAACGATGTTATGTATGCAATGATAGCCAGGCACAGATTTTCTAAATTCGGTGATAGTTAGACTTCTTACAAGCTTCATGCTGGCTTTGATACAGACTAGTCTTTTAAAAAATCCCCTTTTTCAGAAGGGTGTTCTATGGTAGAGCGAATGAACAGCGCTGGATGTTGTTTCAGCACCATTACAGTGGACAGCGCTCACTTGGTGCCGCTTTTACTTTCTCCTGTCTGCGCGTCCCCACCCACTATTGAGCGGGAGCGAGGATAGCACCCTCGGTCTTAGACCAGATACAATTATCCATTCTCTCCTCTGATTAGAAGATTAGCTGTATGGCATGGTTTCAGAAATGTTCTGACTGTAGGTCACTGGGCTGTATGCTCCGTTACGTGTCTGTTGTTGACATCCTCTCCTCTCTGTTCCCTAGACTAAAGAATGGGGAAAACACTATAACTAATTTGTACTATAGGCTAACTGATCCTCGGAGTTTGCCTGTTGGACCAGTTAACTTTTGGTACACCCATCACTTGAAAATATGGAGAAATCCTCAGCGGAGCTGAACAAAGCAGGTTCCAGATCGACTTCGTCGCTTCCACCTGAGCCGGTGGACATCATCCGGAGCAAGTCATGCTACCGTCGGGTAAGACTGAATGTAGGGGGGCTTCCACACGAGGTTCTGTGGCGAACGTTGGATAGGTTACCGCGAACCCGTTTAGGGAAATTACGGGATTGCAACACCCACGACTCGTTAATGGAGATATGCGATGATTACAACTTGGACGAAAATGAGTACTTCTTTGACCGACACCCCGGGGCTTTCACATCCATTCTGAACTTCTACCGCACGGGGAAGTTACACATGATGGAAGAGATGTGTGCCTTGTCCTTCAGTCAAGAACTGGACTACTGGGGCATCGACGAGATCTACCTGGAGTCCTGCTGCCAGGCCAGATACCATCAAAAGAAGGAACAGATGAACGAGGAGCTCAAACGAGAGGCTGACAACATGAAAGACAGAGAGGGTGAAGACTTCGATACCACATGTTGTGCTGAGAAACGGAAAAAACTTTGGGACCTTCTTGAAAAGCCCAGTTCCTCTGTTGCAGCCAAGGTAAATATTCTTAGTATTACATTTACATGTATTCATTTAGCAGACGCTTTTATCCAAAGCGACTTCCAAGAGAGAGCTTTACAAAGTGCATAGGTCACTGATAACAACAAGATAGCCCCAAAAACATTGCGGGTAGCCAAAACATGAAGCACATATTGTGAACAACCAAAATAAGTGCCAAAAGGGATGAACCACAAGAGCATGTAGTTAAACAAGTTTTACTCCATGCCTATAGTGACTTTCAATTCAAGTAGGCTACCATATTAGTCTCCTCTATTTTTCACACTGTCTTTCTTTGGTTCCCCATGTATTGTGGGAGAGCAGGCAAGAGAGATAAAACTCTTTGGTTTCATTAATGAGGGTAGATGACCACATACTGGCATTATTGATTCATCATGTGGATTAACAATCACAAGCAGAATGTCTTTGACATTAAAGTCTTGTCTAAACTGAACCCCCCTGGTCTCTTGCAATTAACAAACACAGCCACCCTGATAGAGCCATATATTTGTGAAACCCGCTGCCTCGTGCGATCAGGTGTAAAGCAGACGATCTGAGGGTCAGCCTTTTATCAATACAGTAGAGATTACAGTTGGACGTTCAATACAGTAAGCTTGCCTCTGTATACAGAGGCTTAGCCGGACCTGGAGAAGGGACTTGTTAGTTTAATAGGCTACAGCAGACTATAGTAAAGCAGAGTACAGCGAATCAGAACAGAGTAGAATACAACAGAATAGAGTAGAGCACAGCAGAGTAGAGTACAGCAAAGCAGAGCAAGTAGAATATAACAAAGTAGAGCACAGCAGAGAAAAATAAAGTAGAGAGCAGCATAGAGTGTAGAATAGAGCAGAGAAGAATATATCAGATATGAATGGAACACTATTGAATAGAACAGAGCAGAGAATAATAAAGTAGAGTGGGCATAGTAAAGTAGAAGTGCAGGAGCAGCGTTTCTCTCCCTCAGAGAGACACAAGCCTGCTTTGATCATTCTCGTCTGAGCTGGACTGGGGGGGATCAAAGAGAATGCTGTCTCCCTCCAACACTGCTAATTACGTTTTAAATGGAACACACCGCCTTGTTTTGGGAGGTACTCAGCTTACACTGGAAATGGTATGAAAGCTACGAGTGGTTAGTTCATGTCAGATGATGCTTCACAGTGAACACAGGCTTCATGTGGAAGCGGCCAGCCCACTACATCACTAACAGGCTGGGGGGAGTTCAGTGAGTCGGTCAGAGAAGCATCAAAGGCATGAAGAAGATGCTAAATCAATGCTGATCATGTTTGTGGTTAGGATAATTCTGTAGTGCTGTAGCACTGGGATGACTGTTCTCAATAGACTACCATACAAATCAGCCTCGATTAACAAGACGCTATACAGATTAGGCTGGGGGGAAATATTCAGTGACATCATATTACAATTCCATATGTAAATATAGATAATCATCAATGTGCAATACAGTAGGTTGTTTCTGAGTGAACTCCTCTTGTTTTAATGCCTGCAATTCTTCCCATCAGTTAAACATTAACACTGTGATTTCCTGTCACCTCTTTAGTAGTATCATTACGAGACTACTCTGGCAAGCCTGTGTGCCAGGGAAAAGAGCAGCGTCCACACAATAAGTGGTAGCATTTATCAATTACTAATTAGCTTAAAAGGGCAATGCACTGTAAAACCACAAACCGAACTACTAAAAGCTTTGATAGAGCGTTGTCCAAGGTTTTTTCCAAGTACTGTGATAAACTGCAATGCAGTTGAGTGGTCCAGTCTCTGGTCCAGTCTGAACCACAGGTTTAGATGGTGCTGAGGCTCTGCTGTGTTAAGTGTTTGTGTTCAGCTGTGCTCCTCCCCTCCCTGGCCAGTGGTGGGATTGGACATGCAACAGCCTAGAAACAGATGGTCACTGGTGATGACAAGCACAGGAAAACCCGTCTCCAGGCAACAGGAATATCATTGTGTGTGTGTGTGTGTGTGCATGAGTGTGTGCTTCCTAAACCCATGCCTGTGGCTGTACAAATAAATATCTACATATGGTATATGACCACTTTTCTATCATAATGCCAGACAATTGAACAGGCATTCCCTGTAAGTACAACACATGGTACATTACTGTGTGCTTGCTTTCTGTTTCTCTCCCCATGTTATATCTACCTCCACCCTATCCTTCTTCTCGTTCCTGCGGCTCCTCCACTACACCTTCAACTAAATGTCAGGGAAATGTCACATTAATTATACTTCATAAGACTCCAGGCCCAATTTGAAGCTCCTCTCCAGTTCACATTCTCTCTCAGCCATAGTACTGTCTGCCTCGGCCTCAAATTAGATTTGGGTCTATGGCCTTGCTGCACAATGAGATTGTGTCTGACCGCTGGCATATCAGTGTATCACTGTCTGCCCAGAACCCAGACAAGCCTCACATTAACAGAACCGTACCTCTAGGCCCGGATCACAGGAAAATTGTACAGCAGGAAAGCTGTGGTCTTGGATTACAAAACTCCATGTTGTTTCTGTTATTGTTGATGGACCCTAATCTTCAAAGAATGTGATACAGACTTACTACAGACATGTGTAGACTGCTTGTAGACAACAGTAGACTGACCTGCTGTGATGTGACTTGTGGCTTGACTGCTCTACGTAACTGGAGGTGATTTATTTATATTAGTGTGCATCCAGTAAGGGGAGGGTTGAGCCACTGATTGTGCTCAGTGCTCAGTCTGATTGATAATGGCAATGTCATCCGCTTAATACCCCTGAACCTGTTTTATTTGTGATTAAACTAAATAAAGGGGAGATAAATAATTAATAAAGGAAATCTGTGAAATGTACTGAGTGAAACAAGGTCTAAGTAGGTAAAGGATAAAATTGGCTCAGAGCAATTAACAGAACAAATAAACAAACCTAGGCAGAATGAAAGTGGCACTGTCATTCTGTCCTTTCTGCATCTAAACATCGGGAATTGCAAATTACAGTGCTGTCAACAGGCATTGTGCGTCAGTGGGCAGGCAACAAATTCCAATTATGCCTTTCTTATGTCGTACTTTAGATGACAAATTAAAGCTGTTTGTCTTCATTCCCACTCATAAGTCAGTCCAATACAGGGCCTGGACTGACACCAACCATGAGTCGACAGATTGTCTCTTGACAGCTGGCAAATTAGAAGCAATCAAATATGTGATCATTTATAATCTGTCAAGCAGGTGATGAGTTTTATTGGGATGAGTAGTCCCTTTGATAGGGGATCCACCTCAACTTGTGTGACTCTCTTCAGTATCCCAGTGTTATAAGTGTTTAAGACTCCAAGGAAAAAACACATGAATCGTACAGTAGGAAGCAGCCTTTCATTTCGGTCTATACATCAACCCCTCTCCCCTTCAATGACACACACACAAACAAACACACACAGTCCTGCATTACAGCCTTTCACATACTTCTGTTCCCTTCAAGCATAGAAAAGTGAGAACCCGATGACTGCTATTTTTTGAGGGACACGGCAGACCAAGGGTGGACTATTGAAAAGAGTGAATTTATGTCTGATAGGGTCTAAAAGGAAAGTCCTAACTGATGGTGTTTCCAGGCCGTTTGCCTGTGTCTCTATCTCTGCCCTTTTGTGGGATAGAGATAGACGCCAGAGATATAGCCCTGCATCATTTGTGGACTGAGATTGAGTACCCCGTGCAGTGATTGCTTTTGTGGCAACGGCTCTACATGCCTGTCACTGCGTTTTGCCATCAACAGGCCTGCCTGGTGAGTGCTGATGTCCCCTCAAATCAGGCCTGAAATCAGATCCTCAGACCCATCTGTGAAGAGGGCAACATGACCTCTGAGGTTTCCTGGTAGTCTTATGTTCACACTGGAACTTCCTTTAAGACTCTTCCTCTCAGGCCATCATATCACCCTGCTCTTCTGTGTCCAGGTCCAATACATAGGCTTGAGTATCAGCCACTCTAGCACTGAAATGTTATCGATTAATGATGAATTATTGATAACAAATTTGACCTTTGACCTGCTTACTCAATGTTTATTTCACCCCACAACACGCAGAGAGACAGATAAATAGACAAACACACGCACACACACACACACACACACACACACACACACACACACACACACACACACATACACACACACTACAATAGTGAAACAACATCCCTTAAGCTAATGGATTCCTGTGACTGTGCTAAATCACCCAGTATAAAAATAGCTCTCGTCTTTCACACATATGCTAAGATCCTCAATTATCCTTGCATGACACTGAAAACCACAAGGGGTGTGTGTGTTTGTGGTGTGTGTGTGTGTGTGTGTTTGTGGTGTGTGTGTGACTGTGAGTGTAGGATGGGGATGGTTTACAGGATTTGCATTCCAGTACAAAATGTTCTAAAATAAATGTCCTCATATTTCCTGTCCTTATTTCAATATTAGTATTTTGTTTATTGTTATTATGGGTTTATTTATTATTAATGTTTTATTATTATTTACAATCTTTAGTTTACTCTTTTTTTCTGTCCTTCTTAGCCTCAGATTGTCTTTGCCTTTATCATGGTACTAGAATTGCCCTTCTCATCACCTCCTTTATTTTGCTATCTTCACTCCATTAGGGCATGAGTCAAACATTAGCAATTCAATTTTAAATCTAACTAAGAGTATACACTGAATATTGACATTGATCAAACTAAGAAAATACAATGAAAACAACAGTGTTCTGAGGCTGGTCTTGAGTTGTTGCTGTGCATGGATGGTTTGGAAGCTGTAATTCATATTGCAGATGGACTTCACACCTCAAACTGCTAATTCAGCAGTGGCATCACCCTGGAAACAGATGTCAAACTCCATGGCAACTGCACTTACAACATTGGAGATTTACAAAGATGGAGGCAAGTTGAGCTATGGGAAGACTGTGGAACTGCACAGAGGAACTAGAACAGAATGATCTTTTTTCTGACAGTCGATTCATGATCTCTAAATGTGGTTCAAGTCATGACATACATGTATATTCATGGTCATTGTTCAACAACGATGAGTACAGGGATATGAAAGAACTGTTCACACCTGTACTCTGTCTCTATCTCTATAAACCACTGAAAGCATTTGTTCTTTATTACATTTACAGTACATTTGAGTCCTTTATCTATCTCTCGTCTTCTCCTTTTTGTCCTCCTCTCCCTGTGGGTGCATGGTGGTCTGTCGCTCATTGCCCTGCATGAGAATTCCTAGTTGAACAGTGAACAGGTTAAGTGGCTGGGCTTTAGCTGTGCACATCTCCTTTCTCCACCGCCCCCGCCCGATCCCGTCCTCTCCCTTTCACCTCCACCCCTAACCGCCCCCCACCCCCACCCCGTAAACACAAAACCAAAGGACCACAACTCTCAGCTGTTGATCTCCTCAACCCACCTACACAACAGGAGCTGAATGCATCATTAGGCTGTGGTCGAATGAAAGCCAGGATAAGGGCAATACAGCAGCTGAACTAGAGTCAAGTAATTATCTGTAGAAACCTAGGTTCTTGATGGGGAGTGGTAGGTGTGCTTTGCTAAATAGCATGATGTCACACAATGATCCACACTGCTTTAAGCCTATGTATTGTGGGACACATGCATTGTTTCAGCACTGGACAGCTCCACAGCTTCCATCCCATGATTAGTTCTGTCTATGATTGAAATCCAGTCAGTGTCAATAGCTATTGCATGTTCTTTAATTTTCCTTGCCAGTGGAAAATGTCAGGAGCACATTTTTCACATTCAAAGAGAAAGGGACAGAAGATTTCCATGTATTTTTGGCCATGGCCAATTCCTCCATCGAGTACTTTTCACGGTGACTAAAGAGGACTTGATAGAAGTTTAACTGCTCTACCGAGTCTATAGTCTGATGTGGAATAAATGTTATGCTTTTACCTATAGCTACTGAATGACTTTTTGATAGTCAGTGTAATTCAGACACGTGGATAGACTTACCTAGGGTGATTTAGAGTTCAAGTTGTATCTCTCGCCTCCCAGCAAATAATCTTCAGTGGCAATGAAGCATGCTCGAAAGAAACTTTCCTCCTCATGTTCTTGTTATCCCAGATCAGTTCAGGCTAATCTGAGAAAGAGTGTTGATCAAAGTCAGTCCGGCTCACTGTAAACAATGGACCAAGTTTCATGTACCAGTGAGGTTCTTCCCAACCCCTGACAAGAACATCTGTGGATAAGGTGAGAGTAGCGCATGAGAAAAATCACAGGAGGCATAATGAGTTTGCGTGTGGTGTGTGTGTGTGGTGTGTGTGTGCGACATATTTAGGAACTTCCTCTCAGTGAAGTGGTATATGATGGATGGATGGAGGGGGGGGGGATATATGGCCCTAGTTTCAAGCTGCTTGGCCCTGAGGGCTCCCACTCCCTCAGCCCTACAGAAGGAGAAGGGCCATGTCGCCATTACTCTGATGAGGGTGATGAGCGGCCCTCTACAAGACAACAGCACTCTAAACACTGAATACACACACGGATTCAAGCGCCAGCTACCAATCAGACCTCACAGGCAAGGAGTTGAGCTGCTCTCCGCAGGTGTCACAGCCTCCTTCACTGGGGGGACTGCTGTCCGGTGTAAGGATTGGTTAGGTGTATGAATGACCTTGACGGAAGTGTGAAGGCCTGGAGTACCAAAATAGAATAGGAGGAGAAACATTAATCAAGTCAACGCCTGATTGAGAGAAAACCGAGAGGGCACTTGACCGTTGGCGCTAGAGGACTTTCACCTTGTCTGCAGCACACTTTCCCTGGGCCACACACATGCTTGAACTGCCATACACACCCACACACACTATCAAATACATGCCATTGGAACATTATTCATTGGTATAGTAATTGCGGTGCAGGTGTAGGTCAGACATGTTTTCTGCATTCTCCTGGGTTATAGGACAACCACTGATTATCACAGTAATGACTGTATTAGACTGGTAATGCACCACCAGTGCCAGTGTAAAGCTGTGGAGTTACTGCTGAGACCCTGGAGGTCTAGCATGTTCCAGACTGTGAAAGTGTTCACTCCTCTCAGTCTACCAGCTGCTTAAAGTCTGTCCATGTTACAACATCAAGGATTCGCCCGCTAATCTGTCTCTCTGTTTCCTACGCTATTAAAGAGATTAAGGGAAACTTCCAGGGAATGCCTTGGGGTCTGGGCTTTCCCATGCTGGATCTTTCTGAGAATTAAGTTCTCAAATGATGGCATCTGCTCACTTTTAGATTGGACCGCTTTGAGGTCAAAGCTTTTATTTAGGCTGTCCTTTTAACTCTCACAGACGTTCACATTAACGAGCGACTCACCTTTAAAAGAATGTTTGAGAAAAGGAGAGAAAGAGAGAGTGGGATGCTCACGTTCTCTGTGATTAAGCAGTGTTTTGTTCCTGTTGCTGAATTGAGTGAGTAACCATCACATCTTCATCAGTCAAAGATTGCTAGTCTCATCTTTTGTTTGTTGTGATTTTGTTTTTCTGAACCCCCTCCTGTTCATTCCCTTCCCTTCCCCGCCCTCACACAAACACAGACACTCACAGACACACACTCACAGACACACAGATACACACACACACTCTCTTTTCTGTGCCAAAGCCTACTGTCACTGTCACCATAGCAACTGTCACTTCTGTGATGCTAAGACCTGCAGCGGTCTTCCATCTAGGTTTGGTGTTATTTGAAGGTTTGTGTGTGTGTTTGTGCTTGCGTGCGTGTCTTTCAGTGCTGAGCATATGCAGATGTTTGATGTTTTCAATTCCCCTCAGGTGCAATGAGAACACTGTTCTAGTGTGTAGGTAAGTGAGTAGCAGGATGGCATGGGCAGAATGGCACTCTGGAGTTTGTTGACGAGTAATGGTCATGCCAGAACCAGGAAGCAAGTTAAGTGTGAATGTCCACACACTGTGTTTCAGACAGAATGCTGCTGGACCATCCATTCTTGTGTGGTAAAGTGGATGGGCGTCCTGTAAGTATTTGACCGACAAAGCACAATTCCAGATGGGGGTCAGTCTCCACCAGAATCACCACACCCTATGCTGCTCCTATTTATAAGACTTGTCAAGAGTGGCCAGGGTTTAAATATAGATGCTGAGTCTGGATTCTACTCCTCATATGAGATGCATGAATAATTGAGAGACAGAGGAGCCGAGGTGGGATTCATTCAGCTAGATGAATGGTCCTCGTCAGAGCCCAGTCACCTGCTCACATCCCTAACACGCGGCCTCGGCCGGGGGTGAAGGAGCAGTAGACACCGAGAGGGAGGGATGTGGAGAGAGAGAGCAAGAAAGAGAGGGACAGAGAGAGAAAAGGCAGCTACTCAGATTATCACAGCTGCCATCTCTGGGGCTATTTGACACAGCTGCATGCACAGCGCCATGGTCACAGCTCCTATTTGGTTTATGGGCTGGTCTGTGTGTTTGTTTTTGAGGTGGGGCCGTGCCAAGGCGATATGATATGGGGCTGTTTGTTGTGTATATATAAGCCTGTGTGTGTATGTGTGTGTATTTGTTTGTGCATACATGTCTGTATGTATTGATAACGCGTGTTCCATTGATTATTATTATTTTGATGTTTTAGTGCACAACATGCGTGACTATG
This sequence comes from Osmerus mordax, assembly GCF_038355195.1. Taxonomy (NCBI): domain Eukaryota; kingdom Metazoa; phylum Chordata; class Actinopteri; order Osmeriformes; family Osmeridae; genus Osmerus; species Osmerus mordax. The sequence goes on from NC_090050.1 coordinate 19,031,363, forward strand.
AATCTCTGTGTGAGTTTGTGTATTTGTAAAAGAGGGAGTCTGTGTGTGTGTGTATCTGAGGGTGTGTGTTTTCAACCTTTCATGCTGTGGGAAATGTAGAAGATAGTCCCCTCCCGTCTCCATGGAAACCCAATCTCTTTCAGAAAGACAGGGAGGCAGAGCCCTGCTACATTGAGAATCAAGAGTGAACTATCCAACATCATCTGACGCTCTCCTTTCCACTCTGGTGGTTTAAAACACTGATAGTCTCGAGAGGAACTGTGGCAAATCCAAATGGATATCCATGGTATCTTATTTAATGTTTGACATTTACATTCCAGGTTTGGAACAACCCCAGCCAGAGGCTGAACACTGACACCTGCTTGCACCATTTCAAAATCGGATGTCTGAATGACCATTTCGATTGATCATTTATCTGACTTATGTCAATGTTTAACATCACTGTCATTAAAGCAATCCATATCAGACAGACACAGAGCTGCTCAGACCAGCAGCAGGGATAATCCTTTAAGCTTTAGTAAATGGCATCCATAACAATAAGAGATCTATTTTATAACAACAACAGATGTACATTCTGTTGGGAGAGGAACGTCATGTGAGAGGGGTAAGGTGGACAGAGGGCTTGGACGGCGAAGTAGCACAGAGAAGCACTGAGAAGGGAGACAGGAAGAATGAGTGTCAGACTTGCTTTTCACAAGCCGCTCCACATAGCCACCTCCTGTCGAGCTTCAAGGGGGTTGTCATGACGACTGCGTCTGGCAGCCCTGCCTTGGAAAGCGTGGCATGATGTCCCACTGGTCAGGACCAGGGCCCATGGAACACTGGCATAGCCTGAGGTCAGGAGGTCTCACTCACTTAGTGACCATTCCAGATACACACACAGACACACACACACACACACAGCTCCGGTGTGAGTTCAAGGGTGTCAGGATTGTCAGGAACAGGAGCAGCAAGTTCTCAAGTGGAAAGGCTGCTAACGAAAGGATGGGCAAAGCACCGGGGCGCTGGGAGTTCCTGTGGGAGCCACCCGGAACAACAACACACTTTCCAAGGCGTTCACTTCTCACCTGAGCAGCACTGAACACCAAGGGTGACTGAACACGGACAGAATTAGACACACTTCAGTAGCTTTTTGTTCCAAAAGCAAACCCCTGTTTACCTCACCCATGTCTATGAGGGTAAAGTAGTCGATGATTCATTTATGAGGTCTCTACTGTATCCCAAGTTCAGAGTTCAAGGTTTTAATTTAGGGTGGCTGAGTGCAGTGAAACATGCAAGCTGACAAGCTGATAACCTGACAAACTCATCTTAGATCAACATAGACCAGAAGATGAATCATACTCTCGCACCTGGTAAAAACAAAACCAGGTCACAGGAGACACATTGAAAAGACTACTTGCTAGGAGTTCTAGTGCATGAAGAGACATTAAATTGAAAAAAGAACTAAATGTTTTTGGTGCTAATACAATTTCACTCTAATGTGAAAGGATATTGACAAAGTGTTTTTTATTTAGTTACATCTCTTCCTTCCTATGGAGATACCCATAGAAAGAGAGTGAAAGACAGTCTTTCTTTTAAAAGCAGGAAATTGGAGCAAATTAGGATGACTTGTTTAGGTGTGGAAAGGAATAGGCACAGTCAGCCATCACTGGTCGTCTCCTCTGCTTTCTTCGTGTGCTCTCCAAAAACACAATGAATGTTTCTTGGCAGACATCCCATTCCCTTTGTGTATTTTTCGCTCTCTCACACTAAATGTGTCTTGGGAATCTTCTTAAATAGCAGACTGGGGGTTTGTACGACCTTATATGTGATTCAAGGTTAGACAGTGTGTGTGTACCAACATGGGTCTGTGTGCCAGCAGACGTGATTGGGCTCCGGGTTTGTTTTGTGTCTGCGTGGAGGCAGGTCCTGTCAATCTGGTGTGTCAGCCTCAGATCAGGGCCTCCGGCCGATAACTCCTACTCTCTCTGTGTCTGTGGGCCTGCTTCTTTTACTCTTTATAAGATCTCCTTTCTATCCATCTAATCTTGTCTTGTTGATTTGATAACTTCATTTGACATAATGGAGTTTGTTAAGTCAGTACCATTTTAACCAAGAGACCATTTAGGTGTTATGATAAAAATGATAGAAACGACATCCTGACAAAAAGTGAATGATGTGATTTCTTTGTCTCTTCTGTGTTTGTATACAATCTATCAATAAGGCTATCACATCATACTCATACTGTATATCACTATGTCAATGTCAGACTCCAACCTTAACAGGAGAACATAGAGTTTATACACTCACACCTACACACAACCCAGTCAAATGCACACAAACACAACACACGCCTAAATGCTTAATCATATGAGGGTTTCCTTTCGGCATCAACCATTTAAAAAAAAATCTTGGTTACCTCAGAGTCCACAGTGAGTGCTTCCTCAGTTCATAATGCTGTTTGATGTCACACATTACAGTCAGTGGTTCTCTAGGTTAATCCAATCAGCTCCCTGCTTTTGAGCTGTTTTTTTGTGTGCAGTTGAGATATGGAAGTTTTCTCTTGGTCATATTAGTAACATGTGCAATATATGATCAATGGCACTGGTTTATGGCCTTAGCAGTGCTATTTTATTCAGTGGAAATATTAACAACTTGTGCCCGACCTTCCACCAGCCGATGAGAAGATAGAAAGAGGGAGTGTGTAACAGAGAGGGAGAGAGAGCAAGAGAGAGGAAGAGGTGTGTAGGGGGGATTCTTCATAGTAACAGAGTCAGGGAGCAGAGGGAACTTCCTGGTGGAACGTGACATCATAACCACAATGTTATACAGCACCAGTGGGCCATTATTAAACTCCCTGTCTTAGCAACCTTTTTATAGCTTCTCAATCCTATTACCTCGATCCTTTTCTGTCCTACACAGCGAAATTTTACCTAGCAGCATGGTCTCTTAGATACACACACAAACACACAGTACCAACTCTGTATCTGGTTGTTGTGATGTTCCTCCCTTATCTTCATTCTTGTTGTGTCTTGATAATCTGTTTATAAATCCTGCTGTATCCTTTGAACCTGTAGGCTGTTGATTCACCAGGACACCCTCTCACACCGAATATGGATATTACTGTACCACAGCTGTCTAGCTGATCTTAAATGTACCTAGCCAATCTGTCTGTGATCACTGCGACGTTGATTAGCATGATAAATCACCATTCACCACAGGCAGCTTACAATTCCACCCCTTCTGAGCGTCTCTGCCGGGTCTCCAGTCCAAGCATCTCCCTGCTCTGGGGGCATCTGATTCAAGCAGCAGATTTCCTACGAGGTTGCTGAGGGAAAATGGAGGGAAAGACGAGATAAACAGATAGGGTCATTATTCACGTCTGCCGTGACGCTATGGCAACAGCATGTTCAAACTCTGATTGGTCATGAATAAGGTAGCCATTCTGGCCATCACATTCACTCCTGGGGTGTATGCAAAATTATGAGGCCGTTGTCAAGGCCCATGATGTCAGTCATATCCTAACAACCCCTCCCACTGCCCTATTTCTGCTGCCATCCCTTTCACATTTTCCCTGGAGAGGTCTGGCCGAATTCCATGTGCTTCCCTGTCTGTTTTAGTTGTCTACTGGGATTCATAGTAGCAGCCCTATTGCTCACCATCTGTTCTTTAGTTACTCCTTTCTGAATCCTTAACTTTATAGTATTATAAAGTTAGTTATAGTTCAAAAGATAAAAGTACTCAAGGTACAATTATATGAGTACTATTCTACTGGATGAAAATCGAATGCAGTTTTGTTGCCATTACAGGCTGTCCGTGCTGTAAACACCACTGTGTACGCACATGAAGAATCCCCAGCCACCTGTATTTTAATTCTATTTACACACACGGCTAACTCCTCTCTGCTGTGTCATTACTTCCTGTTTCTACCAGGGCATGCACACACACACCTCGTCCCCAGGGTGAGGCTGGAGTCCTGTGGCAAGCCTTTAGGGAGTCAGTCAGGACAGGTTAGGATAATAATAGCTGAGTGTTGTCTAGTAGTAATCCTGAGCTTGGATAGCTGATCAGACAATGGCTTGCCCATGACCTTGTGTCCAGTTTACCACACGATTAACAACACAAGGAGTCTCTCCATAAGGGTCTCTTAGTGTAAAGGTAAACAGAACAATATCAATCACAAAACTCACTCATCGTCAGTATTCATGTTATGCAAAGTAATAGTACAGCAAAGTATGTAAAGCATTAAAACCATTAGACATCTGTTATCTATCAAAGCATGTCACCTTATTTCAACAGATATAATGAACTATTGAAGAACAACAGAGTAGCTCGGTTGTTGTCGCCCACTTGGGAGACAAAGAGAAACATTGGGATCTGTGCCCCTCAGGCCTGTGATGATGACATTCTGACTCCAGCACCACCTTCAGATGCTCTCCTCAGTGGAAGATAAAGGGCTGTGGTGTGGAGGCAATAGTGTAGGCATGTGAGTGGTGAGCTGGAGCCACATGATAAACTCTAGGAGTGGCTTACTGACCGCACAACTTCATGTTAAATCACTAACGTTATTGGATCACGGTCAGATTACTGTAACCTTCAAACCCAAATATTTGACAGTGCATGCATATCCATATGATCTTGAAAATGCAAAACATGTGGTCAAAGACTTTATCAACTCTAAACCGGTGCCAACAATACATAGCCAGTTCAGAATTAGCATATATTTACATTTGAATACAGAATTTGTAGGTTGTTTTGAATTCAGTTTTGCTGGCACTCCAATAAATTGTATTCATACAGTACTTTGAGCTATACTTGGTTTGGACTGAATGTCGTATTCTGCTGTTTTGCTGGCTTAGCATTGTCTTTCATTCTAATACTTACTCATGTGAGGAAGCTATTGTATTCAGATAAGTGGGTTATGAATTAATAATTGTTCTTAGCCTGTCCCAATGCAATAACTCTGTACCAAACAAACACAAAGACTTGAGTCAGCTCATGTCATATAAATCTGAATGGGAACCCATGGAACCCGACAGGGTACCTTTTGCACTGCATTCTGACATTCTCTTTGTTGACACAGGAAATTGGATGGTGGATGGAAGTTCTATTCTAATCAAATGTACACATGTTCAAATGTATAGGAGGTGGGGGCATTCTCATTGATAGCCTTTTTGTTTCCGCTTTACAGATCTTGGCCATCATCTCTATCCTCTTCATCGTTCTCTCCACCATCGCCTTGTCTCTAAACACCCTCCCAGAGTTGCAGGACACAGACGAATTTGGCCAATCCACTGACAACCCCCAGCTGGCCCACGTGGAGGCCATCTGCATCGCCTGGTTCACCATGGAGTACCTCCTCCGCTTCCTCTCCTCGCCCAGCAAGTGGAAGTTCTTCAAGGGTCCTCTGAATGTCATCGACCTCCTGGCCATCCTCCCCTACTACGTCACCATCTTCCTCACCGAGTCCAATAAGAGCGTTCTCCAGTTCCAGAACGTGCGGAGGGTGGTCCAGATCTTCCGGATCATGCGTATCCTGCGTATTCTGAAGCTGGCCCGTCACTCCACGGGGCTCCAGTCTCTGGGCTTCACCCTCAAGAGGAGCTACAACGAGCTGGGCCTGCTCATCCTCTTCCTGGCCATGGGCATCATGATCTTCTCCAGCCTGGTCTTCTTTGCTGAGAAGGACGAGGATGACACCAAGTTTAAAAGCATCCCGGCATCCTTCTGGTGGGCCACCATTACTATGACCACAGTGGGCTATGGGGATATCTATCCCAAAACCCTGCTAGGGAAGATAGTGGGGGGTTTGTGCTGCATAGCTGGAGTTCTGGTGATAGCCTTGCCTATCCCTATCATCGTCAACAACTTCTCTGAGTTTTACAAGGAGCAGAAGAGACAGGAGAAGGCTGTAAAGCGCCGGGAAGCTCTGGAGAGAGCTAAGAGGAATGGCAGCATTGTCTCCATGAATATGAAGGAGGCGTTTGCTCGCAGTGCAGAGTTAATGGATGTGGTGGTGGAGAAGAGTGAGAGACCACTAGATAATCACCTCTCTCCTAGCCACTGGAAGTGGACCCCCAAGAGGGCTGCCTCAGAGACCAGCTCCAACCACTCTTTCAACCCCCAAGAGTCAGGCTCCCCTAGCAAGGCCAGGGCCTCCAGCCCTCAGCGACTCAATGCACAGAAGCTGGAGGAAATGTACAACCAGATGGCCAAGACCCAGTCCCAGCCTAACCTCAACGCTAAAGACAAGGGCTCCAGGGCAGGCAGGCAAAGGGATGAGATAGAGCTAGGGGCTATCCCAGGCACTGGGGAGCCCATACTCGGAACTCGCGAAGGGGTTGGGGACATGAAAAGCCTGTCCAGCATTGACAGTTACATTAGCTGTGCCGCAGACTTCCAGGAAAACCCACGCTTCCCCCACAGCCCTGCGGCTGGTCTCACCCTCCAAGAGAGCAGCCGCTTCTCACACAGCCCTGCAACAGGCCTCTCTGGGCGGGTCAGCGCCAACCCCGGCCTGCAGACCACCCTGGAGCATGAGCCCATGGTCACTCCCTTCTCTAAGACTGTAGGCTCAGAGAACACACGGCTCGGCCCCTACTCTGGTTACCCTCTTAAAGGCTCCTCCTATAAGGGGAACTATCGTGGTGGAGGAGAGTCAGGTCGGTCCCCCAGCGCTCTTCTCTCAGACAGCTCGGCTCTGTCCGACCGCTCCCTGCTGAGCCCCGAGGTGTCTGTCTACACCACAGCCAGTAGCAGAACACCACCCAAGTCCCCAGAGAGCAGCACTCTGAGCCCTGCCATGTTCACCTTCCACGACTCCTCCATCAGCAAGTATATCGATGCCGACACTGATGAAGAAGAGCACCTTCGTGACCTCTCAGACACCAGCCCCTCCAAGCGCCTGCTGGCCAGATCCAGCCCTAAACGCCACATCAACAGTGGTTACCAGAAGGGCATCAACCACCTGGAGACTGCCCAGAGGGTGCTGGGCCAGAACTGCCTGTTTCCTTTGGAGGGGTCGCGAGGGGCATCGCATGAGAACCATGTGGGCTCTGAGCTCCCTCGCCCATCCAAAGGGGACAGGGGTCACTCCAATACCGTAGACAAGAGCCTCTGAACAGCAGAGCACAACCAGCCCAGCCCAGAGAGAGCTGGAGCAGAGAAACATGCCTCTGTGGACGAGAGAGAGAGGGATGCGGAGAGAGGAGGAGAGACCAAAAGAGAGACTGTGCTGAGTCACTTTACAAACCTACAGAGAGGGCCACTGCACAGCCAGCTTAGGGCAATGTGTGGTTAACAAATACTCTGAACCTAGACTACAATAGAGGAACCACTGCCCTCCATCCTCTCCCTTTAAGCTCCCTTACCCACCCCAGAAACATGCACTTCCAGAGACTGGAATCCGTGCAGGGCTGCAAGTGCTGCCTGGCCTGGGAGCCAAGCTGTGGGGTCGGGTTTGAGACTCATAATGTGAGCATGAGGGTTATCAAACCCACCCTCTCCAGGTATATCTCAGCTGCCCACTGTCCACTTACTGAGAATGGGCTCCCACTGTAGTCTAGGAATGACAGATGAGATTGACAGCTAGAATCTACTTACTTACTATACTAGTGCCCCCCAGACCTGGCCTTAGTCACAAGCAGATGTTTGTATATGTGTGTGCATTTGTGTGTGAGTGTGTGTGTCCATGCGTAAGTGTATGTCGCTGTCTGTGTGTGTGTGTGTGTGTGTGTGTGTGTGTGTGTGTGTGTGTGTGTGTGTGTGTGTGTGTGTGTGTGTGTGTGTGTGTGTGTGTGTGTGTGTGTGTGTGTGTGTGTGTGTGCGTGGAAAGGTAGTTGTGTTGAAAGGTAATGTAAAAATACGAGATTGTCTACCTAATTGATTTATTTTTATATAGAGAAAATAAGGTAATGTATAGAAACCTGTAATGAGCTAGTCTGTTGTGTCATGACCATTTATTTAAGTATTTCTGTAAGAGTTATGTTGCAATTGTTGGTTCCAGCTCCTCTTAGGGAAAACCACAGTCTGTCATGAAGAGTCTTGTTTCTGATACAGTATGTTGATCTCATGGTGAGAGTAGAGTACTGAATTTCAGTTGTGAATATTGTCTTAATTGTCTGTTTGATTATTTGCCCCATAGAGCAGAGGGTCTGAGCTAAGGTATGAAAGTCAGGAATAAACGACCTTCAAGGTCTCCTTCGTAGTGAGGGGAGCTCTCCTTAAAAGGAAAGTCCAACATATGTACTTTGTGGGTGTGTAGCACAAGTATGCTGGTGTTTGTGACTATCAGGTTCTCAGGAGAACAAGTCTTCAATACGATGGCCACTGGTGTATTAAGATGCTGCCTCCAAACCCCACAAACCCTCCACAAGGATACCTGAGCACTGTAGCAATAGTTCGGATTACAAACTGATTCAAATAATTTAACACGTTTAAAAAGAGAAAAAAAGTTTAGTCTTCTTAAATATTCAATATTAAACCAATCTGGTGCTTTCAAGTCATCTTGGAAAGGTGGAAGAAATGTTAAGATTTGAAATAATTTTTATTGTGCTTTATGAAGACTGTGGTAATGTTTAAAGTGTGTGTACATTAACATATAGATACAGTCCCGGATATTGCTGCAATACATGCATCCTCATGCTTCATCTTACTGCATTAAGTCAGCCAAAGAGATTACATTCATGATGGGGGAAAGAGTTTGTAAGAAAGAGAGACAGAAAAATGAAGAGAGAGGGAGAGAGAGAGAGAGAGAGAGAGAGAGAGAGAGAGAGAGAGAGAGAGAGAGAGAGAGAGAGAGGGGAGGGGAGGGGGATGAAGTAAATATAAACAATCTGTCTGTCTGCATAGCAATGAAGAGTCTCATTCAAGAGAACGAATTTCAAGGAAATTGTACAAGCTGTAATATTGAGTCATCCAAACAACGTTTATAAAAAGGCATTATAAACATGGGACTTCTCATGGAAAAGGGCAAAGGTTTACTTTTCTTCCATCTGAGCACTTGGTCATTGGCTTTGATTGTGTTATATGTCATGTTTTTGTGTCTTGTGGTTATTGCACCAATGTATGTGGATGGGACATACAACCTCACTTATTCAGACTAAAATGTACTCACATGTATGGTATACAGACTTCACGATAGCTACCACCAGTTTCCATGGTGACAGCCACTGTCGGCTGGTACCAGCGTTGCACAGCTTTGCTAATTGGGGTGTGGAAGGTCTGATTGTATCAAATGTATGCATGCTCACACAGTCATATAGTCCAAGCACACACACAGACACACACACAACCCCCTACAGGTATATTCATCAGACACAACATATGGGCATACGATCTTCTGTATAAACAGAATGTGCCAAGATCCTTAACAATGAACAATGAGCCCAACATTCCAGGTACAGGATATTACAGTGCACTCTCAATAAACGTGTGATTCTAACTAAGACAGACCTTCTATACTGTAATAACATAGACACTGTATCTTTGTACTGTACACCCCTTTGCTCTCTCTTTCTCTCTCGCTCAGAGAAGACAGGATGGAGAGAATGCTGCTTTTCCTGAGAGTAGAATATATTGCTCCCACTCTCGTCTCAACTGGATTCAAGTGAGAGGAACTGAGGTGTGAAAGGAATAGCAATGACTGTGGGAGAGGCTGAGCGTGTGTGTGTGTGTGTGTGTGCGTGCGTGAAGAGGAGCTGCAGGAGAGGAATAGGGAAGCCAAGCTAAGAGCTGGTGATTAAAGCGTAGTCTGGTTCAGAAGACGATGAGCTGCTTCCGGTGTGTGCATGTGCTCCTCTGTGGAGGGTGCATGTGTGACTCTGTGGAGGGTGCATGTGCATGAGTTAATGTGTTGAGGTGGTTGTTCCAGTGAGAAAGGTCTATGTAATTTCAGTCTGAACCCATTTTGCTATTATACTGTGTACAGGAAATGTAAGAACAGGGGAACACCTTTAGCCTGAAATGCTAAAGACTGCTTTTTTACTTGCTGACATTTTTCTTTCTGCCTGTAGATTGCTTCAAGGCAAACTCTACCTTCACATAACACCCCACATCACAAAGCTATGCCCTCAACTGGCCACTCACGTGCATGTGTACATCTGTATGTACACATGGATGGGAGTCAGATGGCTGAGCGGTGAGGGAGTCGGGCTAGTAATCTGAAGGATGCCAGTTCGATTCCCAGCCGTGCCAAATGACGTTGTGTCCTTGGGCAAGGCACTTCACCCTACTTGCTTTGGGGGGAATGTCCCTGTACTTACTGTAAGTCGCTCTGGATAAGAGCGTACGCTAAATGACTAAATGTAAATGTATGTATGTGTGTTTGTGTGCAAGTGTGTGTGTGTGTGTACTGTATGTGAGAGGAAAAGAAGAGAAAAGCGGAGTGCTTGTTCTTTAAGATCATAAGCACACATCCTTCAGCTGGGTCCACTTAGTGTGACATAGTAACATGGTTCATCTATCGAATGATAATATCATAACATTCTGTCTTGCTCATTGTGCTTGAAATCAATTTCATTTTAAATACATCTATTCAAATACTCTTGGGTCAAATTGTTATCTATGTAGTACTAGCTTATTGTGCCTGGTCTGGTCTCTGTATTGAATATTAAATACTGAGATACATGGGATTCAGTCCCATCTGTTTCATATACTCATAAATCAATTTTGGTCTAGATGTAAAAGTTGTCAGGGACAGTTTTCCTTGTAAATGTTTCTGTAAAATGATGACAATCAATTATTCATGCCTGTCATTAAGCATTATCATGATAAAGTAATAGAAGTCTTAAAGATGGAATAATATCATACCATAGAAAGAAAACCATGCATGCATGCACATGCAAGCACGCACGCACACACACAGACCTGGGCAGTTGTGAAAGCCATCAGGGAAGATAAAAAAAAGCTGGAAATGATTTTGTAAAAAGGTAGTTTAAAATGGTAGTTTACTGCCATACTGTTGCGTACTTTTTCAAAAGATTAGGACGTTTCCTTCTGTCATTACTTTTGCTGCTAGTCATCTTCGACTGCATTTGATTAGTTGAAGGCCCCTATATTATCACTAGCTGTCTTCTCTGACTAAGTGAGCCACCCATTATCCACATGGCCTGTAGAATAATAAAGCTTTAACTTTCATGTCATCTTCAAAAGGAAGGTTTTCGATGTCAGGATTTGTAAGAGTCATTAAGTCATCATTACGTAAGAAAGCACAATCAAGTGACTTTTATTAGTTTTATATACATATACAATGTGAAGACATTATGAAATTGGTCAAATCCTGTTGATTATTACTGAATTCCAGAGAATTAGAATGCATTGGTTAACCCAAATAGTTTTTTGCTAGTACAGTTAAATCGGGATAACTATAGACTCCAATTTCAATTCTCCATCTCATCTTTGGTCCCATCCTATTCAAATGTAAGTCTCTTGCAAACGTTCAGTATATTTGGAGGGGAGTTGACCGCAACCCTGCTGAAGCCATCAGTCTTTGTAAAGTACACAATTTCTAGGGAACTGAAAAAAGTTATTTGAAAGACGTCCCCCACTCTTCTACGATGTTGTTTGTAGGTCTCAAGGCTGTTTGTTTTGTAATATTTTTACCTGTTGACTTTCTATGCTGTTGTTACTGTATAAATGTTCTGTTGTTCGATGCATGTTGTAACTTTGGATCTGTGACTGGACATGGCACTAACAACGTCAGAACCTGTCATGTAAAAAGTGTCTCAATGTCCCAAGATCTTTCTATTTCTTTTAAAAAGGCAACATTCCCCTTGGATGACAAAAAATGAAATAAATCGGATTACATAATGGTTTGGTTATTGATTATTGTATTGAATTACATGCATTATTGAAGGCGCGGCCGGCTGACAGAGGAGAAACTACTACAACAAACAGCAACCACAGCAATGAGACAGACATACAGTATACGCTACTGTTTGGTTTGTAGGGACTTAAACAAACATAACAGCTTTTACACCCAATATAACCATGACATTCCAAATATTTTCTACGTCATAATCATGTTGTAAACAAACGTGGCATGACTCCTGTAATGTCATGTAACCCTACAGTCTATAAAGCACCTTACTGTTTCCAGTAAACAGGAGCACACTGCTAAGGACGTGGCTTCTGTGTGGAGAGTGGGTTAAGACTGGAGGAGATCTGAGGGAGTGGATGGCATTAAATGAAGAGGAAGCTGTGGACCGTTGGGCAGGAGCAGGAGTCTAGCCTCCCGACACGACGCCACACACCGCGACACCGTGGGTTCCCCACCGCCTGCCACTGGAGAGACTGCCTCCTGAGAGAGGTAGAAAGATAAGAAGAAAAGAAGAGTGCGAGAGATTTAAGATAGAGACAGAGAGAGATACTGTGATTCATCTGCAGTAAGTACAGGAGTCAGGTGGCTGAGCGGTGAGGGAAGAGGGCTAGTAATCAGAAGGTTGCCAATTCGATTCCCGGCCATGCCAAAATGACGTTGTGTCCTTGGGCAAGGCACTTCACCCTACTTGCCTCGGGGGGAATGTCCCTGTACTTACTGTAAGTCGCTCTGGATAAGAGTGTCTGCTAAATGACTAAATGTAAATGTATGTGGTAACAGTCTAAGACTGCCATCTAGTGGTCACATCTCCAATTAATGAAAAAGAAGGTGGCACTGCATCACTTCCTGCCCCATGAGAATATGTGTCGTTTTTTATCCTTTAAAGCCTGAAAAGTACAAATTGGAAGTAGAAATAGTGTACCTTTTCCGATTATTTAAACAATTAGACACTTCAGTAGACTATGTGTACATACTGTAAAATATCTTAATCGCAGACACACGGTTCACTGTTACATAGCCAGTAGTAAGGATAGTTCTGACACCATCAAACTATTAACAATATGCTTTTTATTGGTCATAAAAAGGTACCCTCTCCTCTGTCTTACCTGCCCTCATCCTCCACCTCTCCATCTCCAGTGCAGTGTTTGTGTCCAGCAACAAGAGCTGGAGGCTGACATTCCACACACACCCGGTGGCCCTCTCTTAGATACTGCATCCACCGTGTGTGTGGCCCCACACTGTGCTGACATCCTCCAGTCAGTGAGGTCAGCTCAAACTGCACACAATAACTGCCACACACACACACAAATCCAAATATTACAAGATCATACACATATAATAGGCAGAGGCGCCGTATAGGGGGGAAAAGTTAGGTTATTTCCAAGGGCTAATAATAGGGTTCACCCGTGGTATTGTAGGCCTAGTTACGTTTATAACACACTTATATATTGACTGGACTTCTCACCCTATGACGTCACCAATGTCAGGAATGTCTCTTTTCTTCCTGGCGTTGCCATAGCCACCAGTGGTGATGAGAGCTGGGACTACAGAACAAACATTAATGGTGACAACCCATAATGTTAACATACACTGATCAAGCATACCATTTTGCCATTTTGGATTTGTACCAACCTAGGGGTCCTCACCTAGTGAACTGTGGCACTGTCGATGGTGGTCCATGTAATCTGCACAGCCAGCACGTTCTTCCAGATACGGACAAGGTTCCCCTCTGTTGTGTGGCTCTACTAGGACCTTCCTGCTACGCATGCGTACCGTGGCTCTGCATGGCACTGCACAGCCAGACCACATGGTCCACTCACTCACCACACAGGACACAGCTACAGTAGGAGCATGGACATACACAGATAATGAGACACTAGGCTAAATTTACAGTACATAACCTGAGATCAACTCTTTATTGGTTTGGGTCTATTACAGAACCCACAACACAGAGGACAGAAGCTCAACTGTTGTATGGATGTCCCAAGATATTACAAACCTGGACAGGCAAGCTCATAATCATGACAGCAGTCCAGAGTAGACACACAAGCTTGGTCGCAGTAGCAGGTGCCATAAGAACGGTCAGCTCTCCATCCTGTACTGACGCACGACGGGTCTCGGCCGGTGCAACATTTACCCGCATCCTGACACCCAGCCTCGCTTGTAGTGACGAGGAAAACCAGTAAACAAACACAAGTGTAAATGCGTTTGTCGGTTAGCCTTCGCCGGTGCATTGCAATAAATGGTGCAAAGTCTCGGCAATCCCACTTCCGACACTTTTTTCCAGAGTGCGTAAATGTTGCGCTCACATGCAAAAAAAGTAAAGGGTACTGTTTTACTTCACTTAAAAACCAATCAAGACATTCATATATATATATATATATATAACAATTTTAAAACTCCGGATCGCTCAGATGGTCCCTTGCTGATTTGAGTTGATTCGTGTCGAAGTGCCTGACGCTACTCATGCTTATTCAGCTATGCCAACTTTCTACCTCTCTTAAAGGGGCAGTTTTACCGGCGACATGGTCCATCGATTCAGAGCTACAATAAAGTACTTTTAGTCCACTGCTTTTTCACTGTAACCTTTGTAAAAAAAAAACATCCGACAAAAACTTTCACCTCTGAACAAGGAACAGCTGACATAGGCCTATAATCTTCACAAGTGTACACAATCCCTGACGACATTTTGGCTAATGGCTTGGATCATGGCTTGGATCATTTGGGGGAGATTCTGTGATTTTAAGGATGATAGTTGAGCATAGGCATTTGGGGGTATCTTTGTCATTAAACCTCGATTGCTGATCAGGTCATTTGGAAGGGATGTTGATCATGGTACTGTCTAAAGCATGTGCAGCTTTACCCAGGCCCATTGGGCATGTGGTCAGAACAATGGCAAGCAAATAGTAGTGTAGAAAGTGTCTGTCCTGTGTCTACTTTTCCTTGCAAAGGTTTTGGGAGGATAAACAGCCTGTTGACTTTGCTCAACACTTCCTCTGTGACACTGTTGGCATGAGCAGCAAGTTTTTCTGACCACGCATGCCTAAACATATGAAAATAATGGATTAATCAAATTCCAATGACTGAGGTCATTCATGCAGAAAGAACAATAATGTAGACAGGACAGTCCCACAGAGTACAGACGTCCACTCACATACACATTCCCAGAGAGAGAGAGAGAGAGAGAGAGAGAGAGAGACAGAGAGAGAGAGACAGAGAGAGAGAGACAGAGAGACAGACAAGGAAAGGAGAGAGAGAGAGTATGTAGGGTCAGTCCAACTCAGACATACAGAGAGAGAGGGAGGGAGGGAGAGAGAGAGAGAGAGAGAGAGAGAGAGAGAGAGAGAGAGAGAGAGAGAGAGAGAGAGAGAGAGAGAGAGAGAGAGAGAGAGAGAGAGAGAGAGAGAGAGGGAGAGAGAGCTGACTGCAGTACCTTCACAATGGCCCAGCCCCATGTAGGGGGCCCTATAGAGGGCAGACGTTGACCATTTACCGCTCTAATAAACTTTCAATCAGCTTCAAAAGTCTACTCACTGTTCTATCAAATGTCACAAAGATTATTTCCCATTGTTCATAGCATGACAGCAATGTCCACATGGTGCACATGGCAAGCAGGCACATATACTTGCATGAATACCCTGACATAAGATTCTTTTATACTTTTATTACTTATAATATTGTTTTTATTGATTTTATGTAAAGCACTTTGAGCTGCAATTCTTGTATGAAATGTGCTATACTGTATAAAAAAGTCTTATTATAATTATTTTTATTTATATCTGTGTATATAATGCTGCGTGCCTGTGAATATGAATAATGTTTTGTAAATTATTTAGATAATTATGTATTCAAATTAATAAATAGTATAGTACTAATTTAAAATGTTATGGGCTGACTGGAGAGAAGACAATGTTTCATAAGGACCTGATAGGATTAGATCACACACCTAGCAGCAATAACAGCTGCAGTAACAATGATTAAACACTGACTCATTTATTTACTGAGGCACATCCTACAAGACCTGCTGGCATGCAGCCTTTTGTGCCAAAAGGCCAAGTATCCCAAAATGTAGATCACACCTATACTGTAGACTTAAGCTAACTGGAGTCAGTCTCAAAAGATATCCTGTCATATCTGCAGCATTTAACAAGTTGGACTACTGTAATGTGACTGCTGATAAGGTGTCTTTTTTTATTGCCAGGGTGGAGCTCAAGCAGACTCAAAAAGTGTTATCAAGAACCAAGTAAACCCAACAATATAGCTTTTTTATCACTGGATTGCATGTTTATGGACATTATAAATGTGTAGGATTAGTTGTATACTCCACCATGACTCACATGCATGAGTTTAGGTCTCTTACTTTTCCTTGTTTAGTGTCTTAACTTTCAGTGATCAACATGAGAAAACATCAAACGTTTATACATTAACAATAGAAGTAGTATTCACACGCACAATGCAGACAAACATCGCCTGCTCAGAACATAAGCATCTATTCTAAGATTTACTATGCACGCGTACGTAATCTTCTTATGTTCTCACTTCATACAGTGAGCAATGTCTCGAGTCTCAGCTTTCTGCCCGAAATACCATAACCAAGGGTTCAAAGTGGGACAAACTCACAAGACAAAATTTGCAAATATAAACTCAAAACATTTACCAGTTACCTGGGAAACTTTATCCTTACAGTTTCTACCACAGTGTGTGAGTTAATTGCCATTCCAGTAGGCTGTAGCTGGTGACAATGTCTGGGTATGGTGAGGCCCAGTTACATACATGCCGACTACAATAACTGAACTGCCATTGACATGAGAACAATTCCACATGGTGCATACGAACAAATATTTTTGTGTCGTGTTGCTTGTGAAAAAAAAGTTTTGACCTCCCAAAAAGTTTGACAAGTTGACAAAATATTTTAGAAAAATAATTTGAAAAAACGTTTTCAAAGGTTGAAAACAATTTTTTGTTGTTGAAAAAAGCTTTGCAAAAAGTTTTGCATCATTAATGAGTACTTGATGAGGACTCTACTATAGTCTGCTGTACTCTGCTCTGCTTTAATGTACTCTGTTTTAGGCTTCTCTGTATTCCACATGGTGCACATGAAAAGCAGGGACCAACTTGCACATTTAGTGCACTGTGTCTGTGGGATCAAGAGTCATGTGTTGTAACAGGAGGATTGTGGATGCTTATAACATCAGCCTTAGAAAAATTGTGAGACACACCTCTAATACTACTATGAATGTTGTGTAGTTGGAAAGAGTTACATATGGTAATGCAAACATACATGCATAAAAAAAGTGGTTTTCTATAGGGGCTCAAAGAATTAGCTCTAATCCGGGAGAGAAGAGTTTATATAGACCTTAAACGCTCCTCACAGAAGGAGGGAAACACCAGTATCCGTAGCACTCTCACAACCACTTGCTCAGTCAGGGACAAAAGAGGCGAGGTGCTCTGTAAATATTTCACACGTTCACATAAAGTAGGATCCATACTGCTTCTAGTCAGAACTGTTCTATCACCAGACCAGACAAGGAGGGCGAGATGATTTTCCTGATGGATTGGCAGATGATGCTGCTGGATGTGTTGTACTCCATCCTGCGTGCCACTGTGCAGCTTGTCTTCAAGCCGCGCTCCAAGCCAGTGGATGGGGAGCTGGTGCTCATCACCGGTGCTGGGGGAGCACTGGGGCGCCTCTTTGCCCTGGAGTTTATCAAGAAAGGGGCTGAAGTGGTGTTATGGGACGTCAACGCCAGTGGCAATGAGCAGACGGCCAAGCTGGTGCGTGAGGAGGGGGGCACGGCGCACCCCTACACGGTGGATGTGACCAACCGGGAAGAGGTGTACCGTGCCGCTGACCTGGTGCGAAAGGATCTGGGCCGTGATGTCACCATCCTGGTCAACAACGCTGGGGTGGTGGCTGGGGAACGCATGCTGGACTGCCCCGATGAAATGTTGGAGAGGACCATGAAGGTCAACTGCCACGCCCTCTTCTGGGTAAGCCCCCTCAGACTGGTTGTGAGGCTGGAACACGGAGGGTGGAGGGGTGGTGTGGTCATCATCATAATGGCCCACGATGTGAGCTTTGGAACATGAAGCGTTACAAGCTCAACATTGCTTAATAGATCTGAATTTACAATTATATGCAATCAATGAGTGCAATTCAGTCATAATATCTTATAATATGCCTGACGGTAGAAGAGTCTCAAGAAAGATTTTCTAACTTTCTTTCAAACCATGAGCCACATAATTTTACAACTGTCATGTAGGATAACATAATGTTTTCTAATGGAACGACAATCCCATAAAGATGATGTACGTAGTAGTTTCCATCAGTCTCTGCATTGCTGGAGCCTTACACCAGCTGCCACGAGACATTCACGGGGCAGGTTATTGTGCAGTCTGACATGATGTGTAAAATGCATAGCTTTAATACGATTCTATCCCTTTAGCATAGCGACACCAACAGACTGAGCCAGCTAAAGGGTTCTGGGCTTCTCCCTCTGACCCTCTAACCCGCTAACCCTCTTACCACAGCAACTGTGCACATGCAGGATAAGCTCCCTTCACATTGAGCAACTTTTAAGAAGCCTACTCTGCAGTCTTACTCACTCCGTTGCCTACAGTCATATGCTAATACCCTTTTCTTAATTATCTTCACATAAGCCTGAATCATACGGTAAGATGTTCAGTGAAAGCTTTCTCTTTCTCTTTCCCACAGACAGTCAAGGCCTTCCTTCCCCCGATGAAGACTCAGAACCATGGGCACATTGTGACGGTGGCCAGCGTCCTGGGGCTCTTCAGCACAGCGTGTGTCGAGGTGAACCTGGACGTCCAGAGAGCAAAGACTCCGATTAACAATAGGAATCAGAATCAAGTATCCCAGTTTATACACTAATGACTAAGGTAAAGATCACTGTAAAAATGCCTGAAGTGTGCTGTGTTTTGTGTCTGGGGCAGGATTACTGTGCCAGCAAGTTTGCAGCGGTGGGTTTCCATGAGTCGTTAGCACACGAGCTGGCAGCCGAGGAGATCGAAGGAATCAAAACCACTTTGGTGTGCCCATACATTGTGGACACTGGCATGTTTGAGGGCTGCAGGATCCGGTAAGATTCCACACTTAGGACTGTGTCTGAGGATTGTGGTTAAAGGTTGATGGACAAACATCAAATGATCTGACACATCATGCTGTATGATGCTAATACATTTGTGAGGTCTACATGGTGGATCCTGATCTTCCCACTGACAGGATGCTTATCTTTGCTCTCTGGCACCCCCTCAAGGGACGAGGCTGAGTTGTTCCTGTCACCACTTGACCCCTTATACTGTGTGGAGGAGGCCATGAATGCCATCCTCATAGACCAGCCCATGGTGTGCATCCCCCGCATCACTTACCTTGCCTACATATGCCGAGCGTGAGTACAGAGGCCTGTTCAATCAGACCCCAAAATGTTGTCTCGGTGTATGCTTGGTGTCCCCCCCTTTTTTCCAACTTTGGCCTCATGTGCTTCTTTCTTCCCTCCAGGTTACTGCCATGGGAATCAAACGTGATAACCTACAGGTTCACGGGATCTGACAAGTGCATGTATCCCTTTGTTGACGCAATGAAGAAACGCACCACCAACGGCCTTTCACAGCTCACCTAATCCCCAGCGACTCGCCCCGGCCTGTCCACTGACTGGTCCCTAACAACACCTAGTTGGATAAGTCTCAAATTGGGCTCTGCTAAAGATGACAAAGAGGTTGATTCCATCAGAGGCAATCAGCACTGACGGTGGTGCACTGATTGCATTCAATAAACCAAAGATTGGTCTTGCTGTAACAGGTTTTCAATCAATTGAAGGTAGTGGTTTTGAGCTCTGCAAGAAGTGTTTGATTTGCAGAACAGATATGTTTGCAGTGCAGGAGGTTGACTGAATATACAAGAAGACAATATGGTAGCATGTGCTTGATGATTTCTCAGCCAGGAATGCCATTAGCACTGAGTGGGTAAAAGCTACCAGACTGTCTATTCTAAATCAAGCGTCAGTCCCTACAATGTGTTTGAACACTGGAAGCAAGGTGATGACTTACAATCAGCAACTGATATAAAACCGTGCTTGTAACATTGTTCAGACTAGTCAACAATTACGTCAGATGTCTATATGCTTTACTAAGAATCCTGGCATAAGGATTGTGTTTACATGAAGTAAAATATTCCCTGACTCACATCTTCATGTGAGTCAACTCAGTCCAATCATAAAACATATGCAACACACATCACAGCTGAGAACATCTCCATGACAGCTTTTTGACCTTGTTTTGTGTTTGACAGCACACAGGTTTTATTTACATTCCATGGGGAGCAGAGAGGGGGGGGGGGGGTTGACACTGAGGGGACGGGCATCAGGGAGACTGATGTGACAAGGGGGAGTTTGGGGAGTTGCGGGGGGAGGGGGGGAGACATCGTGCTTAGACCGTACATACGCAACAGAGACTTATACTGGCCCACCACACAGGGTGGGGACAACATCACGACATCACACGCTACATTTAGTCACAAAACCTTCCCAGCCCTACATGGTAATGTAGATAAACACTTCACTTGTGGTTGTTGATATAAAAGCACTCTAGGAAAATCAACAGTGGTTCATAAGCTGCATCCTAGCCTAGAAAGGGGTTCCAAACTCAAATGTAACAACCTACTCAAGACCTCAAGCAGGTAAGGCATGATAAAACAATTAAAACAGAATCAACAAATCTGTCTGAGACAACACAAAATCTCTTTTCACAGTTATCATAATTCCTTTGGATTTCAACCACATGTCAATGATAACCGCTATGTCATAGAATAGGATGCAGCTACATTATCTAATAAGCGACATAAAAAATAAATAATGTGTACAATTAAACAACATTAAGGAGAGGAAATCTACCAATCTTCTATCAATCTTGTTTAACTGTGAACATTTTGTAACATTGAATACGAGGAGAGATGCTTTAGAGTCTACATTGTCCGCAGCTTCCTGTGGCCTGCAAAGACAGCCAATCAGAACACAGTGTCTGAGTTTTCTCTAGTGCTTTTTCAAACAACCAATCCTGTGTTTACACTGTGCCATCCAGAGTCTGTACCAAGGTGCTTGAGTTAGCCTGTTTGAGCAAAGAGTCGCCTTCCATGTCCTGTTTGCCACACCTGTAGAAAGATAAAATCAGCATGACTACCTCCCAAATATAGGATTCACTTCCTGTTCTGTTCTTCCTCAGAACCTGAGCTGCAGAGAGCTGAGTCCCGCCTTACCCAGAAATTGGTCCGTTTCCTGTCCTGTCATTGGACTGCTGGTCCAGTTCAGAGAGTAACTTCAGTATATTCAAGGCAGCCTGTTTGCAAGCAGGACAAAAACAGAAAACACACAGCTCTGTTAGCCTTGGCTTGTTAGAATCACTGACAACAGTTAACCCATACATACAGTTACATACAGTGTCTTCGAGCTTCATGTCTAGGAGACCATGAAATTGGCCTGCAGTTAAAACTCCATCAATTACTAAAGTACACTGGTCCAGCCCAGTGAGGTATATCAGTGTAACTTTGTAGCGCTGACATACCATGTCGTGACAGGAATCCACATCCTTCCCGATCCCATGGCTAATAAGCGGCGGCTGGGAGGAGCAGTTGATAAGAGACACAAACTCGTTCTTGTTGTTTTTGGGGAAGTCTTTGTATTCCACCTGAAAACAGAACGACAGAAAAACATGTGAACTTAGTTAGCGTGTTGCTTGTATGGCTGTTATGAGAGGGCGCCAGTGAAGAAACATCAGCCAATAAGGTCAGTTGTAGTGAGGTTTTAAAGACAGTATGAGTGAGTACCTGAAGGCCCTGCACTGTGGCCAGATAACTGAGCTGTTCTGAGGGTCTGGTGAGGGGGCCGTGGGGTAAGTGGCCCAGGCTGTTTTTGCTCTTCAGGATGGTCTCTGCCGTCAGGGAGGTACCAGCATACAGCAGCTCGTTGGCAATCATGGCAGTGATTGTGGCCATGGCTGGGTTGGCCATGACACGGCTGTAGTCCTTGGCATGGGGCCCTTGGCAGGCCCCCACTGCCTGGGCCACCTCAGGCACCATGGGCAGGATACCTGCAGGAAGCTGCTGGTGGCTGAGGTAAGGTATGCGGAAGTCTTCCTCCTTGGAGGAGGCTGGAGGGGTGGGGGGGGGGGGGGGGCAGAGAGCATACCAATTATAAACACGAGGATGAAAGGTATGCTATCACAGAATGCATGAACCATAATTTGTTCAAATACTGTGACAATGACTATTATAGATCATGCAAAGCATTCCAAATATGACATAGGAGTATGAGGACTCAAAGCACCTCTCCCCTGATGGTCACCCAGAGCGACTTCATCCACAGAACCTGGTTCAAAGAAGGTCACCTTCCGTCCATCTCCTGGCTTCTTCAGAGGAGCCTTCAGTTGACCACAGACACAGGTCAGCTACAACACTAGATCCTGCGGTGTCACACCAATCTTGATGTTCTAATCTAGCCATGCTGCTAACCATGTGCAAAGCGCAACAGTACCTTCTCATCTGTTTTAAGTGCCGGTTTGGGGGGTAGAGGCTGAGGCACTTTGTATCCCAACAGCTCCAGCATCTTCTCTGCTGCGTTCCTCTTGGCCACCTTCTTACTGGGACCCATCCCCTCAGCACACTGACCGCACACAGTCACCTGTTCAAAACAACCAGACGACCCTTGTGAATTCCAGGCCAATCCTCAGCAGCCGCTGTCAGTTCCTGGCTTTACTGACCTGCATGACAAACTCCCTGCGTCGAGGCAGGCCCCTCTCCGTTACCATGTTGTACTCGGGCTCCTTCTCCTTCTTGGCCTGCTGGATCTGAGCCAGGCGGCTGATGGGGTTCATGCCCTGGCCGTACTCTGGGCTCGTCTGCAGCTGCAGGGCACACACACGTCAGCGACAGCCCCCGGGAGCATGGTCGCAAGTTCACCAACAGCTTAGCTATGCCTCCTTCCAGGTTTTTTAAAAGGGCCCGATGGCCCTCGTCAGTGTCGTCTGAGGCCCTCACCTTGATGATGGACTTGGTTTTCTTCTTGATCCGTGGCAGCATCTTCTCCACGGTGGGCAGGTGGGGCAGCCTCCTGAGCTCTTCCAGCACTGCCGTGGCTGCTAGCTTTTTGGCGATCTTTTTACTCTTTCCCTCACCTTCCCCAGAAAACTCCCCGACGGTCACACGCACCATGAAGCTCTTCATGTGCGGGGGGCCGGCCTCCTGCAGAACCTGGGGCGGGATGGGGGGGGGGCAGGAACGTAACGGCACGGTAAAAGATCTCTTTTAGTACCTGACTCAACCTGCTCAATTGAAACGAATGCTTGATTGATCCAAAACAGTGAAACAGGGGTACGTGTGTGACATGGAGATCAATTCAAACCTCAAAGTCAACTGGCAAGTTCCTCTTCAGTGCAATTTCAAACACTTGGCTGATTTCGGATTTGTTGAGATTCTCTTCCTCGGGTTCTCCGTTTATCTGCAATGTCGAGCATTGGACAATGACCTAGAGTGAAGCTGTTCTATCCCAGTAAGCGTGTTCGTATGGATCTCCCTCTCTCACCTCTGGCAGCTGCTGCAGCATTGGCTCCTTCTGCAGCACTTTGAGCGCTTTGGCCGCTGCGTCGTGTTTGGCAAGCTGCCGGGTGCGCCCCTTCCCATGGAACTGTTGGCCTCCGATGGAGAGCTCCATGTGGTAGAGCACTGTCCCCACTGGGGGAAACGGATAGTAGTACCTGGGGGAGGACAGCACGACATGCACCTTTCACTCATGCTGGACACCCTGCCTGTAGGAAGGTACTACATGTCAGCTCACTGTTAATAAATGCCAGTTGAAGGGTGAGGTGAGTGGACTCACTGTTGCATGGAGTGCTGGTAAGGCCCAGGAGGCCTGATGTTGTAGTTGAAGCTGGGTCTCATACCAGGGTACGGGTCAATAGGTTTGTATATAGGCTTCTTCCCCAGCTTCATACAAAGTGCATTCAACTCCATGGTGTGTGTCATGCAGTCTACTACAAATATACCACCGCCCCCCAAAACAAAACAGAAACCTGGATTATTTACGAAGGTATTGGAAATGCTATAAAATATGTGTGACAGAACAGAGCACACACAAACACACGCAGGGTCTGCCTCTCGGAACAGACCGTTTGGGTTCTTGCCTGTGTTGCGGGGACTCCTCATACTGGGTTTGGGCAGGGTGGTCTGTGCCAGGGCGGACGCAGCAGCCGAGTGCTGGGCTTTCTTAATACTGGTCCCCTCTGCCTCCCAGCGCTGATCTCCCAGGGTCAGTCTCACTGAGAAGATCTGGGGGAGGGAACAGAGACAAAGACAGGATGAGGCCTTTGGCACTACGTTGGCGTACAGCCTCCCAGTGACACGTCTCAGGTTTTCTGCAGAGGAAGTGAATGGCTGCTGTTACCTTAGAATGAGCTGGTCCTTGTTCACACAGCAGTTTGTACTCAGGCTGGATTTTATTAAAACGGGCTAACTCATTCACCAGACACATGGGGGTCTTCTCTTTAGGGTTTGCCATGTTAGATACTAAAACAGAACAACAGAGAGTGAGGCTTGTTAGTTATTCAGGTACAAGTCGATGGCTCTGTGTATATTTCGTGGATGCTTGGGAATCAACCTGAAAGTGAAAACGCACACACAAACCTGATTGGGGGCTGAAGGCAGTGGCTGAGCCTGAGGGCAGAGCAGAGCTCCTGAGAGGGTGACTGGCACTCTCTGAGGGCAGGGGGCTCGATGAACAGGGAATACTGTAGCCAGGTTGGGAGTGGGGTGGTAGTTGCAGTGGGGTGGTAGCTAGCACAGCTCCAGACATGGAGTTACCTGGACACTGAAACTGGAGTTGGGACATACTCTTGTTGGGTAGGAGTGCTTGGTAGGCTGGAGTAAAGGTGGAGCTTTGCAGCAGAGTACCAATAGGTGCCAGAGGGAGATAATGTTTGAGACTGCAAAGCTTTGCCTGGAAAAAAAATTGAAAAGAGTTCAGATAACAGAACACTTACTAGATGAGGTATGTGTGATTGTGAAAGCTTACTGGCATTCTACATTTAAAGTAAAAACGTATCACTGAATAAAGCATTAAGTACCACTGTCTTTACATAATGTGATGAGACATTCTCTCTCTTTTATTACTCTGTTGATTCCTACTGAATACCACAGGCCCAGCTAGATAAGTAGGCTAGTTGACTGTCAAGAATGTACAATTATATTATCTTATAAAAATCAATTTGCATTTGACAGCCTGTTAATAGAAATCTGTTATTAGTTTTGAAGCTGTCAAGTGTTTTTTTCATTACAGTGCTCACTTACGACGATATTAGCGTTCCAACGAGCTCGGTAACATTACGTTAGCCTGCTAAGCTTGCATTCTGTGCTGTGGCCAACATGATTAAGTGTTGGCTACTGCTGGCTAGTTAGCTAGCCTGCTAGCAAGTTGGCTACCGGCATATTGGAAATTACTTTCACAATGTCGTGTCAAATACTTTGTACTAGCAATTATGCCTATGTTTTGCAATGACGCATCGGTACAAATCCGTTAGGTTTTCTGTAGTAAACTGCAGGGGAGTCGATAGCAGTTCCTGCTGGAAGCTAGCTAGCTAGCACTGCTGCTGACGGCTGTCTAGTTCAGACGCTCCTACTTTTTTGAGGAGGTGCCTAAATTTACCTCACCTCTTTATCCTTCCTGCCCAGGTCTTAGTCCATAGGATACGTTGCTTAAACGTTGTATCGCTATGTTTTTCGCCAAATTCTAGGGGCGTTCCTTTGTGATTTTTGGTCAAATTTTGGTTGTGAGGAGGTGAAAGGAAGGTAGACAAGGCAAACACTAAAGAGAATAGCCAATCTTGACAGCGCCGTCCAGGAAGTGACATCAGCGACGTGGCTTTTAACAGGGAGGAAATGTAATTTCATGGCATTTCCAAATTCCAGCAAAAAAAGCATTCAGCTGTTATTTCATCGTGGGTCGGAAATCACAAAGATACCAATTTCATGTTCTAATCAAATTTATTTGGCAGTCAGAAGAATGAGCCAAAAACACTGATTTCATTTGAGAAATGTTCACACATAAAAATTAGCAATAAAAAAAACACACTAAGTAAGCTTATTTGACTTCTAAATAAAAAATTAATGATTCATGGCCTATAACATATTGCTTCTCTATGACCTATTAGTTTTACTTTGTCCATTCCATGACAAGGACAGTGAGTGCTAAGAATGTTCTACAGGTTATATGCCTGGCGTATGTTCAGAGAGTCTCGCAGCATCAAGTCACGCAGCCTCCACAGTGCATCTGCCATTGTTGTGTGGGCACCCTTGCTTTTCAACCAATGGGAAGGCAAACGGCTCTCCTGTTCTTTGGTCAGGTGGGTATCTCTCCTGCGGGCTGAGGTAACATCAAAAACAAAGTTAGATACAAATCATTGTTAACACCTCTAAAAACTAAGTCACATTTTTTACTTGCCTTTGAGGGTTTGATCCCATTTGCTGATAGTGGCTGTGTCCGAGTTCAATCCCTCGATGTATTTGAGGTAGGCCTCCGAGTGGAGGAGTCTCTGAGTCTTGGGTGGTGGAGCCACAAACATGGGGGTGGTGGGCTGCAGGTGTGAAGGCTGACCCAGCTGGCCTTGTCCTGGGTAAGGAGGTGGGGCATGCTGCCCTGGGCTGAACATTCCTGGCTAGGAGATACAGAAAGAAAGAGCATGGTTTAATTGTCAATCAATTAATCAACAAAGCAATTTTGTCCCTTAAAAGAAATGAGCTTGAATTAATGATTTTAAGCTGTTCGATATAACAAAGATGTGGAATATCTTTTACCTGTTGCATGTAAGGATTTCCGGGTCCAGGACTTCCAGCCATGCCATTCATACCAGGGCCCATCATACCTGTAGCAAGAATAAGAATACATGTCCATACTGTACACTACGCCAGAAGGGTATACCACGAGGCAGGACCAATGGGTTTGCCAGGTTAGCCTTTCAAAAAATTAAGATATGATATATGCAGATATGAATCAATGAGTATGTGAGGTGGTTAGTTGCTGTATTTATACATTTTAACATGCATTGACTGTTTGTTCATGTGTTACTCAGCAATTAAGATATGTGTAAATAGTAACTTAGTAACTGAGTGAGAAACAAAAGAACAGGTGAGTGGAAACCATATCAATTTAGTGGGTGCATAGTGAACCCGACAACCAGGCTTTGCTGCCTCAGTTGTCAGTGACCACATCCTGTTGGCCAGGTAAAACCCTTCAGCAGGACAGACACGACTGGAAGAAACTGAGCAGGTGAGGCTAGGACGGTGGTCCTTACCCGGGTGGGGCATGCCAGGATACCCGAGCACACCTGGTGGGAGGTGGTGGGGAGGCAGTTGGGACACCCCCATGGGGTGAGGTGGCATTGGACCCACACACAAGCCCTCGGGGGGCCCCTGCATGTAGGGTGGGCCATAAGCTCCCATCATGCCTTGGGGGAAGGGTCAAGGAATAGACAACAACAAACCATGCATAAGTCACATGCAACTTGCTACCAACTAGCATGCACTAAGTATAAACTTAAAAACAAAAGGAGATGAACAAATTAGTAGGCTAAAGCATGGCAAAATAAGCAAGCTTATGGATGGAAAAAGTCAAAAGATGGATGAATTAATTTCTTGTCATGCTGTTGATTTGATCATGCAAACTTAAAAACTATCAGGCATATAAAACACTATGACATTAGCAGCAAAAGAAATCAAACAAACTACTGCCGATGAGATGTGCTGAGAAGTTTGGAATTGTCAAAGTTTCCAGACGGGAGGGGGTAAAATTTTACGGTTGAATTGTTTTGGCAGTCCAGACTCATTTCCCAGCTGCTAAGTCCCAAACACTCGTGCTGTCACTTTGAGTGGTTACCTGACACAGGCGTCATGGTCTGGTTTAGCATTCCCATAGCACTAGGCGAAGGCACCACGCCCATCAGCATCCCTACTGGGGTACCTGGTCTAGGGGAAGCTTGCTGCTGGGCTGCCCTCTCGCGCTCCTGATGCTCCACCACCTTGGCTGCCCGCTCTGGAACACATACGCATAAATCAATAACCCACATAGATGGGTAAAGTAGGGACCAATCTCCATCCTGTGAACTGGACAGTACGGCCCCCTTTACCTTCATATTCTGCTTTTTTGGTAGCCTCGAGATTCCTCCACTCCGTGCCCACCAGCCGGCTCAGCTCCCCAAAGGAAAGGTCCGGGTGTCGGACCTTGATCACCGCACGCATCTCACTGCTGAACAGGATATACCCACTCATGTTGATCTTCCTCTTGGCACCCTCCTTCTTGGACATGCCCTTTACCTTAGGAGTGGACTGCAAAAAGAAACCGTGGTCAACCCACAGGCATTCCAACTACCGCTCGTTCTATGTTCCTGAGATAAGGGGCATCTGACCTGCTAAGCTGTGCAGAGCTCTAGGTGTGTGACGTGAAAGAGAAGGGTGGGGGTGATCTTGGAGTGTGTTGGTGCGTGGGTGGGTGTAAGACCTGTGGAGGGGTGTATGGCATGATGTCCATATCGCTTGCCAGAGGGGTCTGCATCTGAGGCATGGAGGGAGTCTCTGGGGCGTCGTCCTCATCTTCCATGTCATCCATGTCCTCATCTCCCTCATCCATGTCTGCTAGTTTCAACTCGAGCTCCTCAATCTTTTTATCCAGCAGAGGAGATGGCTCTTTTTGAGGAACTATCAGCTTCCTAGAAATGGACCGATAAGAGTGGAGGGATATCAGCGTGACAAGACAGCCACATCTTTGCGTTCGCGTGACGCCTTAAGTAAAGCGAGGCCCACCTGAAGTAGTAGATCTCGTCATCCACCACCTTGGCAGAGAGGGAGAAGCGCTTCAGACCCTTGAACTTCTTCATCTGCTTCTCGCTCTCGATGTAGCGGCTCTCACAGAGCAGCACGTCCTCCTCGACCACCTCTGTGGGTCGGCAGGACAGGTAGTCCTTGAAGGAGGACACCATGCATTTACCTGCAGGAGACATGGGGCGACCAAACATAAGATGGATAATTATTTAATTATCATAATTAATTCAAGAGAATTCTGCACTTAATTTCATTTATAGTACACCCTTCAATGTTGAGGTAATCAAATGGTGCTATTGAAAATAAGCCGTCTTAAAGAGCCTTTTTAAACTGGCTTTAAAAACAAAACCAGGTTTGTTTTGGGGTGTGAAGGAGGAAACCTTGCTTGAGCTGAGGCAACGCTAGACATGTTCAAGTCTGAGGATAAACAGGGAGAGATAGGAAATAACGTTTTTGTTGAGGCTCTTGGGTCATACCGAGGACACAGGTCATTGGACAGGTCTCCTCCAGGTTGCTCAGGAACACCTCTTTCTTGTAGAACATCTTGGTGGGCTCATGTTCTGTCTCCTCGGGATGGATGAAGATGGGCCCAAAGAAGAACGCAGCTCCATTGCACACCCACAGCTTCTCAATCCTACCCTCAGAGAATGGCAGATATTCGCACACATACCCAAGTACCAAAGCTTCTTGATATCCACATTACTAGAACACACCATTGATATTTCAAGGGGTAAAGAAAGTAGCAATAACGGACCTGCCAATGCGATGTCGAATCAGACCATGGGACTGGATGTAGACACAGTCTCCTACTTTTAGCCACATTTTGTTATAGTGGAGCTGGTCGTAGTATTGACAGCCTGGCTCCCCTCCACTCATGTCCACTGGAACATCCTCTCTTTCCTTTAGGGACAGGATATGGACACACACACCCTTATTACAACTGAAAGGATATGGCAGTGTGATCCCAAAATGTCCCCTAACATTTCTTGACTGAGTTTATGCACTTCCTCACCTTGAAAACAACGCTGCCACTGCCACTGTCGATGTGGGGCATAGCCAAAGGCTTCTCCTGGTCGTGCTTGGCATACATGGAGGCAACCCGGACCACAGGCAACGGCACATCGCGAGAGACAAACCTCACAGAGTTGACAGGCATGGCCCACATCTTGATCTTCTTGAAGGACTTGTTCCTGGCAGCATAGCGTGACTCACAGATATACACGTCCTCCAGCCGAAAGCCCTCTGGCTGCAGTTTGAAGTAATCCTGAAGGACAGAGATCACAAATACTGCAGCCACCTTCCTAGATGAGTGCCGTTTCAAACGCTGATTTAAGAAGTTCAAACCTACGCCTTACCTTCACAAACATGACCATGCATTTGCCAATTATTTTGCTGACAGGTACTTTGTTGAAGTAGTCACTCTTGAACACCTCTTTCTCCAGGAACTTGCGTGTGGCCAGGTGGAAGGTCTCACTGGGTCTGTAGAACCAGCAGCCATAGAGCCACTTCTCTCCTACACACAGACAGCAAGGTCAAGCACAGGCACTACTGGTGTACTTGAGGGGTTGTGAGTTGTACCGGATTATTGGACTGTATGAATGGCTGTGATGTATAGAGACTATTCACATGTTACCTGCTTCATCCTCCCACAGGCGTTCAATGCAGACAATGTGAGGCTTCAGGTTGGGCTCTGCTGGCCGCACATAGACACAGTCTCCCACACGGTAGGTGCTGTTCTCGAAGCTGCAGTCCTGACTGTAGGTACGCTCTGGGCCAGACTGCCATGCACCCCCTGGTAGGTCTTCTGGCTTCTCCCCCTCTGTAAGCGTCAAACAGCCCCCTCATCAGCAGCACGTCAAATATGAACACTAGCATGCTATCTAAAAGCACACATAGGACAGCATTAGGCTGCCTTTGTTTGGTTCAATGTAAACAAACAAAGCCGCCATAAACAGGGGTCTTCTTCACGGTCTTCTAGTGAGATCTGTTTAAAAAGGGCTACCATCTCTCACACACACCTTTGTTTTCCTCCTCCCTCTTCTGCTTGTCCTCCTCCATCTCCTTGGGCAGTTTCTCTCTCTTCTCCTGCTCCACGTCACTGTTCAGGTGTTTGTGGGTGTAGCTGAGAGCAGGCGTTAGCAGGATCTCGCCATTCTTACACAGCTCATCTCTGATCTTAATGAAGAAGTGCTGAAGCTCCACTGCATCCTCAAAGATCTCGGAGTCTGTCCTGTAAACATGACAAGCAAGATTTAAAAGAGGGGTGGGCAAAAATACAATTGTTCAATTACCTTTTCTTGTTTAGGTTTCATTTGTACTCTCATGTTGAATATTTCAGACAACTTGAAGGTACAGTTATTTTTGGCAGATTTTGGTGTACCTATTCAGCCGCCTGGCCTTCTCCAGCACTTCAAACATGTGTTCCTGAAATACATCAAGCCTCTTGTAGCGCCCACGGTCAACATTCACCCTGATGACATCAAAGTTCAGAGGAGGCTTTTCTGGGCTGGTCGGGTCCTGGGCCGGGATCTCCGCCAGGGAGTCGCTGTAGCAGCGGCCCTCCTCGTCCTGGTGGCTCAGCACTGACACAAACAGGTTCCTGATAAGCTCTCTGACCAGCGAGCCCACAACTGGAGCCCCGCCCTCCTCCCCACCCTCCTGCAGCCTGCGTGTCTCCAGCAGCACGCGGTGCAGCACCAGGGCGTCGCGGTAGATCAGAGACTCCGGCTCATTGTACGTGCAGGCATTGTTGAACATCAGAGCGAAGTCCTCCACCAGCGCGTCCACGTCCTGGTAGCGCCCGCCTGCTATGTGGCTGCGCAGGCGCTCCATGTCAATGGGCCGCTTGATGGTGGCGTAGTAGTCCGGTAGCTCGGCGCGTGAGGGCAGGCGCAGGAAGATGGTGCTGAGGCGTCGGCCGCGGCGGTCCTGATAGTTCCTCACAGCATCGTAGAGCTCGTTCAGCCTCTGCTGGAGCGGAGTCAGGTACTTGGACTTCTTTGGTGAGACACCAATCTTTCCTACAAGTGCAGAACATGGGAATTAGGGATGCTCATTTTGAATATACATTTTAGAGATAACCGACGCTCGTTAACGACCGGCATTAACCAGTAATCCGACAAGATAAAAAAAAAAAATTGTTGAATGGATGACTGTATGTGACCCATTTAAAAACATATACCAATACACTGGGGTTTTTCCCATAAGGGGTTGATTTTTTAAATAACAGCATACAGCAACAGAACAAAAACTAAACAAAAAAAGATCGAATCAGAGAGTGCTGACTGTACTCGATTGGCGGCTGTAACAACACAAATGTACAATTAGTTATTTTGCATTTGCCGACAATGCAAACGGAGATTGACAAAGTACCATAAAGTCACTAGATTTGTTGCTAGTCGCTAGATAGGCGACAAGGTTTTGTCGTCACTTGGGAAGGTGAAAAAAAATCGAACGACTAAATTGGCAACACTGTTTAACCGAAAAAGAAAACATGGTTTACGGTTCATTATGAGCATCCCTAATGGGAATCATATAGCTCTTGAATTTATCTATCTAGAATATAGAAAAACTGTACTATGTAAATAAAGGGTTACACAACTAAAAAGAGGGGCAAACCTACTTAGTTTGAGCTTGGGAGAACCCATATCCTCCTCATCAGGAACAGGCCCTAGCTCCATGCGCTTGTCCTTCAAGACCTTCTCTAGAATACCAGCATCATTGTAAACCTTCAAACAAATCAGACATAAAAAAAAAAAATCAATACTTTGCAATAATTTATCAAACTGTCGGATGAATGCACAGGCCATTGCATCTACCTGAGAACCCTCCTCATTGTAATGGCGGGCGTTACGGAACATCAGCCTCATGTCGTCCATCAGGGCCTCCCCAGTGGTGTAGCGCTCTGAGCGGATGTTGTGCTCAATGGTCTTCAGGTCCATTGGCTCCTGGATGACCTTGTAGTAGTCAGGGTAGTCCTTCTTTGATGGCTTGACCATGAAAAGGTCACAGAGGCGCCGGTTACTGTTTTCTTCTCTGGCCTCTGTTACTGCAGCATAAAGGGCCTTCATCCGGTTCTTTTTGGTGTTCTTCTTATGGCTGCCAAACAGGAATTGATTTTTCATAGTAATTAAAACAGTGCGATGGAAAATAAATTCTCACAGACTTTGGTATGTATCCTTTAAAAAGAGGCATAAGTAAATTGATACCCGAGTTTCTTTTTCAAGGATACTAGAATAACACAACTTAAACAATAAGTCAAAATTAAGGACTAAAGGACTATTCCCAAATTACAAACATAACCCCTCCTACATGTCACTCCAGACTCAAGCTAACACTATCCTATTCAACGTTGGGCTGGTGTCTGGCTGAGGTGAATCTGTCATACCTTTTCTTCTTGGTGCTCCCTGCATCAGATGACAGAATGCTGTCCCCATCATCATCATCTCTTCTCAACAGTTCCCTCTTCTTGATCTACAAAATGAAATAAAATTGTTAGTAAATATCTAGTAATTTCTAAGTCCACAAAACACTACATTTCTTCTCATTACTTAATAGATCCCCCTTTGAATCAGCAAATAAAATACAACATGAGAGCCTAACCTGCATTATCTGCTGAAGCCTGACAGCCCGTTTATAAATGCCAGAGTTGGGCATGTTATAACGCTTGGCATTCTCAAGCATCATGCTGAGGTCAGTCTCCATCTGCTCCACGCTATCATACTCTCCATTCTTCATCTTCTCTCTGGCAGGACAGAGGAGCGGGGTCATTAAACACGTGACAGAGTCTCTCCAGCAGTAGTGTCCGTAAGGTGAGAGACGCTTACCTGATCTGTTGCAAAGAGATGGGCTGTTTGATCTGCTGGTAGTAGTCAGGGTATTCCCTCCTGGAAGGCAGCTGTAGGAAGGGTTCAGACAGGAGCTGTCCTTGGCTGTTCCTGCCTCCTCGGACAGCCTCATACAGCAGGAAGATGGGGTTGGACATGTCCATGCTGGAGCTGAGGCACTCAGCTTCAGACTCACCCTCGTCATAGCGCACAGACCCTGGAGGAACAGACACATGTAAGTTCATACGTGTCTGGGGGGAATTGCAATCCCTCTGAAGCAGAGAAGTATTCTGAAATCAAGGCTTACCTGAGAGAAAGGCGTCCTCATCACTCTCAGATCCGTACTGCAAGGCCAGGGTGATGGCTGACAGACGGTCTCCCTGGGCTGACCGCCGGTTTCTGAATACACGCCAATAAACAGACAACCGTCAACCAGTCATCATCAGCGTCTCTTAAGCTTGCTTGAGTAATACTGTAGTTCTGGGGGTAAGATGTTACCTGATGCGAAGACTAGATTTTGTAGGCTCAGCATGTTCAATTTCAGTCTTGCGCTGGACAAAGATCTTCTTGATTGTGTTAGCATCCTACATCACAGGAGAGATGGGATAAGAACTCTATATACAACACATGCTTGAGAATACAAAAGCAGGAATGCAATATATTACAATAAATTCTGCTCAAACCTCTACCTTAAAAACCTGAGATCCTGGTTCGTTATACGTTTTAGCATTTTTGGCCAAAAGGTCAACGTCCTTGGCCATGGCATTGACACTTTTATAATATCCAATCTATTAAGGAAAGTCGGAATAAAAAATATTATATTTACAAAGGTGTGTACATTTCAACTATATTTAATATGTTATTTAACAAAGAGCACCTACACAATTTAAAATTAAGATGCGCTTACCTGTATTCTTTGAGCAATGGTTCTCATATCAATTGGGTCCTTAATAATGGCATAGTAATCTGGGTAGTGCTTGAGGAAATGGAAGAAAAACTCATATTCAAGACTGTCCTCCGACGGAAGTTGTATTTCTTACATGTATTGATTGTGAGAGCCTTACCATTTTGGAGGGAAGCTTCTGGAAAAGTTCACTGATCAATCTTCCTGAAGGGTCAGTGTAAGCCACCACAGCCTCCAAGAGCTGCTCCAAAACCTCCTTCAGACAGCTTGGTGGGGTCTGTCAATTAAGATCATACACAGGCAGAAAAGATTGACAACCCAGTTACCACATCAGAAAACATAAATAAAGGCCATAAGGACAGAGTGTTTTACCTCATCTTCAGTGGAAAGTCCAGGATTGTCAAGCATGTCGTCACCATCCTCATCATCATCCTCATCCCCATCTCCGGGCTGCACAAATTCATTCCTGGTGTGCACATAGACTTCCCACAGCCTGCAAGCTGCTTGGTACTCATCTCTATCAGCCTGAGGAGTTTTAGTGAGAATGTATAATGGGATTTGTGTTATAAAATGGTGGACAATGAGAAAATGTAATGTAAAGCAAAATGTCAGTTCCTCATCTACTTCATCCATGTATCCATGGATATACAGGCTAACTAACACACAGATTTACAACCCTCTTAAAAATATGTATGGGTGTCATCAACAGCACAATTCCTCTACCTTGAAATAGGATTTGGCGTTGTTAAACATGAGCTGGAAATCAGCAGTGAGCTGGTCTACATCTTGGTAATCTTCTGATTTCAGTTTCTGCTGGATCTTTGTCATGTCAATGGGGTGAGATACAACCTCATAGTAATCTGGCTGATTCCTATGGAAGAGATAAAAAGATGGAATATTCAGCTAAGCATCTCACTGCATACACATA
The DNA here is from genome assembly GCF_038355195.1 of Osmerus mordax. NCBI lineage: Eukaryota > Metazoa > Chordata > Actinopteri > Osmeriformes > Osmeridae > Osmerus > Osmerus mordax. The sequence continues at coordinate 19,066,691 of NC_090050.1, forward strand.
GCTACAATCTAATCTATCCATTGTCACACCTCCATTGTTTGGAATAATGTCAACAATTCTTAGGATAGGCTTTTAGTTTGACTAAAACATTTGTTGTGTGGCTAATACAACATAAGTGGCTTTATCACTTATTCATACAGTACCTTCTTTTTGGAACTCGTATGAACAATTCACAAAGCAGCCTCCCTTGGTCATCTTTGTGGTCCCTAACAGCATTGTACAACTCATGGCACACTGCGATCTGTTAAAATAAAACGCATTCAACATTCAAGATAGGTAACTAGCTATAAAGTGACCATCACTCAACACTCAAAAAATCCACAATGCAAGATAGATAGGCTAAATATCTCAAATGTTGTATGGCTAAAGTAGCCCCACAAAAAGTTTGTAAATTGAATCATCTACTTACGGGATCCACAGTTGGAAGCTTGGAGGTCCTTCTCCTTTTTCTGCCGCTACCGGGAGTGGAAGAGGAGGCATCATCTAAGTCCCCACCGCTCACACTGCTGGAAGGAGATGTGGCTCTTCTCCTCTTAGTACTGCTCATTGACATAACTACTAGCTCCAAACTCGTACAAAACCTAAAGAAAGAAAAGGGCTTAAGTTTAATCACTTAACTAATGGGCTGCTAAAACAATAGAGGGGAATTCGCCGCCTACCTCGGGGGCTAGTGAGTTGTGCTGCTAAACACTTGCTAGAGAGGTAAACTACTACCACTACTGTAGTATCTTATAATAACAAACAAAAACAAAACGAAAGCCTAAATCATGAAATGGTAGCTAGTCGGCTATGTTTTTAGCAATCCAACTAACACAAGGTAGAAGCTAGTGCAATTCAAGCTACCAAAACCAGATAGCAAACTGCTGCGCAATAAAAAATAAAAAGCATGCTAACTAAGATTACCATAGCTGAGCGATTACAAATATACCATCGCAAACTATCCAACTATATAATCTAATTCAGTTTTACCTTGAATGAATGCAGTAGGCTTAATTTGATAGATATAACGTTATTCCCTGAGCAGAACCTTGTGCATTAGCAAGTTAGCCAACTAGCTGTCCTCTTTAGCATTTGCCCGGAAGTTGTGTGTTTTTGTCGACAACAAAAGAGACATTTGCACTTCGTTCAGAATACCCGGACTGGCAAACGAAACGGTGCATCGGGGCGAACCATTTACGATCTTAATTAAAACATTCCCACATGATGAGTTTTTACATACATAATTCAACTTGACAACGAAAACTATGAATTAGACGCATATCTTTACATGTCAATCTTAATGTATTTTAAAATATTGCTGAAGTGGCCCCAACCAAGTGTTTTAATCAGACCACGTGACACTGGGTCTAGATTAAGTAAAGGTTTACATTATTTACACTGCCACCGTCCATGCGGGAGTGAGGAGTGAGCTGCAAATAGTCGGTTGCGGTTTATGGATTAATTTTTACAACCTCGATGGTTTTAGTTTACTATCACTGTCCTAAATTATGGAATCTTCCCATTACACAGTCCACGCATTACATTGTTTAAAGATAGGATAACATTTAAAACTTAGAGCACAAGCTCCCAATTGAGTATTCACACATTCTATGTACACATGATCAGCGTCCTAGGTTGAAATATGTTTTCAACAAAATGTTGTTTACAACAAAATTACTAGGCCTACGTTTTATTCTTTGTTTAACGATAGTGTGTTCCTAAGCATGTCATAATCAAATACAGTCATATGAGCACAGCATCTGCACAGCAGTAGAGTTGATAAAGTGATATTTCCCAAAATGTTCACACTCTGGAATGCTGCGTTGCGCGCGTACAGTATAGCTGCGGCCAATGCTTCTTGACGTCAGGAGACAAGTCAGATCTGAACTGGTGCAGCGCAGAACCACACCGCACACGGAGAGCAAGAAGGAGCAGCTACGGCATTAAGGTATGCTATTTATATAATATTGGAAGCAATATTTGGACAGCATGAGGATCAACATTTTTTATCTAAACATCATCACAGTACCTTTTCTCTGTGTGCTTGCTTTGCAGCATCTCTATGTCCGGTATTATACAATTCTGTGTTGAGGCTACAACCAAAAGATGCATGTACCCTTGAACGCTGGAACACACGCACACATCACATACACACCACATACACACAAAACTGTATCTGATCTGATCATTATAGTAAGCATGCATTTGTCAAGCCGCCTATTCTTGACTTAGAAAAATGTTATCTAATATATGTCTCTCCACAATGTTGCTGACAGATTTGCATTTTAAACAGTATTCTAAAATAAAAGATAATAATTTATGCATTACCCTGTACAAATACACTTATGTAATAATCTATTTGTTGAGAGACAAACTTATGTAACAGTGATTGCAAATGCAAACCACATTGTCTTTTTGCAATTACCAAAGTAAAGCTTGATAAACCTCCCACCCATTATCTTTCATTCTGCTGGTTATTTGTTAATGCCAGGCCTAAATCCGCAAGAGGTAATCAATTAGTTATTTGACCCTTGTGAGTTTGAATAAATGGACCACAAGCAAGCAACTCTGGAGAGTTGTTTAAATGGTCCATATTAATTGTTACCACAGACGGACCATTAGGGACACCATTCTATACCTCTGAGTTCCTCTGACTCATTTTGTGATGTTCCGTATTATTAATTGTTGGTTCAAGTAGTGTGTAATCGTCGTTGGCTATATTTCTTTTTCTCCCAAACTTTGCCTGACGTGTTTGAATTCACATTGTGAGGAGTTGTTGCACCTCTTAACCACTTCAATCTGTTCTCTGCATCTGAACAGTTAGCCTGTCTCTGATCAGATTGACCTTACATGATGCCCCTTGGAGAGGATGGAAATGGATGGAAAAAGAAGACATCAGACATCAAAGAGAACTATGACTTCAAAGAAGTGCTGGGAACGTAAGTAGGCATTACAAAAATAATAACGTGATACTCTAAAATCGCAGCAGTATGTTTTTATATTGGTCTTATCAAACCAATTGCCATCGTGTGTGTATGTCCTTTTGTCTATACATCTGTCGGTATTCTTTTTGTGTGTCCATTTTCTGTCTGTCTGTATTTTGCTTGTGTCTTCTTTCTGTTTCATTCATGTTTGTGGCTTGTCTGTCTCAGCACAGTTTCATGTTACAGTGTACTATTGAAACTGGGCTCTGAAACAAAATCCTTTTTATCATGATTTTTTCTTTTTACATTTACTACACTCTCTTGGTCATCAGTGGACCAGGTTTTTGATTGGACCACTGCAGCAGAACACTATTCATCTCAACATCATGGTCAAGGGGCCCCTTTCTGTCCCCATTCAATGTTGGACTGTTCCCTGAAATGTGTTTCTTGGAGCTCTGCAGCTGGGAATCACACCGTGTTCCTCTTGAGTGGGGGAGCTCTGAGCCACTGATAAATTGTGCTGCTACTTAGCCACACTCTTCTGAGTTTGGAGGATGAAATAGTGCTGACTGTATGCCTGATGGTGGTCCACGGACCCCACAAAGTAAGAGTGTCCAACCCGATGTGTAGCTAAAGGATAAGGTAAAGTAACAGTATGATGTATGCCATATTTTTTGCGGGTGTGATCAAAATTGAGATAAATTAAAAAGTTATATAACTGGTATTTAAAGTGTGAGTATAAGAATAGCATGTCCCTGTATTTTGTGAAAACCTTGTAGCAATATTCCTTCCTTACCACTAGCTTGTCCTGGATGAGAATTAATGTGTTGACGGAAAGCTTCTTACGTTCGGAGAGAAGATTACAGAGTAGCTTTATCCAGGAATTTCAACATGTGAAGTTAATTGATTTATGTCTGAATATTATATTCAGGGCCGTTAATCCTGACATCTCTCATCTGTTCCGAGTTTACTTCAGTACTACCTGCCCTTGTAGAAGGTTGTTTTGCCGTCCACATTTTCCTGCTTTTGTGTTGATTTTGAATGGTTTTATTGAGATAGTTATTGATCAGTTAAAATGTATTTTATTCTGTCATTGACATTATGTGTAATTAGAATTGACCATTTGACATTTAACCCTCGTGCTGCCTTCGGGTCACATGACCCAAAGGTTCATAATGAACCATCGTTGTGTTTACCAAATTTTACCCAATACAAAAACAAATAAAAATAATTTTCTTTTAACCATTCCAATGTGGGGGGTCTGAGACAGCCCGACAGTTAAAAGAAAATGCTTCACTTTGTTTTTGTATGAGGTAAATTTGTCGCAATACGACGGTGGGTCACAATGACTGATGGGTCAGAATGACCCGAAGATAACACAAGGGTTAAGTTGAATTGATACATGGAAGGATTTCAGACACCTTTAATTGAAAGTCAACTGAAGTAAAAAGACAGCAGTTGTTGAAGCAGATTTGGAGAGGACCTGTGTGAGACTTGCTGCAGTGTTGTGGGTTTGTCTGCTTTGCTCTGTTTTATTCAGCCTCTGGGGGAAAAGGAGGGATGGCCATGCAGAGCTGCATTGAGTTACAATGTGTTTACATGGCCTAGCATTGCATAAGGAATTATGGCACAATGCTACACAGCACTGTTTCTCTTCAAAGACTATGCAGTTTACACACACTGTACACCTTACCTAGAAAATCATTAAGCTGGGGGTTGGGGAATGTTTGGAGAAGGGATACCAGGAGAGGAGTTCTCAGATTTAGAACAGAAATGGACCAGTGACAGTGTTTATCGACACTGTTGTCGGCATGACAACTCAGTCAGTGACGTATTTCAGGGTCATTTATATGTTCTCCTTGTTTTACTTTTAGTCAATCAGCATAGTCATGGCCTAATGGACAGACCCGTCTAACTACCCTCTGAGGTCATTGCTGGTTGCCTGGACTACAGCTCGAGTGAGTTTCCATGTGAATACTTCACAGTCACTATGGAGACAGAAGTTAATTTTTTGGCAGATGATTGTGTAACACACACTGAGATCCCCACTGTTGACTCAAAACCTCCTGCCAGTGTTCGTCTAGCGACTTGGGCCTCGCGTCCCCCTGCCTCCTGGAGGCTGTGAGGAGGAAGCAAGGGAGGGCACAAGAGTTGTCAGCCTCGTCTCTGTTTAGCTTCATCCACATTAATATGACTATTAAATGATTTAGTATTATTCCTGCTCAGAATGCACCCTCTCTCTCTCTCTATGACCCCCCCCCCCCACACACACACACACACAGTTGTGTTTTGTCAGGCTAGGGTAGGTTGGAGGCTTGGGGGCTTCTAAATCACATGAACTCAATAAGCTGATGGATGGCTGCGGCCCTCCGCTACGTTAAACGTCAGAGACTGTGATGGGCACGGTACTGAGGCCCTCCCCGGCCTGATTGATGGCACTGGCTCTCAGCAAAAAATGGCCATAATGTGTCATATTTGTTACCTCAGCAAACATCCATCAGTAAGAGAGAGATGGATTGGATGGCGTCTTAAGTACAACAGGCACACTCACTACATTGTGAGAATGGTGAGAGCTCCTGACACATTTTTACTAACTTGTACATTATCATGGTTCTGCACTTTGTTTTCTATTTTGTATTTCACAGATTAATTAAGTTTTCACTAATAACTAGGCCTGAAAAGGGGTATAGCTAAACTGGTTGACTGTTATCTGATTCAAACCCAATATATGCCCCAGGCTATATACCATATTGTTCTGTTTATAGGATTTCTTTACTGATTTGTTAAAATAAAATATATTGTTTTGAGTACAGTTAAATTGCAATGAATTAAACACTGAAATGATAATAGCACTGACATCTACCCATGTTAACACTAGAGTCAGATGCAGCCGCAGCTTCCAGGCTCTCTCTGTCCCTGTCTCCTCTGCTTCTCCCTCAGCATGTCAATGCAGTGACTTGTCTCCTCTGCTTCTCCCTCTGCGTGTCAATGCAGTGACTTGTCTCCTCTGCTTCTCCCTCAGCATGTCAATGCAGTGACTTGTCTCCTCTGCTTCTCCCTCAGCATGTCAATGCAGTGACTTGTCTCCTCTGCTTCTCCCTCTGCGTGTCAATGCAGTGACTTGTCTCCTCTGCTTCTCCCTCAGCATGTCAATGCAGTGACTTGTCTCCTCTGCTTCTCCCTCAGCATGTCAATGCAGTGACTTGTCTCCTCTGCTTCTCCCTCTGCGTGTCAATGCAGTGACTTGTATCCTCTGCTTCTCCCTCTGCGTGTCAATGCAGTGACTTGTCTCCTCTGCTTCTCCCTCTGCGTGTCAATGCAGTGACTTGTATCCTCTGCTTCTCCCTCTGCGTGTCAATGCAGTGACTTGTATCCTCTGCTTCTCCCTCTGCGTGTCAATGCAGTGACTTGTCTCTTCTTCTTTCCTCTCGTTTCTCCACTCCTCTGCTCTCCCCTGCTTTCTTCTTATTTCCTCTCGTTTCTCCACTCCTCTGCTCTGATACTCTTCTGCTCTGCTCTGCCCTCCTCTTCTCTCTGTCAGTGGAAATGATGTGCCTAGGCATAAAGGATATTTGTTGAATTGAATTTACTCATGGTATTTTAATCCATATTCCAATTTTAGCGCTAAGCATTTATGGTGGATGATGTGATACATGGTCTGATGGTATTTAGGTCAGCATATTGGTGATACATGCATTTATAGTAACGTGGCAACCATGGATTTTTATTTACGAAGCTTTTTAGTCAGTGATGGAATTTTTATGTTCAAAAATGAAATTAGTAACTAGTAAGTTGCAATGTTTTTGAGGCATCCCCCTCCCTCTCTTTTTCTAAGCTGTGTGAATGTATTAGTATTCTGGCAGAAATGTGTGTGTCATGGCGTGTGCCTGATTCTGTTATGAAACCAAGAAATAAGCCAAGCTTCCACAAGATTCTGAATAATGAGACACAGTGATATCCAGATATCGCTGTGTTGTTTGGCCATCTGGACAGCTGAGAGTATCATAACTTGTTTAACAGATAGTAAGCATTTGTGTGTGTACGTATTTAAGTGCCTATGCGTTTAGATTATATTGTTTGTATACTCATTCCTACAGAAGGGCGGCAGCATGTAGTGTTGGTTTCTCTGGGGTAGAGTAACTCCTCCTAACTATCACTTGTCTGCAGAGACAAAGGATTCCCAGAGCTCAGGCTTTAAGGCGCATCTCTTTCCTCTCTCTTTGTCTCTGTTTCTTGATCTCTTGCTTTCTTCGTTTCTCTCTATGTCTCTGTGTGAGAATGTTTAGCTTCACTACCCCCATCTCTCTCACACACACTCACACACAAACACACACTTGTCCACTAGTGCAGTTGCGTACACACAGAGCCTTACAGGCATCTCAGTGTCAATCCCAGTGAGTGGCCCCTCCTACATGGCTCCTGGCTTTAGTCCAAACCTACAGAGACCCCCACCCCCACACTGCCCCACTGGCTCTGAGGAAAAATGAGCAACAGGATGCCTAATTACACTCTGCTTCACTGCACTGCCCCCCATCCACCCACCCACCCACTCCCCCATCCACACACAGCAAAACACACACACAGAAAAATACACACAAAACTACGTTTTATGATGACGCACAGATGATTCTGTTTCCTTTGCCTCTAGTGAAACTGACATCTCTACGAGACACTTCCTCCTCCATGTTTAGTTGCCTTTAGTGAAACTGACATCACAACGACAGTTCCTGCTCCATGTTTAGCTGAGCCATTTGTTCTTCTTTATTTCAGGCTCCATTAGATCCTATGGATTTTACGAAGATACTTTATTGAGGGGTTGTGCCCTTGTGATGAAACATCAGTTAACAGTTACTGTAAACGGTGCAGTCAAAAAAGCTTTTGGGGGAGGGTCGATGACAAGTGCAGCTTTATGTGATTTTTGTTTTAGGGCAAATTTAAAATGCAGTTAAGCTGAACGAAAAATGCGTGAGATTTGATACCATCCTTGAAAATCAGTCTAACCATGCAAACCTTTCTGCTAGACTGGTTCGTTGAACAAAAGGGGCCCTGGTTGACAGTCCAATAGAGAACGGAGGATTCACTTGGACTTCTTAGTTTTAAATGCAATGGAAAACAAAGTTGTATTCATATCTGTTTACTTGGTTATGTGGTCTAAGATACATATTATCATTTGTAGCTTAAAAGTGAAAGCTCCTGCCTTGGGCTTGGCCCCAGTCAGGGTTGGACTGGCCGCCTTGAGAGTCGGGAGGTTTCCCTAACGGCCAGTTAAACGGCCGTGACATAACGCACAAAAAAATAAAAATAATAATAATACACGGCCGTGGGCCGGTCTGCGTTCCAAAGTCGCGGGTCGTTTTTCAGTCCCAGTCCAGACCTGGCCCCAGTCCAAGATCCAGTCCTGGTCCCAAGCCCTAGCATTAACCTAAACAGAGCGTCAGGCTAAGAATTACATAAAAGACTCTAAGTGGCAGTCTTTCCTAGAGCACGGCCCTCTGGGGAGAGTGGCTTCATGGTAAACACCAACTTGTTTGTTCATGCAACACAAAAACAGCAACATTTATGTATACAATAGATCAACATGGATATTTGTCTTATAATTGTGATGTTTGCGATAGCTGTGTTGCTTGGTTCCCCCCTCTCCCACTTTAAACCACAAACCTTGAGAGGATCTACAGTAATGTCACCACTCTTCACTGAATAATTCATCTATAGACCACTCTAACACTAACAGACCAATCTACCCCCCACGTGAATGCCGCCTACACAGAGATACATGTATTTAAACATGCGCATACACATGCCTATGATAAATGCAGACACATTTACTTTTACACGACAAGCTATTACACAACTCTAACAGTATCATGTATATCTACGTTTTCCCTTAATTCTATCACAGCTTGTAAGGTATTTGGATATTTGTAGATAGTTTTAGTCTCTATTTATACCTTGAAGTGACTCATTCCTACACCACACACACAAACACACACACAAACACTTACACAAAGGTGCCTAAGAGCTGCATGCTATTAATAGGTTTTTGTGAGGGGAAAAGTAAAACAGATCATAACCTGCATACTAGTCTGTTCTCTCCCTCTCTTCCTCTCTCTTTTCCATGCACACACACACACACACACACACACACACACACACATGTAATAACACAACTACATGTAGCTGTGAAGACACCAACAATGTTTGGAACATTTTCTCCTTAAGTGGTATTCCACAGAATTTCAAAGGAAGTGCATAAGTGATCTTCTTGAAGTTGTACCAGCTTTCTGATCCATCTTCTGTGTTTTTCTTCCTACTCCAGGGGGGCGTTCTCTGAGGTGGTCCTAGCAGAGGAAAAGAGGACCCAGAGGCTGGTGGCCATCAAGTGCATCCCCAAGAAAGCCCTGGAGGGCAAGGAGAACAACATTGAGAATGAGATTGCTGTCCTGCACAGGTGGGGCCCTCCAGTACACGCGCACTCCTGTAGATCAGCCCTTCTCTGCACCATCTAAAATAAAAGGCAATTCTCCAATGATTGTGAGCATGACATCTATTCAGTAGATGCAATCATTAGGCGCAGAATAGGTGGAAGGAGCTTGACTAAAAGAGAGAGTAACAAAAGAGAACATGGAGCATTCGACTCAGAGGTCAATAGAGTGTGCGACTAAATGCATGGTGTCTGTCAGTAGAAACAGTGGGATTTTGCACCGGAAATGTCGGGAGTAAAGAAGATAGACCTATTTTTAGTGTCCCTGTTGCTAGGGCAACAGCACACTCAGAGGCGGAGATGGTGTGGAGTTCCCTGCAGCAGTGTGTTGAAGGAAGAGGAAGAGACAGGGGGGATGGGGGTTGAGGGGGGGGGTGGTTGACTGAAAGAGCGGGGTATGGAAGAAATATACCAGAGGGAGATGAGAGAAAGGGGTTAGTGAGGGGTTTGAAGAAGAGAGAGTAAGAGAGAAAGACAATTATACAGACTCATAGATAGATAGACAGACAAACAGACAGACAGACAGGAAAAAAGAAGAAGATAGATTAGGAAGTGATGAGTGGGAGATAAACAGAGGGTGACACACTTAATGTGACACACAGACATACACAGACACCGACAAAGACAAGGACGTCTAGTTCCACTGATGTGGGTTGACATGTTCTTAACATGGCTGTTCAGAAGCAACTATAGACTTCTGCCCAAATGGACTACCCAGGCTTACATAATAACCAATGCCTGTTTACCTTTTTCGTTTTATACATGTACCTAAGTCCTTTTAGTTCACTCCCTAATTGGCAAATTTTATAATTGAATTAATCGTGGCGCTGTGTATCAACTCTCCAGCCTGTGTCAGATTGGGCAGAGATGCAATAGTTCCGCCATCTGATGCAATAACCATGCAGAAATTATGGGAGAAAGGGAATTGGAATTGTACATGGGGACATTTGTGGATGCATGATGCATGATGCATAACAATATGAATATATTGTCCTCCTTCTGGCTTTGTCTTCTCAGAATCAAACATACCAACATCGTCTCACTGGAGGACATATTTGAGAGCACCTCCCATCTGTATCTGGTCATGCAGCTGTGAGGGCGTTTTCTTCTTCTCTGATTTCTCTCCAACATCCTGTAGTGTTGTTGTATGGTGATAATCATAGCCAGAGTGACTGTTTGTTCTGTAACTTCTATTGCTTAGTGTATCTGGTGGGGAGCTGTTTGACCGGATCGTAGAGAAGGGCTTCTACACAGAGAGGGACGCCAGCAAACTTATCCACCAGATACTGGATGCTGTTAAATACCTCCATGACATGGGTATTGTCCACAGAGACTTGAAGGTATATTATGTCCCTAATGAACTTCTACACAACATTCTAAAATTTGCAACACAGTACTGTTTTGAATGAGAATCTACTTCCTTGATTGTCCTTCAGATTAGTATTTACCATACCTGTCTTTCCATCTTTTCCCCATTCTTCTCCTGGTAGCCTGAAAACCTGCTGTACTACAGCATGGACGAGGACTCCAAGATCATGATCAGTGACTTTGGTCTGTCTAAGATCGAGGGTTCTGGCAGTGTCATGTCCACAGCCTGTGGGACCCCTGGCTATGTGGGTAAGAGTAACAGTGCATGTGTAGTCCGGTCTCTCAATGTCTCATTGCTAGCGCTCCCGAGCCCGCAACCTTCTGTGAAGCATGTAGTTATAGTCAGCTAATATCCCACTTTCCGCTGTGTTTGAAGAGCTCACTCATCCTCTGTAGTGCTATTGTTTAGACTGTTAGTGCTTTAGAAGTGCTTTCCCCCCTCTCTGTTTGATGTAACCAAGCAGAGCTCAGGGAAATGATTGAGAGGGTCGTTTATGTCTCACTCCCTCTCTTACTGACTCAGTCTGTCTATGTTGTCATTTCCCTCTCTCACAATTGATGATGTGTGTGTTATTTTTCAGCTCCTGAGGTGTTGGCTCAGAAACCTTACAGCAAAGCAGTAGACTGTTGGTCCATAGGGGTTATCTCCTACATATTGTAAGTTGTTCCTTCCAGTTAGGTGGTTGAGCAGATACCACACGTGTACCTGAGATCGTTGTGAAGAAATGTTTCTTGAACTCTTCCAGATTATGTGGATACCCTCCGTTTTACGACGAGAATGATGCCAAGCTTTTTGAGCAGATTTTGAAAGCAGAGTACGAGTTTGACTCTCCATACTGGGATGACATCTCTGATTCAGGTATCTTCTTCATTCATCACACTCATTCTCTCCTGTTGTTACATGGTCTTCTACAGCTCACATTAACCATAACACTACCTTACACAAATGGGTATTTAACCCCCAGGTATTGCTATACTGTCATTAAATGAGTCATTAAATTGTACTATGAGTCATACTGTATGTATTAGAGATGGTGTCATGAGTGAGTCAGTGTTCAATCACTATTTGAGACAATCTTCTGATTTCAGCCAAAGACTTTATCTGTCATCTGATGGAGAAGGACCACTCAAAGAGATACACCTGTGAACAGGCCCTCCTGCACCCCTGGTACTGTGAGCTTCCATAGCTCTGAATACACTCTCCAACACCTGTGTGCCCTACACTTCACACATCACATCTCACTCTAAACTCCTTATCTCTGCCTCGCAGGATCTGTGGAGACACCGCTTTGGATAAGAATATCCACGAGTCTGTCAGTGCACAAATCAAGAAGAACTTTGCTAAAAGTAAATGGAAGGTGAGTATTGGTGAACCACTGGTTGGATGGAAGCTTGGTGGTGATAGATAGTGCACAGATCAATTCAATCAAATGCATATTTGTGGTTCACCTCGTGTTTCCCTCTTGACCCATCCTGTGTGTGTCTCCACACAGCAAGCGTTTAATGCCACAGCGGTGGTGAGACACATGCGGAGGCTGCAGCTGGGGACCAGCCTGGAGGGCCCCAGTCAGATCACTCCCACCAGCCCCTGCCACAGCCATCTGCTCCCAGAGGAGGAAGAGGAGGAGGAGGAGGAGGGAAATGAGGAGGAGGAGAGCTGTAAGTGAGCAGTCAAGGCTGAACTGTAAAGACTCCTCATTGTCTCCTCGCCATAACATTTAGCTACCCATCACATCATTCTTCCTCTCTCTCTCTCTCTCTCTCTCTCTCTCTCTCTCTCTCTCTCTCTCTCTCTCTCTCTCTCTCTCTCTCTCTCTCTCTCCACATCTATCTCTCTCTCTCTCCACATCTATCTCTCTCTTTCTCTCTCTCTCTCTCTCTCTCTCTCTCTCTCTCTCTCTCATATGTGTGGAGCCTCTGGCTGTCATCCCCTCTCGTCTCCTCTCCCCTCCAGTGTCTCACTGTGAGGATGGTCGTCGTGGGAGTGCGGAGGGCAGTGCTGACCGGGACAGTCTGAGGAGCTGCACCTATTGCTGCAGACCTGCCAGCCGCGTCTGATCACAACCTTCCCTCCGTCGCCATGGTGATACGTTTCCATGGAGTCACCAGAGCCCATCCGCCCAGTCTGACCAAGAATGCAGAGTAGTATCAGGCAGGGTCCACTAGGGGGAGATCATGAGCAGGTCACGGTTTGGGTGCAGGGAAACTTTGAGTGCCTTGTCCAGAGCCATCTCTTAGGCTTGGCTCAGGGGTTGCAGAGTCAAGACCGAGTGTGGAAGTGGGGAGCTGAGGGATTTACACACAATTAAGTTCAGCCCTAAAATACTCTCCATCAAACTACAGATATTTATCTTAGTCTTCTGCTCCCGACTACACTTATTATGCAGCGCCCAGTTCCTTAACCAATGTGGTATTTCTCTCCCTGAACAAGAGGTACAGTTACAGTAGATTGTGACTAACTGAAAAACTATTGGGTTGTGATAGAGATTGGAGGTGGCTTTGGACACAACCTCAATAAGGTGACTCACTCACATGGTTAAAGTGGCGCACACCCAGGGTTGGTATTGTTCTCATTATAACACATTGCGTCTACATCTGCCTCCACCTGTGTTGTCACATTCTCAAGTCCTCCCACTTTCCCACCATATTAAAACCCAACAAGAAGGACCGACACGGTTGTACAGTAAGAGAGATAAAGGTATACTTCCTTTTCAGAAGTGTTTTCTGTCCCCAAAAGATGCATGCTGTGTTTTCATTGCCACTTCTTCATTCTGAAGGAAACATATCTTCAGGTGTCATCAGGGGAAACAGCGGGTAAACTGCTGTGGTCATTTTGTCAGACTTTTCCCCACAAATCCCCCATTCTCACCTCATGTGGCTGTAAGTCTTTATTCATGTTAATCCATTCTTCTCACACATCATCAGCAGCCTCATCCCTCTGTTGTCTTGTGTATGGTAGGAGATACTTAAAAGTCTAGGATTGAGAGGATAGTCTGGACTCTATATTCTGGCTCAGACTGGGTCTTTGAACAACGGTTGTGGCCTGGGGAAACTGCATGCATCAGTTGGAATGAAATGTGAAATGTATGGATATCAAAGGGATACATCTCTATCTTATGGCTGTTCTGATTTCAGAGGTTTAAACTGAGATCCCTGTGGCAACACCAAACCAGACGAAACTCCCATTCTCCCTGCTAGTTGGGACTCTCCCTGGGAATTGGGGCATGTTGACAAGGTGATATCTAGGGCTTCACGGGGAGGACAATTCAAGCCTGTAACGTTTCTATCTGCAGTGCTCTGACTGAAGCCTCTTTGTGTAAAGCACTGTATGCCCAAGATTGAGCACCTCTCCTGTCAATCATTAGTCTAACCCCACCCCTTCTGGCGTAGAGTGGAAGGGATCTCAGTCTGGGCACTCTGTCTGCTCTGTTCTGTATACCTCTTGTGGAAGAAGTTTTGGTCTACTGTTTGCATGACCTGGTTAAATATGTTTACATGAATGAAGATCAACATATACGTATAAACACACATGATTATTATAACTCTGTTGTATTGAAAATGCTGTTCTGTAATTCTGAAATATTATAATGTGAAGTGAGAAACACCAGAAGTAATGTTGTAAGTACAGCACAGTCTGAACTGTACTATAACCTCTGCGTTGACTACAAGGGTCACAGCTCCACCCTAGTGACCCTCTGACACTAATCTTCTGTTTGATGTTTGTTTAGAGGAAACCTAAGATGTTTTTTTGTAGGGGTGAGTTTCTTTGTAGTTGTTTCTTTGGTAGTCTGTCTCAACCCACTTGTCCCTAACCCACCCTGGTACTGTATAAGCTGTTGTAACAGTTCATAACACACATAAGCACACACACGCAAGCACAGCACATAGCGTTGGATGACTGAAGCCCAAGCTGCACTGCTGCTAGTTATAGTTTTTCCAGTCTGTTAGCATCTAGGGGCTAAATAACAACACTTCGCCTGGCTGTGCTGTGTTTCTGATACCACATAAATCCAAAGAATGAGAAAATTGGACTTGGTAAACAATGTAGTGATTTTTGGGATGTAAATTGATGACCTATTAAGGCACAGTGGCACAAATTACAGTTGATACATCAATATGTCAAGCTCGTGCTAAAAGTTGTTGATGCAATACTGTTTCTTGAGTGCCATTGGGATGACCTATAGATTTTTCTTCTGCTGAATTTGAAGTAACTGTGAGTTATGAATTAACCACTGTAGGCTAGTTACCTTGATGTTGCCATATGGACTCAAAATGTGTATGGTCAAAATCCATTGTGGATGCAAAGATGGCAATCAAATTGACTTTGTGGATGACTGCAGTGGGGGAAATATGCAAATTGTGTGTGAAGGGCTTCATGTTAAATGTAAGACACAGTATTCACGGTTGATGACTTTAATGATCTGGCTGTTTTTACGTCTTTAGAGATTAGCTTCTTTTCAACTTTTCCTTGATTTTAGTTTTCCCTTGGTTGTTATAAGTAAGAAGCAAATGTTACTCATTACAAGACATCTACATGCATAAAGAAATGTGTATATTATATATATAGGTATATATATTGTATATCCTTTTTTGTAAAAGCTGTTTTGAGCTCAAATGTATGGATGCAATGCATCATGGGTTATTGATCAACATGTTCATGATTTGTACCCAGAGAGATCTGATTGCGGGAAATAAAATACAAATTCCTTGTCTATGCATTGTGTGCTCTGTCCTTTTACTCAGCTTGTACACTTGCTTACACACTCAGGGTCTTGGATTTTGAGATTAATTCGGACGTGTAAAATGATGTCTGATGTTAAAATGAGTTTGGATGTTTGGGCCAGGGTGAGGTGTAAATCAATAAATACAGCACAGTGATGTTTAATGTTTGGGAAACCATTTGGTAAATACAGTTGTAGTTATACTATGAGACTGTCTTACATTTTGAAATGTAAATACAACATATACACACATTAATAAAACTATAAATGTGTACATTTAAAAAATGTCATTCATTAAAGTTGCTCAGTTAATTTTACACAGGGATTCAGAACAGGGAAACATGTCATACTATGACAAAATATAACACAGTAAATGGTCTTGAAAAAGTAATAGGCAGTGAATTGTGCATGTCCTTGTGAATAGGGTGAATTCACTAAGTAAAATACCAAACAAAAAAACACATATATAGATGAGACTTTGATCTGATAAATGAAAATATATATATAGTGATTCAGAAGACTAAAGACTCACAAGAGTTAGACTTCTATCTCCCCTTTCTCTCCTACAGTAGGTTCTCTACACTTTCATTACATTCATTCACCACATGTATAATTGACAACCTTCCATGGGTTAAATAACAAGTATAGGTTTGCCTCTATGGAGTGGAAGTTGAATCCTGTGTTTTCTTAGGGAGGTACTGTTCTGCACCATGCCCTCTCTCTCTCTCTCTCTCTCTCTCTCTCACACACACACACACACACACACACACACACACACACACACACACACACACACACACACACACACACACACACACACACAGTGAACCTGCCAAACCGCAGACATCCACCTACAGCCACACCCTCCATCCATAGGTCTCAAGGGCAAGCTTGACCTATTATTTCAGTTGAATGCACAAAAGTAGGTTCCTTCCTTTTAGACCTTCTTCTCTCCAGCGTCCAGTATGGTGGTTCTTCTCAGGCTCTCTCTGACCCTGATGAACTCAGGTGAACTGTCTTGCCCATTCTGCTGCAGACCTAGTTCTCTCTCCAGCTGGGAGGAAAAACTGGAATCAGGCCTGAGATACTGTAAATGTGCACTGTGTAGAAGCTAGCCATGTAATATTGCGAATGGTTTGGTCTTATTCATGAACATACAATCATATGTTAAAGAGCATTTGGGTACATAATATGTGTGTAAATGTGGCTGACCTTGCCATAGTCTACATGACTCAGGCTCGTAACACTGATATCTTTTGTATGAACTGAGCACTCAGAGCTAAATGGATGAGATTATTGCTGTACCAGAGCTAGAAGTGACGGAAGGTTTTGTCCATTTTACCTCCTCCAGCCTCTGTTGCCTCTTGAGAAGTTCCTGGTGAAAAGGGGACGTGTTTCTCTTTGCTTCCTCTTCTCTCTTCTGTTTCCTCCCTTGTTCCCAGTTCCTCTTCTCCAGGACACGTTGGAGCTCTGGCTTCCCCTCTGGACACACAGTTCTGATAAAGAATGTGAATGGTCAGGGTCAGGCCTTTTTGGCGTGAGTGTCTATGTGTGTATGGCTTAGGTTAGTATAGGTCTTGTCTTAGGCTAGTAGAGGTCGTGTTGTAGGTTAGTATAGGTCTATAAATTCAGTATACAGTAGGTCATTATGTGTATTAGTGTATAATGTGTATTGCATACTTATTTTTGTATATTAGGATGTTTATTACTATTATTTTATTTGAATTTTATTCTATTTTATTTGATCTTATCATAGATGTAATCTATGTTCTTAGTACTTATATCTTATGTTAGGTTGCTTGCGCTGTCTTGTCACAAAAATTTCAGTGCACAGTCTGATCTTGTGTTGTTCTGTGCACCTGATGATAAAACTTGAAACTCGTGTGGGATTATGTGTATGTGTGGTCCTGTTTAACTGTCCTTGTAGAGGACTCAAGTCCCCCAAAAGATCGTAAATTGAGAATAATGGACCTAGTGGGGCGTCACACCTTCGAGTGTTATTTTTAGGGGGTTAGAATGACATTAAGGGCTAAGGTTAGGGTTAGGATTAGGGGTTAGAGATAACAGGGTTTTGAATGGGAGTGAATTGTCGGCCCTAAACTAGAATAGTAAAACAAACCTGTGTGCATACCTCTTATAGGTCATTTTTAATTCCTTATGAAGCTCCTGATGATTCTTGGACACTTTGACAGGGTTGATGAGTTTTTTGGGAATGATTAGATCACTGATCTCTTCCTGGTCATATGGCTGTGAAGGAAGTGTCTGCATGTCACCTGACTGGACCTGTTCCTGACTCAGACCCAGGTCTTCTCCACCTTTTTGTCCATCCTCCTCCCTCTGCAGGGCACAGTAGACTGAGCAACACACAAAACATGTATGAACTGATTTAGTTACAAAGTGTCAGTGCACAAATACAGTGTGCCAATATAATGGACTGTGAAGTAGATATCATTGGAATGACTAAATAAAACAACACAATACTTGCTAATCAGTATAATATTTACTGCATAAATGAAATAATTGTCATAATTTGTTTTTGGTGAAGCAGAAGGGGTCCTTGAGATCAGCTCCAGGAAAACATAAAACCATTATTTTTCACATATGTATAAGAAAGGAGAGGTCAAGTTACACAACGCCACTACTATGTATGGCCCTTTTGAATCTATGGGCAAAGGACACAAGGGAATATTCGTAAAAAATGTAATCAAAAAATAGTAGTCAAGCAAAAAGGAATACTGATATAGGATGATCCTGGGCACAACAAAGTTAAAACACATGACCCTGTCTCCTGACAACCCCCTCTGAAAAACCAGACTAACATGTTTCGCAGACTTTGCATATTGTGCTTTATCTGATCTTAGATTCCTGATTATTTTCTTACCTGGTCCTTTCACGTGTGTCCAACTCCCCGTAGATGCATGCTGGGGATTGTGTTCTCTCTGTTAATAGGTAAGAGAACATGAGCTGAGAGACTGTGAAGGTTATCATGTCAAGTCATAACTCACCAGTTTAGCTCAAACTCACAGTAACCACATGGCAAAATGAATACATTATAGGAATAGGGACAAGATGTTGCCAATGTAACGTGTCAAATGTTTTCTTGTAAAACTACAATATTACATATGAATGATTTTAGAATGTTTATTATAAATATTTACATGGCATGATTCTCTCAAAATCTGCCAGCTAATTCAACAAAAGTTCTTTGTGTGAGATCAGGGTTGAAGGAGCACAAGGCTGTATTGTGATGAAGACAGACCAGGGCCAACTGCAGCCCTGTATCTTCAGTAGACCGAGAGGCCTCACTAGCTAACTGGAGGGCTGCCACCTCATTAATTCCTGGCTGCTACAAACAACAGTTATACCCCTACTGTACAGCTCCATCACTGCAATCTGGGGTACCTAGAACTCTCACCAATTAAGAACTACAATATGCTCTCAGAGTAAAATGTCAGTGCAGTGGTTGGACTAGGCAAATAAACTAAAAAGAGAGTTTAACAAATCTAATCTTGTGTGCATCTGGTTTTTAATGCAACCAAACACAACATTATCTAAGCATTTGTTGCATTGTGACAGCTCATTCTGTTTAATAATGCAGCATTAAGAAATTAAATCTAGTTGTTGACTAGTGTAATGGCATTAAAAACTAAGTCATTATGGGTCATAATAATGTTATGATCTAACTTTGGTCTGAAGCTTTTTCAGTAGTCGAGGTCATACTGAAATGCTGGTCAATGAAGGGAGAGTGTTGTGTTTAATCAGCTTGAGCTAGTCTAATGGCATCTTTTCCGGCTGCTCTTTCGTTAATGAAGTGGAATTCCTGCTGATTGGCTAATCTCTCTGAGTAGATGTGAGTAGCTGTGTGGGGAGTCATTAATGTGACATGAAAGGGTAAACACATTAAACTGCGGGGAATATTCTCCTGTTATGACATCTAACAAACAATACCTTATCTTGCTATTGCTGTCAGAATATCGCAATATTTTACCACTGTCAAAGTGACTAACTGTTTGTCTGAACCAGAACAGGTTAGATGAAAGAAGGATGCTTCATTAATCCTGATTGTTTTAGTTTGACCACTCTGGTAAACATGTAGAGCTACTTATTTTAATATGTTTGTTGCTCTTTATTATTTGACAGTTAACATACCCACATATATCCAAACCACCAGAAAGTAACTCATCAGCAAAATTTGAAAGTAAACTCAATGTGTAACAATTGTCAATTTGTACCAACGTATGTTAAATCTATCAGCTTCTACATTTTCTTTCAAATGTTTCCTTTTTCCTTTTTTTATTCATCCAACACTGGTTTGCATATTTGAGAGCCTTTCCACCATGTTATCATGCATGTCACTGCTGCACGAAATTGCAAGCTCACCACATGAACTAAGAGTTTTTAAGTTAATTTGACATTTGTAACAAGTACAGGTACTATGAATCAGAATCAGAATGCCATGAAAGTTTGCACAGACAAGGAATTTGCATTGGCAGGAAGGTGCATACAATAAACATATAGGGACCTAAAATTTAAATATGTGGACTATCTATACTAAGGGTACATAAACTATCAGTACTAAGTGGAATTAGAATTAAATAAAATATACAATAAAATAAAATATAAGTTGCCGTAATTTACAATATAAAAATACAAAAATACAAAAAATACAAATGTACTAGATACAATTTTGTAATGCAGTGCAAAAAGCAGTGTGTTTTAAGCAGGAAGTCATTAGAGTCAGTGTGGTCCCTTGGCCTTGTTGAAGAGGCCAACAGCGGAAGGGAAGAAACTGTTTTTGTGGCGTGAGGTATTGGTCCTGATGGAATGATTTGGTCCTGCTCGCCTTGACAACCCCTACAGCCCATACAAACCTACATTATGTAATATAGGTTAACATATACACTACATAATGTAATAAATAAATAGTCCAAACCGATATGAGCTACTATACTTATTAACCATATTTAAATTAGAAAAATTTAATAGAACGCACAATAATAAGTTGTGCGTCACCTAAAGTCACCTAACAATTTAAATTAATCTTAGCTAAGAATAAGCTAAGAACTAAGAGATGTTACAGAAGTGCACATCAAAAAGAAATGAATGAATGTGAAAGGAAACAAAGGTCTTACCTTCTTTCCATAGGTGACTCCCATGAGTTTAGATCCGTAATCAGAGTAAGAGGAGCTGAAAAGTTTGACAACCCTCACAGTTGAGAGAAAAGAGAAAGGAATGCAGCCCTCCAGACCCAATGACAGTGCTACAGTACACTCCTCTAATGTGGGACATCAGGATCTTAGAGGGCCCTCTATCTGGGGTTTCCACACATTAACCCTGAAAACAACAGACAACTGAAACAAATCCAAAGTTGTTCTTGTTTCCAGCCAACAGCATGACTAACCCTAACCCAGCATGAGAGAGCCCCTAAGTGAGAAAACAAGAGGTGGATGGTTGAGAGAAGTGGAGAGGAGGTGGGAAAAAAAAGAAAAGGAGATAATTATACTGGGGTGAAGGGGATGAGAGTTTGAGAGGATAAGAGATGAAGAGAGAGAGGAGAAAAAAAGACGAGAAAGAGGTTGGAGATAAGTTAAGTGGAATAACATAAAAGAGCCCTCTTGACCACCTGTTCATGTGTAACAAGTGTTCCCGCATTTGCAGGGGCTTAAGGGGGGCCCAAGGCAGATTAGACAAATTGATGGTGATGGAGCAGCAGGCTGGCAGAGGGAAGATCACAACTCTGAGCAGAGAGGGTCTCCAGGCTCCTCCAAAAGAGCAGTCAGGGATCTACAACCATCTTTGGTACAATCAAGTTCACAAAGGAGAAGCTATGAAGCATTAACCAAACGCAGTTACCAGCTCAAGGGAGGTTGATCGGCCAAAGATACATTTGAGGTCAGGATGCATCCCTAAACCTATAGAAGAATCACAAGGCAGCATTGTTACAGACTAAATCTCTCTAAGTTACCCCCATCCTCACATACACATGCTTAAACTTAGTAAACAATAAAAAAATAATGTATTGATATAGATCAAGGATAGAGGATTTTCTTTTATGAATTATTTTATTAATCATATTCTCAAGACAACACTTTGTGGGGAACCTTTTGCTAAATATTACAGCGAAAAGCTATTTTTCAATTCAAGTTCAAACTCTTTTGAGGGATTTCTCAAAAGATCTATTCCACCGTGTTAATAGATGCTCAGATGCCTCCCTGAGGTTCTCTGGGATTTCAGTGTCTCAGATCTTCCTGGGAAAGCAGCCTCCAATCTTAGCAACATCTGGCCAGCCCTCATAAATGTTGCTCTTCGGATCACTTACAGCAACCTGACCAGTAGGAGACAAATCATGCTGTACAGTTATAGACAGTTATTAGACACACTCACAGACTCAATGAAGATGGTGGGTAAATAAAAACATTGGGGCCAACCTTTTCAAATGGACTTTTCTCATTTGTTCCAGCACCCCCAGCAAAGACCCAGCTATCTCTGTGTTTAATAGACTTGATCATGGTGCTCCCGAGTGCGTCAAATATTTCCCTCATTTCGTCTGTCAACCTGGAGAGGAGAATTGACCAGGAAGAGAAAGTTGTTGTACTGTACAGTGCATGCAAAAGGTTATAGTGATGAACTGAAAGTTTTACATTTACATACATTTTTGCCACATCATGAAATGACGCCGCCAAAACAATCATTCCAGGCTTAATATCTTTCAAGTATGCCAGGATATCTTCAGGTTCTTAAAAAAAAGGCATTATGTAAAAATAATAACTTATTAATTTGCTAAGAATTTAAATTGTTATTGTTATTTTATTGTTTTTACTTACTTCCAATGATCATATTAAGGTAGGCACATTTCTCAACAGTCCCATTTTCACCTAGATAAATTGAATGAGGGAAAATAACATAAACAGACAGGTATAATATTCAAGTAGCAACATGAATTACAGTAGTGCATTGAATTTCCAATCTGTAGAACCTGTTGTGTGAAATGTGTTTTACAGTTTTTCACCAAGCAATTGTCATTTGTTCTGTGCTTGTCAGTGTTTCTGGATGTTTGTGTAGGTATGTGTGTACATATGCATGCATATAAGCTGATGTATATTTACCATTCACCACCACTATGTTAAGCCCATGTCCCACATTGTTAATCACTCCACTCATCACACTATGAAGAAAAGACCAGGAAGATAAAGTAAAACATAATTTGCAACAAATTAGCATCAAATGTTCCACTCTTATCGGCAAGTGATATATTGGGTGTAGTTGTAAATCTATATATATAGAAAGGGGTCATATTCTAGTATAGAAACACAACAATTTAACTTATACACATAATTATACAGCTAAATGTATCCTTATTATTATGAATACACATACATTTTACCCTCAAAACAGATCTTTGGCCCGACAACATCAGCTGCTCCACTTGTGATTTGAAATGCAAAATGGTCGATGGGACAGACCTTGGAAAGCTTGCATTTTGGGGAGGCTGCAGGTGTAGCTGATGTATAACACAGTGAAAAATAACTGAACTGTTGTTTCCACATGAATATAACAATGCATAAATAACAAATATGCACACTTACTGGTAGGGACCCAGGATATCTCATGAACACCTTAAATGAATGAAAATCATAATGAAATTACAGCCCAACAGTGAAGCAGGACAAGGACAAGACTGAGACTGTTACCACCCATCCCAGAGGATGCCAAAGCATTCGGTCTTGCACGCGCAGACTGGACTACGGTTTCTTTCCAAGGGCCATCAGGCTTCTGAATGAACACTGATATGGATATTGATACACTGTCGACACACTCACACTTGTCACTTTACACACTGTCACTTTAGCTACTGGTTGCACAATCAGCAAAATTGCACTAATTGTACCCTACTTGTCTCTAGGTTAGTATAGGATATTATGTGTATTATTATATTATATTATACCTGCCCCCACCTCTCATATGCTAAAGTATGGAGCTGCTCTACAGGATCTCAACTTGATGGCTCTCACACCCCATGGTGTAACTTGTTGTTCTGAGGATTCTTGATCTCCTGAGACCTTCTCCTCAGCTCTGGCTTGTCCTTGTACTCATTCTCCTTGCTCACCTCTTGCTGCCTCTCAGATTTACAATAATTATAGTAGCGTAGGTAAGAGTTAACCTTCATTTTGGGGTCAGATGGCTGAGCGGTTAGGGAATCTGACTATCAATCTGAAGGTTGCAGGTTCGATTCTTAGCCATGCAAAATGATTTGTGTCCTTGGGCAAGGCACTTCACCCTACTTGCCTCGGGGGAATGTCCCTGTACTTACTGTAAGTCGCTCTGGATTAGAGCGTCTGCTAAATGACTAAATGTAATGTAACATGTTTGCCTTGTAATTGATTTCATTCATTTGCAATGTTATTACCTGTATATTTCATTTAACCTTACTTTGACCATTCTTGCTCTGATTTAACCCATTGAGTCAAAGAACTATAATTATATTTGTATTGGCATTATTTGGTTCATGTTAATATACTGTTCAGTTTCCCATCTTCCTTTAAACCATAGGGGAATTAGTTTGGGTTGTTTGGCCAATATTTAACCCCTACAAACAACTTAAATGAATGAAAATCACAATGACATTACAGCCCAACAGTGAAGCAGGACAAGGACAATGATAACTGAACTCAAGCTTACTGAAAATGTGTTGAATGTCCCTTGCTCGCTCATGTATGTGGGAATGTTGGTCAGAGATCCGCCATACTAGGAGGATGAGGAGGATGACAGCAGCCGCATATACAAGACCTGTAAACCATGAGACACATATTACATAGACACACTAATTATATATAATAATTACATCCTAACAGTTTATTATATCAAACATGCTGATCTCACCTCGCAATCTCATCTTGACGATTAGATGACCTACTATGAGGTTTGCAATGTCATTTAATGACAAAGTACGTCTGCATCGAAAAACACCGAAGTCTTGACAATTTCTGCCATCCTGTCAGACCGGCTCAACAGCATACAATTTCCCCACGCCCACTAAACAAAACTGATTTCAGCATTCAGTCACAACATGTGTGGTGTAGCCTTTGGAAAAGGATATGGGTTTGACTTGAATAACGAGCTTGTTGAGGCTATTCCAGGTAGCCTGGAATAGGGTTAGGGTTGAGCCTCACCCTGAACTCTGAGTTGTGTTAGTCTAAAATGGGAAACTCAGACTTTTCAGTTCCAGAAAAGCGATTTGCATTTGTTAACTCAACTCGGAGTACCTCAACTCTGAGTTAAGTACGGACATGACACTATTAAAAGCCAACATCAATGGAGCTCCTATACTAGGATCCACCATGGCACCCGGCGACAAAAAACGTTGTCCTACTTCACCACACTTCAGATATAAGTTTTATTTCGTGTTTATGGTCAATCTGAGCACATATTCCGGAAAATAGCAACACGGCTGTAGCAGCGTACAATTGGCGTGGGAGACAAACTGCCGAGTCAATGCATACATTTGAATGTAATAGCCAGTCTGTAGGTGAGAAATTAAGACTATATGTATGCAGCTGGTTGATGCGTTGTGTTCGCTCCCGGTGTGTCTGTCAGAACACAACTCTGCACACTGCTTTCTTTTGCTGATTTATTAAACGGAGTTTCTTACATGCGTGAAATGAGAGTGGTGCTGAAACAACACAGAACGCACTAGTAAAACAATTAGACTACGATCATGCTCCCGGCAGCATATGACAGAATATTAAACCAATATTAGCCTATTGACATTATATTGTAATGGAAACTAGAGGGTACAATTTCTGGGGAAATTGTAGGGTGTGCTTGCTTGCGTCGGTTGCACAGGGGTCCGTTTTGAATGACATTTTTACAACTGATATTTCTGTATATTTTATATAAAAATGCATACTTATTATTTATAAAGATTACATAGATTTAAAAGCATTAGAAGCAGTAGAAGATGGAATCGTGATTCGAACAGTACCATCTGCTAACTGAAAATATGCCCCCAAAAACGTAAATAAGCTTGACATTTATTTAGTGGAAAATCGCTCATTCATAAAAAGCTCACTGGTAGCGATCAGTCAGTAACAACGCAAAATGCGATATAGCCCTGTGTGGAGAAGCTGCCCCGGTAAATTCTACTACTGACTACAGTACAGTACTAGACTACTGCTGTGTTCGTCTTGGTAGCGATTGCGTTGGTTGAATTCGATGTAACGTTCCGTTGTACGGTTTAGGCTGA
Source organism: Osmerus mordax (assembly GCF_038355195.1). Lineage (NCBI taxonomy): Eukaryota > Metazoa > Chordata > Actinopteri > Osmeriformes > Osmeridae > Osmerus > Osmerus mordax. The sequence continues at coordinate 19,092,407 of NC_090050.1, forward strand.
AATTAATTATTTTCATGAACAGATTGACAAAGTTTAGGCTGTGGCAATGAAGTTAAGGTTAGTAGTTACATAGATTTTTGATTTCAGTAAGGAGAGTGCCGAACATGTTCTGTCGCCGTTTGACTTCCTAAACAGCTGTGTCTCGCGTAGGCTACAGCGTTTCAGTGAGCAACACTGGTTTGAAACCACAGGTAATGATAATTTCACCCACAAATCGTTTACTTGTAATGTAATGTCATAATAAATCCTACAACGAAAATGTATTTGTGAGGAATGTTTATGTTAACGATTGAAAACAGATGCATCATAGATATGTCTATGTCATAGACCACTGTAGTATGTGTTGCCCGGGCAACAGAGGCTAATGTCATGATGCTAATACTTCAGTGACATAGTAGACTACTGTTTCCGAAAGTAGATGTACTTCCTTAATAAAATCAGCTTATATTGTACATTACACGTCACAATTGTGTGTCATATCACAAAGTAAAATTAGTAAATAGTTATCACCCTGGCCTCTTTGCTTGTGACGTTTCTGCAGCTGCCTTGCAGTAAAGCAGTTAGCTTAGCTATCTCCCAGAAGTTAACGAGCTGCTAAACTAATGTTCTGCTAGAGGTAGGCAAAGCACACCCAATGAGCTGCGGGCTCATTTAATTAGTGGTTGCAGGTGTGACTGATTATAGGGGGTATAGAGGAGGGGTTAAAAGGGGGACTGGGCCGAGACAGAGGTAGGCTGGTCGGAGCGTGAGCATTCTGGGAGACGGGTGGCGAGCGTTCGCAGTCACAAGGGCTGCTGGCGACGAAGTCAGTGAGTGAGAGGGGTTAGTGTTCCTGTGGCAGGATGGGAGGAGTATTTGCCTCCTGTAGCAGCTATAGGGCGGGGAAAGTAGGAGAGTGCTCCGTTGCTAATTGACGACCTGACCGCAACGACTTTTAAGCCGACAACGCGTCCAGCTAACACATTCAGCCCGGAGAGTGTACGACGCCCAAGCTCAGACCCCGGGGGAGGGTCTCGCCAAGCGGCGGCTAAGTATCCAATTATTGACTTGTCTTGTCCATTTTAAATAGCTTTATTAAATTACCTGGCGGTGGGAGAGAACAGGGTGCGAGGAGCAGTGCACCGTCCATAGTGGGTAGTTGGGTCTCCCCTATACACGTGTGACGTAGCATAGGTGTGTGTTCCAGTGAGTGCCAGAGTGCAGTGGCGTTGGGGTGTGGCCCAGCTTTGAGAGTGCAGTGACGTTGGGGTGTCTACTGGGGGTTTGGCCCAGCTCTGAGAGTGCCGTGCTTTCACCGGATTGGGGAGGGTGGAGTGTGGTCCAGGGAGAGCCCAACTTCCTTAAATGTAATATATACCTAATAAAGACCTTTTTTATATTGTTACAAGCTTGTACTTGTGTTCTTCCAGCCTGACATACTTGGCAGTAATTTCCTGCTCCACGAACAAACCCACATTTATTACAATATCAATGAATTCCGATCGCTGTTGAAAACGAAACTTAACATTCCACATACAATGATCCGAGAATATAAACTATAGAATTAAATATGGTTAAACTATCACAGGACAACAAAACGAACAACTTTAGTCATGAACGCACTCTTTTCTAAACCAAAGATTATTGACTACGAGCATAAGCAATACAACCAACCGTTATTTTCTAAAGATTCTAACTGATGAACTTAGACGGTCTCTTATTGGCTGATCCCACCAGACTTTCTTACAGTCCATACATTGAACATTTAATCCCACTGTCCGTTAATATTACAGGAGAAAAAGTGGTGGATTTAAGAAAATAACATGTTCAATGTTATATTAAATATAAAAACATACTACGAACAGGTAAGACATATTTTGCTTAGGCTACACTCGTGATTGTAGCCTCGACGTCACCTTGGTTTTAATCATATTTGACGATGCGAAGTAAATATCAATTGGTGCCCATTTCAACTTCGTAGTAGCCGTTTCCCCCCAACAGAATGCTTTTCATCAAAGGATGATGATTAAGATGACGAAGAGACATTGACTGCTGCGGCAGAAATGGATGCAGAGAATGATGTAGCTACTGGTAGTTCTCTCCCCATGTATTTTATTTACAGGCTTGGGTGGAATTGTCAGTTACACGGACATTATGAGAATTGTTACAAATCTACGCCTGTAAAAGGAGGGAACCTGAGCCCTGCCACCGCTCAGGGGATCCGAGGCCAGGGAAAGGTGTTTGTAGAGCAAGGAGTGTGAGCGAGGACACAGAAACGAATGGTACCGATGGAATACTAAGGCTTTATTTTGCCGCCACGGTATAGTCAATAACAGAAACGGTAATAAAAATAATCAGGGACAAGGGGACGGCTGGACAGGACCAAAGAAAAGAAATCAACATACAGTTCCCAAAGCTAAACACAAAGCAACTGACACACGAATGAGGTGTCCTAACCAAAAATACAGGAGTGGTCTGCCCAGGTCTAGCTGGTGTATATATACAGTGATTAATCCCTACGGGTGATGTATACCCCGGGGAAGCTCTAACTACTCCCCAGCCCCTTAACAAAAGAAGAAAACTGTTCTGAACCACACTTAACACTACAAACAAACCAACACAACAAGACAAAAGAAAACTCTTCACAAGGACAATAGTCAACACAGAGGGGAATCCAAAAACAGTACAAACACATGTAGGCCTTACCCACACACAACACACTGCTACAAAAAGCCAACGACTTATTCCCCCCCTTAAAAAACACAGAATGGCACTATATATACTGGTGGAAGGATGGTGTATGACAGGAACCAGGTGAACCGGATTATGGAGGGGAGGAGTCATGCATAGGTGTTGACTGGCTGAGATGATTTGCGCCACCTATGGGGAAACAGACAGCACAGCAGGGAACACACACAAACAACACACAAAACACAAACACAGAATGCCATAGACTGGGGGTCGTAACAAGAATAATGAATATAAAAAACGATTTGCACATTCTGCTCCTGTTGAACAGAGCATGGATGCTGTAGATGTTTATTTAAGGGTGAATTCTGCATGTGGAACAGATCTAGAGATGTGTAGGCCTATTTAGGGCAGAAGAATAAAGGCTAATCTTGAAATAGATTTGCTGGAACACCAGTTACAGGTGGGTGCATGGTCACAGGTGATGTGAATAATGTTAATTGTAGGAACAATAGCCTATATAAATAGCCTACTCGTTGTTAATTTGTATTTGTAGGCAATGAAGAAGAACAAATTACATTTCAATGATTTGGTCTTTATTTCAGTGCCAAAAAGCATTTGGTTGGTTCTGAGTGCAGGTCCGCGGTGTGTAGCCTACCTAACATTAGCAATGTAAGGGCTGAGAATGTTGCTAAAATAAATTACGGAGTGTGACGGAAACGGTAACGTTAACTTAGGTATTCATCAGGGAATTAAAGTAGGCTACATCAAATCGCGGTTTTATAATCCTCTCCCGACGTATAAGCAAATTACATTTTGTCCGAGATCGGTCGGCTGAGCCAGGAAAGGACACCCCATGTCTGTCAACTCATGCTCAGAAAGTGGGATGTATAGGTAGAAATGCAGAGTTTGTCATGAAAAACCTGCTAGCTGGTATGTTAGGTTCACAGAGTAAGTTACCATGGACACTGACCAAAAGTTTTCGTTACCTCTCTTTGTGGAACGGAAAACCCAGTTTGCCTCATTTAAGGGTAACCCAACAAATGTTTTCAAATATTTTTCTATTGAAGTTAAAACTCCTTTGAGGGATCCTTCAAAAAATCTATTCCACCTTAGTAATAGATGCTCAGATGCCTCCCTGAGATCCTCTGGGATTACAGTGTGTCAGATCTTCCTGGGAAAGCAGCCTCCAATCTCAACAACCTCTGGCCAGCCCTCATAAATGTTGCTCGTCGGATCACTTACAGCAACCTGACCAGTGAGAGACAAATCACGCTGTACGGTTATAGACAGGTATTAGACACACTCACAGACCCCATGAAGATGGTGGGTAAATAAAAACATTGGGGCCAACCTTTTCAAATGGACTTTTCTCATTTGTTCCAGCACCCCCAGCAAAGACCCAGCTATCTCTGTGTTTAATAGACTTGATCATGGTGCTCCCGAGTGCATCAAATATTTCCCTCATTTCGTCTGTCAACCTGGAGAGGAGAATTGACCAGGAAGAGAAAGTTGTTGTACTGTACAGTGCATGCAAAAAGTTATAGTGACAAATTGAAAGTTTAAATTTATTTTTTACATACTTTGTTGTCACATCATCAAATGACGCGACCAAAACAATCATTCCAGGCTTAATATCTTTCAAGAATGCCAGGATATCTTCAGGTTCTTAAAAAAAAGCATTATATAAAAATAAGAGCTAATTAAATTGCTAAGAATTTAAATTGTTATAGTTATTTTTACTTTTACTTACTTCCAATGAGCATATTAAGGTAGGAAAACTTCTCAACAGTCCCATTCTCACCTAGACATAACATACACAGACAGCTATAGTATTCAAGTAGCAACATCAATTACAATAGTGCATTGGATTTCCAATCTGTAGAACCTGGGGGGTATTCCAGAAAGCAGGTCATGTGACATACCTGGGTAAGTTAACTCCCCAGCTGACACCAAGCGTTGTAGCAAAATTGGCAGTAGGTTGCTGCAACATTGTGAATCAGCTGGTGTTAACTTACCTGGTTATGTTGCTTAACCTACTTTCTGGAATACCCCCCTGCTGTTGTCAATATTTGACAGTTTTTCACCAAGCAGTTGACCTTTGTTCTGTGCCTATAGGATAAGTGGGAAAGTTTGTGTATGTATGTGTGTACATATGCATAAGCTGATGTATACTTACCATTCACCACCACCATGTTAATTCCAGGTCCCACATTGTTAATCACTCCACTCATCACACTATGAAGAAACGACCAGGAAGATAAAGTAAAAAATAATTTGCAACAAATTAGCATCAAATGTTCCACTATTATCGGCAAGTGATATATTTGGTGTAATTGTAAATATATATATAGAAAGGGGTCACATTATATTATATAAACACAACTATTTAACTTATACACATAATTATACAGCTAAATGTATCCTTTTTATTATGAAGACATACATTTTACCCTCAAAACAGATCTGTGGTCCGACAACGTCAGCTGCTCCACTTGTGATTTGAAATGCAAAATGGTCGATGGGACAGACCTTGGAAAGCTTGCATTTTGGGGAGGCTGCAGGTGTAGCTGATGTATAACACAGTGACAAATAACTGAAATGACTGTTGTTTCCACATGAATATAAAAAAACAATGCATAAATAACAAATATGCACACTTACTGGTAGAGACCCTGGATATCTCATGAACACCTTAAATGAATGAAAATCATAATGAAATTACAGCCCAACAGTGAAGCAGGACAAGGACAAGAATGAGACTGTTACCACCCATCCTTCAGTCTTTTTACCCCATTGCCTTCTGGCAGGCGATACTGAAGCATTCGGTCTCGCACATGCAGACTGGACTACAGTTTCTTTCCAAGGGCCACTAGGCTTCTGAATGAACACTGATATGGATATTTATACACTGTCGACACACTCACACTAGTCACTTTACACACTGTCACTTAAGCTACTGGTTGCACAATCCACAATATTGCACTAATTGTACCCTACTTGTCTCTAGGTTAGTATAGGATATTATGTGTATTATAGGTGTAGAATACTACTCTATTATTTATTCTTTTTTATATTTTGGAGGTTTATTATATTATATGTTAACTTGTTATATGTGTAAACTTGTTCTGAGTTCTTATATGTCATGTTATGCCAGGTTGCTTTGCGTTGTCTCGTCCTAAGTATTTCAGTGCCCAGTCTGACCCTGTGCATCTTACAATAAAATACTTGAACAATGATAACTGAAAATTCAAGCTTACTGAAAATGCGTTGAATGTCCCTTGCTCTCTCCTGTATGTGGAAAGAGTTGACAGAGATCCGCCATACATGCTTTTCATCAAAGGATGATGATTAAGATGACGAAGAGACATTGACTGCTGCGGCAGAAATGGATGCAGAGAATGATGTAGCTACTGGTAGTTCTCTCCCCATGTATTTTATTTACAGGCTTGGGTGGAATTGTCAGTTACACGGACATTATGAGAATTGTTACAAATCTACGCCTGTAAAAGGAGGGAACCTGAGCCCTGCCACCGCTCAGGGGATCCGAGGCCAGGGAAAGGTGTTTGTAGAGCAAGGAGTGTGAGCGAGGACACAGAAACGAATGGTACCGATGGAATACTAAGGTGTAGAATACTACTCTATTATTTATTCTTTTTTATATTTTGGAGGTTTATTATATTATATGTTAACTTGTTATATGTGTAAACTTGTTCTGAGTTCTTATATGTCATGTTATGCCAGGTTGCTTTGCGTTGTCTCGTCCTAAGTATTTCAGTGCCCAGTCTGACCCTGTGCATCTTACAATAAAATACTTGAACAATGATAACTGAAAATTCAAGCTTACTGAAAATGCGTTGAATGTCCCTTGCTCTCTCCTGTATGTGGAAAGAGTTGACAGAGATCCGCCATACTAGGAGGGTGACGATGATGACAGTAGCACCATATAAAAGATCTGTAAACCATGAGACACATATTACAGACACACTAATTACATCCTAACAGTTTATTATATCAAACATGGTGATCTCACCTCGCAATCTCATCTTGACGATTAGATGACCTACTGACAGTTTTGCAAAGTAATTTACTGACAAAGTACGTCTGCATCCCTCTATTACCGCTTGCTATGAAAAACACACCCTAATCTTGAAAGTTCCAGCCATCCAGTCAGGCCACTGCAAGAGCAGGATACAGTTTGTCCACGCCCACTAAACCAAACAGGTTTCAGACTTCAGTCCCAACTTTTGTGGTGTATCCTATTGTAAAAGGTATGGGTCTGACCTGAATAATGAGCTTGTTCAGGCCAGGTATTTACCATAGTCTTTACTGTCCTCTGGTGTTCAAATACAACACCTCACACAGCAGTATGACAGGCACAAATATCTGACTCATTTTATTGTTATCAATACACTTTAGTGCTGTATAAATAGTAGCTGCTCTGCGAGGGTTCTGCCTCTTGAACAGTCTGTAAACTTCTCTTTCCTGAATGGAGAGGATCGTCTCTATGGTGATGGGGGGGGGGGGGGGGGGGGGGGGTCAAGGATGGGTAGGTGTGGGTCAGGACAGTCCAATAGTCTTTCAAGCCGAAAGTAGAACTTGTTCAGGTTGTTTGGTCAGGCGAGAGTCGTTAATGGTGTGGGGGCCTCTGGGCTTGTAGTTGATGATCGGCCTGAGCCCTCTCCAGACAGAAGCTCAGGCAGATCACTACAAGGTAGGTTAGCTACAGTACTTCAACTGGTAAATTCTGTCAACAAATGTAATGTGCACTGCACGTTAGGGTTCCTCTTTAGATAATACTCACGTTATTAAAACTTTCATCAGTAAATTGTTTGCCACAGACACTTTAATTACATATGAAGACTAATTCATGGTGTATGTAGAATAATGGGTAAGTGTCTACTCACGGAACTTGTGATACTTTCATAGCCCAGTAGATGTCCTCCTTACTGTATTTACTGGTACTGAAGAAAGCTTCACTTTCACACTCACACACAGACAATGACTTCAGCAGCATGGTATTTATTGTTTGTAAAAGTTATTAAGTGCAGAAAACATAAAACACAACCATACATATAGAAAAATATAAAAGTTAACAATGCCTTTTTGTTTTAAGAATATAGGAAAGTCTCTTCCACAATTTAAAAAAACACTAAACCACACACCATTTTTGTAGTTTGTCGTAAATATCACAGGACACAATGTCACATGATATGCAAATAACACTTGATAATATTTTTCTATAATAATTTCAGAAAAATATTTGGTTCACCCAGAGATCAGTAACACAACAAACTATATGGACAGCTAACCCTGATATCTCAATTTATCTAATTCCTAATCAGAAGTTAGAGTGAAAGGTCCATAGAAAACACCAACAAGAGTCAGGATAGGGCTTGAACTTTGTAGGCATCTTTGAGGAAAAATTCTACAGTTGCTCTTAGTCTAAAAACAATTTCTTATTACATAATCCATTGCACATGGTCTTTGGTCAAGTGTAAAGTTTCATCAGATACTGAGTTGCTAGCCCACAACTGACAAACTGTACAAAACAACATATTTAATTATCATATGTTAATCATATTTAACATTTATATTTAATGTATTCTAATGTATAACCCCCTAAAGTACAGAAGACAGAAATGCTATAGACAAATTAAATGCAGACAGAAGAGGGAGGTAAAAATAAAAGACCATGCAACAAAAATAAAACATCTGACTATTTCCAAGTCATTCCATCAATGCTGTGGCCGAAAGACTTACTCCAAAAGGTCCTGTTGAAAGGTACATGGACATAAGCCGCCAAAAATTGATTTTATTACAATGAGACATATGTGAATGTACAGTAGTAAACTCTCACCTCATCTGACTCCTCTCCCACTGTGTGTAGCCCCTTTGCATCTTCTGTCCCGGCTGGCCCCTCATTTTCCATCCGCATCAGCACTGAATATCTGTATGATGCCTCACTGACAACACATGGGAACATAACATTAGCATACTCAATTCATAAATGAAGTACAGATTAAACAAATACAGTCCACAGCGGTCTTAGATTTTAGGTCACTAATTTAATTTGGATTACCTGCGTGGAAAGCAGTACTTTCTGATTATCAATACTGCAGCGATAATTGTAACCAATGAAACAAATATCACAGATGCAATGATCCCAGGATGAAGTCTTTGTCCTGGCTTTAGAAAGGTAAATCATACAGCGAGTGTTAATTTAACTTAACAGTGGGCCTACGCTACATAGGCTTGACTTTCACATGTCTTCATTTTAACATTCTTCGGCGCTTAATAGACCAATACAAGCACAACGAAATGTGATATTAGCAGTTGCCTTGACGTTACAATCTAACGCCACAACTAGCTAGAGTGTAACACCTGTTCGGTTGACATTTTCCTGACAGTACCACGGTCTGCACTTTGGAATCCAATTTTATCGTCGTATAGCGGAAGTCAATCTTGCATGATGACTTGGATGTCTCACAAAATGTTGCTACCTCGAGTAAGAGGAGTTTGGCCTTTTTTGAGTACTCGTTGTTTACTTCCTGGTTTGACTCACCTGTAGTGACAGAAGCCAGCATGGAAAAGAACGGCCTTTCTGATTGGGTGAAAGTACATTTGTAACCGAGTCTTACCTTTAGTCGATCCTTCAGCGGTTGTTGATTGCACTTTTGTCAGGCATTATTTTATCAGCAACTAATACTTCATTGTCTGTTGATACATATATTTATAAAAACTCAAATTTTAAACTACAACAGGGGTCAGATGGCTGAGCGTTTAGGGAGTCGGGCTATTAATCAGAAGGTTGTTGGTTCGATTCCCGGCCGTGCCAAATGACATTGTGTCTTTGGGAAAGGCGCTTCACCCTACTTGCCTCGGGGAGAATGTCCCTGTACTTACTGTAAGTCGCTCTGGATAAAAGCATCTGCTAAATGACTAAATGTAAAATGTCTCAATTCTAACACTGCAATTGATTTGAGGGCACATTGAAACAAAAGGTTTGTTTGTAGGATAGCTAAACACTTATTATATGTTTATAACAACCTATTATGTATAGCTAAGTTATAAACGTCTTAGATCACAAGAATACATAACCACGAACACATAATGTATAGGGATATAGGCATATAAATAAGACAATTTCAATCACTTTTATGTGTTTTATAATGAAAGGTTTTAAATCAGGCCAGCTCATAGTACTTTCCAGTATGGGGATCAAAATAGCAATTTAGACAGGGATCATAGAGCAGATTTAAATATTCCTCCTCGTTCTCCTCTCTGTTCTCCTTGTCTGAGCCATCAGCCCCTGTAACACAAATAAAGGTCTTCACTAACACAAATACACACAGAATGAACTATACTGCACAGTATGTAGACACAATCAATGGCAGTATCACCCACAGAATCACCAAAGGAAAAAGTTTGTATCTGCTCTGTCCCTGATGAACTATTAGTAGAAGGAAATGGCTCCAGGGAGATTTGAGGGTGGGGTGACCTTCTGCCCCAGAGCGATGGGAGCCTTTCTCCCACCATCTCCAACACTCTTCCTTCATCAATCAAGACAGGGACTTTTAAGACATTCACACCCAAAGTCACATCATGAAGCTGTAAAAAGCCTCTCAAAATCTAATTTCACTTCTTGCTTAAAGCACACGATTTTAGTTGTTAAACTGACAGGCTGTTAACTACTAAAAAGGTTATAGAATGCTCCAGGAGGAACATTGTCTTCTAATCAGAACTCAACGATGATAATGAAAACTAATTATAAGACACAATGTGTCAGAGGTTTAAAAATTATGTTGTAAATGGAAAAGGTTTCACCAATTAACCTTGCAGGCGCGTCTTCTGAGCCGAGCCTTGTAACGAGCACATCTCAGCTGACCTATAGAGCCCTGCCGAGGACAGAGCGCTCCAGTCGCATGGGGGTTTTATCCTTAATTGGAGCCCGTTTTACAGCCCTCCTCTCCACGCAGTGCCATCTTTACGGGAGCGTAACATTTCCGCCTGTGTAACCTCTGACCCAAGTCAACGTTTCCATTAGCGCTATGCAGGCTAAAGCTGCTATCTCTCTGAGGTTTCTGGACAAATCAAAATGTATGTATTCTGTGCATGTCCCTAGCATTTGATCACTCTCCCTCTCCCCCTTCATCATGAAAGTATCAGAAAGTGAATGTGTGCTGTTTTCATTGTTAAGGTAATTGAGGGTTGGGGGTATCTGTGGAGAACTGGATTCAGGGTGTCTGTGTCTCGCCAGTACCTCTGGTAGGATCCTTGTGATGGTCCCAAGTGTCCCCTGACCCCTTAAGCAGGCTGGATGAGAGAATGGGAGGACTGAGGACATTCATCCATTCTCTTGGAAACAGAGATCAGAAGACAGCCATTACAAAAACAAACATAAGCATAAAATACTTCCTGTAGATATCTCATATTATTATCTTGACATAATGTCCTCATAATCTCCCCATCTTCTCTGCTAGCCCCGAGTGAGCCACTCCCAACCCCCTGCTCTTAAGATCCTCTCTTGTGTTCTTACTGGCTACAGTACAGAGGCTTAGCTGTAGGAAACTGTGGCCAGCTGTGATCTCCAATTGTACACTCTGTGGTCCAGGGCAGGGGGCTCAACCTTGCCCCTGGCTGTAAGTTGGAGGTGGATGGCTCTATATTATTTGTCTCTGGATCACACATAAAGTTTAATCGTGAAACATCATTGCAGGGTTTTGGGAAAAATCTTTCAGAACTTTCTTTTGGACAATTTAATTGAATATTGCAGGCTAGTTTCTCTTGGAACAGTCCAAAACAGATCAATACACCACCCCAACATCTGACAGATGGGGCCGAAACTGCTCAAGGACTGTTGACATCCATGACCAAATGGGATTTTCGTGTTGTAGGCTTGTGTTTGTGTGTTTGTTAGAAGAAAAGACAGTGAAGTACCAATACACATTTCGCCCTCTCAATAATGGTAGGAGAGGTAGATATTCCCCACTGAGGAAGCATAAATACAGTTTTTAGTCTTTCACCACTGTGTTATATACAGCACTCAGAAGAAAACCTCCATGGTCAAGGTTGATTCTCACCTTACAGCCACACACCACACACAGAAAAGTCCTCCTTTGATGATTTAAACACACATCAGAAAGTAAAGATAAACTTTACCACATGTAAGGATTTTTTTATTCTAGATATCTATTTTCACCAATGGTATCTTTATTTTTTAACTCCTAACTTTACAGAACACCCAGGGATCGTACATTGCTATGTGGCACCCAGCGTGGCTAGAGATGTAATTGTTAAATAAATAAAAATCTTTATATGTATAACATTTAGGCAAAACGGATAATTGTGGATAATTCGCCAAATCTAACCTGACAGGGAAAAATCCTCTTGGTCTGAGTTTTCCATTACTGTCAGGCAGAAAAAAATATAATATCTTGCCTTCAGTTTATACAACAATGAGGCTTTTCCATTCATGATATATGCAGGCTACATCTGTAAAGCTAAAGGTTAAAAAAACTATATTGTTTGGCATTCCTGTTTATGTTCAAAATATCCTTTTCTGAAACAGCGGAAATGCCACTCAACATCTACATGACAGGATGTTTAAGGGATTCAAAGCTCGTTTGCCAGAGGGAGACACAAAAATCCCACACAAAGGAACATGTTCAATGCGTTGGAAAAGCACTGACAAACCAGAGGTAGAGCAGCATTTCAGTTGTCATGGGGAGGACTACCACTCCAAACAACAGACTGCAGCACTGCCAGGATACTCAACACCATGATAGATCTCACTTTCAGGCTTCACAATGCTCAGACTGCAGAAAAGCAAGAAAAAGCCTTGACACAGATTCAGCTGTAGTCACTGACTACAGCTGTCTATATGCAGTAATGGTGATGGTCTTTGATTTGTTCCTGCAGTCTGTCCTAAGATACCTTCCCAACAATTATTTTCTGTGTTGACTTTAGATCTATAAAAAGGAACTATTATTACATTTACAGGCATGGATATCTACACATGTCCACATGAGGTAGCCTTGTTTTCATCAATACATTTTTTAAATGTTGGTGGACTATGCATAATTGAAGTGGTGGAAGAGTGATGCAATAACTTTGTCTCCTGTGTAACATGCTTGATGAGGCGTTGGTACTTGACTAGGCTTGTGCTCTGGCTGCTGCAGCAGTGGGGAGCCAAGCTAGCCTATGAGGAGAGAGGACTAGATGACACCCCCTCTCATCGGGAGGGGCACCCTGTAACCCTGCATGGCAAGACTGGTCCAGGCACTGACAGCCAGGTGACTGAAACCAGACCTCTGTGTGTGTGTGTGTGTGTGTGTGTGTGGGGGGGGGTCCAGTACCAGAAACACTGTGTTAATCACCCCTGACAGCCAGAGCTAATAAGCGAGGCTGAAGTTAAACACTAACACCAAGGCAGAGCTACTGTGGAAATGTTTTCATTTCCCTTTATCTTCTGTTATTCCCATTCCATTGCGGTTGATAAACACAATAATATAAAAAAAGTGTGTAATGAAAGAAAGCCAAATCTGATTGGCCTAAATTAATACACATTAGTATGCACGATCAATGCTCACCTTGGATTGGAGTGTAGGAGAGGGTTCATTTCATTTTGATAGTGATGTCCTTGATTGGATGGCTGGGTGAAATGGAAGGACACAATAGATGAGGGTAGTAGGAGGCAGTGAGGATCCATCATGTACTGTAGGTTCATAAAGCGTTTGTCTTCACATAATAGTATATTTTATATTTCGTTTTATAACATTGTAGTAAGACTATGTGATGGTGATCAGTTTCCTGATCACCATCACACCATCACATCACACCCTAGACCATGTCTAACGGTGGCACTGTTGCTACATGTTTTCAATACAGAACAGAAGAGTAGAATAACCCTGTGTAACTAAAGCCTCAAAACTAACTAGAAACTAAAGGTGAGCAGGGAGAGGCCTTGGCAGCAGCCTGTATGCCCCTTGTAATACAATTTTTTTAAACTACTAATAATGGCATATGACTGTATTGCTCCCCATTGTATGCGATTGTATGAGATTAAGTATGATATTGACACGGAATGACGGCTTGTGCCTTAGGTCTGTGAGTCTCAGTGTGAAAACAGAAAAGGCCTGTGAGCAGTTTTGATTATAGTTCTACAGATGGGGTTTCTAAAATGAAGGCATCCATCAGAGATACAACGGTCTCTACAGGCTTGTGCACTTAACTAAGGTATTGTCAGCTATTGTATTTTCCTGTAGCAAGCTGCATAGTGAGGAGGGCTGCTGGGGATTATTTGGGAGTCAATAAGGACATCATGTTGTCATATTCAGCAGTGTTGCCCATTTGTAGCTACTTTTTGAAGAAGGTTTTGTATGTAATACCATGAGAGCATCACAAACTAGAGACAACTGGAAATTTAAAGATAGTGGGAGTTAGGAGAAAGATGTGATTAAACATTCACATCAATAACACAGGATTCCTGAGGCTCCTCCTGAACATTTATGAATGGAATTGGCCATTGGAATGAGTGCCTGTTAGGTAAGAATGGAGGTTTGTAGATTATGAATGGAACTGAGTGAAATCAATAACAGGAATGTCCCTGTACTTACTGTAAGTCGCTCTGGATAAGAGCGTCTGCTAAATGACTAAATGTAAATGTAACAACAGGATACAAATGGGACAGACCGCGGGGATGAGTGTCCAGGTGGAGGTGTCGTCACTGCTGGTGCTGATGCTGACATTGCATTGGTGGATCTGGGAGGAAGTGAGACCTGTTGCTCCTTCCATCTCCTCCTCCTCCTCCTGCTCCCGGCGCAGACTTGCCAGCATGCGCAGCTCTTCCTCCTCCTCCTGCATGTGCAGACTGCTCAGCAGATGCAGGTCACAGCTGCTGGTTCCGACACGCGCCAGACTCCTCTCCCCCTGCACCTTTACACCCATCGCAACAAACCAAGAGAATTCTTACAATGTTTATTTTACGAAATCAAGAGTCTGAGAAAATCCCCTGTGAGGAAAAGAGACGAGGTGTTTAAACCAGAACATGGGGTACATCTGGACAAACCACCTACTGGTTCGTGGCTCAGAAGAAACATCTATAAAACAGTAGCACAGTTATTGATTCAGTAGGCTTCTAAGGCAACTTGATTGGCTACCAGACGAGCAACCCAGGCATGATAATCAAGGGCTGCTTCTGAGACAAAGACAAGAGGAAGGCTAAAATGTTTTTTATCCAGCAACCAGGAACTGGGAGGTGAGGGCTGTCTGAGACTGAGCTGAAGGGTCTGAACCTGGGAAAACCCTGAAGCAGCCTCCCCTGTGGCCCTGTGATCCGTCCACTTGACTGTCCTCTGATCCTGGTTTCCCCCAGGAGCAGCAGAAGCCTCCTCAAGGTGAGACAACCCTCTCTGAAATCCTCCTCAGTGCAGCGTGACAAACCTGCTCTCAAATCCTGTTCTGCTCTCTACGGCACATCACACACTTTAATATGAGCAGAGAGGATGAAGAAGGGGAGCAGCACGACACGATATACGATGCCACAGGAGGCAGCGCACAATGCCCACCGTTTAACAAGCTTCCCCCTTCCCCTCTTATCCAAAACCCACTCTGTCCAAATCACAGATTAAATTAGCAGCCTTGGAGCCCAGCCTGTCCACGGGAGACTGTGGCATGCACTGACTGTCAGAACTACTCTCTGTCAACAGGAGCCTCTCTCTTCTAGCCTCAACCTTTCTCTTCACACAAACATCTACCTTTTCACATATTTTTGATTCCAGTCTCAGTTCTGAGTTCTGAGTCAGGTTGGTCCAGGTAAACAATGCCCTCCTCAGAGAGTCACAGCAATCATTTTCAGCACTTTCACTTGTAACTTCCTTAGGGTTTTTATCACTATCCCAATATTCTCCCATGATCTTTCAAAGCTTTCTCATTCTTACTGCACCTCCAGAGATTCTTACGGCACCTCCAGAGATTGGGGTGTTGAGAGATCAATAGGGGTCACAAACTCATCATCCATCAGAAAGAGAACTGCACTTTTCTGAAGGCTGCAGAAGGTTTAGAATAGTGCTTCTGACATTTTTGAGGAAGAATAAATTTATTTTGGACCCCCCCCTCCTATTATCCATTCCTTCATAGCCCCCCATGGGGATTTTGCCCCCACTTTTTGATAACCACTGGGTTAGATGATTCAATCAGCACAACAAAACGTTTTGTGTTAAACGATGTCCCTGAGTTATCCTTGGTTATAATGCAGCCAAATAAGTGTATCGATGATGTTGAAAAAGTGCTGATAATGTAAAAAAGCACCTGAGATAAGGGCTTCTGATCAGCTAGTGCTCGGGGCCTTCAGTGTTGTACAATCTACAACTCTGTAATGATGTAGTCTACAATATAGTTAAAAAAGAAACAGGGTAGAATCACATGTTGTTTTTGCACAGGATTGGACTTTGACTGGACCTCAAATTCCCTATGTGGCATGAGACAGCGTTACCGGGGCCACCTGTTATCAATTATCGAGTGAACAACCTGACAGATGTTCAAATCACCAGCACCAATAAAATGTGGAATATTGTATCTAACAGTGTTAACAGAACTTTCTCTTCTGAAACCATGTGCTTCCATCCCGGGGGATGAGCTGATGAGGAGGTATGGTAAGGATCTGAATACTAAATAACTGTACAACCTGCAACAGTCTGAAGTCTCCTGGGGGGATCTCTTTGAGGGAGGTCCTGCTCACTGATGTCCTGCATCTCTGGTCCCGGCTCACTCCCTCAGGTCCCGGGCCATGGCCCTGGGTGGTTGTGCTGGGAGAGAGACAGCGGGTTGGGACCATCCCTGCCACCTCTGCACTCCTGCTGGATGGAGAGTCGGCTGGGATGGTCCGTCTGATAGGTGTGCGGTCTGCAGCACTGGATTCAGGCCTGAGAGGAGTGTCCCCACCTGGACTGGATAGCCTCGGAGTGGCAGGAATGTAGACAATACTGCACCTTTTTTGAAGGAACCTAGTGGAGGCCTCTTCCTGTATGGAAAACAATGAATCAGAAAAACATCTTTAACTTTCCAGCAAAAAATTGACTTTTCTGCAACTTCTTTCATTTGTCTAAAGTTAGATTTTAATTTGATGTATTCTGTGGAGATAATGGATATTAAAATGTCCAAGCGGTTTTAGGTCTGATTAAATACAAGAGACATCTAAAACTGCATCATGGTGGGTCTACTGCAGTACCTTGAAAGGAATGACTTCTGCATAGAAAAACTAGTCATTGATGAATGAGAAATAAAGTCAAGCAAATGTGACTTACTGGACCTGGGATAACATCACAAATTACTTGCAATTAGGTATGGCAGTATGCTATCTAAAAAGGCA
Source organism: Osmerus mordax (assembly GCF_038355195.1). Classification (NCBI taxonomy): domain Eukaryota; kingdom Metazoa; phylum Chordata; class Actinopteri; order Osmeriformes; family Osmeridae; genus Osmerus; species Osmerus mordax. The sequence goes on from NC_090050.1 coordinate 19,109,445, forward strand.
CAACATTAGTGTATCTAGCAAAGGCGATGTCTTTAAACTTGCATGGCTTTCATCCTTGCTAATGGTCTTCTTATGTTTGGCTTAAAAGCGGACAGTTCTATTTGCCTTCTAATGAGGACAACCTGGTGAAAGGGCATATTTGACTCCTTCCTCAATCCCCATTTACTTTTCATCCCTCCTCTGATAAGATTTACTACCTTTACTGATAAAAACTTTCCATCACTTCCCTATACCATTATGGATAGTAGTGGATCTGCTGTTGAGAAGAGCTGACTGTTAATACTTGTTTAGTAACTATGTAATATATATTTACTATATTCGCTAGTTTCTGTTGGGTTTTAAACTGTCCACAACAGGCCACAAGAATAGGTTAATATCTGTTTTCAATGTTAAAACAGACATGTAAGCATGTAAGCAGCATGCTTCTCATTTTTGGGGAATATTACATTTACATTACATTTAGTCATTTAGCAGACACTCTTATCCAGAGCGACTTACAGTAAGTACAGGGACATTCCCCCGAGGCAAGTAGGGTGAAGTGTCTTGCACAAGGACACAGCGTCAGTTGGCATGACCGGGAATCGAACTGGCAACCTTCGGATTACTAGCCCGATTCTGTCACCGCTCAGAAACCTGACTCCCTGACCTGAATATTCAACCCCCAATAAACTACAGTGCATTGAAAGGGTCCACAGACTGTCAAGTAGAACAACAAGGAAAGAGTGCTGTTCAAGAGTCAAATGTTTAGTTCTCGCTCAGCAGTTAGGGCTGAAACCAAACCTCCCAGACATCAATCACAGTGGCCTAATTAACAGAAGCAGAGCATATGTATCTTGAAAATGAAATGGACCTCAAACAAAACTGAATTGTAATTCATCATGTGTGAGTATACCCAGTTGGTCTAACTACTGTTATGGTTCATAAAATGAAAGTTGACATACTATTTGATTACTGTATGTATATTCAGAAAAACTGGTTCCAAGTTATTTTATTTTCGACTGAAAGAGATTCCAAACTTCTCCCAAACAAAACAAAGCTGTGATGTGTTTTCACCACAGAGTTGTGTGTAAACCAGTCTGACCTCAACTCCTGTGTCTCTCCCAGAACTCCAGCCCCACATACTCAACACACTCAAACTACATGATGCTAACACTCACATACAGGTAGGTGTGTTTACAGGAGTAGGATATGCAACATTTATTTCACCCAAAATATCTGCTAGAAATAGAATAATGGTTATAACTGGAAACAGTTAGTGCCTCTAATGGTTCATAGCCAATGGCAGAAATAGAAAAGAGTGTAGCCTAGGTTGGTAGCTTATTTTTGCACAACATGAATAAGGGCAAAGAGAGAGAAAGATTACCACAAAACAACTGAAGATGTTATTTTCAGTCCAACTGTGTTCAACTGCAAAGACTTCAATTTAGAACAAAAAGGTTCACAGATGAGTGAAAATCATTAGACTAAGCCAAGAAAAGAAACATTAAGAACTCTTTTTGAATATTCAGCCATTCATAATCAATTTGATCATTAATGTAAGGCTTAAGTCTGAATATTTAATTATATTCTTAAATTTAGAACCAGTAAAGACAATCAATTTTCCTGTGAATAGATCTACTGTATAATCTCTACTTTCCCTTGAATAGATCTATTGTTTAAAAGTCATTTCACTTTCCACTCAGCATTTTTTTATTCAGTAAAATATTTACATTACAGTATTTCATTAGTCTTTAACTTCTATAATATCAAAGTTGAAAGTAAACAAGTTTACTTTTAAAACAGTAAAAGTAAAGGTGAGAGTAACTCTTCAGGGGCAGTATGCTCATGTGTGCGTGTGTGGAACACACCATACCTCATCACTCTCACTAGCAATGAAGTCGTCCTCTGGCCGGGCTCCCCTGCATCCTCCAGTATCCATCTGTATGTCAGAGATCTCCAAATCCTTCTCCTCGTCTTTCGGCTCTTCTGGCTCCCGCCGTCCCTGCCCTCTCCTGGCAGAGTGGGGCTGTGAGGCAAACGTGAACACCTCATCCATAGAGAGATGGGGCTCACTGCCCTCGTCACTCCCTCGCTGGAGGTGTGAGGGGAGTAGGCCTGTGGGGGGCTGCCTAGACTGGGGCCTGGCAGGAAGCCTGGAGCAGGGATGCCAACAGCTCCTCCCCTCCACAGGACTGCGAGACAACACCTCATCTGGAAGAAGAGCAGGAAGAGAACAAACATGACTGTGGTCTGGTTGTTATCTCAGCATTCTTGTTGACTCGATGAGCTAATTTGATGATTCTAAGATGCAACAAATTGTCTCTGATACTAAAACAGTTGCACCTCATTTACGACACACAATTAAATTATGTTTTGGGTCTCAAGAGAAGAGATCGTACAACGCACGAGTTAGCACTTCAAATCAATAAGCATAGTGCACAATACACAGCACAAGCCTCTTGTGTTTCTCCTGTGCTAGCTAGATCGAATAGAGAACAATGATAGCAATCTAATTACAGGGAGAAATGGATCCCTCTTCATGTCAGGAGGCTCCTGTTGTTCTCAGTTCATTTTCATGTGGAAATAACCACCTAATCACAATATGGCAGAGTGAAATGAATTCCATGATACTTGCCAAAAGCTGCATATTAATTTCTCCAGTGTAGATATATTTTCGGCAGTTTTGTTAATAGCAGTGTAATGCCTTAATGAGCATTTCAAATATGCATTAAGCAGAGCCGAAGCCTTGGAAACAATGCTAATGTATTTGTCTCCGGTATGCAGGGAGAAAAACGCGTCGCCTTGGCAGAGCTGGGCTTACCCGCCGGCACACAAACGACATCATTAGTAGTGAGGGCGCCACTTTGCTGCAGAGTCATCACTCACACACGGATACTTCCGCCTAGGGGGTCCACCAGGCCCCACGTTCAAAAACACCCAGGAAAAGGCCGCCTTAGAGACTTCTTGTCCAAGCTGACTAACAATGTTTGCTTATTGCGCTGGCGATGCTGCATGTAGCTACTGTGAAAAACCAAACTCTGAGATTTTATCAGGAAAGTTAAAAAATGCTAGCCTGGTCCTAACCAGACTCTCGTACATTGCATTTGTACAGAGAGTCTGGCCTCGCTGCATTGACAAGCGTTGACTTCCTTGTAGGCGGGTACTCTGTTGAAGTTTAAAACTATTGGATCTGCCCAGAGCCACTCTGATCTGCCATAACCAATCGCTAGCGTTCGCCTTAGCCAATTCCTTCACCACTACTGTAACAGAGGTAGCTGCCGTAGCTGGAAAATCAAACTGTTCCCGAACCCCGTGGGGAGGAGGGCCACAACATCATGGCCACCAACAAAACTCAGCAAAACTTGTTCTTGCTCCGGCTTTAGCTGTTGGATATTCGGCAGTGTTGCCACAACGGACCGAATGGCTTTGCTCGCATCTTTCTCCGCCGCCATTACGGAACTATAACACAAACTAGCGCACGGCATCAACGTCATCGTTCTCAGCCACCGTTCTCAGCCACTCCCTCTGTTCGCTGATTCGCCGGTAGAAAATCAACCTGAAAAATCCGACTTACGTACCTCATGGCCAGACAGAAGCAAAAATAAAATTGAGCGGAAGTATGTAGGAGGGCAGAGCCAGGCTAAAAAAAATGCTGCCAGACTCAATTAAGTTGCCAGAACTTTAAAAGAGGAATCAAATTGACTCAGGGCCCATCAACAGTGTCAAGAAAACTGTTCTTGACAGCTGGCAGGGCTCATGTCAATCCTGTCACCTTCACAATCAGAAAATCGTGGTGCAAGGTACAATGCATCACACAAGTCCCACGTTCATGGGTATGAGTGACTACACATTCAGAACACATTTAGATGTCCCAACAGTGTAATCAAATTCTGTAATTGCCCACGGTGTGGAGGACCCTGGACCCAAGAGGCAGCTCTCTGACTAGTACTTAATGTTCCATTACCATTAATGAACTTACTGCATTCAGTTAGAGGCCACGGGTGTGCTATTGCCTGTGGGATCAGCCCATAAATGCGCTTCAAACACATTAATCTCACATACGGGTTCATTTACAGTTGATGGGTGTCGGGGTAAGTGTGTGGGAGGGGGGGAATGAAGTTTGGTCCATAAAAGGCAATGGAACAAAATACTCTTTATTGTAAAACCACACTTGCTGCTAGCAAGCAGTAACTTTACTGTATAGCCTAATTGAAGATTGATTGACAAGGCCACGTGTCAGACAGAAGACTCTACTTTCTTTGGATTAGAAACCGACCTGTTGGCCGGCCTTCTCTCGTCTGTCTGAGGTCCAGAGGTTGTTGGCTCCTCTTGTCCCTGCTAGATGGAGGAGCTGACATCTGATCAGAGGCTCTTATGTCTTCACTGAAGCCACACACCATGTCAGATGTCCCTTTGTATTCCACAGACAAGAATCATTCACACTGTAAGAGAACCTCCTTGAATTATGTGTTTTTCCATTTCCAACACAAAGTTTACCTGTGGCAGCTGGCTTCTCTTTCCCAGCACTGTGAAGCCGTAGCCTCCTAGAGGCCAGACTATCAGAGGCCCTATTTCTGTCTCTGGGGGGCTGAGGCTGCAGACTCCCTGGCTGCACCGTAGACACTACAGGAACACATTAGAGAAAAAACATTGAAAATAATTAAAAATCACCATCAAAAGGAATCGGATGTATTCGAATTCCTGTGTTAGTTACTACAGAAACACAATTTTATACTGTATATAGTACAGATGTATATATATATATACACACACACGTGTGTACAGTATGCATACACACACATATGCCAGCCTAAACCCTACGACAGACAGAAATATTAAAAAAACCTTGTGAGGCAGTGAAGGATATATATAAACACACACACAGTATATACAGTACATTGCATGTGCTATGAAATTAATCAGTGCAGACTTCCTCTTTTGCATCCCATCCCACTCAAAATACTGTATATCATTACCAAGTCTAATATTAGCAAATGTAGGCCAGACAACAATATGCAGCTGCTAGGACAAAATACAACAGACAGTTGATTTACTAGTCAGTAAATAGTTCTGTAACACACACACTTCTGTAACATACATTGATTTACTAGTCAGTAAAGCCAAGTCAAGGAGCTTTAATAATTTGAGTCAGTTATTTCATGCCATAGTATTTTTCTAATGATAAATAATTGTTTAAAGTTAACAAGGGATTGGTAATAGGTGGCAGTGATCAATTATGCTGTCATCCTGGTAAAGTATTTGAAATATGACAGACCTACCATATATTTATTACAAAGTTCTTATATCAATAATTGTAAAGACAAACATATGTCAATTTGACATTGATTTTCCAAAGCTGCTGAGACTAAACTAGCAATCGAGTCCTCCTGTGAGTTTAGTAGTTCATTCTGGTGACGTAATAGCAGATTAGTCTTTTTCTTACCTGACAGCTCATGAACAATGTCATTCTCCTGGGCACAGGGACAAGGCTGTCTCTCATTCCTGTCTGCATTATTCAGTCTTTCTACAGCAGCCCACATTTGGCTTGGTCTGGGCTCAGGATCACACTCCTGGGAAATGTTTAATAAAATACACTTGAAAGAGACTTTGGAGTTGGATCATGGTAATGACACAACGCTAATGAGTTAGATCTACATAAAAAGCTTTTTCCTTGTGAGAAATTCACAGGTCTTCTTGAAAATAACTTTTGGCAACACTTTACATTAATGTTGCATTAACTACCATATTAATGCCTTCTGTAAAATATTGTAAGTACATAGGAATTGCTATGTTATTGAATGTTATTATTTGCTAGTGGTATCTAAAGTTTATTGAAGTTTATAAAATGGTTAATTTCGACCTCAAAATTTGATTGGTTGATAGCAGAATAATGCATCTTGTGCCTATGACCACAGCACAACCCATGAGTTATTTGGCGATAAACAACACCCTCTCGTGGTTTATTGCTTCAATATACCACGCCCTCCTGTGTTTTTTTGCTTTAATGGGACACAGGATAGGGTTTACTGTATTGGGCAAGTGCATGTTGCAAAGAGGCAAGTGAAGGTTGTGACAAAACAAGATCAATGTTATAACTTACACATCTACTTAAATACAGCAAACTAAGAAGCATATTCAACAATTAACTACCCTGTTAGGTGTACGGTATACCTCTTGTGGTCCACTGTTCTTTCTCCCAGTGAGAGGGGGGGGTCCTGCGACCCTTGACCCAAACGCTATGTGGGAGGCTTCTTGGGTCCTCAAGCTTCGTGCGCTGGTCAACCGGGCACTGCCTGACTGATCTGTCAGGTACAGAGAGATAGCACATTTTTCATCACAATGGTAGCTAAACATGCTGAGCCAACCGATCCCCAGCGAGGTTCAGTCTGGAGCAGGAGGAAGGCAGGAAGGACAGGGCTTGACTGGTACCATGGCCCTGGCTGGCAGGTCTATTAGTGTCCCTGTGTGCCAGTTTTCATTTGCTCAAGCACCACTGATGGCAACTTCCACTGACACCCTCTGTCTGATCTCTATCAGAGCAGACACTTGTTCTCATCAGAAAGGGACACAAAGGCTGTTTTCAGTTTCATTGGTGCCTGTTATAAAGCAATAAGTGTATTGGAAAGTGTTGACTGGGGAAAATGTCCATTTTATATTTCTTAAGGTTTCATAGTAACAGGGGAAGGTTTCATAATTCTTAGATTTGTAAAGAAAAACCAAACATGGGCTTTATGTTTTTACAGTCACTTGCCAGTTTGGTAACTGGATGACCTTGAAGGAACAAAAATGTGATTGGTTAGTACTATACCCAGAGTGTGATTGCTTCTCTCAACAAAACAAATATTTTTTGCCTCTGACAAACGTACTGAAGCAACGGTAATTAGCAACGGTCTTTCTTACACAAGTAGATTTGGTGCCTGCTTCAATAGCAATCCTTTTAAATCAGTATTAGGCCTGTTATGCTAATAATACAACACAAATTATGAGAGCTTATTTCCATGAAAACTCAGTGTGTGATTGCTCTGGATTTCTATCGCCACAGCCGGATGAGTCACCATGACTTAGACAGCTGTCAGAACAAATAACTAGTTTTTTGTACCCAGAATGCAAGCCTGCAAGCATAACTAGCTTAATATGACTTATTATAGCAAACGCTGCTCCAAAAGAGTTAAAGTGCTCTAAACTGTATTTCAAATAAATAGCCTACCTGTCACACTACCTCAGATACAAACTCAGATCAAGCTGTACAAACTGAAGTAGACAGAACTGCTCTCCCCCTTGTTTCTGCACAAGAGTAATCACCTATAAACTAAATGATTGTGCAAGGATATTTATCTATCAATAAACTTCTAAATCATACTTAATTTCCTTGAACACCTGTCATTCCTTGAAACTAGTCAATGACTTATAGCTGTATATGATAGTGAGAACAGTAATGATTCCTGGAGATGCACTCATTTGCAATATACAAGAATAACATATCAACTAAGTTTCTTCTTCTTACAAGCCTTGTTTTATTTGCTGTCTCACCTACCATATTCACAGTTCACTGGGGCTACCCTTGCACCTGCCAGTCTTATTTTCTCCATATTCAAGACTTGAGTCACATGTTGTACATCAGACGGAAACTGGCAGCTCCGGGGAATAGGATCTCTAGGACCACTCCCACTGAGGAACAAGTCTGTGAAAGGACAGGAAACAGGTCACAAATTACACACGTGCTTCTCAATTTATATAATTTCAAAAAACAATGGTAATCCCTAGTATTCTACAGGTGAATTCACCAGAAACGTGGCTGCACTTTGCTGGGTCACATCTGTCCTTAACAGTACCATTCCAGTGCTCTCTGGGTAATTATTTAAAAAAAGTATGGCAACGTCCCCCACTGCTGGGGAAAGTTACACGCACACATCATGAGATTTATACCCAAATTCAATCATCTTGGCTTGCACTTCAAAGCACACAGGAAAGTAAACACTTCACAGTTAGGATTCAAAAGACAAATTCAAATGAAAATGTCTGAGGTGTTTTCGAGGGTGCAGATAAGTTAATTATAAGTTAGTAATGAGATGAGTGTCACCAAGAAACATCAGACTGTGTGGGTGGTTATTCCTCCAGCGATAAGGTAAACTGTCTAAGCTCTGTTTTGGCAGGAACCATAACTAGGCGTGAGCTGTGACTGACTGCTTTACCTCCAACTGAGGCCCCTGTAGGCTCCTCCTTCATGGTGAAGATTCTTCTGAGCTTACAGCTGGCAGATAAAGTGATGCCGTCCAAGCTCAAGAAGCCAGCTCCTTTAAAAAGCTCGGCGATGAATGAAACAAGGTCGATGCACATGTTGCACCACTAAACACCAAAGGGGGAAAATGTTGCAGAAACTAGTTTGAAGTGGTAACATGACTAAATAATCAAGGATTTAATATAACATTGAGGGTGAAAAAGGTTCAATTTTTTTAGGTAATACACACACTCACAATGCAACGTTTCAGTCCAACAAAAGGTATCCTAGCATGCAAAGGCGTTGCAGAGAACTCTTTATGAACAGTTGAAAAGTAAAGTCTTCTTTTAAGATGCCCTGAATCAGTTATTCTGAAAACACATTAATTAAAACATTGTGAACAGAAAATATTAGCAGTTTCTCATTTTCAATGTAAGGTTTTGACTTTACACAGCACAATGCATCCCCTGGTTGTTTTAAACATGTCATGAAGGAAAGAACTCACTTAACGTGCTACTTTATTTTCAGCACCCACTCTCACAAATTAAAAGGAAGAGAGATTTTGTGAGTTCTGTTAGTCACAAAGAGATCAATTATAACATTCTTGAACCTCCTTAAGTATAAGAAGGAAAAACATTGAACTTTTAAATAGGTATGAACATGTAGCAACAAGGGCTAGTATTTAGGAAGGTCACATAAATGTAGTAAGAGACGCAGACTGGGTTACATATTTCCAACAGGGTGCCAACGTCTGACTCTACAGGGAAAAACTAACAGTATTTCGATCGAACATGGAGCTTCTGAATGATTACTTGATTACCAGAGTAGACCATGGGGCCTATGATGAACTGCAATTTCTTCAGCAAGCATTTTAGAATAATTACATGGTGGTGATTGCTTGTAAAAAAATAACTAAAAAGTTAGTTAGTTGTGATGAGAACACAATCACAATTCTGTGTTTTTATCACACAAGTCTGTGTCTTTTTTAATTAGTCTTTCAAAATATTTAAGTAAAAAAAGAAAATTGGGGGGACTATTGCCAAGGGTTTATGAAAATATGTGGGTAAGCTAATATCTGTATTGCTGTATCTAGGCAGATCTTCCTGACAAAAATGGCCTTCATAATGTTAGTCACTAATTGAATGTATTATCATAAAATAAAAACTTGCAAAACAAAAGCCTACTTACACAAGCTCTGTCGAAAATTCTTTACATAGAGGAACATTCAATTGGAGGACCAAGAATCTCTGAACAAGGCAAACTGTGAAAACAGAAATATCTGTTTAAACACCATTGCTGATGAAAAATTGAATTCTGTTTTTAGTACTTCTAAATCAATAGTAATAACAGCACTCTGAATATCTAGCACCAACCACAGAATATTACTACAGATGCTTAAACAGGTGATTTTATTTTTTTCACTTACGAGACATTTTGCTATCCTTTGGCATCTGCATTTTAATTGTCTGACTGCTACCATCCAATATGTACACAAAGCCTTTGACCTCTTTGTCAAAGTCCTATACAGAAATAAGAACACGTATTAGGCTATATAATACACCTATGCAAAGAATAGTCTAACATTGTGTTCAACGGAATGCCTAATTAATACATACGGTGTAGTGTTTTATGTAGCATAGGTGTACAGTACTGTAACACTTGATTTGTATGAAAATGAATACTCACTTTCCTTATTGCTGACTGCCCTCCACAGAGCTTCCATTTTGCCACAGGATCTTTGCCATGTGCACTGAAGATCTCAACCACAGCTCCACCCTTGGATATTGCATAATATCAAAGGGGTTAACTATTAGAGGCTATTTGAACAGGATAACGATATCTTGTTTTGATTGACCAATCAAATCAATGGCGACATTTACACTCACCTGATAGTCATTCTTAAACATGTTTAACTATATTTCTTTCCTCGTCAATGGGGTCTGGATCAATACAAACTTCAGTCATGCCAAGTACGTTAGCAGGTAACAAGCCTGCTAGCTAGCTGGTGTTACATAGAGAAATGTAGCTTGCTATCGTTATCCAGCAAGCTACTAGTAGTAGTGTGTGCGGGCAGTGCTGCCTAGTACAGGACTTACTAGTACTAGTAGTAGATCTACTAGTCCTCCCAGACAACAACATTATACGCTGCGTCTTAAGCTACTGTACACCGATAGTTGACTCATTCTGACTTGGTTTTGTATTATCAAATCACTAAAGTCACTAAATCCATGAAAACATTGAAACTCTTTATATATATATATAAAATGTGTTGCTAGCTGAATCGCTATACACAACTACATTATTATTTCAACGCATCTAGGGAAACTGCTGTGTTAGAGTGATATCACCATGGTGACAGGCCCTCCTTTAATTAACTGAGTGCCAGTGCGCGTGGTGTCAAGTGGACTCTTAGCCCGTATCTGTTGAGTCCCGAGTCCCGTCGGTAAACCCTGTCATAGACATAGAAGTGTTGTAAATATTCTTTTAGTTGGACCATATAGTTGGGAGTAACATTTTACTCTGGACCGATATTGCAATTTCGTGAATAGGGAAAGCTTAATAAAACAGCAGACCTTCTCGAATTTCCAAGTAGGCTAACAAGTACATGATTTAGAGGTATTTTTATATAATTTACTGCAGAAGGATTTAGTCACAATTCCAGTTATGTCATCGTACATCATAATTTGACTTTTAAGAGCTTAACCTGTAATAGTGTCCCCAGAATATGAACATCTGTGAAATGTGTTCATTAAAAGGCAGCATGCCTCCTTCCAACCACCAGGGAATGGAATTTGTATGACCTTTAAGAATTACAATGAAGCGCAAAACAAATTAAATGCTTTCAGTTTCAGACTAATGTGTATTTCTAAGTGTCTTTCTGTGATTAATGAATTGTTCACATGCAGTGAGGTAGTGATCATAAAGACTTAATTGCATGTATTCAGTGAACTTCAGTAAATCTTGTCAAGCATGGAGGATACCTCTCATCAGCAAACATAATTTCTTCCTTGCTGCTAGTCTGTGGTTTACAATAGCGTTACCCATTGATTGTTTCATGAGAAATCAGACATCAATCTTTAACTGATGTGAAAAATTTAGAACATGGTCCACCCCCCCCCCCCCCCCAAATAACTAAATTATATAATAATTTTTTATATATAAAATGAAAAGGGAGTCAGGTGGCTGAGCGGTGAGAGAATCGGGCTAGTAATCCGAAGGTTGCCAGTTCGATTCCCGGTCATGCCAACTGACGTTGTGTCCTTGGGCAAGGCACTTCACCCTACTTGCCTCGGGGGAATGTCCCTGTACTTACTGTAAGTCGCTCTGGATAAGAGCGTCTGCTAAATGACTAAATGTAAATGTAAAAGGTTTGTCTTCTGCCGCTTTGTGATTTTGGACATTGCTTGTGCACACCAATTAGGACAACACTAATCAAAAGCCTGATTCTCATCCACTCAATTAGGTTATTATACATCGTATTTATAAAGATGTTATACAAAATGTTTTATTGGTAGCTGATAATTGCACAAGTATGTTACTGTGGAGTTAATATTAGTCTGAACATCCGTCATCCTAAATGTGGAGGGCGGCTGTCGCTAAAAAAACAGCTAACATGCACTTGATGGACAGAAATTTAGTTTTCATAAATGCTCAGTATACAAAAAAGGGGTAAAACAAGAGTAAAACATATAGCCAGTGAGTGGTGGGGGAGGGAAGGGGTTAGGGAGGGCCCTGAGTGAAATGAGTTCTGGAGAAACAATCTGCTGGGACTGACCGGAAGATGATCAGGTCATACACATGGCTTTGTATTCAAGGGCTGTTTCTCTGGATACCAAGTTTGTGTGGAGTCAAATATTTTCAGATTGGCCAGAGCCAAGATTGGATTGTGGGCCTGACCTCTTCTCCTAAATAAAGTGAGGGTCACAGCCTTAGACAACCACATTCCAAAGAAATACAAATAGTATATGGTTTCATCTTACTGTGTGCAAAATAATACACTAAGAGGGGGAGCTGGAGAATATTAGAGTTTGTGACTTATAGTGTGACACAACATATTTGTTATTTTCTATTTTAGGAGGTTGATGCCCTACCAACAAAGGTTTGTTGCTTTAGTCTGAGACATAGGCCTATTTCCTCTGCACTTAAAAAAAAACTGAATTTTGATCAGGCACTTTAAGGAGTGTGTCTGAAGTAGCCTCTAAGTTATCAAAACGACATGAGTCCATGGCGGAGATCTGAAATAGGGCTGCAATGTTTTTGACTTACCTCACACCTAGCTTAATTGCTTGCTATTATTTATTCTATATCAGTTATTCTTGACTGTGAATTATAATTTTTTATTTTGACTTCATGTTACCATTAAGGTCACGATAATTTATCTCCCTTTTTCGCAATAAACTGTTGAGGATTCAGGTGAATTCTTTGCCTACCTGTGATTCACTGTTATCCTTAAGGATTGGTGGATCTTCTAACTGCCCATTAATCATTACAGCTAAGAACCCATTAAACCTCAGATAAAAGCCTCTAGAATCAGCGAGGAGTCTACTACCATTGGTTCAACTGTTGCTGTCTGTAGTGAGGACAAAGATCTCTCTTTTGACACTGACTAATTTGCTGATTATTGACATCTTAAATAAATGCTGTGGTACGAAATGATTCTGCATTTTATATCCAATGCAGTGACATTCCTGTTTCATGTGTAATGCCTGTGTCTAGTAATTATCTACCCACTCGTTATTTTCACACAGTGCCCGTGGTATATATTTCAGACTGCGATTTGTGGCTAGAACTTCTAGTTAAACATCATGTGTTTACACTTGTACATTTCCCTATTCCCTGTCCGTCTCCTGCATATGGGTCCTCTTTCTCTGCTTCCCCCTTGACAGAACAAACTGGCCAGAGATTCCTGGCATTATTAGACAGATACTTGACATGTGGTGCCTGCTGGTGGATAACTATGAATTGATTATTTTTTGCTGTAAAGTATGTGGACAAATCATGTGTGTAGAATTTGCCTGGTTTGTAGCATCCATGCATATGTTTACACTTCATTTGAATGTTCATTATGTTTATCACACAGTTATCACACAAGAAAAACTCTGAACGCTGATAGTAATGTTCAATAACCTACATTCAATATAATATTGTTAATGTGCTATTGACTTCATGGTCTACTTGTTGACGTCTTTGTGGTGTCTTTTAAGATCTGCTGAGAACATCTTGTATTTTAATATCTTTTCAGATACATTTGTAATCTATTTTAAGATGTGATCACTGAAAATCTATCATCTTTAATGCATGGATGATGGCATAAATATAGACTATTTATCGCAGTAGTACATGGGCTGAGATCACTGATTCCACCAAAGGACCAAGGATGATGCAACCATCAATAAATATCTTCTAATTCCTCCAGATGTCATCAAACACAAGGATGTTAAAAGTTGCATGTGGAATCCGCGGTAAAATATTAATAGCTAGTCGACTTTGATTGTTTTGCTTATACATACATACATAACTTTCTTCTGGCTTCCTGAAAATTATAAATTGATAATTGGAACAGTATGCTATCAAGCATGTTGTCAAGGCAGAGGGGCAGGGTGTAAAAATTGAAAAAATCCCCAAGCTGGTTTGTTCTGTGAGGACCTCATACTGGGTTGTATTGTATTCTAATGATGGTGCCATTCCCAATCATTGTCAGGACGTTGCCTGTGACAGAAGTCAATTACCAGAATTTCTTTTTCTGGAACATTAGAATTCTCTCTTGATGTGGCACCGCACCAGAGTAATCTGCAAGGTGATTAGTACAGTAGTATTGCTGCAAACAAGCTGCAAACAACAACTCAATGGAAAAAAAGCTGCAAACCTTTTGGAGATGCTCTCCTCTGATGCCCCCCAAAAAAAGTCTCTGCGTCTTTGCCCGAGTTTGGAAACAACGTGATTGTGTGATTGTCTACTTAAACCTATTCATGTCCATGAAAATAGTGAACACTGAAGAAAACCGGAGCAAAAACATCAAAGTTTATGGCATGAAAGGATGTCCTCGGCACAACATTCCCTTCAGAGTCAGAGGCTTTAGTGGGCAGATTTGGGTTTCTGTGTGGTCTCCTTTGTTTCACATCCACAAATAACGGAGACCACCTCGTGGTTGAATCAAACATTTGCAAATCCGTAAATAAGCAATAAGCCATGTAGCCCCACTTCCGGATGTGGCCTCCCTCAGTAGCTAATTAAAAATGATTCTTTTTGATCTCTTAATAAACCTGCTGCCATAGTAAACAGGGTGACAATGACAGTGTCGATTTTTCTTTACTTTTCTTGTTTGCATTTCAAAAGGATGAAGAGCTCTAATGACCCACTGTTCAATATCTAATGTGAACCAAAATGTGGATAGTTATTCTTTCTTCAGGCACAAACATGAGAGTTGTGTCAGTCTAATAAAATATATTTAGAATATCAAACTTCCCCAACTCCAGTACTTTGTAGCTGAAAGGTAGGCCTGAGTCTGCAGTCGATATGCTTTCTTATTTGTCCTCCATGAAACTATGGAAGAAATCATTTCCTGAGAACTTTTGTGACACAGAGATCCAATCCAAATTTAGGACTCACAGGGGAAATAAAACTACTCGGAACTGCTGTCATGTCAAACTGGCTAATAGATTTCTGTGGGTATTGGCCCCAGACTGTTCATAAACAAAATGATGTGGACCCAGACATGTGGAGGGTATAAAGGTTATCCCATGTAAAGACTTTACATTCGCTTTGGGATGTGTGGAAAATACTACATTTGCCTGCTAGCAAGGATGGTTTAATTGTTCCTCTGAGCTCTATAAAACAACATCCCCAAACTCTCGAGAAAAAATAAAAGATTATTGAGTCCCCATAGGTCACAAACCAGAAAATCTAAGAACAAACAGAAATCAATAAAATGAAATATGAGATGTAGAGAATATGATCAAACTAGTCGCTCTCTTGTGGTCTATCTTTATCGGATTTCATTTGAGATGCTCCACGTCTGAATTCTCAGAGGCATAGAGTATCAAAGTGAAGTAGAGGAGCTACTGACTAGAGGAACTTTACTAGCAGCATGGCAATCACCATACGTACATACTGCAGTGTTAGCTTCCACAGAACTTAAATTATAAATGTCAGTTATTGGATTTTATTATAACACAACTCCCAAAAGTTTCATTTGTTGCATTCTTATAAATAAATGCAAGTATAGGTCACAGAAAATTCAAATGTGGGAATACTATTAATCTCAAATCATAAAAAATATAATTACCATGACCTTTATACATAGTCTGAGAATGTTGGGGAGATCCATAGCTCTACTGCATATAACGTATACCGTATGTACAGTATGATTGCTTAGTCCAGCTCACACTGCTGCACAACCAAGTATTATATTCCCAGGGGAATACGAACAGCAAGATTCAACAAATCCTGTATCATATAGGCAAATCTTTCCTTAAATTGTGAATTAATAAGGTCAGACTTTAATTACTTGCAATACTGTAGCATTACTCTGTAACCAGCTTTGTCTGTGGCTCACTTTAGAATCTTCTCACAAGCCCTGTTAGAATGTGAGACCAGCTGGGTTCCAATCCCATCTGCAAAGGCGATAAGTGGCGCATGCAACTGAATCTATTAGCTACCAGACTGAAAGCTCCTATCATCCTTGCACTAATACCTTTGGGAAATGCCAGTCGGATAAAAAATAGCCACCACTGCAAAGAAAAGCAGTGTGCCCTGAAGTATGTTGGCCAGGTCTGGGCTTCTGGACTTACCAGGCAGGGCCTCAAATGCTACAGTTGTCAGACACACAGTTGCCTTGGGTCCATGTTGAGTTCATTGTATATGTGTAACCGGTGTGAATCGGTGAAACTCACTCCTCAGGTATGTAACAGGCCACCCGCATCAACGAACGGCTAGCTTTTCTTCAGCGTAGCTGGTAGTGGTTGCGCTTGGGAAGTCAGAGGTGGCAGATTTGACTCCCGGTGGGAGCGAATAGTGGCCCGTATGCTTCTGACGTAGCAAGACCACGTCTGTTACACCCCCGTTACATATGCATGTACTCTACAGTATAGTACTCATATGGAATGAAGAGAGGATGGGTTTCCTCTCTCCTGTCTTCCTTGTTTGACCTCCTCCCATCCCCTGGGATGTCCAAGTCATCTCACTCGAGTTGTAGAGTAATTCCACATCTGCCACTGCAGGTCTACTACTGCCATCAAAGCTGCAGCTGCTTCTGTTAGTCACAGACAGCAAGCATTTCCCCCCCTTCAGAGAAGACTTTCTGAACTATACCTATCTTAACATCCACCAAATTAAGCCTGACTTGACCTAGTAATATCTGTGATTAATGGGAGGTTAGATACATCTAAAGCTTACTGCTGGATAGCAAAAACCTAGAGTTGTTCTGGGGCATTCATAAGTGGACAAGGAAGAGAGTATGTCTGATACTATAAATCAATGCCAGAAGTAGTTCTCATCTTGAAAATCATAAATTCAAAACTAACCCCCAGAACTTCATACTGTATTACTAATTTTCATACATTCTTACTTTACAGAAAGACAGTTCATTGTATAGAAACATCACTAATTTGTGTTTTTCCCCATTGCTCCAGATTACCAAATGATGTTGAGCAAGCAACAGTCAACAGAACAATATGCTTGTATATGTGTTTTTTTCTGTTCAACAATGAAGACATGCTTGCAATAAGAAAATAGAATGAGGTACATATAGAAGGTATGTAGACCTAAGTAAAATATATGTACATTAATTAATTGTTACATTTAGACAATTCTTAGACAACGTCACCTAATATTATCATACTGCAGTGGAAATTTCACCCTGCAGCTGGAACTGTCTATAGACAGCCACCCGGCCTTTGGGGCATTTCCCAGATCTTCGTCACATTGACTCAGTCTACTGGGCCTCTGACGCTAGTCCTCCCAGGGCATGTCTAGTTACAACTGTCCTCAAGCATGTTCACAAAAATACATCATAGCTACTGCCTTATTCTAAGGAAGATATTTACACTTTTTCTTTATCTGAGTTATTTTGGGTTCTATATCACAAAGTATATATAAAATACCCAAATACTACCTTATTTCACTGGTGATATCCCTGGTATGGATGTTCTGCATCTAGAATCAGTACATGGGACACTGAATACCTCAACAGGACACATTATTATATTCCAACAATGGAAGATAAAGAATAAAGCCATACAGTATATGTACTTTGGAGTATTCAATATGTTCTTGACCTTGATATTGCCCATTCCTCTGAAGACCTTACCATTGATTTAGTCAAAGGCAAAGGAAAAGCATGAATACTTTTATTTCTATGCTTCTCCTGTGTGTATTTGCAATGCTTTAATGATCCATACAGTACAGCACTGTCTACAGAAACGCATCGTCTCACAAGCCTTCACATTTCAGTTACCGACAAAAGGAGAGCCCTCAGCCCTCATTAAGGAGCCAGCAGCAGCCATGTCAAGGTACATAGGTGAGAGCCAGACTTCCGTGTGTTCCCCTGGTCTGTGTTAATTATCACCCCACCTTGGCCTTATTAGACACAGGCCTGTAGAACCATATAAAGGAGTATGGTTGGAACACCCTTTTAACATTTAGTAGAGTGCTCTCAGGGAAAATATGTAGTGAAGAATGCAGAATTAGTTATCATACTCTTGATACTATAACCTAAGACAATTTTAACCACTTTAGAGCTTTAATGGTAGGGCCATAATTTTTTTTGTTGAAAAGTTAGTTTTCTGAAGACAATTCTTCCTTTCTTCTTCTCTGAGAAAGAATCCTCTTCTTCCCAAGATCAGTGTTCCTGTTACTGCAGCTGGTGTGACATGTCTGGAAAGTGAACAGTGTGCCTTTACGTTACATTTTACATTTAGTCATTTAGCAGATGCTCTTATCCAGAGCGACTTACAGTAAGTACAGGGACATTCCCCCGAGGCAAGTAGGGTGAAGTGCCTTGCCCAAGGACACAACGTCATGTGGCATGGCCGGGAATCGAACAAGCAAGTAAACAAAAAACACTTTAACAAAAAAAAATCCTTGGAGAATATACATATTCTGAATTTACTGTGTCAGTGTGTTCTTAAACGTCAGTGACATCTCAACATTGATAAACTTTCGCGACACATGCTGTGTTCACACCAAACGTTAAGCGAATTATTCGCGCGTCGAGATTAGGCTACATGTAAAATCAATGCAAACACGCGAATTCGCGCGAATGAAGCGATCATTTTCAACTCAAATGAAAAATTTGCGTGACGCTGTGTCGCGAAAATTTATGTCACTGACACTGAGAAGAAATGGAGGTCAAGAGTATTGTAGCTGTCTCTGGGCTTCCTCTGCTAGGCCTATACGACACTACTTCTTAGGTTTATAGTAGTCATTTCGGACATGGTTGGCTCCGAGTGAAATAAACAAATAATTCGCTTCGCGTTTGGTGTGATCACAGCTGACTTCAGGTCACTGAAGCACGGGCCTGCGCTGTACGCAGTGGCGGTTCTACATTGAATTACACCCAGGGCGAGACGCCCTGGGTGTAATTATGCCCTGGATAAAATACTCCGCGGACTCCGTTGCGCGTCGGACGGTTCACGCTTCGCATCATCCACTATTTTATGATATTGTAGGCCTACACCTCGTTGGGCATTATCCCTTATGTCTTGAACTGTAGGTGTACAGTAGTGTAGTGTTGTATGCCAAAACACCATGCCAAGGGCCACAAAAGCAATATGCAGAAGCTACACAAATGCTTCATTATGAGACGAAACGTTATTGTTTACAGTTGGCATTCATATACTGTCATACGTTGAACGATGCAAAGCATTTGAATCGTATTGCTATGCTATGCCATGGTAATTGATATTTTTGCCCATTTATTGTCTCACTTCATCTAAGTGCCACACACATAAGCAGACCATGGCTTCATCTCTTGCCTCTGATTTTGGCATGGAGGGTATCTGTTAATCAGGGCACATCATTATACAGAACAGTGTGCCATACCAGACTTGGTTTGGAAGAGTCAAATAATCTGCAGAGTGGCAATTAGCCTCACATTTGTATCTGCATGTTGGTACCCTTTCTATTCTCAATCCATTATTTTTTTGCTAATGATGGTGTCAGTAAAAATATATATTTTTATCAAACAATAAATTACTAATGAATTGAAATCAGATGGACAAGTATAACAGAAATGCACACATCCTTAACTTATCCTTGACGACAATTTGTGCATTCTATGTGCAGTAACTATCGAGGCACCTGCTATCTTCTATTAAATAAACAAACAAACAACGGTGCACTAATCAGAGTTTAAGAACAACAAGGACGGTTCACTACTTGCCTTGCTTGATCTAACCAATGCATATTATCAATCCCTGTAGTTTACTTAATCAAAACTTAACAACCACCACTTCATCTCCTGTATTTAGACACAGTGATAACTCTCATGAGCAATGTATGTGCCCAGGGTAAATTACTTTATTTTCTGAGCCGACTGATGTAAATAATCAGCCCAGTAGCCAATTGATTTTCAAAACTTGTTCTAAAGCGGTGTTTCCTTTTGAAATGTCACTCTCATACATATGCACGATTTGGCCTTTCAGCTCAGCAAAGAAAAAAAGACAGAATGTACAGAATATATGTTTGTGAACAAATTAGAATTTTCTCTAACTACCTTTAGCAACCTATACACCTGCCTAAGCAACTCAAATACAGGAAACTGTGATTGTGTTGCCAATGTTCAAGCAACACTATTAAAAAAACTAAACAAGTGAAACCAACATAACAATGACAAGGATTTCACCAATGATTTCTCACTTGTGATGCAGTCCTGAATAAAAATAAGTTAACTGAAGTAAACGCTGAAGACTGGCTGGTTATTTTCCACTCTGCTGGGAGTATTTCCATGATTAAATATATGTGGTCCTGTAGGGCACACTCTGAGCTCCTCTATTGTAAACTTGAAATGTCTCATCCCCAAGCCACATGTGCATTCATGAAACAGCTGGAGAAAGTGAGAAACAATCTGTACCAAATGACTAGTCAGGATCTGTCAGTTCTCTGCCTGCCCTGCCATGGCCTGCTGTGCCTACGTTTCTTTCCCTCTATGCATAGAACAAATGCAAGCAGGCTGTGGAGGTCATTGATTCATGATGAGAATGTAATACATGATGCCAATCAATTCGAACATGTTCAGGAAATGATTGGGTTTTGTATTACTTTCAATAAAATACTGAAGCAGCGTGCAGTCAGAACAGAATGGTGGCGATGGGTGGATATTTGTCACTGTCCCTGATCATGCTAGTATTTGCATTTTAGATGGAAATTAGTCCAGGTTTACTCTGTTGTGGCTGCACTTAGTTTGCCCTTGTATTGCAATCAAAATTCAAATTGCAGTCAGCTTGAACGTCAGAAGACTGTCAGTGGGGCATGTTTGAGAAGGTGACATTTCCGTTATTGTAAATTCACAGCAGCCTGGTTCTCTGTGTGTGCAAATGTGATATGCTCTGTGGATGGGATGTGTACACGCGGATCCACACAAAAGCCAGGGTAACTCGTTGGCGCCTTCCATATGTTCAGCTAAACGAGTTCAAGCATTATGCTGCCACTTGAGTGATGAAACAGCCCATCACTGGTGAATGTTGTCAGTTCTGCAGTAGAACAAGCAAATTCACAAGGCTTCAAGGGAAAAAAGAATTCAAGACTTGATGTCAGATGAACAGTTGGATATATGCTTAAACAGGCACAGCCTTTAATTTTATACAAGCCCATTCTGATGCCACTGTGAAATATGATGTCCCCTTTTATTCTATTCTTGACAGCCAGAATGATCCCGTAGCTAAAACCATTCATATCAGGTCAGGCTACTTTAACACTAATACACTCAACTACACAAAGTAAGTTAGCATAGGAACCAAATGAAACCATGAGCTTGTGTTTTTATTTGCTCTGACAGATGGGTTTGGCAACCCACTCATTCAAACGGATTTGTGAGAGGATACATTATCTTATTCCTTTTACTGACACTTCAGGTGATCATCTTTTGGCAAATTTGTTATAGATTTGCTTGTAAACAAAATCACAAAGACTTTATTATTTGTCAGTGGGATGGGAAACTGTGAATTATTTGAGGGCATAACACATCCATCCTTCTTTTCCTGTCCTTCTATTAAGCTTGTCCATAAGAATAAGTGTTTTTTAATTATATTTATTGTACCAGCACTGAAACAATCAGTTATTTCTATTGTTACAGCAACTCATGCTGGAAAGGCTGATGATATATTTATATTTTTTTCATGATAGATCAAGATGTGATTTAGTTGATTAACTAAAACAAATAACTTCTACAAAGTCATTATAATTTTATGCTCATGTGGAATTTATCAAGAAACTCAATAAAGGCCGGTCTATGACATTCATTATTTCATGTCTACTGATCCTCACAGTTTTGATTAAGGCTTTCACCAATCTCATAAGGCTTGTTTTGTTTCAAATACACATTGCAATTAACCATGATGATGGTGACGTGGTGTCACAAAGAGCAAAATATTTGCATGGTCTTGTAGTGTTACAACAACGATTCAAGTGAAAAGGAGGTACAGTCTGGCAACAACAAAATAATAGCCTTTAGTTTTTTTGTTTCTGATGATGTAACAGACCTGCAAAAATAGACATTCTCTTTTTAGATGCAGCTTATAATGTACTCAACATACACAGATATGACTGACATTATGGTATGCAACTAAATCAAGTGTATAAACATGTCACATACAATCACATATAAAATAAAGTTAATTAAAATATTGTTTTATCATTGAAGTATTAAGTCAGTTAATCTACTGGCTGATTCAACAATCTGTTTCTAGTTTGCATTAAATGAAAAATAAATACTTTTCTTAATCTAATAATTGACTGACTAATTTTCAAAAACATATTAATTAGTGCGTCTAGAAAAGGTAATTTGCAATGCTGTCGGAAAAGTCACTCTTCTCCTTGATATAGGGACCTTCAGAACATTGAGACAGGTCCCTGTGGGTTCTTCCTTTCTACAAGTAGGCCCACATGCTTGATTAAATGTGCCAAGCAATTGCCGGCCCTCAGTGATTCTACGCCCCATGGGATTCTTGGTTAGGTTAGTGATCTGACAGTGCACTTTCATGAACTGAACAAATCAACACTTAAAAATGGTTATTGAGAAGTAATCACCAATAACTTGGCCTAAGAGTATTAACTATGCATGGTCCTCAGCTTTTCTGAGGCCAGTTCTTTATGCATGACTTCTCTTCTTTTTTACCACCAAAAATGTAAATCGATGTGCAACTTTTATGTCCTTCCACCACTTCTAGATGGTTTATGCCTTAGATAAACAATTTTTTTGAAAGATGTAAATGTGTATATGGTTGGTACATGCGAATGCAATAATTCTCCCTGCATTTACCATCAAACATATGTCAGTACCCTTAATTGGTTGCAAAATTCAAAAAATTCAAAACAATTAATTTCAGTCCATCCATGTTCAAATCATTACTGCATGTTGTACAATGGTGGCAAAATGTCAACATTACACATCCCCCAACCAGAACTCACTGTACATTGACATATACATTTTAAACATCTAGAACTGTTGACGTTGTACATTCATGGACACATATTTATGGTTAGTGACTAAAGGGAAGAGAAAGACAAGCTGAGGAGGAGAAGATGCTGGTCCTCAGTGAACCCAATCCACAGGTTTGTTTTTGTTTTTCTTAAAACTCAGCTGTCCTGAAAGAGACCAAAGCGCATTGTTTATTCTCTTGAGGTTTAATTAGTCGCACTAATCTTCGATTGAAGCATAAATACACACTGAGAAATCTTGCCTCTTCAAAGACTCGTCTGTATTAATGCCTACAATGACTAATGTGCCATTAACAATAAATGTGTTTGTATTGCCTCTGCTTAGATCTCTGAAACCAACAGCTCCAAAAAGTTTCCAAATGCATTAATTTAAGATAAGTCATGATTCTATCTTTTTTATATATCATTAATTCATTTTACTTATTTAACCTTTATTTATATACAGGTTTGTATTAACAGAGATCAAAGAATACTTTGCAAGAGAGACCTTCATGTTTTGTTCTCCTAAAAAATAAAAGGAAGGACAATAACTATTCACATGGGTCTCCAATCATCTAAAAGCAATGTTTCATTTGGAAGAGAATGTCAAGCCAGGCTGCCAAGCCAGGTTTCAAGTGCCAACTATTCAGTCATGCATGGGAACAGGTAGATGTAATTGGACCAGTCCGATATCTTTTTAAAGAAGCAGAGAAAGATTTAGCAGAACAGGGAGCTGTGGATGATTTGACATAAGGAAGGCTGCCCATGGGATGCAGTAACAGACACACATTAGACATGTATATGGCTAAACTCCTTTCCTACACAACATCCCAAACCTCTCTTAATGAAAAAGAACTTAAACCCAAAACACACATTTCAGTAGCATGTGAAAAATCTACACAGCACCCCAAAAACATTCTAGATCAGTCCAAGATTTACTGAAAGTGGCGAGATTATTTTTCCACATTTTTTGCTCACCCATTGAATTCAATTTGATTTTTCAACAACACGAGACATGCAATTACTTATAAGTACATGGACCTTTGGTTAAAATTATTATCTGTGTGGACATGTTTATGAAAGGCACAAACTGCACCAGAGGTGTTAACTTCAACCTCAGGGATTGTGATAGTGAAGTGTGATGTCCAGTACAACACATCAAGTAATAGGACTTGTGGCCATTGTGCTCTGCTATCTGGAAATTAATTGATAAAGTGCCAAGCTGACCCTTTCCCACTGAGTATCTTGTCAATAGAAGCTCAACAAAGCGGCTGTCTTATCTCATCTCAGACCTGCACAGCCTTTATTACTGACCTGAATCTCAACCCTGTAGAGAATTGCCTGTAGCAAAGCCTACATTTGTCACTATCATTGCAGACTGTAGCTGTGACACTGTGATGCCCATAGCCCTCTGGGAGATCCCTGACCATCCACTTGAGCAGCTTGTCACCTGTCACTGTGAAGACAGGAGGTGTAGCGTGATGGAGGATCAAGCCTTAATGCTGGACCACATTAAACATTTACTGTTTACTAGTGAGAAGAAAATACATGTTTTTTAATTTCACTGTAGTTATAAATAAATAAATAGAATATATATTACACAATGAACAGTAATATGCATAAAAAACTAATCAAGAACACATAGATATGAATGTAACCTTTATAAACTCTTGTCAAACCGTTTTTCAAAACTCCCCAGACTTAAAACTTATTTTCTCCACGGTTCTGATTATAAAGCCTTTTAAGGGAAAACAAAGTCTGAATAATGCTTATCCACAGTCATGGTCACCACGGTGGGCTTCCCCAGGTGAAGGCTGTGGACAGGAACTGTCACAAGCTGATTTAATTTCCATACACCAGCCTCCCTGAGCGGGAATTGGGGACAGACCAGCCCCCAGCTCTCACTCCTTATTACAATCCCAGTGCATATTCCCTTCATGTCTACAGACAATCCATCTGCCGCTCTAAGCCTGTTTTTGTCAAGAGTTGTTAGCTGTCAGGCCCCTGGGATAAACACCACCAGCTATTATTAATCTTGTTTGTTTCGCCTTTCACTTTCCCTCCACCCGCAGGCAAGAATTCCCTGCTGGTTCTTACATCCACAGGCCTAATCAATGCTATATCTAAATGCAGATTGTGATTGAGACCTGTGAGGGTGGGGGTTGACTTGAGAAGTGTCACCCTGAGAGTCAGAAGGTGAGACACTTTGTCCTCAGAGGTTAGGGCAGTCTCATCAATGATGCACTGTTTAGCCGTTGCACCCTAGTCTTCCCATGGCTTTGTTTGATGTCAAATTGAGGAAGCCTATATGTAAAACATGCATCTATTAATTACACCTTGAGTCACTTTGATTTCCAGTAAAGCCAACCCAAGCCAGGGCCGATAGTGCCACGTTAGCGCAGGAAAAAGCTGACTGAAGCAGATCTCGTCTAGTCATGATGAGAAGGACAGGGCACAGTGAAGAAGGACATTACTTTACTCTGGCTCTCAGGAGCCAGAGGAAACCAGGACTCGTCCCTGAGTATTCATAATCAATACATTCAGACCCATGTTTCTCACGTAAGTGAGATCTGATCTGGAATCAATTACACCCTGAGGAGTTTCATACCTCGCTGACCTCATCTCTTTTCCATCACATTAGCATTAAACAAATTAGCCTTGTCTCCTTGCTGTCTCATAGTACAGGCAGCTAATCAAAGACTCCTTGAGGAGAGCAAAATCTTAGAGCTGTACAGTATTTCACCAGCACTTGTATGCTATAGCAAGCCAGCTCAATGTGTGTGCCGTTGTTTGTGGGTTTTGGTATAACAGTAGCCAACTCAGATGAGTGTAGAAAGTTATCTGATCCCCTCCCCCCATCCCTCTTCCCCCAACCCCTCCCCCCCATCCCTCCCTGCATTTTAACCAGTTAAATCAGCAATACTAAATTTTTCCTTATTTTCTTTCGCACCAAATCAACATCCATTACCATATAATTTCAACTCGATTAGTTTTTATTTTCCATAGAGATTGAAATGTTAATGGCAAAGCATAAAAGCAAACAAAACAATATAAATTACTTGCTATAATATGATTTGACACCAGTAGCCATGGTCCTCTTTATGTTACCACTGTCTGATAAATGATGGTGTCCTGTTGTGTGTCATTTCAGCAATCAAGGTATCCTGCAAAAAGGCATTTCAGAAAAAAAGGTATTCAAATCAACATGAGGTGGTGTCAACTGCCATCATTTTGTGATTCCAAATATTTTGCAAGCAATCAAGACTCATTATTACAATAGCTAGTAGTAAGATGACTTAAAGTTAATACTGGCACAAATAGAAAGTAGCTAGTGGCACAAAACAGAGCTCACATTTTAATTCCATTATCTTCTTTTTCAATTAATACGCTGCACACTATAGCACATTACTATCCACCTGTATTTCTTTTTTACCGGAGGTAAGATTTTAATGAGAATTTAAAAAAAGACAAATGTTTCATATCAAATGGATTCTCACATCCCTTGAGAACTGCGTTAATTGTTTAAATGCACTTTACGATTAAAGATCAAAGTTAATGCTGAAGAAGAACTCACCAGGTTTCGTAAAGGGTTGCAATACATCCACTGGCTCCTTAGTTTATTCAATAACTATCAGCATTTAATTAGGATTTTATTGAATTACAGACCTTGAGATCCCAACTCTTCTCAACCCATACGGATTTGTTTTGTGTAATTAGTGCAAGTAAAATAGACTGAGAGACACAACTCCAGGCTCCCTTGTGACCACTCTGTTTAGAGCTTGGTAGAGCAAAATATACTGTACAGCAAAATGTAGATCCATCAAGCATGGTTTCCCATTGATAGCATGATGCAAGAAGGTTACAATGGATTTGAGGCTAGGACCCTTGCTTAAATAAATCAATGATGAAATTGATTAAAAATATATACATCACTATCAAGTATCACTGCACAAATATCTAAATAGTCATAGAAACATTTAACCACTAACAATTTAGGCATCTCTGCCTTATTTCTCACTCAGACAGCCAAAGGTCTAGTTTACCTCTTGTAATCAGATGGAGTCAGATGGCTGAGCGGTTAGAGAATCGGGCCAGAAATCAGAAGGTCGCCGGTTCAATTCCTGGCCATGCATGACGTTGAGTCCTTGGGCAAGGCACTTCACACTACTTGCCTCGGGGGAATGTCCCTGTACTTACTGCAAGTCACTCTGGATAAGAGCGTCTACTAAATGTAATGTAAATACCGATCATTGTAAAGGTCTTATTTACATTGTTCCCATTAATCTTTAGCCTCTGCTTAAAATTACTACACCATCTTCTGGCTTCCATTCCTCACACCCTCACCCCCCTCTCCTCCTCCACCTTCATCCCCATCTCCGCACCTTCCCCACACCTGTATCACATGAATCCAGATTCACTATGTTAAACAGAACTCTGACCAGGAAAGCGTGCCTCAGCTTCACAGTCAGCTGAGATGACCAGTGCCATGTGAGATATGTGTGACAAAACAATACTCTATGTCATGTGGTGTACAGTCTTGGCCACACATCAGAGGCCAGAGCTGAACTGGACTGCAGTTCCATTCAGCTTTGGGCAAATGATGAACAAAAACTACCAAGTATGGGGGCTGAAGGGCTCAGTGGATTACATAACATAGCAATGAGATGAATTGAGTTGAAGGATTTGTCTTTGTATGAAGTGCTACTGTTGAGAATTTATGACATTTCACACTGTGTAGCTTAACATTTCAAACACTAAAATGGTTTACAGTGTAGGCTACACCACATTACGCTGAGGACTCCATGTTTCAATCTGAAAGTCTCCAACTTTCAATACTTTCAGAGACTAACTGAAGGCATGTGTTCTATTCTAAAAAGAAATCGCTCATGTAGGTAGAGTACATTCAACCTACAGTACAGCCATCCCTGGCAGGTAGATTTAGAATGTTCTGAACATGACGGTGCCATATGCTAGTGCATCTCTTTGAAGGTTTCTGCATCGTTGAATCAGAGTGATGGACTCCAGCTGAGTTTGTACTGATGTGATGCTGTCTTCAAATCCAAACGTGTCCGTCTGTTGAAGGATATTTGTAATAGGAAGTTACTAGTGGAATTCCACAAGCCTGTCGAAGCAGCATAGTTCATTAACCGTCCTGTTCATGAACCACATTGTAATTGATCATTGCTCTGTAGCTATGTGTGTGGGGGGAAGCGATTTAAGAAGGGATTTAGGCAGTGCACTGGGGTCTACTAAAGCATCAGCAAGAAACGTCCTCTGAATGAATGGATGGGTGGAAGAGATTGTCTGTTAAGATATGGTATGCCGACAGTATCACCATGGACACAAAGGATCCCACTGTACAAAATAATGTTGTCCTAAGGGCTTTATTGTAAGCTCATGAACTTAAGTCACTGTCATTGATTACTTATCAGCATATTCATGCTACTAATCTGCATTTTCAACACATCAGTATAATGCTTTTGCTCAACATCAGACTTTTAGGGATTTCTATTAGAACTGGAACTGTTCTGTGAAGGACAAGTACAGTAGTGGACTCTCAGGAGTAAAGTCATGAGCTGTGTGTTGCACTATAATGGTCTGCCCTGATCTCACATTTGAAAAATATATCATTATTTATGTTGTAGAGTTTTGTATATTTTCTCTAGCTCTCTATTTACACTCTGTCTGATGCTGTTTCTCTTTAAGCACAGTAAATAGCTCAGGTGGAGTTAGGGAATTGGTGAGACAGCAAGTTGCCAAAGATTTAAGACATGTGTTTTGGTATGCTCTCCGGACAGTGAGTCAACAATCAGCAACCTGGGTGTTACTAGGTGTGAGTGTGTGTCACCACTCAGGGGGTTAGTCCAACGCAACACAGGGTCATGAGAATAGCGGACAGCTGTGCTGCTCTTGGCATCCTGTCAGCCTGCTGGACACCGATGACCCTGCCACATCAGCCAGAATACTGATAAGATGAGGCGAGCTGAGTTGTGGAATGGGTGAGAACTGTAATCAAAGAAGAGGCCACAGCAAGCTAATCACTATTATGCTTCAAAGGTTGGTTCTGACAGTTATCAATGTGACCAGCTGTGAGTTAAGAACAGGGTAGTTAATAATAGTTTGTTCCGCGCAGGAACAAACCATTTTTACTAGCCCTTCTCACTTCTCTTGTAGGAGTAGCCAGGATGTGAGAGAAGAGATGGGTTTAGAATAATAACACAACTAAAAGGATTGTAAATCTGTATAAAAAAAGAGACGACAAGCTGGTATTATCTTGCAAGAATGCACAGTCACACACCATATCAGGTAAAGCCGTTTATAAGATGCACTGGTGAATGAGCTATTTGTCATGTAAAATCCCACTCATCCAAAACCAGAATCCAAAGTTGTATTATTCATTGAGGTGTGCTCTTCATTCTCCGCAGATACACTTATCTCACACTAAATTATGCATATGAGACAGGCAGCAGCCTTTCTATGCATGGCCACATCTAAACACATGACCTAAATGCTTCAACACACAGAAATGAACCTCTCTCCCACACTCGGGTCTGTATACATGCACACATACACACTCACATGCACTCACACACAAACTGTTAATATGCAAACTTCAGAAAATGTATTTCAGTCTTAAGACAGCAGGGCTACAGTACATTTTGAAAGAAAAAGGAACTGATACAATAATTAGGACATCTAATGTCAGACATCTACCCTGGCCTTCTGCAGGTTGGGTAATTGAGAGAAATCCCCCCTGCAGATCTTCTAAGGACCCACAGAGCACATACAAACCTCACTGCCATTTAGTGGCCATGCTTAAGGTCAAAATCATTAGCTGACCATTAAAGATGATGTGAAAAGTTGGCACTGTAGGCTTAAATTGTCTATCATGAGTTTATATAAGCAGCTTGGAATTTGGGTATCTGCATCCCACTTCCATGGTGGTGATGAACTTTAGGAAAGTGTCTGTAAGGATTACAGTATGTGGAGATGATGGTAGAGAAATCAAAGAATACATAAGTGAAGACAGACTCATTTTTTTTAAATTTCTAGCTGTCTTGTCTGGACACGTTCGAGTTTGCGTGGCAGAATTTGATCAAATGCCATATCCCTAGGTGAACTCTCACTATTGTTCTAAGCCACTAACACAGGTGCTGTCAATGATGAGCAAATATGAAAAGGTCAGTGCAACCAAACAGCAACATGAGGAAATCAACTAATCTAAAGATGTAAACAGTCAGCAGGAATGTGGGTTTAAACCTACAAGTTTTCCAAATCTGAGATGTCTTCTGTAAAGGCACAAGTTCTAAAATATTTTTGGTAAACAAAACAATAAGGTACATTTTAGAGTTGTAGAAAATACATTTTTAAGGAACAAATAATGAACAAATAATGAGTTCCATTATTTTGCGATAATGGAAGTCAATTAAGCCTTGAAAGTTGACAAAAGCAGTGTTGGAACAGACAATGTTCCTGCATACTCTTAAGCATTATTTGGACAAGATTCTGCAGGAAGTAGTATACTGCTATTATAATGGACTAAGAAGGGCAGGTCTTTCCTTTATAAAAATCCCAGTTTTCTACACAGTTAAAAGGAACTTGGAAACTGGAGGATACTGACTATAAGAGGTCTGGCAAACCCATAACCACAGAATCAGAACACACGTTTCTGAAAATTTGCAGATTCAAGCTGAAAGTTTGTATGGAAGTAACAAAGCCACAGAAAAGATGGCCTACGCTGAGCTAAAAAGGCTACCACAGCATTTTGCTGCGGCATACAATATTCTGGTGCATGCCTAGTTGGTCAGGGGTTCATCCTACAGTACAGCAAAATTATGATCAAAAACATAGGTCCTGGCCCTGACAGAACTGCCGTAGATGAAGTCGCTTGGAAGTCGCTTTGGATAAAAGCGTCTGCTAAATGAATAAATGTAAATGTAAATGTAGATGAAGATAACAAGATGGTGGGCTTCAAATCAGGGAATGGCCATGTCCAGAGTCCAGGTTTAAACCCCATCGAGCCGGTATGGGATGAACTGGACAGAAGGGTGAAACACAATTTACACAAAAGAAAATAAAAAGTATACAGTATGTGTGATCTGAGTGATGGGTCATTGCAGAGAGCAACCTGTTCTAATGAATCTCACCGTGCATCAAAGGTGATGGTGTTACTCACTCAAAGCTGTAACGCTAATT
This sequence comes from Osmerus mordax, assembly GCF_038355195.1. Taxonomy (NCBI): domain Eukaryota; kingdom Metazoa; phylum Chordata; class Actinopteri; order Osmeriformes; family Osmeridae; genus Osmerus; species Osmerus mordax. Next base: position 19,140,472 of record NC_090050.1, read on the forward strand.
TACAGAGCTCATTAAGTTGATTCAACCTAAACATCAGCTTGTTGACATAATCAATTGGATAACCGTGTGGAAAGGACTCCAATTAACACCATGAAAAGATGAGGCAAGACTAGTAAAGGAAACTAGGAAATTGGAGTAACTAAGGTATCAAAAGGTAGATCTCTATGTGAATCTCACCTTCTTCCCACTCTCTGGACCTTGCATTTATTCAGTAATTGGATTCAATAAATATAGTCTTTTCAGTGCAGGCAACAGATAGTAAATGGAGATTCATAGCACATCATCAGTTCCACGCAACCAATTAGCTAAAGAACATACTTCTGTCTTTGAAAGCCCATTAGAGTAGTTTTCTTTACTGAAAAATCATTAAATAAAACTTCAAATCGTATCCTTCACATTTAAATTTCATACACAGCTTTTGAACCCTTTCCACTTTCATTTAGTTTTCACCCACTTCCATGCAGTAGTCCCTTGGTGGGTCTAGGTTGTGGGAGAACCTTGAGGACCACGGCCCTCAGCTAATGCAGTCATGAACTGAGGCTCCTGTCCACCCTGTTGGCTGTAATCAGAGTAGTATACTAGACAGCATGCCCAGGGAGAGCCATATCCATCTGCTGCTGTTGGAAGGGTCAAGCACAAGCTGTTCAGCTCAACAGATCTTGCACCTGCACGTTGCAGATAGACAGAGTAAACTCTGTTGGCAGGTAGGAATGTGGAATTCTAGTCTTCCTCTGTACATGTTGTTTTTCAAGTTAATCAAGGACAAATGCACAGTACTCAGCTTCTAAGAAATGGCAACCTTCATAAAGACTCTTTTTTGGGGGGCTTGATTTTTGTACTTCACAAAAACTCTGCACAGATTTGCTCTCCTCATTCTCATGTCCAAGTGCACATAAAGGGTTTAGACCATTAACAGCCAGTGACAGCATACTAATGGGGACAGATGGCAGAGCATCAGAACTTTCTTACATTATTACCATGTGCGGCAATTTAGAATTAAATTAAGTCTGCCTCGCTCCAATGACACCCTTAATTATCACGCTCTGTCTCACCATAGACAAATATTTTTACAGCAGCACACTGTTTCTAGAAGTGAGAAAACGACAAAATATATTTATTTACAAGAGCCTGGTTAAAAAAAAAAATCTAAAGGTATTTAGGACACTGAGATGTCTTTGTAGTTGATTTCAGGTTTTAGAATCCCTCATTATTCTTCCTGCACATGTTTCTCTGCCTTACTGAAGTTATCCCTATTATCTCTGCTAATGATCCAATCTAACTATGAAGACTTGGCACTTTAACTGCTGTCCTCCAAGGTTGACATAAAAACTGAAGTCTCCTGAAAGTTTGAATCACTTCAAAATAATACTTTTTATACATATCTGTGGTATACTATGTTATTCTAGGTGTTCGCATGTGAAATAAACTGTTCAACATGCCAAGCAATGTTCTGGTTTACCCTCAAAAGCACCCTCAGAATCTTCATCATGTCTGACTAGGCTCTTGTCTAGTTAAGGATGGTAGTGGGTTGCTTACATTAACCTTACCTATATTGAATTTAAAAAAGAGTGTGTACTGCAGGATTATGTCAAAATGTAATTAATTCTCTACCAAAGCTCATAAATAATTACCCATAAAGTGGTCCTTGAGGGCTGACATTGTGCACTGATTCTGTATAACAACCCAGCACAGTAATTTGTTCTTTGTGTCTTTAGACCTTCCCTTGCTTTCCTACTTATCAACACAGCTGAACTCCTCAAGGTTGGTAAAGCACTTGAGGTGAGACAACCATCCTTCTACGACATACAGCTCTCTTGTCATAACATTTGTGTAATTCATAACCCTAAGAATAAATAGGTTCACTCTAATACCCGAATCGACTATTAACATTCATCAAACTGAATGGGATTACTGTGCCTCCTCAGACTCTCTATATTCACTACAATATGAATTTACAGGCTCTGGGCAGGAAAGCCACACATCAGGCTCATAAATTCATTACAGCAAGGCGGTCGATCACATCTCAGTACAGCCCTCAGCCCTATGTGGTCTACATCCCTATGGCTTTACCTGCATCTTACTCCAAAGCCATGGCTCTCTCTCTCTCTCTCTCTCTCTCTCTCTCACACACTGTTTTTGTCTCCTCTGCCTTCTCCTCTGTTATCCCCTTGCCATCAACTCCAAACAATGTTGTACATTAAGGAAATTAGCTTCAATTAATGTAGGTACTTTTGTCAAATCACTGGTATTTAATCATGTTATTAAACGTTCAAACTTTTCACTGAAGACATGGAAAGCTATTCTTCACCACCGTAAAATTATTCTCTTACATAGAGCAGATTTGTTTGTATTTATGACAGCATTGTGATTTTCTTGAAAAGCTCACTGGTACTGCAAACAATGCCCCTGTAAATCTAATCTTGAGACAAGTACAATTCACACATTGTTAACATCTGTGGTGTTTACAGATTGTTGGGATGGTTCCTGGGTAACTCTGTTATATTGAGTACAATCTTCCTACTCCGGTTCCATGCTCACTCTCTGCATGAAATCACAACATTAAAACAAATCCACACCAGAATTCTCTCAGTCTCTTTGTACATGTGGACCTGTTGTCCCTGGAGACGATGTGTGCATGTGTACAAAAATACAGCATGGTAAAACAGTTCTAACAGTCTTTGAGCTTTGATGTTGGAAAGGAATGGGTGGACATAACATATCTTCATTCTCCAGAAATATCTACCAGCTAATAAGCCTTGGAATGCTCTTTGGCTGAATAATTGAATGCAGTGACAATACAAAACGTAATTAGCATATAACAAATACATGCAACAAAAACCCCAAATACAGCTACTTATAAAAAGAATCTGAGAGATTATCTAGGATTTACCTGGTCATAAGCGCCAAAGTTATGCACAGGTTTCTCCATCACTTTACTCATATTTCTTGAATAAGAGGAAATGGCTATGTACCCAGATGTTTTCTTTTGTTTTTTGATCCAAACAATTTATATTTGTAAACAACATTGTGCTCTTGGTAAGAGTTGGAGATTACATAACTGAATCAGATGTCTTGCTCTTTACTAACCATAAATAGGAGAATATTGCATGTGTTTTTCCAAGATGTGAACTCAGTACTCAGGACCCTTTTTGAAATTGGATTGAAAAATAATTTATATTTGTAAACAACATTGTGCTCTTGGTAAGAGTTGGAGATTACATAACTGAATCAGATGTCTTGCTCTTTACTAACCATAAATAGGAGAATATTGCATGTGTTTTTCCAAGATGTGAACTCAGTACTCAGGACCCTTTTTGAAATTGGATTGAAAAAGTACAGTGAAGACTAATATCCCCTTGTTTTGTCTCAAGCCATTCAACTATCACTCATCCAACTAGCACCTCAGCTGTGATAAGAAAATAAGATCTCTCATGCTAAATATCTCTACTAGATAAAGGTAAATGAGAGAACCAATTAGCGCATGCTCATAAATCATGATGCCACATAAAGTGGCAGTGAAGACTCTGCACAGGAATTAGTGTCAGGGCTGGTGTCTGGAAGGGACAATCACATCTCCGGAAAGACATGCATTCACACCCACATTACTCAAAATAATGTTATTTTATCCATTTTGTGCTGTGGTAGAGGTCACCAATGTGATGGGGAACCTGTTTTCTATGTTTACAAAACATAAATTATATGAGCTAAATGGCTGGTCCCAGTTTCACGTTTTGTTGTTGTTGTGTGGATTGGATGTTCAGTCTTTCCAAAACATTACTTCTGTGATGCTCAACGATGCCTTCCAAGGTGCATTCATTTTCATACAGTACTAAACGGGTACATGATTAATGACCCTTGAAATTGAAATATAAAACACGCCTCATGCAAATACTGCATATACTTTTGCAAGGGTTTGTAATTCAAATCAAGGGCAAGAATTAGACTTGCCAAATTGCATACAAACACAATGAAATTACATTGCTGTATGTAGTACCTTCTCTGTCAGCACCATACAATAGGGAAATTTAACATAACAAGATGGCCATCAATCTAGCGGGAAGCTGCTGTTTCTACTGTATGCCTCTCTATAGTGGGCAGTATTCAATAGGGGTATACATTAACTTACATGTATGCATTTAGCAGACGCTTTTATCCAAAGCGACTTCCAAGAGAGAGCTTTACGTGCATAGGTCACTGATCATAACAACAAGATAGCCCCAAACATTGTGGGCAGCCAAAACATGAAAAACCAAAATAAGTGCCAAAAGGAAGAACAATAAGAGCATGCAGTTAAACAAGTTACAATTAAACAACATGAACCTCAAAAAGTGCAAGAGTGTACCTGTAGAAAAGCAATCAACAGTAAAATATTTCACAGCGAGTACAATAATTTAAATCCGTTACAACTAACCAACAAGAGCAACAAGTCTCTCAATAAGAGTCATTGTGATCCTGGAGGAAACTAGCATCACCAGGTCCAGCAAATCATTCCTAAGTACCATTGTACTTGTACGGAACAAGTGCGTCTTAAGCCTTTTCATGAAGGTGGGCAGACAGTCAGTGTCTCTGATGGAGGTGGGGAGTTGATTCCACCATTGGGGGGCCAGACAGGAGAAGAGCTTGTGTTGGGACCGGGCGCTCTTGAGCAGTGGGACCACCAGACGGTTGTCAGAAGAAGACCGTAGGTGGCGGATGGGGGTGTAAGGCTGGAGGAGAGACTTGATGTAGTTGGGTGAAGTCCGGTTCACCGCTCGGAAGGTCAGGTCTTGAATCTAATACGGGCCGTGATGGGTAGCCAGTGCATGGAGACCGGCGAGCAGCGACTTAAGGGGTACACAGTAAACATTGGCAACCCACTACAATATCAACAACATTCACAATCCATCATGCCCAGTGGGATGGTTGCCAAATAATAAGAGTTTTCAGTAAAGTTATTTCTTGTTATTGCAACTCTCTCTCTCTTTCAACATAATCAACCCAAGGATTTAGCCAGACCAAATCATTTAATTTGGCTAATCATCTCACCCACTGTTCTTGACAGAACTGACTGCAGAAAAATATGATTAATCACGCTCAATCAGGGAGTTCATGGCTTCGTGGGATAAACACCTGCCGACACTTTCACCCATCTCATGATAAAGAAATTTAGTCATGAACCTGTTCATTGACATTGAAGTACATTTTCATCACAGGGTGCAAGCGATCAAATCAGTCAGGAAACAGTCAGAGATAAAGCATTCACCCTGTGAAAAGTGGATACCAAACTGTCTCAGTCCAGAGACATATTAAACCAGTCTCATCAAGCCTTCTTCCAGTTCCAGATAATACATGAATGGTTTTCAATCTCACTTCTGTCACTCCCCTAAATAAGTAGCTCATTAAAAACCAAGTCTTTTGACATTGCAATCAATATCAGAAATATCTCGATGGGACTGAAGTGAATTGCCAAAACAAGTCTCTCACCCACAGAGTCACAGTCTACTGATGAGCTATATTGATAAGCTGCTGGAGAGGTGAAATTGTATGAATCTGTCTCATTGAAAAAGTTCCTCTGTGGTAATTGTCAAATTTGAGAAGAGAAGGAGAATGGAGCATTGCCATAATGGTGGTGAGACTCATTAAGCGGGAATTGCATTACAATGACTTACTGTCATCTTACACAAACAGCCCAGCTCTGAGCTCAACTGAAGTGTTTTTCCCACCCACAAGTTAATGTGACAGAGACAAGTGATGCAAACTATATTAGCATACAGTCACAGATAAAAACATAGTAGCATTTCAAAATGTTTACTATGAAAGTTATCCGGATCATTTAATATGGAAGAGGATGTATGATTTGAAATGGTTTGGTCTGCACATTCATTCAAAATCCCCCAAAATAACTGCTAATATTGCTTGGCTTCTGCAAAAAATCTGAGCCCACCTACCACAAAATGTTACATTTCTTTAAATATTGAGCTTTCGACTAACTATTAATTGCAAGACATTGACAGCGAATTTGCTACGACATCAAAGGATAGCCGTGATAATTAGTGTCCCAGACCAGACAATTTAGAAGTTACTTTTATTTTACACAATTCGAAATGGCAGTCTATTGATTTAAACTCATTTCTATGCTAGGACAATCTAGATTAATGGGAATAACGACACTTAGAACCGACTGAATGGTTAAGACTTTAAACCTGACGAACAATGTTCATTTTCATAGCCGAAGAAATGTTTCGCCCTTGCTGAGCTCTTTCAACGGGAATCGCTCGAATCCCTTTGCAGCCATTGTGAGTATACGTGTCGGCGCTCACTGGTTGAGGAAAGCGAATAGGAAAAGTAACATGTCATTACAGTGAATGACAACGAGCTGGAATCCACCTTGTGTTCATGTGTTTCCTAACCTGACTCGTCAGGTGTTTTATTGCATATTCGTTTGCAACATCTTCTATAGCAATCTGAGTGTAGGGTTAATAAGAGAGCAATTAGTTCAGGGTTAACAACCTGTTCTGGTTATTAAAAATCACGTTTTAACCTGGACGTGGTTAGCTCTCTTTACAATGTGTGTTCATAGCCTACTGTGGCGCTGATGGAAACTTTGTCTTCTAAGATCGCCAAAAAAAAATGGCCGTGAAAGCGAAACTGTTTGGCTACCGTGTTGTTAAACATATGTGTTAAGTGCAAATGAAGTGAACGAATGTTATGGGAGGCCGCAAAAAATATTTGAGCTATGCAAGTGGGCCACAACGTGGAAAAGGTCGGGAATGGCTGCCCTACAGTATCATGCTTGTCTAACGTAATGTCTGCAGTCGGTTGGTAAATAAATCCAATCCATTCCACAAGCTCATGGCACAAAACCTTTGTAGTCAGGGGTCACCAACAAAGTATCGTAAAGCAAAACTGGCAGCACGTCAAACCCGCACAACAGCAGACCATAATTTCCGCTCAAACACAGACCCACATGCTAAACCAGAACAAAAGACACCATCAACATTACAGGTATATTTATAAAAATATTTTGGGGGAGTCCAAACCCACCCGTAATTCGAACCCTGAGGTAGACTACTACCTCCATATAGGGTATGGAAGACTACAGAATAGCCTTTTCCAACCACAGTACCTGTAGCACTGCTCACCCTTTGCCTTCCTAATTGATATGGAAGAAAAGGAAGAGCTTTTCCTCTCTTCTCATTTTGTTGGAACAAACTGGAAAATATGCATTGTAAATTGTAGCAGCTCCCACTGCTTTGTAATTCCCTGTTTAGCATGAGGTGTTAATTGTTGTTATATTTTCTTTATCTTTAGGGAGTTAAAAACCAACACAAGGGGTATAATCCATTATTCATTATTCTACCTTTAATTTTAGATCACACAGAATGGTGCTGTAATGTTAGCAGTAAAGTTATGAGTCAAACTAATTTTGCAGGGCAAGTTGTACAGGAAGCGTTCAAATCAACAGCACCTTGCTGCAAATAACCATGACGGGTGATGTGTTCACAACAAAATTGAATAGTTTTGAATAAACCTCAGTGGCCTAGGCTATTGTCCGCAGAAGCATTATTCAATACATTATTAAATCTGTACCTCACAGATTTCTTTCATTCAACCAATGCAGCATATAAATACCTTGATGGTGTTTACTAATCATTTTACATCTCTATGGCTACATCATGGTATTCCGTAAGCCTGAACAACAAATTAAAACTTTGGACAGCAGAGAGCCTACACAGTGCACACTATATTTGATCAACACACACAAAATGATTTACACGCAGTCTTATACACTTACTACCCATAGTCTCATCAAGAATAACAACCCTTAAAGCTGTTGTTTTGTGTAATGAAATGTGTGGTACTGGAGATGAGGAAATCCTCTTGTTTTTTTAATATGTTTGTGTCTACATCATCTGGAGTATGTGTCCCCCACCCCCCTCGCACCCACCACCCGACCAACCCCCCTACTCAATTTGTCAATAGCAATAGCTATCTTTGCTTTCAAGGGCACGTAAACGAAGGGTCGAACACAGCCGTTGAACCTAATTATGCTGATGGTTGTGGGACACTAAAAGCCATGGGTCGTTAGCTATCATAAAGGTCTGCATTCTGTCCCCTGAGTGATGTTGTGCTGAGGCCAGGAAGATTGCATCTGATGCATTTTTATCATGCGGACCACCACTATAAGTCTAGTACAACATAGGCATAGATGGGGGGTGGATACAGGCATATGATAGCCTGGCGGGAGATGGTGAGATGAGTAGCACCAGGTCTAATGTAATTTGTTCTGTGTGGACTGCAATTACACTGCAAGTCACTCGTGGTACTGGTAGGACTGTAAAATGTAATGGGTTTCTATAAGGTAAGAACAAACCAATAAAAACAACATGACAACACACGGAAATACGTGGGTGGGTAGCTTATCTTATGTTACAGAATGCCACCCAAAAGCAACTAATTTCTACCATTATTACCAAAATACAGCGTGCAAATAGGTCAGTTATGACTGACAGATGTTTGGAAAATAATATGGTTTAGTATTAGAATTCCAGCTTCAGTATTTGCTTAACAACATCCTTCATATACAGTACCTTGATTATAGCAGTGCAATAATGAACTAGAGAGGATATAATTTCTGGGGAAATTGTAGGGTGTGCTTGCTTGGGTCGCACAGGGGTCCGTTTTTTAATGACATTTTTACAACTGATATTTCTGTATATATTATATAAAAATGCATAGGACCTACTTATTATTTATAAAGATTACATAGATTTAAAAGCATCTTTTTTTGCTGCTCATTTACAACTCAAAATACGAGTGAAGTGTAGAATGAAATATGATGTCTTCTCATTTCCCCTGCAAGAGGCAGCCTCATAGCTGAATCAAAACGAATAAATTTGGCAGACAGTGTAAAAATTGACCTAATCTCTATGACTTAAACGTCCTTTTAAGCTTTCCCTTCTCGTGATATTTTCAGGCATTTAGCCTTCTCATATTGCATTCATTCATTAATAAAGATCCCCCTTTGAAGATTATTCTACGACGTTACCAGCAGTAGAAGATGGAATTGCGATTCAAATAGTACCATCTGCTAACTGAAAATATGCCCCCAAAAACGTAAATAAGCTTGACATTTATGTAGTGGAAAATCGCTCATTCATAAAAAGCTCACTGGTAGCGATCATTGTCAGTAACAACGCAAAATTCGATATAGCCCTGTGTGGAGAAGCTGCCCCGTAAATTCTACTACTGCAGTACAGTACTAGAATACTGCTGTGTTCGTCTTGGTAGCGATTGCGTTGGTTGAATTGGATTTAATTTATTTTGTACGGTTTAGGCTGAAATTAATTATTTTCATGAACAGATTGACAAACTTTAGGCTGTGGCAATGAAGTTCAGGTTAGTAGTCAGATAGTTTCACCAATTGAAAGACTTTTGATTTAAGTAAGGGGAGTGCCGAACATGTTCTGTCGCCGTTTCACTTCCTAAAAAGCTGTGTAGATGTTTTTGTAGTGTGCCTCGCCTAGGCTACAGCGTTGCAGTGAGCAACACTGGTTTGAAACCACAGGTAATGATAATTTCACCAACAAATCGTTTACTTGTAATGTAATTTCATAATAAATCCAACGAAAATGTATTTGTGAGGAATGTTTATTTTAACGATTGAAAACAGATGCATCATAGACCACTGTAGTATGTGTTGCCCGGGCAACAGAGGCTAATGTCATGATGCTAATACTTCAGTGACATAGTAGACTACTGTTTCCGAAAGTAGATGTACTTCCTTAATAATTTCAGCTAATATTGTACATTACATTTCACAATTGTGTTTCACATCACAAAGTAAAATGAGTAAATAGGTATCACCCTGGCCTCTTTGCTTGTGGCGTTTCTGCAGCTGCCTTGCAGTAAAGCTATAGTTAGCCTAGCTATCCCCCAAGTTAACAGATGCGAAACGAATGTTCTGCTACAGGTAGTCACGCGTGTTTTCATGACGTTAGTGACGTAGTGACGTTAGTAACGTCAGTGACTGTGGCTAGCAAATTAGCCACTGTTAGCTTCACTTTTCGCCACAAAAACTTAACTTAAGCCCAAACCATGCAACGGAACGTAAATTCCAATAGAAGCAACTCAATCGCTACCAAGACGAAACTTTTGACACCTACGTTGTCTATGTAGGACAAATATTGACTGAGTTTTAGGGGGGCAAAAAGAATAATAATAATAATAATATATATGTGAGAGAACAAAGGTTGTGCCCTTGCCGAAGGCAAAGCACACCCAATAATAAATATATATGTGAGAGAACAAAGGTTGTGCCCTTGCCGAAGGCAAAGCACACCCAACTATACTGTTGTATATATTGTGTTTTAAGCCCCACACATTCCTCTTAAAGAAAAAGTCTTATTTTCAATCGGATCCATAAATTATATTGAACAATTTAAAAATCCAGAATGACAGCATCCAAGTTTCAAATGCTTCTATCTTTCATCCTCAAATTGTGTTCCATGGCCATCATTTTGCTGGGCCAAAAACCAAACGCATAGACCATACAGCTGGACAGCTGCCACATCACAACAAGCCCAGAAAGTAATCTACAGCTAGAATGGAAATCATGCAACCAATGACTCAACTTGAAGGAACTAGATGCTGCAAGCTTGCCAAACCTTCTAAAACAAACATAGCTGGATCTTTGAATATCCTTTATAGTGAAAGAATAAACTTTGCCATCTGCAAAAGTATGTTTTACTACTGACAGACAGATACAGAAACAACATTGTTTGTAAAAGTGTGTAAACTCACATATGCAGCCACAACAAAACACAAATATTCTAATACTATGCCCCATATAAGGTCTTGAGTGAAAGCTCTATCAAGTATTGAGTAGTTGTACTTTATTGTTGTAAAACTGCTCAAGACTAATGAAATTAAGATGTAATTCCTCACTCCAGACAAAGAACATCCTGAATGAGTATCTATGGTACAATAGTAGCAGTTTGGAAGTGAGCCCTGAGAGGATCTGTTCTGGCTAACCAAGCCATAATGCTGTTTTACTCCACAGATCAACTAAAGTGGAATGAAATGCGAGCGCACTGGTCATTTGGGTTTTCTAGGAAAGTGGATTTATATTCACAGTGTACAACAGTTGGACACTCAAATGTTCTCAAAGGATTGCCTTTGATGTATGATTTCAATGAAGAGTTATTATCAGGAAGGCACCACTTGCAGAATGTGAAAATGTTCGAGGTCATTCATGTAATCCACTGTGCCAATGTTTGCTATTGGATTACAGGTCACTGAGGAATATAAGAAATACAGTAGTCTGCTAAAAATCTAATGGAGACTAATGTGTAGGGAAAAGTGACCTTGGTGCTGGTGCAATTCATGTAAGACTTTTAGTGTGCTGGCCACATGATGCCACTTCAATGAAGCAGAAGCTGAATTAACTTTCAATGTAACTGTAATCTTTAAGATGGAACTCCCCAAAAAGGACACTCTGGCTATGTCCCTGACTCATTCATGGACAAATTGTATAATGTATAAAAAAAACATGGAAACTTGGGCCTGGGGCATTGCTGACTGCAGGGTGGCTGAAATCTCTCTCTCTCTTTCTCTCCTTCCAAATCAAACCAAATTTGTATTGTTATTTTTACCATCAATGTCACAAATGGTGTCACAACAGCTGACAGATCAATAACGAACTCCAAACAAATGTTATTTACTGAAACATATGCCTGCTCTGACAGTCTCTTTTACTGAACAATTGCCGCTATTGCTGATAAGAAGGCTGAAATGAGATGTTAGGTCTTTGATATGTTACAATCAAAATTGTAATTCTAAATTCAGAAATTGAAGTTCAGGGCATACATAGACCTTTACTTTGGTTTTCTACAAATGCAATCACAGTTCGGTCTTCAGAGTACATGGTGTTAGCATTTCAGTATTTACTCGGCCCAATGGATTCTTCTTCTTCAAAATGATTTCTGTCAGAGGAGTGCATTAGCTTCATCTTAAAACAATAGCAGATATGTTAACATCTGCCATACTCTCTCAGGTTTGATTAATGCAGAGATGTAGAAGTGGAGGTGGTGGAGACAGCAACAAGCTGCAGAACTAGCATAGATAATAAAAGAGTATCAAGCAGAAGCAGTGGTAATGTAGTGGCACACGTCTATGGTCTTTCAAACACCTGGCATCGCATGTGTGCGATCGGTGTATACAGCAGCTGACTGTCAGTGGATGCTAACATCTGGTAGTCAGGTGGCTGAGCGGTTAGGGAATCGGGCTAATAATCAGAAGGTTGCTGGTTCGATTCCTGGCCGTGCAAAATGACATTGTGTCCTTGGGCAAGTCACTTCACCCTACTTGCCTCGGGGGAATGTCCCTGTACTTACTGTAAGTCGCTCTAGATAAGAGCGTCTGCGGTTTCCAGGGTGAATTTATTTGTTGTTGGACTTTTCTACCTTTTGGTGGGCTACTCAGAAACTATCAGAAAGCTACCAGCAGCTCACAATGCACGTGTTGGAGAGCCTTGCATGCTTCTCTCATAATGTCTGTCAATTACAGAACATAAATCAGCACTTTGAAACACAGATTGCCTCAGGGCACTTACACATTAGAGCTGAATGTGAAACAGTGCTAAGCTTAGCAGTTCAACTACAGTGTTTGCCCAGTTTCAGATGAGCCACTTGCATGAAAACATTTTGTAGCTTGGCCATTCACTTCAAGAAATTAGATATACAGCTTTATCTGTGTGTGACTTGTTTATAGTCTATGAAAACAATGTTCTGGGCTGGAATTTGTAGTAATGGCTCATATCTCTCAGGTATTTTCTTGTCATGGTTCACTCAGAAAACAAAAACAGCCATGTTGAGCTGAAAAGAGAATACCAATTGCAAATGGATACTGACATGTTCAATGACTTTGCAAAATACCAGGACCGCTAAGCGAATGGAACAACTGCATAAAGCTGAAGTAGCATTCAGCTACTAACTTAGACATATATTTCTTTACATATATTTCTCGATACATACCACATTTAGATATTTTACAACATTGGCACAGAGATCAAAGTGATCTTGTGAGGAAAAATGTATTGGCAGAAAATAGATATTGTAATCAATTTAACTTTAGAGCTGTTTCATTGTAAACTGCATGCTTAATGTGTGCACACACATTTCCATAATAATAGACTTACCCAATGAGCCTTAGTAACTGGTCAGCTATTTCACTGTAAATTCAACACAGATATACTGTACTGTTAATACAGATAAATCCCATGACATCCCAACACAAAGGCATGAAAGGAGAGGCCCTTATTGTGGTAAAATGGACATTGGAGAAAGGTATGGCATAAGGGGTAATGTAGCATTGTGCTGGTACCAGACTGTAATAGACCGATTTGAAAGGAGAAGAGACTCACAGAAGATCCTGTTAACTATTAACGTGTGAAATTGTTTATGAGAACATACGTTATGTGTCAAATAACTGCAAGACTGGTGAAGGTAGGGTAAAATACATTTGACCACTATACAGTAGTTTTCATATAAAAAAGTTATCCAAACATTATCAATAAAACATATTGTTGAAAATCATAAAGCAGTCGCATAGAGACAGAGGAGAAAGGAAGTTCCTTGGATGTAGAGAAAAGGATATATGTCTGTCCGGCAGGTAGGTAGGCTGTGGTCAAGGCTTATCATCAGTAATCAGGTCTCTCAGCAGACAGAAGTCACATTGAAGAGCCAGTAGGGGGCACTCCTCCCTATAGAGTAAAACACTGCAACTTTCCCAGGGCAGAGACTGGGACGCTTCCCAGACTTCCAGAACCCATGATGCATGACTGTACAGTACATGGTTACAATGCCAACATGCTCATGTTTAATTGACAGTTTTACTTCCACTGGATACAGCATGTTCATAAAATAAATATGGTAAATGTATTTATATGTAAATATGAGTGTGACCATGTGAAGATGCATAAAGAAAAAGAATTGGAAAGAACTCACTCAAGGATGAAAGACGCATATCCTGTATAAAAGATAACAATTTGTTCATCATCAGGCAGGGAAAGATGACATCACTCACTGGAAGACTGAAGTCTGAGAACCTGAGTGGTGGTCTCTTTCAGAGGTGGGTTATGTGGCTCCCCCCTGTATTCTGGAGCAGGAACCCTTATTGGATTACATGTGATCCCACGGCAGCACCTTGTACGGGTTTACAGGACAGGGGCATCAGTCACAAGAGCAGTGTGTGGTGATGCACACAGGAGAAGTGTGAGGAGGGCCTGATAGGGAGAAGAAGGGAGTGTGAGACATGCTTTTTGGAGAAGAGGCAGATGGCCCACATTAAAAGCAAAGCCTCTTGTGAATGTCCTCAACAGCCCCACCGAGAACAGCATAATTAAATGAGGAATTTAATCAGATTTCTCAAATTAAATGTCCGGCTGTATGGTTCTCCCAGACCCTCGCTGACTGACTCTACCTTTACGTTTCCGTCTGTGGGTGTCTCATGCTGTGTTCAGACCCATGCTGTGTTCCCATCAATACACACTACCTGATTTTATTCAGAGTGATAATTACTGCTAAAGTATTCCATTCACAGCTCTGACGGAGGGGGATGAAGTGGCTATCACACTGGGTGGCCTCAGGAGGGTCATATTAATAATAGGCCCTGGGAAGAATCACCACCTTCGCCACAACAGAGTAGACCATGCATTGGTATTATGTTTCGAGGCAGGACTATCACAGACACAAATAACTGAAAAGTTTTAATGCAGACATCTTTGACGGTAGAATTCGTCCAATTCTGTAGCAACCCTCCATTCTCTTATAAACAGAATATTCCGTCAGCTAATGTCAAGTTTTCAGTCTGTTTTCTCTTTCAGTGATTTTTCAGATATACTGTTTTTATAATGGTACCAGTTGCCTACTGTTCATTCCACAAGTAGGCTAGTCAAACATGTCTCTCCTCGGAAACAAATTTATGACATCCTGAATTCTGCTATTTCGGTCACTGGATTTGACACCTTAATTCAAAAGACTACATCTTTTAGTAGGCCTATCACGATATGTCTCTAGATACGTATGCTACCATCTCTCTAATAACCTTCATCTAACAAAGTTAGTGATTGATGCAGAATCGTTGGCAAAAATCGTTGCGTGTTTGCCTCAGTTATCATAGTTATAGTACACCAAATTGCATAAGGAGGAGCGAAAAACTCTATCTTGGTAATCAGCAACGGCGCTAGGATCCAGCAATCTGAGATTCTCCCTCCTATTTGTTCATTCGCTAGGTTGGCTCACTGTTGCTGTATTCCAAGCCTGACCCGTTTGCCAGAATTTTCTCATGCTTGCTCGTACCGTAGGCTTACTTCCTGGATGGGAGAATGGGATATTTCCCGCAGTGCTTTTGCTAAACTCACTATCGTTTTAAGTGATGCATTGAGATATCGATGACTGGACGTTTTCTTGGTCAAAATTTGACACTTGGATACTTTTGCTGTAATTAAACTGACTCTTAGCGCAAGGATCAATGTCCTTCGAAAATGTAGCTTAGAGTAAGCCTGGTGCATGTGGCCGAGTCTGTCAGAATTTTTCCTTTGGTGCATAAGACTATTTCTCGATGCAAATGCTTGTACATTTTCCTTCAAGGCATTCAGTATCTGACGTTACAGTTTCGTTCACGCTGCATTTGTTAACTTGATTTCAATTGTAATCAAGTTTATGTAATTTTTGAACGTCAAACTTTGTCACCCTTTGCCTTGTTGCTCTCGATGAGTATTCAGACATGCGGAGAATACTGGATTCGAGTTTCTGGTGGATCGTGCCCTTAATTTTTTCAACCTTGACGAAACCTACGGACAGTCACCCTGGTAAGTCGTTGTGACCATCCTAAAGAATAACCATAATTGGCCACAATGTAGTTGAACGTAGATATATCAAGGACAACCCAAGGCTATTCGGATCCTGTATGATTGGAGAGGAATTGACAGATGATAGCTGGACATGGCAAAATGTTTTACCACGTCTAGTTTTATGTCCAGACTTCAGATGACTATATTCAACAATTAAGTATGATTTTGGAGGACAGTTGCCCAGGCACAAAGTGGCCATGTGTGGGGATGACAGCTGTACAGGTATGTGACAGTGACATGGCAGCAATGTCCTGCGCTGCACTGGATAGTTATGCACGTTCCTTGGTTTGATGCCCGTGCGTGATGTAACAACAGGAGTCTGGCTCCCGCCAGTTACAGTGTAATTAGGTGTCCTTCCATATAAATTAACGTTTACTATACAATTATCACTTTGATCAGCATTAGATCATCAGCCTGATTTGTATGCCGTATATGTTCTCCAACAGAGTGGTTTAAGCCAGGATACGAGGGGTGGAAGTGAAGCAACGTCCATCATTAATAACAATTCCCATGCTTATTCAACATAAAAGGCCAGAATAGCCTTTGTTTTGTAGTCTGGGATTTGCTGAGTCTGCCTTGTTATGGGGCTGAGAAAGTCGCACCACAAATGGCCATCGCATCTTTGTTTTCGTTCCTATTTTCAGGCCCATCCCAGAAGAGTTGGACTACTGTATTTGTCAGTCTGATTATAGTTAGGCTCTCTTGAGCTTACCTACATGCTACACCAGAAGTCCACAGTATGTTTTTACTTTACCCTACATCTAATCTGGACATGTGCTCCTACTGTGATGACATGCAAAGTGCATGAGCAAAAGTACCTGAAGTGATGGTGTGTTACACTGTTGATGACTACCAACGTCAACTGTAAAACTCCAAACTCCATAAGAGCTGAATCAAAATGTGTATATCTTGATTCTGTCAGGTAACAAGAGGTCTGTAAAAGACAGCCACACAATTATTCATTTAAAAGGACTCTCTGGGACATGTTTGGTCCCAGTGGTAGGATACTCGTTTTCCTGGAATGGTGATTAATGTCCGGGCAATAAGGCACTGTCACTAAAGGACGAATACTGCTGCACCCAAGGACTCTGCCATATCAATAACTGTCCCTTGCCTTGCCTTCACCTTTCTCATCCTCGGTATGTGCCACTACCTTGCCAGCTTTACTTACTGATGATCTGTCAGTAGACACTGCTGTAGTACAACAGCACATAAAATCCGGAGAATTATGCAAATTACTGTCACCTATAGCCTATAAAAAAACTATCTTCCTAGGCTTTTATGAACAACTAGACTAACTGTCCTCTGAAGCACTTTCTCTCTAATTGGATCATTATTTTCAGTGCATGGGAATCATTTAGCTGCTAATATTCGCTTAACAATATGGCTTTGATAAAGCTTGAAAAAAATTCACAAATTCTCATGGTACAACACTGGTTTGTGTAATACAGAGCTTAAACAACAATAGTGGAGTTTGTCGAGTTTGTCTCTTTTTGTTTGAAGATTTAAGAACAAGATGGAGGCGGCTTGTTGGATTATTTAGTTAAGGAAGGGATGGGTTTCCGATTACGTTATGCTCATTGTTTTGGAATTTGTTGTTCTTGTACCATTGTTGTATTTTGTAAGTCCTCATGTATTTCTCAGGGACAAGTTAGGAATTGGGAAGTATACTGTAAAAGGACCAAACATTTAGAGATGATCAATCCAATACAGTATTTATTTATTGTGATGTGCTTTAGTATAACTGTATACAGTAAGTGGTTGTTTGGGTTTGCGTGAGACCCAGCCTTCCTTTCTGCAAAATATTTTTCTGTGACAAACAAATGTAGAACAGCAGAAGGCACTTCTCCCACAAAATACAACTCTGTTTATAAAGGTATAAAGATGTTGTCAGAGTCCTGTCTGAATATCCCTGTGTCCTTCATACCTAATGAGGCTTGAGCGACACTGTGATTGAGTGGCTGTCAATATAATGAAATCAGAACTGGATCCTTCATTCTCCTGTCCCTTCTCTAACTCTAGTCAACCATATTGACCTGCATAGAAGTAGTAAATCATTTAACTGAAAGCAAAGAAATCAATAGGACAGAAGCATAAAATGTAATTGGACATATTGATTGAAATGCACTTCTTTGATCAGAAAATTAGATCAGCTGGTCAGCATGTCATATCATTAGAATATGGTGGATACATGGAATCAGTTTATCATGCCAGAGTAGCCAACCTATGATTTATTGTGATTCTGGTGTGTGAAAAATTGCCTCGTAGATTGACACACTGAACAAAGAACTTTACAATGTTTCTCAGCAATCAAGTGTTGCATGAGTAATGAAACAAACCCCCTAGCCTCTGACTGAGTGTGGTTTAGGTCTAGCTGTTAACCTGCCCACAGATGTTGCACAAGCCAAACCACTGAGCTGATTTCTCTGTAGACAGTCATTTTCACATTCAGACGTGGAGGCGTAGAGCAGTCAAGTGCCTTTTTACAGTCCAGTGCTCTGCCTGTGAATTGGAAGAGGACCCTACTCATTAAATTCTTGCAGTGATGATGTTTGTTTTTTCCATTTTAACGCTCTGAGACATCCGTCCCTTAGGCCACACTCTGCTGCTGAGTCTGAGCCAGTGGGTACGTGTGCTTGGGTTGTAGACCTGTAGGTATGTTCAGTTTGTACGCACCAAGGAAAAATTCTTCTTTAGAAGCTACGTGGAGACAGTATTTAAGCCAGCCCAATGGTTTTAAGTATATTCTGCTGAGCACCGCAACATGTTAGTGTGATGACAGTTTGAGTGAATGTTAAAGTGACACCAATAGTTTTTATTTCATAGTTGGCATCCCCTGTTAAAGCAAAAGTCAAGGCTGTTTTGTATGCTTTTAATTTGAGTGTTGTTGCAGTAAGGTATTACATTGGGACAAAAGACAGTAGCCACTATTGCAAACAGTTTGGTCTTTGGTTGTTAATTTTCTGGATATGTGCTGAGGTAGTTCATTTTTGAGGCAGAGCTGAGTTTTCTGTAATACAAGGTGCCCTATCGATCCTCTTGACATGCCCCCCTTTGGGTAATGCAAATTTGTATTTTCTCCAATGCAAACTTTCACCCCCCCTGGTAGTGGAACCCTAATTAACAAGATATTTGTAATACCATGGCCTTTCCTTATGACATTTTCATATATTGCATCATTTTAGGCTTTCTCGCCAGCCTTCACATTCTAAAAAGTTAAATATGTGTAAATTACATGAGAGAAATATTTAATCAGCCTATCATTATGTCCGCTTATTGATATCCATAGAAACCTTTTGGAAACTCCAATATCTGTGTTATCCTCAACTCTGCCCTTCCTCTTTGTGTAAACACAGAAGTAGGGTCCGTAGTGACTGGAGTGTGGATGGGTGTTATTGTTGGGATTAATCCTCATATGACACAAGTGTTTATCACAGATGAGACAACCTCTCCCCAGGTAACCACGAATCACCCAGGGATCCCAGAAATCTGCTGGCCCAGCAGTAAACAACCAGCTGGAGGCCTGGAAACCAGCAAGCGCTCCTCATCAACAGCAGAACAGACATCAGAGAATAAACTAAAGCCAGGATCTTTTTCACTGATCTGTGATACATGGGATGCACTACAGACTGTACCATAGCTTGGATGCCATTGTTGAAATGGATGGTCTTTTAGAAATTAATAGAAAAGAACATTGCTGAGAGACAATGGAAGTCTGTACTGTTTAGGTAAGTGTGCTGTGACAATCACCTTGATTGTTTAAGGTGGCTGATACACTAGCAAGGTCAGAGTCACGCTTTTGGAGCTCTCATCCATAAGAACCCACTGTTTGGTCTGTGACATTAATTTAAGATGCCAGGAAGATGCACAACAACACTCAAGCTCATCTCCAAGCCTGCCATGGTTTATCAAAAGATGGGGACAAGGATCTCTCTCTCTCTCTATATATATATATATATACATATATAAATAGATATATCCAACCACAAGTGGTTATATATATATCAAGTTAAAGTCTTTTATTGTCAGGTACACAGAACAAAACAAGGTCAGACTGGGCACTGAAATTCTTAAGACAAGACAACGCAAGCACCTGGCATAACATAACATATAAGTACACAGAACATAATTTACATCTATGCGAAGCTTAAATAAGTAAAACTTCCTAAATATACAGATAACAATAAATAATACACTATACTAACCCTAAATACTAAAACTTCCTAAATATACAGATAACAATAAATAATACACTATACTAACCCTAAATACACATAAAACCTATTGCAACCCTATAACCTATTCTAACCTAGGTGGAGTACAGTGAGTGCATATATATATATGAGTGGCTTTATACATATATATAATTATACAGCAGTCCACTCATGGTTGGTTTGTCTTGTCAAAACCAAGACATAATTATGCACAGCCCCAGATGTTAAGCATGTATGTGTCTGTTTTTATAAGTGTCTGTGTACGATTGCTTGTTTTCATTTCACAAAAGAGAGATTATATGAACAAACTGATGGCAGCAGATGGCTGGTAACAAAATATCATTACATTTCCGCTCAGAGTACTGCCTTCTGCCAAATAGTAATATAAGAATGAGCAGGGGCTTTAGGAAGGTATTACCCAGGGAAGACAGATCCCACTCAGAAGTTTCATATACGTAACTACCCTTCTTTTCACAGTTTTTCTTTGTCGTATTCTGATATTATTCACTGGTGGGACTGAATGTAATGTCAGATATCATCTGACAATAAGTTATGGATGAGGTTGAAAAAATATTTTCGTAAATATTGTTAAAAAGGTTGATTTTCTTTTTTTTGACAAAACGTTTTGAAAAAAACTTTTCAAAACCGAAAGGCTGAAAAAATATTTTCAAAAATAAGTTTCGAAAAAAACGTTTTGAAGGGTTAAAAAAAAAAAATCTTAGAATTTGAGCAGACTGAATTTTGTTCTATTTGAATTTCTGAAGCTTGAATTTTTTCACCTCAGTGTGGAAATAGGTTTATTGATTTACATTTTGCAACTTTAAGCAAAAGAACATTTCAAACGTATTTGTCCTCTGTGTCTTCCCGATCACCAACACTTTGTCAGGCTACTTACTGTAGTTTTATTTCATTGGTACCTGCACATAGGTAGGCTAATGTACAGAGGAGGAGGAGGAGGGAGACGTAATTGCAGGTTCTCAGAAGTGCTTTACAGTTTGAAGTGGTCTTGGAGATCATAAATAGTTTCTCCTCTCTCTTTCAGTACAAGGTTCTGAGCTTAGCGTAAAGAGAGTACGGATTTTTGGTAGTACATAACTATAAAGGGGTGCTGAATCCACCTTGGTTTTCAGCAAAATGATGAATCCTTCTCTGTGGTTCTTTTCAAGTCAAGCCATGGAGGATTGATTTAGCTCTAACGCCAAAGACCAGCAAAATGGAAAGGAGGAGAGCTGACTGAAGCCTGTAGTTCTATTGCTTCAGGCTAGCATAGCAAGAATGTTTGTATTACTTGCAAGTAATACAAACATACTTACATTAGTAAGTAGTTCTAATGTGTATTTATGATATATTTTAACTTAAATACTTTTTTTGGTTGTATAGCCTTTTTTCACTCTGGCAGGGGGACTGCCAACGGAAACTAGCCTTTTGGTTATAATTGGGTGCATTAACATTGTAATGTTCATGAATGTACACTGTCCCTCTTGATCAAATAAATTGAATTGAAAATTGAAATTGAAATGGGATATCATGTCTCATGGTGATAAACCAAAGATTTGACCTGTTGACCAGTTTGATAGATTACCAATCAACAGTATTTTAGATTTCCTTTTAAAGATGGCTGTGGGTAGGTCTAAATGAAGTACTGTTACTAGTTGGTCAAATGGTAAACTTACAAATGCCCCAATGTTAACAGAAAGATGAAGGGGAATGTGCTTTGTGCCAACCAAACAAAGTGTTTTCAGCCCTTACATTTACATGTAGTCATTTAGCAGACGCTCTTATCCAGAGCGACTTACAGTAAGTACAGGGACATTCCCCCGAGGCAAGTAGGTTGAAGTGCCTTGCCCAAGGACACAACATCATTTGGCACGGCCAGGAATCGAACTCGCATCCTTCAGATTACTAGCCCGATTCCCTAACTGCTCAGCCACCTAACTCCCAGCCCTTAACAACATATCTTTCTTTTTCTTAAAAAAAAAATGCCACTGTAAAAAAAACGTCACTAAAGCGTTCACGGACAGCAGGGGGTGAAGAATCCTTCAGAGATGGGTAATGGCTGTGCAGTATTGTTCAACAGCAGATTTATATGTGGATCAATAGCAGGACATTTAACCCCAGGGACCATAACTCCTGATAATGGCCTAAAGGAGGACCTCAGAGGCCATTGGCACTTTGCCACTGTAATTGCTGTATGTTGAAAACACCACTTTACTCTCAATAAATTCACTATGGCAGAATGTTGTGGATGCTCAGAAGTATGCTTATATTGTTTGAGGACACAGTAGAGGGGAATTTTAAAATACAATAGTAATTCGACTGGACAGACTTAAGTGCTTGTCTACTGCAATACAGTATTTGTACGCGTTTGGAGAAAAGTGTCTGCTAAATGAATAAAATGTCAAATGTAAAGAACGAGTGTTCACTTGACCTAGAATATCATGGACCCTTAATGTGTTTAATCTAGCTTTAACCGAAGTCCCAGATACATGTAATGAGTAAGTACATTTAACAGGCTGAATCCTCTAGTGGACCCATGCTGGACTTGGTTAAGATGGGAGGTCCAAGAGACATGGCTTAACATATTAGCCAAGACCTAATAATGGCATATAAAAGTGTCAAGAAACCAGCATCGATGTAGTGTTTAACTTTGTAGAATATGTGTGGCAGTTTGTAGCATAATATTAACAGGAAATGTTATACTATTCATTCTGTTTATCATAAGTAATGCAGATAACAGTATTCAAACAGACTCTTGACTTGAGTTAAACTTCTACTTTTCACCAGGAAGTTTGATTTCAGTGCACTAAGGGGGTGCCTTGCAGACAATAGGACAATTGACTATCACTAGAGCCATACACAAGAAAACCCAGGATGTGAGTACTATTTTCCCACACCCAGGGAGCAGGGACTGTTTTCAACAAGTACTGCACCAGACTCCAACAAACTAGGCTATACTTACTGTTGGAGTCCTTTTTTTTAAAGGTGACATGAAAACTTAACAAATAAGGTCTAAGAGATGTAAAGAATGTAATACTAAAGTTACAGACATGTTGTCAAAATCATTCAGAAATATAGGCTCCTTCCTTAAGCTGCTGTTTTCTATTCTAAAGCTGACCAACATGACCAGAGTAATGTTAGGCAGATAATGGAAAATGACAGGTTTGGATTCGAATGAAGATATAAGGGACAGGCTGTTATCTTATTCCATGATGTATAGGCTCAATGGATTGTTGCATAGCCTATAGGCTTATCTAATGTAGATAAAAACACCTATTGTGAGATTGGTGTCCAATCTTCTGCAGATGGCTTGCAGTCCACTTCAACACAATGCAGGTAACTCTGCTAATATAGGATATTACCTCATACCATGGTAGATACACCAGGGCTCTCAAGTCTCACGCATTTTCCATGAGACTCACGCATTTCATCCATTTCTCACGCTCTCAGGCAACACCTTGTATTTCTCACACTGAGAAGTCATTTCTCACGCTGAGAAGTAAGGGATAACCTGTCTATATAATATTAACGTACGAGGCACAGGCATACGAAAGGAAGTTTTCTGCCGAGTTGAGAGCTGTCTTGAGTTATATAGAGTTAAATACCCCCCCCCCTGTCTCCTGGAGTTTAGTACCCAAATGTTGACAGGTATGGTAATATAGAAACTTGAGAGCCCTGACACAGTATGCTGCTGTAGGTCTTGTGTTTTTTCCATTTTTGAGTTACACAACATTAGTGGATGCCTTCTTCCTTCCTCATCATTTCATGCTAGCTAATCTGCATGTTACTCCAGATTGAGTCTGATTGAAACATACTGGTACATCTAGTTATCCCAACCTGCCTGCCCTGAAATTGCACTCCTTTTAGGATTTTGCTTTCCACCAAAGCAACAACAAAGACTGCACAGGTGAATTTCTTCCCACTATAAACTGCCATTTTATGTCAGTGTCACACCGGCCTCTATGCAGTGAAAGCTAACTGAATGGTTCTTTGCAGTGTATCTGTCTTCATTGTGAGGGGAAAAAAAGGTCTTACTTTTTATGTGCTTGGTTATGAAAGCCTTTGGGGTATGCTCCTTCATTGCTTTATTTTGTGGCAGACATCTTGTTTCCTGGCTTTTCTAAAGCCTGCACATTTATTTTTTTGGGGGCTATGGCTTCTTTTTGAAAGCTGGAAAGAGCCAGATGAAGAAGAAAAGCACCCAACTTTAGAACAGGTGTGTCTTTTTGCCTTGCAACCCCTGCTCTGGGTGTACTGTGTCTGACTGAGCAGTTGACTGTAGTTGGCATTCTCTCTGCCAGATGGACGGGCAGCTAGGAAGTAGCCACAGGGACAGTGGTTGCCAGGCTGGTATCGTTTCCTCACTTTGAAATTCACATGAGCATCCTTGCACTATGATGAGGTTTCCATTAAGCTTCTTGACTACAACTTTTATTTGAGGAAAGTCACTAGGGTTGGGGATTGTTTCATCCCTGGAGTCTACATGGGCACAACAAAATGGTCCGGTAGTGTGTCTGAAAAACTTGTATGTCTACAGCAGGCTAATCTTAGTACTAGATCTATAATACATAACATACTATACTCTTTAACTTGACTCTTGAATCATGCAGTGTTTTTTTAAGACATTAGACCAGTGCTGTTACATGAGCACATTAGGCCTACATGCTTTCATCATCCAGTTTTGAATTCTGTTATAGCACCTGCTGAGTCAGAAAAAGCTTTTGCATAATAATCTGCCAATGGCATGTGTTACACTCTTATCCGAATGTCCTGGTGCTTCAGGTCAAAACTGTCTTGGCTTTAACAACTCCCCTGCAGGCCAATGGTGATGCATCCATGCTCATACTCCAGACATCTTTAACCAGTTGTGGTGTATTATTAAAATGGCTGATGGCTGAGTGTTCCTGTGGTAACTGCTGGAGAGTTATTCAGGGATTCTCCAGGGGGCGGGGTGCAGTGTTTGGTCAATGGGTGCAGAGATGCAGAGTCTACACTGGGGGACATGGGTTTTGTTACTCTAAGTGGAAAGTGGCGTGTTAGGGTTTTGCCAAGTCTTGGCATGTTGGATCTCTTTTTGTGAATACGACATAAAATGTATAGTTCTTATACTGATGGGTGTTGTTTGGTAATCTAATGGCCGGACTGAAGTAGTGTGGGGGTGCTCGGGGCCAGCTTCCTGGTGGATGCTCTAGGCTTGGGAGCCTGCGTTCTCCATTCTGGCTCAGAGCAGGCCTAGCAAGGCCCCGTGTTGTCTGTTCAGAGTCTATTCTAAAGATGGGACTGCTTTAATCCCATGCCCAGAGGAGATGGCTGATACGGTTGAGAGTAAACTGTTGACACGGTGCTGTCTCCTCTGCTTTCTGATCAAAGACGAAGCATTCTCCTGTTCCACAACCTGTCTTCAAATAAGCTTTACTCCCCCACAGAAACTCGCTCCCTCTTTTTTTTTTTTTTGCTATCTATTCATATTGACTGCCTTTCAATTTCAAATTAGCTCTAGCTTTAGCCATTGGCCTTCAATAGGAGTTAATTCATTGGTGGCTGTATTTGGGAACGTTCTATGACTAAGGCCTGCCTCCTGGTCATTCATTTTAAGTAGAGTAATGACCGTGGAAGTGATGTGCTACCTTTTGGTTGACAATATTGCACCACTTTAAGCACAGAGACAGAGTCAGTTTGTTTGTCGTAGTAGACTTGATGAAGTGTTTAATTAATTCCCCTTTAATGATGCAACCATCAGTAAGAGCTGAACAGAGCTGTTTGCGTGTGTGAGCCATTGATGTGCCATACTAAGTCAAGCACTTGAGTCACTCCCTGGAACAGCTGTTGAATAAGGAAGCAATCTGCCTTAGATTCCTGTAGCAAAAGTTGACCTCAAACAATGTCACAGTGTGCCGTTGAGGGTGTTAGTAGGAAATGGTTACTTAATCTGGGCAGATTGGACACTGCATGTTACAGGGGTGGGTGGGCTGTGTTTACCTAAATCGAATGGGCAGACAGACATGATTACCTGGTTGTAGACAAAAGGTTTGTGCCTGACTGTGTGTATTAGACTCTCTGATCTCTGGTATCTGATAATTGGGGTGAGGTGGGCGAGAGAGGATGTAGTGACAAACCAAGCCAGGAAGGTTGCGGTGTAACATCAGGGTATTTGATCACTTGACATGGAGGCACGTTGACTTCGCCCACACTACTTGTGTGCCAGGAGAGACCTTCGAATAAAGCTGGAAACACAGCAGTAGGGGTGGCAAAAATTGCAGAAATAATAGCTACTGTGTGTGGTTCAGGTAATGTGGATACACAGATGTGGCCAACAGTGTAGTGTAGTGCAAGGCCTCCATCACAACTGCCAAATTAGCTAATATTGGTGATTCAGCCACAGCAGGGGTGAGCCACTGTTCCACACAGACTCTTGAAAGGGGCCTCATGCTAAGCAGTTTGTCGGCACCCTCCAGGAGAATAACCTGGCCTCTGAGCTCACCATGTGTTTGTGTCTGTATAGTTCACTCAGTTGGATACAGTGGGCATTATGAATAAGCACATTCAACCCCACAACAAGCCCTCTCTCGCTCCCTTCAGAATGGAAGCATGTGTTATTAATTTGGGCACAAACAAACTGCAAAATCATATTTCTCTGGATGGCTTTCTCATTGATTTATTCGATAAATGAAGGTGGTACTCAGCCTAGCCCATGCCAGGCCAGAACCATGAATGGAGCTGATTGATGGCAAGAGATCGGAAGGGATTTTACTCTCCAGAAACGCTTTCCTTCTGTTCTCACCGGCAGCAGCAGCCCCCTGGAAGCAGCCCAATGGTGATAATCATTACTTCCCATTAAGTCGTAGTGTCAAACGATGACACCTGGGCTGCTGAGTGTGAGGTGGCTAGCCACCATCGCTGCTGCCGCTGCCGCCGAGGGCCATTGAGCCCAGCAGCTGTTCATCTTCTCACCCTCTCCCTGCTCTGGCTGGAACGTCTGGATGTGGCAGTGTTTTGGAGTGCTTAGACATCCCTCAGTGTAATCACCTCTGTCGACCATCTAACCTATAGGGCTGTGCTATAGATAATGATGAGCGTGCCGTCTGACTCCTGTTTCGCTGTCCTCCTCAGCTCCACAGGGTGGCCAGCCTGGGTCCGTGGGAGAGAAGGCTCATGGGAGCCCTGGCATGAGGAGGGAGAGGAGAGCTACAGCAGATCACTACTGGGCATATTCAGGTGAGTCTCTGACAGACACCATCCCTTCTATTCATGGAAACCCACCCATTGAAGGGAAAATCTTGAGGTAAATTATATTATTATAATTCCGACATTTATCACTTTTTCTTCTGAGTATCAAGTTTTATATATTCTGTTGGTCTTCCATCTTTGTCCATCCGAATGGCTTCATCCTCCACTGACCTCTTCAGTGTGTTCGTACAGTATGATCTAGCACTAGAACTCCTGATAAGCCTGTTTTCATGACTTGGAAGTACCTGTACTGCACCGTACATTTGGTTCACTTACTCCAGTCATACATAACTAACATAACCTACTCTTAATTTATTTAAATAAAATAGTCTGCAGAACCACTACATTACTGATGTAAATGTGCTCTCCAGCCTCTATCAGTCATCATTTTGGCTTCCTGGCCAGTTTGTCTAGCTGATGTCCCCTTTAGGACTATCAGCATTCTTTGTCCTTACTCCACCCTTATAGGCCTGTGGCACAGAATGATCTTTAAGTACAATATTTATATAATTCTGTTCTGCCTGCCAGCTCCCAGTGTGCCTTATAATCACATTTAAGACCCACACAGTCCTGAAGAAATGCCTGTGCTGGAAAAGTTTTATGTGAGGAATAATCAATGTAACCCTTCACACAAATGAGTAATGACAGGTTGAAACAGTAGGAATCCAGCCTGTCCCAACATAACATCTTGTCGATGGTGTTCACTGACTAGTTCAGAGATATTGACTTTGGGGATCCAAGTCTCCGAGTCTAAGACTGAACTGTAAAGATTCTTATCTGTTGGTTGTTTTCTTCAAATGTTTTATTAATGAAACTGTCCACACCTTGCTGAGTAATACTCACAAAATGCCTCTCTCTTTCACTCTTTCTTTCTTTTTCTCTCTCTCTCTCTCCCTCTCTCTCTCTCTTCTCTCTTCTTCTCTCTTCTCGCTTCTTTCTCTCTCTTTCACTCTCCTGGCAGCTGCTCTCAGGAAGGCATGAGCTTGGCAGCTCTTAGTAGTGGATCAAACACAATGAATGATAGATACTTTAGCATACCATCTGTTGTATTGTTCATTCGATTCATCACTGTGTCTGTGCGTGGGGCTGTCTGTGTCCTGTGTATGTTTTCTTTATGTAGATGGGTCCTTAGGTACTTAAGCTTCTAACATACATAGATAATAAATTGCTTTTAGTTAGAATGCCTGATTAAGTGTAGAACTGGGTATTTTCATCTTTCCCCAAAATATTGGATTAGTTGAATATTCCACCTAATAAAGGCTGGGGAGAGGAGAGATGTCTTCTCTCATTACTATGTATTATCCTTGAAAAAGTCACTCAATGCCCCCCTGCTTCAGTGCCTGCTGCCTACTAGAACTATTCATATACAGAAGGGAAAAATCAGACAATTAATTGTTTAGACCCACTCCGCTTTTCTCAACATGGATGAATATTGAATGAAACCAATTACAGCTAGGGGAACATTTTTCAGGTAGATTCCTTACAGAGCAGAGCAGGATGACATGTATCTCAGTACCTCCCAGACACAGCTGTGAGATGAGCCTAGTCACTGTGACTACAGTAAACCCACCACCCATGATATCACTCCTTAGCCTTATCCTAGCTTTCCCTGGGCTTCAATTCACATCTCTATCCACTCTAGTGGATCCTGCTTAAACCATACATTGTTTAGAATGCATGCAACATGTTAACATCTCAGTCTTGTAAACTTAAAACCAAAATAATCTATGGGTGTGAAAGTTGGGCCCTGAAGCTGTTTGACTGAGATTGACTTTCTTTTGTTCCCCCAGCTGAGACTCTGGCCTGGTATTCAGATGTATGTTTTTGACATACTGTTTGATATATTGTGTGCTTTTCAAAGGGAATATTTAGTCAAGCACACGATGAATAAATTGCAGCTGGCTCATTGTAGTGGCCAAAATAGAAGCATTCAGAGAACACAGAAATGCCCGTTGCCTTAGAAAGGTAGGCTAATTAGTGTCTCAGCTTGTGAATGGGGGACGGGACAAGCGTGCCCTAGCAGCTAAATGGTTATTAAAGACATTTACTTAGTGCAGGGAGGAAATGAATGCAAACACCCAGGCCAGCCTGCTATTCCAAGCTGCACAACCTGTGACCTTGCTGAAGGAGTCGAGTTTCTCTTGAGTTTTGTGATGTCTCCTGCTCTCTCCCCAGGGCCAGGACTCTGACATTACTCCATAGTTACACTCAATGACTGGTCTCCAGGAGAGCTCATCTCCCACAGGGAGGGCGACAAGGGGATTCCTCTGCGAAAGAGAGCCATTGTTACACTCAATGCAGAGAGACTATGCGTACAGTAGGAAAAGTGTCCCCTCAGTCTTTCTCCCCTGCCTCACTTGCAGCAGAGCCCACCCCCCACCACACACCCACACTCTCACTTTTCCATTCTACTGATGTGAGTAAGATGACATCATCAGGATGCATGTGATTCATATGGACTGACACTGGTGTCAGCCATGTTACTCTGACTCTTCTACTATATATTCTAGTCAGGATTCGGAGGACATTCTCCTGACAGCATGTGTCAAAGACTGTGCAACTTTGTTAGCCTATTAAACTAGCTTTGAGATCTAAGACTTAGGCCCACTTAATAGTGTAAAAAGTAAGTTATTCTGTTGCTTGTTTCTCTGCCTGAAAGACAGGGCCATACAAAACCTAATATCATGCAATTACTTTCGCCATCAGCATACAAGAATAGATTGTATCATGAGGAAATCTTTTGGGTTAAACTGTAGAGCTAATCTAACTCTGCTCTCATAAAACCCAATTGGTAGGTTCTAACTAGATTGAGGCTGTTTTTGTGTGACCTGTCAACACTGTTGAACGAGAGACTGACATGACGACTCACATGACTGACAGGCTCAGCTCCACTCTCACTCTCCTACTGTATGGACCATAGTTACAAACCTGGTCAAAGAAGTTACTCAGAAACACACACCACCTTGACGTCAGATTTAAAGGTTATTCACCACACGTGAATCATTGCGAAGACATCATTCACAGGAAGTATGATATTGCATGAGAGCCCCATAGGAACTAGCTTGTAGATCCTTCAGTATTTTTTTATATCTATATGTGTCTCATGGTTTGTTTTTCATTCTCGATTTCTGCCTGATATTGTTTGTTGTTTTTTGTTAACTACTGCATTTTCTATTGCACTCCCTTGCTATCCATTAGAAACCAGAAAGGTAATTTGAGACCTTTGAAAAAGGTCTCCATCATACACACCTGCTATAGGACCTACCATCCAGTATCACAGGGCCTACCTTTCTACCACATGCGTGACAGCAGCTTATATTCTAGTTTCTTTGGTGTCTAATTGGCTGGCTCCCAGTGAAGGAGGTATCTCTGTTAGATAAGAGCTCCTCGCTCGCCTGCTGAGCCGAGGGGAATGAGAGCAGGGTAATGTTGACACGGCACTCCATGAAAGACACTCTGCTCCCTGGAGGCTGTGAATGGAGGAGAGGGCTGTTCCCTCTGGGCCGACCCACAGAAGAGACTGCTACAGGAGAGTGGAGCACCAACATCCACCACTTCTGGAGTCCAGGTAGGAGTTAGGGTTAGGGGGATAGTGGGTCCTCTTACCTTAGCTAAGTTAGAGTCGTTATTTACTGGAAGTACTGCTGTATGACTTTTGAGAAGGCATGGGCCTGTCTTCACTCTATGTTCGAGAAAAGGAAATTCTACATCTTCTAATTCTACTTTCTACATCTTTACCTTTCTACCAGCCTAGATTAAAGCTGCCATTCCATGTTTCTTTTGAAAAACATTCTGAATGGCTCCACAGATGAAAGCTCAGCTCATTCCTTTCCAAACAATTTCACTGAAATAGTGACATGACTTCTTTCAATCTTTTTTTCCTTTTTCATTCATTCAACTCCCTTCTTTTATCCCCATTGCCTCTACCCCAAAACCTTTTATGTCCCTCCATTTTTTCCCTCCTGTTCTGTGGCAACACAGAGCTGTGTGGGCTAAGGTGGACCCATATAGACCCAAACACAGTTAGCTCTACTTCTGTATTCATACCAGGTAGGAGGCTGCAGGTTTTACAGTTAAATCCATCCCCTGCCTTTACTGAAAGTCAGTAAATTGATGTGTTGTCTTGGCTGGTACATGACACAACTGTAGTATAGCCATGTTGCTAGTAGTTGTTGACATTGCTCCTAAAAAAATTCAAGTGGATGCTGTTTGACCATATCCTCTCATGCCTGTAATTAGTGTGGTCCTTGTGAACTATCTCCATGCTATGCGTCCGCCTCACTTCTGTCTGTGCTCAGTTCATTTTCAACTCCCTGGAGAGACGAGACATTCACCTGCCCGAGACAGCCCTCTCCTTGCCTGTGTGCCTTCAGAGCCCCTCCCTGCTCCTGCCATGATGGCAGCTTAGCAGCGCATCATTTATAACCCTCCAGCGTTCGAGCTGAGCTGATGTAGAGTGTCAACCTCTGGCCGTACCTGCACTCATTTCCTGAGAAGCTCAGAGGCGTGGGAACACTAATTATTAAAAATGAATTTCACCGGGGCACAGGCTGACGCAGGATTCATCTTGGTTATCGCTGGCGGATCAGATCAGCCTTTTGTGTGCTGCGATTGGTCCATTTATCTCTGTCGTGGGTGGGCCTCTGACAGATGTGCCAATATGGCCGTCCACGGTACTCTGCTGGTGGAGAGGCCTCTTAATTCTCCATGATGTATCACACTGGCATAAAGCAATTTGTGAGCAGAATCGAGGACCAAATCACATCTCTTCTCTCTGCCTCTGACATTCTGTCTCGACTCTGGATGAGTTAAATATATTGGGAATGTAAATAAATTTGGGATTTGTGCCCACTGAGCTAATATTTTTTCCTGGAGTTTTTGTTGAGGGTAACTCTTAACAGTGTTGTGAGGGCAGTTCAGGCCATTGTTGGTCAAAGGAAGTAAAGGTACAGTATCCATTTTAGAAACTAGTCGAGACCCACATTGTCAGGATGGAATATCTTGTTTACCCATGACTGACATATCACACAGACTGGAGGGCGGTGTACAGTAAATTGTTTAGTTTGTAGTAGTCTGGGTAGTGAGGCTGTTGGTGTTGCAGTGTGCTGGCAATGGCTGTCTGGAACCGGGGTGGCTCTAATCCAGTCTAATGGATGTGGACATGCTCGGCCTCCTGGGATTGTAAAATTAGGGAAGTGTAGATTGCCAGCCCACAGGTTCGCCCTCCCCTAATGTGGTTATGCTGATGAGCTGGAATGAGCAAGCAGCTCAGCAGATTTTTAAACTCATAATGATGATGACTTACTTTGTAATGAGTACATATTCTCCCAGAGGTGATGGCTGAACTACGGGGGGGGCAGATGAAATAACATTTGTTACACTTGCGCCGTGCTTATTAAGGCCTAAGGAAGATCATAATGGCAAAGATGTCTTCATAAGTAATGTGGATCATACCTTGCTTAAGATGACATGTCGTTGGGTTTAGCATAATGCTTTCATCAAGATTGCATAACACCTTTAGGGATGTGGTCTCTGGCTTACAAACTGCTGTAAAGACCTGCAAAGGGTAAGGTTACAGGCTAGAACATTGGGATGTGTATTAAATATTTCAACACTTGTCTGTGCTGCAATCACACCCATTAAGGTAAATGAACTGGTGATGAAAGAAAAGCCCTTTGGGCTGGTGTGTGACTGGAGTGTCAGCTTTTGTGTTGTTGCCCTCCTAGATGTCTGAGCCAGGAAGATGTGAGGTGGAATGACGGGTGACGGCTGGACTGCATGCCTTTTTACTCCTCTGTGATTCTGTAGATCGTTTCTCTTACCCTGTTATCTCGGGCTAAGTGAATTATACCCCTGCCTATTGATTTCTGTCTGGATTCTAAATTAGCGGGGAATTTTCTGCGTAAACCTGCGGCCATTGTTGTTCATGCTTAGCTTGCAGAAGCTCCTCTCTGGCTGAGTAATGTCTGCTGGGCTGAGAAATACAGCTAAGTTCCTAAGGCAGTGGGTTGTAGCTCTGTGTACCAGGGCCTTATCTGGACTGGAAGACAACCCAGAAAGATGGCCGTACTCAAGAGTTGGAGCCATCGATAACATCATAATGATGACTAGGTTCAGACAAAATATTCTTGATAATTTGTCATAAGATCAACAAGATTAGAACCAGAGATGAACAAGATTTGGGGTTTAGGAAGGCCAAATGAATGAGTAGGTCTATCGCATGTCTAAGCATGTCAAAGAAGAAGGGATGGTTGTCTGGGGAAAGGGCTTGACCTGCTTTTCTTTTCCTCTGCGGATGGCTGTAGTAGCCTTCATGGTATGATGTAACTGGGTGTCTACTGACATAGATGCCTTTGAACACAGACTTTTTGATCCTAATTGTAGCGCTTTTTTGTATTCTGTGTGTGTTAATTTTTCCTTTGTCTTTTTCCTGTGTATACCGATGAATAATACCACGGTGCTGCACGTACCACTGAGCATGTCCATTTTATGTTGCTTTCAATTCACAAACTTTTTTCTTATAGCACAATTGTTGGAAATGTATGCTATTGACTGGTAGTACATTTACATTTAGTCAGTTAGCAGACACTCTTATCCAGAGCGACTTACAGTAAGTACAGGGACATTCCCCCTGAGGCAAGTAGGGTGAAGTGCCTTGCCCAAGGACACAACGTCATTTTGCAAGCCAGGAATCGAACCGGCAACCTGTTTTGATCAATAGCCCGATTCCCTAACCGCTCAGCCATCTGACCCCCCTGGTAATTTCATTCATTCTGTTGTATTCATGAGGTTAGCTCATATCCTGTCACAGTGCTCAGGGAATTCATGATCTGCGCTTAACACAAAGGTGCAGCTAGTTTCAAAGCTTTACCAAAATGTCTTAAACTGCCTACCTTTGTCACATTTTCTTCAATGCCCCTTTTCTAGTGCACAAGAAGAAGCTGCCTCTGGATGTGAAAGGTGTGTTTGAATGATACTTTTTGGATAATGTATTAATTCCCAGCCAATCATGCACACATACCCAAAGTGGTTATCAGTGCTATGTAATTACTAATTTTATTGCTTTTAATTTGCTACATGCCAGTAGGTTTGATTGTGGTGTGGGGCACACGCATCATGAGTCACAGCACCTAGACTGTGCCCCCTCTTCCTCAAGGATCAGTTTTCTGCTCGATTATGTAACCCCGCCCCCCTCTCTTCTCTCATACATGTTTCTTAATGCGGGCCTTATCTGGATTCAGAGCAGTGGTCTGTGAGTGGATGTTCTGAGGGGGGAAGGGGGAGACACAAGCCAGATTTGGACAGGACTAAGGAATCTCTGCTCGCTGTGCTTAGTGCAGCAATCATCCTGGGATGTGGTTGTGCTAGCCTGTGATTTGTGGCCTAATTAGTGATTTTGGAGCTCCAGGCTGAAAACCTGCTCAGTTTCTGCTTCTGCTGCCCACTTGCCTCTCTCCTCTTCTATTCTTTCCTTCCTGCTCCCCCCTTTCTGCTTTCCCAACCGTCTGACACACACACACCCATACACACTCTTTGCCCTATCTCTTTTTTTCCGCTCTCTCTCTCTCTCTCTCTCTCTCTCTCTCTCTCTCTCTCTCTATCCCTCTCTCACTTTTCCACTTCCTCTCTTTATCGAGCTGTAGGGAAGCAGGCAGAGGCCCAATGTTAAGCGATCCAGAAAACATGTGAATAATTAAGCAGCAGATTAAAGTGTTTAGCAGGGAGGCATGGGGCCTGTGCTGGCCTGTCCAGTCGGTAAATGACTGCTGGGGTAAATAAACACTCCTGATTAGGCCAGGTCAGGGGACACAGGTGCACCTCAGGAAGAGGAAACCACAATCAACCTCAGAATTAAACCTCTAAGGGTTGTTTTGAAATATCTCCATTTCTTGTTCTGCTTTGTTTGTCCCCATGTTGACATGTGTGTGCGTGTATGTTTGATTGTGAATTTAATAATCCTTCCTGTCATTAATCCTGATCCATTCATTCATTTAACCTATTATTTTGGAGTCAGTATGTCTCAGTTTGTACTGTACAGTCCCTTTTCCTGCCCCACAATGCTGTGATCTCTGTGTGTGTGTGTGTGTGTGTGTGTGGTAGGTAATGGAATGGCTTTAAAGCCACTGGGAGATAATCAGATTGTCAGAGTGCTGAATGGGGCTCTATCAATCTGCTTCTCTCCTGGTGTACCTATGATCTCCAGGGCTGAGCACCGCTTTGTGATGAGAGACTTGCACTGAAATCAGTTAGAGCATCACAGACTCTCTTATCCAATCAAAGTTAACTCTCACCTGGACACTGTGGATCAGCTTAGACAGCAGGAGCCACACACCTAGCAAGGCAGGAATGTAATACCATTTGGGCATGGTATCTCCGTTTTCGAAAGCACTGCTTTGTTGAAAAGAAATTTACACAATCATGTAAATTAGAAAGTTTAAGTTGTTCTACAGGGATCTTGCTCCACAACGCCTGTCAAAATATTCCCCTTCAACTTTTGATGTGTGTCCTGGAGTTGGCTGCACAGTCAGCTCTGACTGCTCTGACTGTGGATGGTGGGGTCACAGGTCTCCTACCGTGTGACCCCTGGCCCTGAGATTGCAGACATGCCTCTCTCACCCGCCACCAGCCTCACCCCCAGAGAGACTGCTGCCTGTTTCCAGACGCCTGGCCTGGCACATCCATGTGTTATTGTGGGAGTATGTGTCTACTGTGACCCGTGGCACCATTTCTGTACCTGCTGAGTTTCCTGGGCATGGGGCGCGGGGGCAGGCATGCATCGCTGCTCACATCTCCCCTGTCTGGGTGACTGGCAGCTTCTGAATGTTAATATTCAGCCTGGCACTGCACAAATATCAGCTCAACAGGAGCTGGAGAGGGGAGTCCGGGAGATGGGAAATCTAACAGCGAAACATGCATAAATGAAGTGTGCAGAGAGAGGTTCACAGAGAGATAATGGCTGAGAGAGAGAAATATGAACAAGCTGCAAAATAGACAAGGTGAGGGAGAGAGACAAGAAATGTAGAAGGGGAGAGGGATATGGTGAGTCACGGGCAGGTACACCTCTCTGATCTTTTCTTCTTTTCACATTCTATGCACATGAACACACACACACACACAGTGCTGGTGAAGTGATAATGGAATGTGTGATTTAGGCTTGTTGCTTGATTATCTGATTTGAGTCACTCCTCATCACAAGGGCCAAAGTACTCAGAACACCAACACATTCATATGCAGATGTGTCTCCTAGTTCTAGCAATGTACTTTACTGTACTGTGTGTGCCCATGCAGGGTTTGGTTGGGAATGCAAGAGCACATAAAAGCAGCCAGAAAGTTTCCTTTTATCAACAGGAAATAATGCACACTGATGAAACACTTGCCAATCATCTCTCACTCTGATTTTTGAGTTGTTGATGAGAGCAGTGCTGTTTTGATTTAAAATTCCCATCACAGAACAATGGGGTATTTGCCATGACTTGGCCTGTTGCTTTGTCAGTAAGAGTGCATTGATATGAAACAGTTGCCCTTGGACAGAAAGCTAAGTAATGTAGCATTACTAATCAGCGTTTCACTCGAGGGCTCTATGCTGGAGATCTCTGTTCTGCTTGAGAGAGCCTCCACCTCTCGCCACTGTTTACAATTAGCAAGAGTCTCCCTTACATCGGTGTGCAATATGTGCTTAATGACATTGACCTCCACTGACATACAGCAAGTAGCAACACAGTTGGTTCTCACACTGCCGATGGTGATAATATACCTCATGTATTTCCTGATCTCATCAGTATCTCTAATTGGCGTGGACAATTACTTCCCTAGCCTAGTACCCTGTCAACACAGGATTCTCCTTCATCTGGAATCAGGGTGTTTGGGACTGGTTAGCATGTTCTGAGGATCGGACACAGTATTCTTTCCAGTGGTGGAGCTGGCAGGGATGGACTGGCTGCCTGAAAGTGTGGGAGAGAATCCGAGTCAGATCACTGCTGTTTGCCTTGTCTGTGTGGATTCAAAGCCCATGTCAGAGCAACAAAGACTGCTGTGGATGTATTATGCATGAACAGTGCACACATTGCATAGTCCAGAGGAGGCCAAAGTAACAAGAGACATTTGTATTAGACTCATTGGTTTATCCCCTGTGAAGGTAATGTCAGGTGGCTGAGCGGTGAGGGAATCGGGCTAGTAATCCGAAGGTT
The DNA here is from genome assembly GCF_038355195.1 of Osmerus mordax. Taxonomy (NCBI): domain Eukaryota; kingdom Metazoa; phylum Chordata; class Actinopteri; order Osmeriformes; family Osmeridae; genus Osmerus; species Osmerus mordax. The sequence goes on from NC_090050.1 coordinate 19,177,989, forward strand.
GCCAGTTCGATTCCCGGTCATGCCAACGGACGTTGTGTCCTTGGGCAAGGCACTTCCCCCTACTTGCCTCGGGGGAATGTCCCTGTACTTACTGTAAGTCGCTCTGGATAAGAGTGTCTGCTAAATGAATAAATGTAATGTAAATGTAATGTAATGTGTCCCCTAAGGCTTTTCCTTTTTACTGCATGGTTTACCTGGGGGCAGTACACCAGTTAGTTGATACAGCTGGTTAATATACAGCTCCCTACTTTGCTGAACATATCTGGATTTATGTCTCCAAGCTACTACTTTCACTTCCACTTCTATACATGGAGAACTATGCCTCATGCCTGCATGGAGTCAAAGACATTTTATTTCCTTTGTGCTTATGTTATTCACTAATCAATAGAACTAGTTATTGGATACTGGTTAGTATGTTTTCGTGTGCATTTGATAACAGTTGATTGTGTCTTTGTCAGGCTGAATAGATGTCCAGGGTCAGGAGTAAATACTGGGTAAACGTCCTTTGTGATTACTACAGGGAGAGCTCCAACTATAATCTCTCTCAGCCCTGAGAGTGGTCATGGGCTGGGAGCTGTGAATCTCTTTCTCTGTGACTGTTGTAACACCATTACTGCCTGACTGTCACTTTGTGTTTACTTTCTTGTGCCCTACAAAAGATGGTCCTCTGGCCTGCAGAGCTGGGAGAGACATGATTGAGACCTAAGTCCGGTTTTGTGTTGGCATTTATTGTCAGAGGTCTGGTTGTCTCTCCCAATCTGCAGATTGATAATACTTATTAAAATCCAGAACTCAATTGAACTTAGTCACTCCGTTAATGAAGAGATGGACTAAACACTTTCTTCATCGCTGGCTAAATCTTTTCTCCAATTTCACCACGTTGTCTGTTCCATACATGATTAGTTTCAAGCCAGGCTTTTTTTTGTACTATGCTTCTCTAATCTTAATGGAAATCTATCTTGTCTGCATTCATTCTTTTGCTTTGTCATTTAACGATTTAAGAATCCCAGATAAAGAGATATATTTGTTTCTGTGTCTCAGAGACGATTTCTTTCAGATCTTAAAATTGAGATTTCATCGTTGTCAATCCAGCAAGTGGATATAGATAATTGTTTTTGTTTTACAGTACTGTACTCACTGTTCTCATCACATTCTAAATGGCTGTTGTTTGACAGCTGGTATACTCAGTCTATGTAGCTAGTGTGAACTATTGGTGACCCTCACCAAGGCTTTGGTCTAACGTAAGTATGCAATGGACTGTCAGTAAGGTCTGCACCTTCATATGAATATAGTTCCTACAACAATGGACACATTGCAGTGATCTACACATGGCCAGACACCTTCGAGCCCCATGTGTGCTTGAAGCCTGACCTCATTCCATCAGCTCTCATAGGGCGTCGCCTCTCAGACAGAAAGACATAGAAAGAGTTGAGGCACATCCCTCTGCAGTTTCTTATCTCACCTAAAATATGCGTACTTTAATTAATTTGTTCATTTATCCATCTATTCAGCTGTCAAATTTGGAGTATGCTGTATTATATTCAATGACAAGCATGTTTGAGATCACTGTTAGAAAGAAAAAAACTATTTACTGAACTCGAGACTAAGGGGAATGTTAAAGCAGATGTCCTACTATACCTACTAAGTCTTTTAGTATCACTTCAAAAATTAACAGAACTACGTAAGTTGCATGGCAGTTAATGTAACCCTGGTGCAATGTGTTGCCACCCAAAAATCTCCCCTCCCGATTAAATTTAAACTTTCCTGTTTGAAAGGACACGGTCAGGTGCTCAGACAGTGACGAGCGGCCATCACTCTCCTCCAAGACAGCTGTGACCTGCTACTGTCAGTGAACAATGAGCCTTAGATGTTGCTACTAAGGTCCCGACTTCAATGAGCTGGGTCTGACCTGCTGGCTCTGTTGGTATGGAGTTGCCCTGACCTATCTGTCTCTTGGATATGAGTGACCTGTCCTGAGCTTTCTAATGATTTGCTAGCTAAGAGGTGGCATTAACAAGAAGCTGAATTCCAAGGCTCTCCTCGGTTGGCCAGCCTCCAGGTTTGAAAGAGCGGGAAACTGTTTCATTCTCTTTCCTCATAGGACAGAATGTATTTCTGGCCTCCTTTCTCTTCACACAAGGACCCGGAGATTATTTTTGCAGACTTGGGGATGTTGGACGTGTTCTGCGGCCAACACCCTCGAACAGGAAGCCACGGTTTCTATGAAAGTCCACGAGATGGAAGCAGATAGCGCCAAGGGAAAACAATATTTTGGCTGGAGCTTATTCTGGTGGTCAATTAGACTCCAATGGCTGTTTGATTTAGCACTTCCTCTACCTGCTTTGTGTGTTTGAGGCTGAGGAACACAATGACCCCTGATTAAAGATTGAGCTCAGCCTTTGCGACTGCCATGGCGCCACTCTTTATCAGATGTCCGCTGCGAAGGACTACACTGCCTGTTCTCCTGCCTACAACCAAATAAGACATGGTACAACATGGTTGTATTGTTCAGATGTTTGATTCTATAGCAGTACATATGAACAAGCTGCAAAATAGACAAGATGAGTCTGCATAGCACAGTAGCTCCTTCACTATTTATTTACTTTATGGTTATTTACCATGGAAAAATATAATCGGGCTGTAATGCTGAGAGGCAAAGTGTGTTTTTTTTACTTCCCTGTTAATTGACATTTGTTAAATGCAGCTCCTATTTTCAATGAGTTAGACAATGTGTGGATTGATTATGTCCCCATGCTGTGCCATGGCACTTTTATTGTATACCAGGCAGGGAACAGTGTTCATTCTTACATGGTAGGTACCAGACCAGGAAACAGTGGCCTGCTTTCTATACCGGTCTATCTTCAGTACCCTTTCTCCATTGAAACATTTCCTGGTGAACATTGTATATAAATAAGAGTGTTTGCTTGTCTTTCCTCCACCCTGTCCTGTAGACTTGGTCTGGAAAGCAAGGTGTGGTTAGAGGCAATTCATTGCATGATGAGGAATGTCTGAGTGAAGCTGATAAGGACTTCAAGACGTCCTTAGTTACGTAAAAGTCTCAACTGACATTAACTCCAATGTAGAAACAGTCCAGTTTAGACAGGAAAGAGTCATTTAGCAAAGACGGTAAGCTTCAATTGATCAAGATTATCTATTTTTTTGGTTATATAATCTTATGCCTGCCCATGGGAACATTATATTTAAAAGTTTTGAAATAGGATAGCTTAACCATATAAGCTTTTCCAGGCTTATTTGTCTTATATTGACATAAACACACATGACTGCTCTAAATAAGATATAGGATTGTTTGCTGTTAACAATTTGTAAATAGGATTTGACACAAACGCATGATGGTGCTGGAATGGTCCTCGAGAAGGCTGTCTTGTAGGGAATCACAAGGTCTCTTTCTTTATATCAGTCAGACACATCACTCTGGGCCTGTCTCTATGGTAACATGAATGAACAAACCCCCTTTAGTTGCGTAATCCTATGTAGAGACTAACTAGGGGCTACTGTTTGAACCACAAGGAACATACTTCTAGAGATTTGTATTGCTCAATGTGTAGAGGACAGTGCAAGTCCGGATAGGATGCAACAAATATGACAAATTGGTCAAAGGAATGTTATGCGAGAGACACTATGAAGAGAGAAATGTCTTGATTCTGGTTCTCAACCCAGGATGAGTCAGCCATGTCAATTTAAAGCTACTCCACAGTACATAGCTAGTAGTGGGCCTCTGGGAGCCAGAAAGAAAAAGATCTCAGTTATGTTTGCTTGATGTTGTTTTAATGGCCTAAAGCTTCTGAACGTATAGCTTGATCAACACCAAAGCCTCTAATGCAGCCATATTGCAGCAATTTAAAGCTTGGAAATCTATGGTGTTCCCATGGACTGGTGGGTGTAGCTGGGTGTTTGTCACAAGGCCATATTACAGCAGCAGCCAGACTGGGGGTTTGGTGTTGCAGCTTACATTTACATTTAGCAGACGCTCTTACCCAGAGAGACTTACAGTAAGTACAGGGACATTCCCCCGAGGCAAGTAGGGTGAAGTGCCTTGCCCAAGGACACAACGTCATTTTTGCATGGCCGGGAATCGAACCAGCAACCTTCTGATTACTAGGGTACTAACCCGATTCTCTAACCGCTCAGCCACCTGACTCCCTAGTGACTCCCTTGCCCTGGTGACCATTGTAAAACCATAGGGGGTCATTAGTTCAGTGCTGGAAGAGTTCAGACTACACAGGTCTCGCTCCACCAGCCCAGTCTAATGAGGCTGATTAATGTCTTTGTCGAGTGCCATTCTGTGGTCCAGCTCAGGAAATGGGCAGAGCTCAAAAAGTCTGTCTCTTAATATGAATTGGAGGGGGAGAATAACTAACCTTGTGTCTACGTGCATCGTTTGATGCCGAAATGTAAAATATCCAACATGTTGTGTAACTACTTAATAAGGTTACGCAGTATGGGTCAGCGGATGTCTAAGACCATGGAAAAGTGGAACTTACTTCTAGAAGAACCATGGTCTCAAAAGCTTCATGTGTGATAGCGGACGGTGGGCTTAACCCATTGAGACATAAAGGTTTCTCTCCTCGGACGCTCTGTTGATGCAGTCTCCCCTCACAGCCAGAGCTCACACCTAGCCCAGGTGGTGCCTCTCCTGACCACCAAGCTGTCTGGATATTATGTATAGTGTCTATGACAGAAGAAAGATGAAGTGTCAACTATGTTTGATTTGATCAGCTGCTAAAATTAGATCTCCTCTATCTTCTCTCATACAATTTATGTGGTCCTTTTTAAAATGGGTAATGATCATTTATAAGCAGTGGAAGGATGTTAAAATGATAAAATTTTACTCTGCACTTTGGGCATCATTTTAATAGGCATCTCTTTGATAGGTGTCATAAAAGGCTTACCAAATGAGAACTAAAGCTCTCATATAAAACGGGGAGATTGCTAAACCCCTTTCCTGAACTTGCTTTAGCCATTTTTAAGAACATCTCTGGCCTTGTAGATTTTCTTTTATAGTGTATTTCCTACAATGGGAGGAGAGGCATGAGACTAAATTGTAAGTGATCTAAAAGTGTCTCCAGAGCTGGGTTTGGAGCTTAGATATGACAACCTGAAAAACAAACACACACACACACACACATTATGTAAATTCAGCAACCATTTACCTGTAAAATCTGGAATTGCAATTTGTAAGGGAACATTCACATCCAAACATTCTTCCAAATAAAAGAAAAGTGAGCAGTGTTTGCACTCAGCAAGCTGGTGGTAAGCATGATCCTATTTTGTGGAAAATGAAAAATGGGATAAAAACACTTGATTATGAGATACATTTTTCACTTTCTGTGGATAAGACCCAATTTGGTGTCCCAGTTGTATTATCTGCTGTCTTATTTAATGTGTAAATATTGTGCGTCCAGAAAGCCCAAAACAACAACAATGACAGAAACCACATTTTCCTCCTCAGCTTAAGAGATTTATTTTGAGCTTTAGAGCCAAATCCCATTTTCCTCATGCATTTTAAAGATGAATATTTGAATTGGGAATGACTGAAGAGAATGGTACCGTAACCACCGTCCCTTGAAGTGCCTTAACTTCAAGCAGATTTTCTTCTTATTTGAGCAAGTTCCTACTTAGTTGGTTTGGCATTGAGTTAGTAAGACAAAGAATGAGGCTACGGCCTAGAGAAAGATTCAAGTACCCTTCAGCCCACCACACGACACCGTGCGACAGTACATCACCCCCATGATTCTGGTTAAGTGAGAACTGCTAAATAATGTACCTAATTTCTGAACACTTTACTGTGGGCCTGAGTGTGACTCAGACGATTCCCTGAGACATGACCCTTAGAGTGGAGATACCAAAGGCTCACACGCGAAGGTTGTACATGTACCAAATATTTAAAGAATCTTTCGGCTGTTACACTATCACCCCAGAGAAAAATAGAAGATAGAAAAGAAAGATGTTTTATTGACATTCATACAGCCTACAGTACAGTACACATAACCTATGTAAATGAAATATAGAGGTTTTCATAAATTCTAGAGACTGCATTGGTACTGTTGTTGTCTTCTGGACTAAAGGGCATTTGACCATTCTACCACCTCAGGATGGTGAAGACTCCAAAGCATCTCTTTAAGAATGACCTTGTCGTTTTTCTAAGCTCTGTCATAATGACAAGGTCCAAGTCCTTCATCTTATGCTTCAATCTTAAGACTTTCTCAAAACGACCCCGGGTACTGTGGGTTTCTCTGTCCCCCTGATGACAAGTCATGAATATCAACATCCTGTTTACTTCAGCAGAGAACACTGGTTTGACGGCCAATGATTGGCTCCCCGTCAAGACTGAGCTAAAGCTCAAGAAGCATAAAAGGAGTGTTCCTTATTGCCTTTTCATTTCATGATTCTGGGGCTATAGTAATTCTCCATTATCCATCAAATATTCTTTCACTTGTCTTTGACGCTTACTCAGGTTGTGTATTATGGTTTGTACCTTTTTGGATCAACTGTGGTTTACTTTTCTCATCTTAGCTGGCCAATAACAGAGACTCACCAGTAGGCACTCCTTTGAAGGTGCAGGGCTCTCAGAATAGGAGATCACACACAGAAGGCTTTCATTACTGCAAGGAGGAAGGTGATCCTTTATGATAAACATCCAGTTTTTCACCTCGCTTCATTAACCTCAGATGCAATGTGGGGGCATGCTGAAACTTTTTAACATTAAAGCTAGATTCATGTCTGACTCACCTGCACTTCACAGTGGTTGACACATTAGGTTGGGATTTAGGGGCGCATGGATAAGGCTACATGTTTGGTGCCAAGGACCTAATGAGGATGCTTTAGACCTATTTCTTGTGTTAGAAACACACAGTCATATCAAACTGCTTGTGGCTGATGCCTGACTTAGTGGCTTGTGAAACAGCTTTCTCTGCTGTTTTCACAGTAGACCCAGCGGTGTTGAGCACCTCTCCCCTCCTGGCTGCAGATCTGCACGTCACAGGGACGAAAAGAGAGGAGTGGGGAGAAATGGTTGAGAAAGTGAGCGAGAGAGGGGAAGGTGCTGGAAGAAGAGGTAGATGGGAAGAGGGAACGATGACAAAAGCCTGTGTGTGATAACTGACGCCATGGAAACAGACAGCCCAAGCTGAGAATGTGTAGTCTGAGTCATAGAGACTGCTACCCCAGCTCCCAGCAGGATCTAAAGAGCACCGTCTACCATCAGAGACACTGCAGCCAAGCTCTAATCAGCTGTCTAACATGGACATGTCAAAATGGCTGGCCTGCTTTGCCAGATATACCACACAATATCAGTGTCTGGGTCGCGGTCACTGAAGTGTGATGTAGTAGACATGTTATGTGCACAGTCAATAAGACATACTGTACTAGTCCTATGTAGTCAGAACTGGTCATCCATCAATCCAGGACTACAACAGTGAGTCGGCTGGCTTGCGTACCTTGTACCTGTCACTGTTGCCAAACAGTTTGCGTCTGTGTTTGCAAACCAAGCTTGGCTGTCATCTCAGCTCACGTCAGCAGGGCTTGTTTGCTTGTTGTCTCTGGTGGTTGTGCGTGTGGACTTATCGGAAGGGGATATGCATGGCTGGTGTGCCAAATATGGGAGGCTTTCCAGGGAGCATGCACCCCCCACCCCCCTCCCCCTTCCTCCCACAACCCCTCCCCAGGGGACAAAACGGAAATGACAAGGCAATCGCCATTCTGTCAGTGTCGCCACGGCAGCAGTGGCCAAGGCAAGGTTATTTATCTCCAAGGTTAATGGGATGGTGTCTGCGAGAAAGGTGCTGGATGGAGACAAACATGTGCCTGTTTTACTTAAGCCAAAGACGAACACCGAAAGAGGTGACACATGAGTTAAGGCAGCTTGTTGAAACAACCGGAACATCCCGGATCAAACTGAGCCATTTCTGCTTTAAAAAATATCCTTTATTGATGAACCATAGGAAAGCCTGGGTGTATCATTTTGTGTCTCGCCGTCTGCATCACGTATCTATGGGCAATAATGTTGATGGGTCTGGGTTTCAACTGCCTGTTAGGATACACTAGACAAATGTCTAGTCAAATCGTAATTTGGTCTAGCTGTAAATTGCTGTGCAGCCTTTAAGTTATTGAGGCTGGCCATCATGTGGATAGTGATTATTATCCTCTGCTTTCAATGAGAGCTGAGACTTGGTAATGGTCTGTTTACGTCTCCATTCAGTATGGTAATAATAGGGGTCAGCATAAATGTACAGCTAGATTAGAATGACTCTCTGCAGACCTGCTGGACCGTGCTCCAGGATACAGATGGTGGTTGGACCACAGTTTGATGAGCCTATTTTTTATTTATTAACTCCTAGCTCTATTATTGTCCTCATTTGAGAAAATGAAGGTCATTATAAGAGGCTTGTCTAGTGTCGAAGCTCAAGCTATTCTATATGTGTTTGTTGGCATCTCTGTGCCTGTACTTCCTTAAGTGGTGTGTGTCTGTGTGGTGTTCACGTGTGTGTTTGTTTTGTGTAGAGTGCATGGTGCGTGCAGTGTGTAATTGAGCATGTAGGATGGGAGATTTGTGGTGTCATGTCGCCCTCTGAGGACCTGAGCCTCACATGGACAGCCTGCGGGCTCACCTCATCCAATCGCCATCTCAAGTTGAATTATCCACACCATTTAGCCCTTCCCCTGGTTCAGCGCTGCTGTGTCGCAGAGGGAGCGAGCAGCTGTGTGTGGGCCAGCGGAGGCTATGGGACAGGCTCCCTGCATGCTACACTGACTCCTACATGAAATATGCCGTGTGGCTGTTGGCGCTTTAGTCCACCGTTTAGTGTTTGGCAAGGTTCAACGCGTCAGCATGGGAGAGCCAGTAGGAGCCTGTGGCCCTGACACAGTGTGACCTGCGGAGAGCTTTCTAGGGGTGGATGCAGGTCAGATGCAATGGTGTGTGGTCAATCTTTTCCGCTCATGATACTATAGGGTCTGAGAATTTAATCAACGTTCCTTAAATTATTTATGTAAATTTTCACATCACATCTTGTAGTAGGCTACAGATCCCAGATTTTGTCTCCAGAATTTGGTCCTTTGTTCTCTTTCAAGATTTGTGCCTGTTCCTCCAGAAATTAGGGCACACATCATATAACCAACTAGCTCTGGTTAATTAACCTTGTCTGTCACGGCTCTGACATAAATTTGAGGTATCAGGTACCCTGCTGATAAGAAAAGTGTTTCTGTGTTAGCTAGACTAAGGGCTAGCTTTTCTTCCTTTATCATTAGAGTGTCGGCGTGTAGGACACGTTTGTCTATTTGCAACACTTGCTCCTTTACTTCCTTTGCAGGAAGTAAAGGAGCGTTTCTCTTCCTTTCCCAACGCCCCAGTGTCATCACTTGTCCACAGATCAAAGGGTCAAGGGCAGACAGAGGTTTGAAGAAAAGACAGTGAACTAGTACTCTGGCAATGACATACCTTCCAATTGAGAGTGCCGTAACACTGAAGCCTTCAGTACCTGTGAAGCTCTCATCCTTCTAAGTGTGTCTTACTGTCTGGGAGGCCTTCGCTGTGGCAGCTTGTGAAAAACCCAGTTGGGGCACTGAGTGATTCCATTTTCTTACATCTAAGAGGAATGTGAACAGAGTTACTGCTTTTGCTTATTAACTGAATGCCTTTATTGCAATTTGTTATAACTTAAGGAATTCATTTGTGTTTGGTTTCACTATGGCTTTGTTTAGCCATTGTTTTGTGAATGTATCTACAGTATAAAGAGCACTTTGGGGGGTTTTCTCCCTAGATTTTGTGTCACAGAATAAGGTCAACTGTTGCTGTATGCTACTCTATCTTTTTCAAGAAATTCCCCACACTGCTGGTACAGCTCCCTGATGGCATGTACTCCAACAGGCAACCTTACTTGTAACTACATGGCCTTCACGAGGTCTTTTTTTATTCAGACTTAGCTTGCTGAGCCAATGTCAGTGTCCAGGCCTCAGAGAGGGTTACTTATCAAACTATCTGGGCCACCTATGCCCAGAGGTGTAAGCGTAGCCAAAGTGATATCACACAGCCAAATAATGTCACAATAAAGATTTACTGTAATTTTGATGTTGGTGTCAGTATTTTTCTTCTGGGATGAAACTCTTCCATGTGTAGCACTTAAAGGGCATGAAAAATTGAAGAAGCACTTGAGGCATATACTATCTCCCATTCACCTGCATAATGTGCTTAAATGATTTCAAATATATTCTTAGAGTAGAGGTAAAGCTTCAAAGAACATAGCAAGAAGAAAGGATGAGGTGAGAAGAGTTCCTGCCATAATGAATTACCTCATGGTGGAAGACCTGAGCTATGACAGGAACATTATCTTCTCACTCCATAATGTAGCCTGGGCTATCAGACGGAATCCAGGGAGGGAGAAGTCAGACTTGTGAAATCGTCTCACTTGCTCGGGTGAGAATAAATGAATCTCCTGGAATTAGGGTCCTGGAAGAGCCAGGTCAAGTCCTGCGCACGACCTGTGGACCTGACATAGTTAACATTGGCAGACCTTTTAGTTACAGTTATTGGCAACACTTTAACTGAGTGGGACTTCACTTACAGCTTTCATATCTGAGCGGTGGAGAGGAATGGTACATAAAGAGGTTGTAAGAGATGCTTTGCTTAATTCCTCTGTTTAATTTGTGTGTGTTGGTGTGGTGTGTGATGGTGTGTTGGTGTTTAGCTTTTTTGTCTAATCATTCTATCATACTACATTAACAATAGAACTATTGTGTTGAGTAATTATCAAAGGACCAACCAAAGTAGAATGAAAGCTTTCTAAAGTGTCCAAGCACTCTCACAGACAAGAGAGATATCAGGGACTAATCATGCAATACAATTACACTTAACCTGGGAGACGCAAGCAGTACATTCTCAAAAATGGCAATTGGAAACAGTTCTGAGATAACTTGTATTGACTTGTTTTCAGACTAACTCTGTGTGGTTCCTATACTTACTGGTCTGTTGCCATGCAGGGAAGACATGCTAACTTGATTGAAGCTGTGCAAACCAAACCATGACGATTAATTACACAGTTTAAATCAATTTGGCCTCTTTCAAGCATCACAATCTCACCTGATGCAGAAGTGTTCCTTCACCCCTGGGACACCGGCAAGCATAGCCACTAAAATTACAGGCTGATGGATGGCATGTAGACAGATTAATGGACTGCTCCGCAACCCTCACTTATCTGATTCTAGCTGTGCTCCTCCCTTTCTCTGTTACTATAAAGGCCAAAATTATCTTGGCGCTAGTAAATGGAATGTAATCTATTCCTGAATGGAAAATTACCACAAGATTACAGTGCTGTCAGCTGCTTTTGGACGAAAGTGATGTGCATGAAATTTGTAGTTGAGTGATTTCAGTATATGGCGTATTACTCCATTTGATATGTGGAAAGCTACTAACTAGCAGTGAAGATGCTTCTCTTCCACTGATTAACTTCTTGGTAAACATGTGATAAGTCTGTATGGAGCTTCTCCATGTAACTGGGATGAGGTCTTTTAAGACCTGTCATTTGGACTGCTTCAGTAGAGAGCTCATGCTTACTGGGGCGTTGTAGAATATCTCTATATGGGGCCCAACACTCATGCACATACACGGATGCCATACAGCCATTATCCTTTCATCCGACATCTTTGCAGGGAATACTGTAGGGGAAGATCTCCTAGCAAACAAAGCCTTCTGTCTTGGAGGGCAATATTGACATAACACACAGTACAGTATGACGCCTCCTCCAATGTCAATGTTTTTCAGCGTTTCATATCCAGATGACCCAGATCCAGATCTATTTAACCTATCAGTCCTTAGCTGGCTCCTTCTTGGTGTTAGCAAGAGTAAGGGTTTGTTTTAGAGTTGATCCATGATCTAGGAATGTGTGACCCATCCTAATGCTATCTTTAACCTTCCATAACATTCCTCTCAACCCTACTGGGCATGTCTCTAGTGTGTGTGTTAGTGTTTACTTGTCCAGTGGCATGTGTATAACAGTATTTTCTTTGTGGGGCAGCCATGGGTCCGGCTGATCTCTGATCAGTCTGTAAGCTCACGGCTCACGGCCCAGGACAGTGTAGCCCTCCTGAGTAGAACTGACCTGTGTTGGCACTGCCCATGGAACAGCCTGTTGGTATGCTAACTAACAGCAGTTTGGCAGCTTGTCACTGTTGATCACGCACACAGTATGTCTTGTGGCAGGGTTTTCTGTGGTTGGACTGCGGCTAGGTGAACTGGAGGTAAACTCTGGCTTGATGGTTGAATTGTAAACCTTAGTGCAGTTCATAATTATAGATACAAATGCTGAAATAATTACAGTCTGATAAAATAATGTTTTATAACCGAGCAAGTCAGTTGCGTTGAACATGTTTGATCTGTCCTAGCAGTTGAGACGTTCCAGCTGAAGTCATTTTGGATGTCTGTGTTTTGGTGCTGCTGTGGAAGAGGGGGTGGGGGTATGTGTATGGGGGGGGGGGGGGCAGAGTCTGGCCTGCAGGCACTAACATTTAGTTGCGATATTCATGCACGATGAGCTCCTTTTTCATCAGGGATTGCTTTCCAGAAAGGTGAATTTGAGGCTACAGCTCCAAAAAAGCTGTTCCAATTTGAAGTCTTTAATAAACAGTTTTCCTGAGAGAGTGCAGTCTTGCTTTTTGTTACAGATCTATCTGTACAGGAGTGTGCTTATATCAGCCATGGTCTGTAGACTTTCAACATGGACCATACAGAAAACAATGCGATTATCAGAAGCAGGATCATTTGTGGTTCCACCGAATGAAGCTGAAGTGAGCTGGGAGGACAATGAGCAAGCTTAGATTAGTACCATTAACATCAGTTAAGATGGTTCACAGTGTCTGTGTACTCTGTTCTCTAGTCATACGGCCTCTCTGCATGCTGGCTCTGGGACCTCTGACAGACAAGCAGCACATTCAGGCATTACAACTGTTTGTGTGTGCCTGTGGGTGTGAGATATTAGAGTGACACTGGTCCAGACATATTGGTTACGCTAAAGTGATGACGGATGACTTCACTCCGGCTTGCTGATGCAGTCATTAGTGAGAAACGCAGCCAAGATCCATAGTGCTGCTTTTCTATGGAACCCAGACCTCACCAATCAATAAGCTTCCACGAGTTGTGTGGAGCAGGGGTTAGACAATTCATCCTAATTTAGCAAAATGGACAAATCTGAGCTGTGCTTGGGAGTCTTACCTCTTTAGCATGGGAAACAGCAGGCTAACAAATTCATTTTACAGATGACTTTGGATTTTGCACTGTGTGCGTGTGTGTGTGTATGAGTGTGTACTCCTTTGAATATGTCAATGCATGCAGGCCCACATTAAAACAGCCGCAGCTACAGTGTGTGCTCGGAAAGTTCTGAAAAAAAAAAAAAAAAGATCTTTACAAATCTACTAGATTCATTCAGATTCATGTCATCTTTTGAGGAATGCTCATTTGAACAGCTGTCTCATCCTCAAGGTTTCTTACGTTTTTGCACACAGCATGACACCAAGCCAACCTTCGTCTGGGGGGGGGGGGGGGGGGGGTAGTTGCAAATAAGACATTCTCACATTGTTTAAAAAAAACTAAAAAACAACGTGAAAGTGTTGCCCCGTATCTATAAGGAATGGGATCGTATTTTTTAGCTTTAACCTAGAAATGTTAGAAAGCATGCAGGCTTCCCATTCCTCTGATCCTGCAGCCTTTTGTTGTTCCATTGGCCCATTGTAGCCCAGAACAGATCAAGAAGACCCCTGTTGACTGTGGATTATTCTTTTGTAGAACTTCCGCTGTGGGGATAGAGGATTAAAAGAGCAGACAGTGGATCAGGGATGTTGGAGGAAGTTGCTGCTTGGCTCTCGCTGCACAGAAATTATTGGTGTGAAACCCTTTCTGCCTCACCCTCCCCAGTCCGTCAAGGGACTGACAGATCAGGAGGCTCTCCCAGGCTGCAGCCTAACTACTCCTGTGTTTGTGGAGAGGAGCGAGGTGCAGTGAGCCCAGCACGGTCATGCTCAGCTTAGTTCTGTAGAGCACATGATGTTGATGTTGAACCCTTGTCTCTCTCTCTCTGTCCAGGGAACCATGGGCCAGGGCGCTGGGCCTTAACCTACCCAGAGTGTGGGGAGACTTACCAGTCACCTGTGGACATTGTGGATCGGGAGGCCCAGGTGTCCCAGGAGTGCCAGGAACTGACACTGGATGGTTTCTCTGAAGAGTCCTCCAACAGGACCTCCATGAAGAACACTGGGAAGACAGGTGAGCCGTACTGCTGTTAGACAGAGCCATGTTAAGGTAGGGTACATTTGAAATTTGGTTAGAGCTTTATTCTAATATTGAATGCAGAGTCACTGTCCGATTATTTTGACAAACTCAACAGACTTTTTAAAGCACACAGTGTGTTCATGTGTATCCTTTATTTACCCTTTCTTAATAAAGAGAAGTCTCAATTACTGCAGGTTTTTCTGTCTGCCCCAATTTGACACGTGCAAAGAATGGTGTGGAAAATAGGACATACAGGAACAGAGATGTTGATGGTTTGCTATAAGTTTAATACCACTACCATTTGTAGTTAAGAGAAAGTTCATCCTGATCGATTTAACAGCTTTCCCTTGGCCCTTGACTTGCTTCAAGCACAGTTGATTGGCGACCATCCAGTAGTTCTCAACTCAACATTTCCCAGGCAAAATTCTAACAACCATCTAAGCAAATGCTGGAGGACTTGTAGGCCCCTGAGACATTTGCATTGATCAAGGATTTACTTTCACACAGGCTCCCCTTTTTTCACAGGCTGTGATTCAAGGTCTTTTTGGCTTAGTGTCTAATTCCTGCTCTGCTGTTGAAGCGCTCGAACACAGGGAAACATCTTTAATGAAACTCCCAGGACCAGCAGGCCTGCCTGCCTGTTTCTGTCTGCCAGCCTGCCCGCCTGTCTGGCTGCCTGTCTAACTGACTGTCTGTCTGTCTGGCTGCCTTCATGTCAGACTGTGTGCGGGCTTGGTTATCTGCCTACCTGTCGGTTTGTCTGTCTGTATGGATGCTTGATTATATGCTTGCCTGCCTGCCAGGTGCTATAGGGGATTACAGCTGCACATCAACAACACCAGCAGAGCTTTTATAACCATGTTGAAGGATCGGTTTTCACTTTGGGTCTGTTTTCTAGTGTGATTGGAAGAGCCTGTCGAGCTGCTGGATCTCATGCCTTTCCCAGTGTGATGAGCCTCTTTATCTTAACCATTGCTGGCTGTTTCAACTGCATGTAGATCATCTCTCGTTTTTCCTTGCGAAGCTCTACTCATCCCCTCTAAACATTCAAATAATTTCCCATCTCTCCATATCTTACTGTCTCTTTCCCTCCCTCTTTCCCTCCCTCTTTCCCTCCCTCCCTACCTACCTCCCTCCCTCCCTACCTACCTACCTACCTACCTCTCCCTCTCTCTCCCTCTCTCTTTCATCTTTCTCCTCTCTTTTGTCCTCTCCGACTCTCCCTTTCTGCCTCAGTGTCTCGTGTACACATCTCTGCGTGTTTGTCCTGTTCTCTGTGTTTACTGACATCCTGTGTTTGTTTGTGCTCACGCTCATCCCCCTCACTCGCTTTGTGTCGTGATTAAAAGAGGCCTCTCTATCTCATCTCGAGAGGCTGACTAAATCCTGCAGTAACATGGCAGGATCATCTGCCAGAGCTAGGGGTCTAATCTGGCTAATGATGTCAGCTGGAAAGATGATGATGGCTTCTGGATCTGACTACACATAAAGAACAAGCATAGATCCAGACAAGGCCCCGACCAAGACATGGCCATCACGGGCTAAACTCTCAAGGACTGCAACTAAAAAGATACTACAGCAAACAGGCAAACTGTGTACCACGTTGTTCACACCTATCATGGCAAACTTGTACTCTTTTCATTTTCCAAACACTGGTCCTCCAGAGAGCAAGCCAGAACGTACAAAGCAAATGCAAAGTCATGTTCGCTTCTCTAAAGTGTTGTAATGTGCCATGCTAAAAGAGTTTGATGTCAGGAACCATTTATGATCTGGTAATTAAACTGTTTTACATAGCATTATGCCAGAGTTAGCTGCAGAATGCAACCCCAGCTTTAATCGGACACAGATATCTCCTTGACAGTGTGCATTTATTGGAGGTTGTGGGGGTTAATTGAAAGCTTAAGTTTCTCCAAAGCTTAATTTGTCACTGTAGTTTTTGTAAAGCTCTGAAACTCAGCAGAGGTTTTATAGCTACAGAGTTTGACTTCAGGAACATAGTCTTATGGAGTCCCCTGAGCAGAGATATTTGAATATGGATGTTGTATGGGACCTGAAAGGCCAAATATGAGAGCCCAGAAAGCACTGCTGTAAAGGGTGCTTCACTCGAGTGCGTTCAGCTTCAATATGGAAGCAATGAAAGAAGTCATTTAGGATGACGTGAAAGTGAACTGTCTTGGATTCGCAGGCAGGGATCCAACAGTCATCCAAATAGAACCAGGCCTACTCAGAGACGGGATTGAAAAAAACAATTTCCGACAAATTAAGCTATCCTTCTTTTTTTTAAGTATCTTTCTTGTGCTTTCGCATCTGATATGATGCTCCTATTTACCTTCTGTCTCTCCAGTGGCCATCATGCTGAAGGATGACTACTTTGTGAGGGGAGCGGGTCTGCCTGGGAGGTTTAAGGCAGAGAAGGTGGAGTTCCACTGGGGCCAGAACAACGGCTCTGAGGGCTCTGAACACAGCATCAGTGGCAGGAGGTTCCCAGTGGAGGTAAGTGCACTCTGTACACACAATATTGGAGCACAAGAGCGAGGAAGGAGGGTCGTGGAGTGAGGAGGCTGTAAAACACTTTTAGTACATTAGAACAAATGTATTGTATAGTGATTTATAGAAATAACGAATGTTAGTTAAACACGAATAGTGAACACGGTTTAGTACAATACTATGGAACAAACCTAGCACTAAAGGAGACATGACATGATACTTCCCTGCTGTTTCTCCTGTGTCTGTTGCTGAGCCCTGTTACTATAGAGACATGAGTGCCTGTGTTATTATCAGCACTATTTGTTCTCTTATCTGCTTGGCAACCAAAGGGCCCTAAATGATATAGGTTACAGTTGCTCCAGTAGAGTTTGCGGATGGATTTATTAATAGTGTTTTATTTAATCGGATTTTTTCCCCAAAGAAGGGGGGGGGGGGTAGACACAAATTCTGGCTCCCATTGATTTTCAATGGAAGTCACGTGACTCCGCAAGGCAGTGTGAGATACCTGGCAGCGCGAACAGATAGCCTAGCAAGAGAAGCGAACCCTATTCTAGGCGTTTATTATGGCCTTTGTGGACGAGCAACGTCAGTATGTTGTCAGTCAAAACGAAACTAGCTAGCATAACACAGCTAGAACAGTATATGCAGCAAGAAAGTAAATGCTATTTCCAGAATGTAGTCTCTGCCAGTGGATCTAGTGTAGCCGACTCATTGACAGGCGGTAAATAACAAGGGCAACGTTGCGCGAACTTTAGTCGCAAAGTAATCGAACTTTTGAGGCGACAAACAAGAAGCGAATTGGCTGTATGAAAACAGCTTTATCTCGTGCGTCCTTATTTGTTTTTGAAGTATATAGCCTAATTATATAATGTTGTCATACGTTTAGGGGGGCAGGAGGTTAATAGAGGTCAAAACAATGGTAGGAGAAACACTGTCTTGAAGATGGCAGCTAGTGCTATTAACTTGGATGAAAGATACAGGGTTTCCGCGGGGTCTTAAAAAGTCTTAAAACGTCTAAAATTCTGAATTTAAAATTTAAGGTCTTAAAACAGGGGTGGGGAACGTCCGGCCCGCGAAATCATTTGGTCCGGCCAGCCATTGCACTGCAGGAACCAATTAGGTGCATTATTCGTTGGCAGCAGCACAATTTTAATATGTGGAAGAGGACCGTGGAGGCGCGCAGCGTTGCGTACCAATGTACCAAAAACATTTGCTCGCGCCTTTGCGCGCTCGCATTCAGTGTGGAATTCCTTTCTAGCAAATCAAACCCAGAATACGTTGTTGGTTTGGGCTAAGCACCGAATGTTTACAACGTATGGCTCCGTGCCTGATTAACACTCAGATCGATAAGCAGTCTCAAAAATGGTAGCAATATAAAAAATAATACGATCCTTTTCCTTAATCATGACACCCCCCAAGAAATGTTCGATGCACCCCTTGTCAAAGCAGGCTGCATCCGTGCCAGCTAACATCACAAACCTCACCAAAGAGAAGCAGTTCCAGCCATCACATTAGGGGTGAGTTAATTAAATGTTGGACCAAATATAGCAAGCACATTTTTAAGTTGATAATTCTGTACGGCCCCCGAATGATTTTATAAATATCCAAATGGCCCTTGGCAGAAAAAATGTTTCCCACCCCTGCCTTTAAACGTCTTAAAAACGGCCAGATTTTCATCCGAGGTCTTAAATTTCATTTAGTCAGGTCTAAAAAAGGTTTTACCCTCGTTCGTTTCCATAAACGCTGGCCACAGAAAGTTATTTCAAAGTAGCAAAAAAGTATTCGTCGTAGCCTACAAAGCGGAGCTCTAGAGTCTTTGCTACAAACAAAACCAGCAGAACGCTGGTCCTCAGAACGTGGGTTCGGTGTGTTGTAGTTATTTCTGGGGGATATTGGTGTTGGGTGTTGGTACGTATGCGGTGATAAAACTACAAATCCCGTGATAAATGCAATACCTGCCGATAAATGCAATACATACCTACCAGCAATTTCCGCTGTGATTGGTAGCCAGCTCCAGGTACGAAGCTCGCTGCAAACCTTTCCCAAGAAATATTCAATTAGGGACTCTGGGTGTGAAAGCGCTGGAGTCACACGCCAGAGCGGAGAAACACAAGCTACACACACTCACTTTTCTCTCTCTATTTGAGGGAAAGTTTGTTTTAGCTTATTTTCATTTTGGGGGTAAGGTTTTGGGCATTTGGCACGTCGTGCGTGGAAGGTTACTAATGTGATTGCTTTATCTGTAAATTAAATTCATGGTTTTTAAATGACTGAATTCATTGAAATATAAGGTTTTTTTCCGAATGTATTTGATTTGAATATTTTTTTGGTAATGCTTCGTGTAAGTCTTAAAATTCTTTATGGTCTTAGAATGTCTTAAAAAGGTTTTAATTTTGACTTACTGAAACCTACAGAAACCCTATATATAGGTAGTTAGAGACAGAAATGGCTAAAATCATAATCAACCATAATCAAATGGTTAAGATACAAGCATGAATCATTTGATGTTTGTAAAGTTTTGTCCCCGTTTGTTCCATGACTCAAATAAATACAGAGGAAAAAGGGTTCTCAAAGGACCTTTGGGATATTGACACACTTCAACACACTCAGAACATAAAGGGATCACACCTCCAAGCTTGCAAGTGTCAGATAGCTTTTGTACTGTACATAAATCTTCATGTGAGTCAATGGTGTTAATGAAATCTCCTGACGTTGGTCTGCTCTCTGTAGGTCCAGCAGGCCCTAGCATGCCTGGTGAAGGCCATGATTTCAAAGTGGTGGCAGTGTAAAATGGGATTATATATAGTATAGTGATTGATAGAAGTAGCCTATTGAAGTGTTGTTGCTTGGAAACATGTGAAAGAACAAAATACTGCAAAAGTCTTTGTATGTCAGACTACTTTCCACAAAGTAAATTGTGTGGTTGTTGTTATATCAAGTAGATATATGGCTGTCATTTTCCACCTGTAGTCCAGGACCAGAATATTGTGTGTGGTTGTTCTTAATCCTGTTCAATTGATTGTGTGTGAGCGTGCATGCATATATGTGTGATTGTGCGTTCATACTCGTATATCTACGTGACATGTACAGGGTTTCCCGCAGAACATTTGTTAGGTAGGGTGGGGTTTGCTGTCCATCGGATATCACAATAAATAAATAAAAACATAGTTAAGGCGGTAGGCGCGTGTTTCTTAGGCGGCCGCCATAACTGAAAAGTGCTGCGGGAAGCCCTGGTGTAGGTGTGTGTGTGAATGACACACACTGTCCCCTACATGTGTGCAGATACTGTTCAGCCATTTTGCTGAGATTCTCTGTGGTGGTGCGACTCAACAAGGTGGGTGGCAGTTGGAAGTCTTACTCACATTCTTCAGTATTCACTGTGTTGATGGCCTAGTTGACAGGCTAGAATGGATAGCTTTGACATTTAGTTGGAAGGAAATATGGTGTTTTCAGACCTCATTCAAAGTCTCATTGAAATGATCAACTGAGAGGACATTTAGGGGTGGGCGACCCTCTTCCTCAAGCAGTGTGTTTAGCATGAAACACCCAGATAGGATTGGCCTGGAGTTTGGTAGGGATTTAGACACCGTAAAGTGAGTCCATGGGAATATAGCCTTTGACTTCTGAAATTGGCACACAGGAAATTAAGTGCAATAGCAGAGGAATGAAGAGGGGGTTAGCCTATCTGCTTGAAAACACGCACCCCAGTTAAGGAACAGACATTTACACATAAACTAGCCTAACTTGCTGACACGTGACCCCACTCACAGTCAGGGAGAGGCAGAGGGGCACATGCGGGCCCACGCAAGCAAGTGCACAGGAATGCGCCCACCTACACATAGAAAGAAGGGCCATTATGGAAATGTATTGTCTGCACTTCTCTCTCTCTCTCTCTCTCTCTCTCTATGTCTTTCTCACCCTGTCTCCCTGTCAGAAATATTAATCTATCAAGCATTTGCACAGTCAGTCGGTGAACAAGTTTAAGAAAGCTTTATTGCTTGCGGCCGGCCCACAAGGAGACAAAAACATCACACGCCATTGTGCTACAAAGTTTGTCTGGTTCACAAGTCTTCAGGTAAGACCATTTATTGGTGAGAAGTCTCTTCCCCTGCATATCAGCTGTCAATATGATCGATCCCAGAGACAGAGTGCGCGTGCACGTGGAAACTTACAGAGTTCTCCGACCCTAGGCTTGACCATATGATTCACTCAACACAGATAAGGTTTATTGCACCTCTAGTATGATAATGGTCAACCTAGGTCAGTTTGTTTACGTAAGCCTAGTGTCATCTATAGGTCATGTGGGGAGAGGGCTCTCTACTGACAAAGGAATGCTAGCACCAGTATTTTCAGAATATAACCTTACATTCTAAATTTCTCTGACACTTCCCCGCCCCCCCCCACACACACATGAAGCATTGTACATAAAACTCTCGCACACCTCAGAAGTGGATTATATACAGTAGGCTGATCCGAATGTGTCATCCATCTTGTAATGAATACAGGACAACTAAAAGCTTTGGGTCATTTGATGTTTGTCATGGTGTGGGACATGGCCATTTTCCTCCTTCATCATTCATTTTTACTATATGAGTTGATCAATGGTTGGGTTATATTTTGTATGTGAAGCTAACAAATGACATAAAAGGCTTGATGAATGGAACGCTACACTATGATGTATTCACAGACTAAATTGAGCAATTCCAAATACACACACACATACCTCTTTTATAGAAGAGAAGTTTGCATGACCTTGGAGGCTTAGGTTGTGGGCTTTTTTGCCTCACTCTAAATATAGGTTGTTTTCCAATATGTTTAATTAGCCCTCCACTGGAGATGACTGTTATTCACTCTTAGGCCCGAGGTGTAGTTTGCTCATAGATTATTGAGGAATGACTACTATGCTTAAAGCAATCTCTGACGCTCACGCACACAGAACTAAGGAGTATCCCCGTTGAGTATTATGTTGATTTAGTATATTGATAATGACTAATTTAGTAAGTTTCAAAGTCAAATAAACCTTTGGTCCCATTACAAAGACACTGAGTCCGACAATTATCCCACCGGTACATCTTTTGCAGTCTCTACGACTCGTGTATTGACATGCAGCATGGCCTTAGAGACCCCTGGCCTACATCTCTGATTCTTCTAACAGACATCACATCTAACAGACGTACTGGGCCTGTGCCCAGCTGCTGTACCCCATGGTTATGTAAAGAGCAGTGGACCGTACTGCCTGCGGCCCCGGACTTTGACAAGTCACTTTTTCAAACGTGTGAAGTATGGGATCGATAGATGGACCACCTGTTTGCTCAAACAGCACAATGAAAAATGATAGAGCCATTTCACCCTCAGGAGGCCATAGGGATATCTGTTATAATAATGTATCTGACTGTCACAAGGCTTAGATTAATTATACATGAAATATGGAATCGCAGCGTACCGCAGAAGAGTGTGAGGCTGTGTGCGACGCTTGTGTGGGAAGTGTTTGTGTGTGTCCTTGCCGTATCCTGTGAACACAAAAGCGTGCGGCAAGCTCACATACTGTACCACGCTGACACTATGTATATTTCAAGTCAGCATCATCTCATTAACACTGCACGCATTTTGAGCCACATACACAATATGATTTAGAACAAACGAGTCTCAAACGAGCCAATACTAATTGGATCCTAAGCCCTTCCAGTTAAAAGATAGGAGCAGGATGTTTGTGCACGGCTGTTTTCTACACTCCAACCCCTTAGAGGGTAACTGTATACAGGCAGCCTGGGGAGGACGAAGGACCTCGGAGCAGTCGTGAACATCAAACGGCCTCACACCACATGAGGCATATCACACCAGCCTGTTTACATTTAAGATGTCCAATGACTCCTGACATGGGCTTAAGCATTGTTAGCTACACTGCGCACAAGCAACTTTTAACTTGCTAAAAGTCAATGTGACTTTTATGTACCTTTTTATAGCTACATTTGTTGCGGCAGGTGCCCTTTTTATTGCTATAAAAGTATTTGATGATTGAATGTCAGGTTTGCTGATGTGCGTTCTCAACAAGCCCTGGCTGCCTGCATGCCAAACTAAGTGAGTAAATGAAGCCTGTGGGGGCAAGTTAATTGGTGAATGTAGTTAATAACATTTGAATGGTGATGGATGGCCAATGCCCTCCATGCTGAGCTCACAGACAGACAACAAATGGCCTCCATTAAAGGCTGCAGTTAAAGGAACTCTGGAAGAAACTGATTAACTTTGATTAGCAGGATTGGGTTGGGTCCCTTCCTGTACCTGCTGTATGTACTAAAGTATTTACTCTTCTCTTTTTTTTTTGCGCGCTACAATCTGTTGTCAGCCTAGCCGGTTGTCAAGGGAACTGCAGGCTCCGTCCTTGACGTATCTACAGCAGGATACTGATGGGTTACCTATGGTGTGTCTGTGTAAGTGTTTGGTTTAGAGAGGAGGAAACTGGAGACTGTGTGTGAGAGAAATGTTTCAAACACACGGTGTACAGCATTGAAAACTGGACATTTGAATCAGACCCAAGCCTGATTCAGCCGACACATGCTGACCCCAAACACAGAGCTGAACCAGACCATCTGTAAGCAACTACAGACAGTCTGTTCAGCAAGAGAGTTGCAAACTATCTCTAACCTGTGTGTGTGTGTGTGTGTGTGTGTGGATGTGTTGACTTTGTATCAAAGTGTATGATTTGGTAGCCTTGCCTCGCCAGACCAATTTGCAAATGCACATTAGTCTGGAACCACTCAGTTCATTTTTCAATATCCATGGGGTGTTATCAGTGGACGCAGACAAAAATGCCTCTGGACACAGGACACAACTAATCAGAGCGACAAAACGTTGTCTTGGTTGTTTAAGAAAATGCCTCAACTGTGCTCTTCTGAACAGTCATCATATGAATCCCACCCCACATCAGATAAATGGTTTTGAATGGCCTTGCACTTTTCATGCCGGAGGGAAATCTGTTTTAGTGGTCACATCTGCCAGAGCTAAACCATGAGCTCTCAGATTGGTTGCTACCCAGACTAAATATTTGGTATTGTAGTCATGACTTACTCATCTTAAGTCAGTAAATTGAACTTGAATTAGTGAACTTGAACACATTGACCAAAAAGGTACAAGTATTCCCCTTTTTGGGAGAGATGTGCTAAAATAACAGTGTTGTTTGGCTTATTTGGAATATTATTCAGCATAAATGATCTTGTCATGTGACTGTTGCAATGCAGAATGGTCTGGAATGACGCCTGCATGACTATTGTGAATGGGCTTCAAACACTAAAATACACAGCACAGGATGACCCCCCCCCCCGCCCCTCTGTCTCTGAGCCTGGTCAGCAGATGTCCTGCTGATAACATACAGCACATACATTGCTTATTTATTTATTTCTGATAGCATAATAATTATTCTTGTTACCGAGCCATCCAAGAGTTGTTCATAATCTTTGAAATGACTATCTCGTGTTTTCCTAGAGTGTATGGCGTCTGATTAGAGGCAGTTGGGAAGGCGTGATTAAAGTCCTCTCATGCTGCTAGATCTAGCTGCATGAGACCATAATCCTACAGTGGTTCTCCTGCCGCCATTAGAGCAACTGGGCAAAATCATCCGGGATGGGGAGAGGATCTAAGTGGAAGAAATCAGAGGATGTGAGAGGGAGAAACGGCAGTTGGAAAGGCTTTGTATGAAAATGATGCAAGTACACAGTATAGAACAGATGAGGAATATTATGCAAATATTTGATCCACGTCTTTCCACAGTAATCCCTTCGCAATGGGTCGACTTAAACGGCAATAGTTTGATCATGAAGGCTGTGTGTCCACACCTAATGCCTTGTGTTGTTTCTCTTCTCTCAGATGCAGATCTACCTGTATAACTCTGATGATTTTGAAAGCCTCAATGCTGCCATCAAGGAGAAACGCATCATAGCGGCCATGGCAGTCTTCTTTGAGGTAAAGTAAGACTGAGGCCGGGTGCTTTTTCTTTTCCTACTCTCTCCCTGTCTTCTCCCCCCCCCCTCTCTCTCTCTCTCTCTTCTCTCTCTCTCTCTCTCTCTCTCTCTCTCTCTCTCTCTCTCTCTCTCTCTCTCTCTCTCTCACACACACACACACGCACACTCCTCTCTTGGAACTGTGACTCTTTGTGTAATAGCCCTGGGCAACTGTAGACTGGCACCTGTATTTAGTTAGCAGTCTGCCATGTGTCTTCTGGGAGCCATTACAGTGTAGAAGAAGCACATTCAAAGTAAGGGCTTCCTCTGTTCTGATCCTCTTAAACCCATGTCAAGTCTCTACAGAAGCACCCCCAAAGACTCACACAGCCATCTGGTCTCCTTGGGAAAACAGCTGAAGTACAACACCTTAATGGCCCTTAGCTGGCTTCACACACATGCATCGAAGGAAAAGTGACTTATTTTCTACTGCTGTTTTTCAAGGCTCTTCTGTAATACCAGGATACAGTTATCATTTATATTGCTCTCACAACTATTTTGAAGAAGAAGGAAAACTCCTCGAGAACCATACTTAAGCAGAAGGGTGAAGAGTTACACTTTTCTCAGTCTGCACCTGTAGACCTCCGCAGAGACTAGCTGCAGAAGACTGAGTGATCGCTGAATGGATGGAAGGTCCAGGTTCACTTTGCCTCCATCTGTTATACTGTCTCTTTCTATTATATCCCTTTCATCTATAACTTAGAGGCCCTTTGTTGTAGTATTGAGAGCCAAGCTGAGTGGAGAGGGTCATTTCTCAGGCAAAGGCAGGCAGGAATGAGGACACAGGTGCTGCTTATGTAGGTCTGCATGGAGACAGTGAAGGACCATGGGAGTGTGAGGACCTAAATGCCTCCGCTGGGTCTTGACAGCTCTATCGCTTATAGCAATTAGCACCACCATGCGCAACCCGCTGAATTGCATTTTACCAGAGCGAGGTTTTTTAAACGGGCGCACGCACACTTACACACTCAGAGATTTACCATCTCTAATCAATGGGCAGGAGCTCTGTTTGGACTCCCCAAGGGTCCATGAATGGCCTCTAAGGTGTTCACACTATCCACATTCAGCACTTACCTCCAGAAGATTATTCTCTTCTGACTGACCTTAATTAGTGTATTGGGCTTAGGAGGACTGGTCCCTGTGTCCCTGCTCGGTTCTGTCCCATAATGTAAATAGGACATGGGGAATATTTGGGTGGTTGGATCAACTGATGGCCTTCATGTTCCACAACATCAGATTGGACTTAGTTACAGGAATGGAAGTGTGAAGTGAATGTCCCAGAAGAGACACAGCTGAAACGAGAGACAGGGGAGTTTGGCAGAAAACTAGCTATTCATTTACAACAGCTCCTGAAAGCCAAAGTGGTTAACCCGTAAACTCATGAGAAGAGGCCATGTAATGGTCAAATCTCAGTATGCGAGTCCTCTGTATTGGCCCCTCATGGTCCCTGTTTCTGGTTGCTGGCTACAGGTGGGGCGGAGAGACAATCCAGCTGTGGACCCCATCATCCAGGGACTGAAGCGGGTCGTACACCATGGTGAGGAAAGGATTGTCAATGTCACACTTATTTTCCCCCTCTCTTACACTCTTTTCTTCTCATCACTCCCACCCTGTGTTTGTACATTGGTTGTGTTTGTGTGTGTGTGTCCTCTGAATGAAGCACAGTTGATGCAGAAACTGTTGTACTGGATAGTACGAAGCACAGCTATGCTCTGCTGGACAGAACGGAAATGAAGACATCACTGATATGATGATGTTGTCTTATGTTGTTTTGGCTCTGTTCCAGTGAGCCTGATGTTCATTTGAGGTGACAGTTCAGATAGTCCCTCTTAGCGTTTGGAAAACAGAGACACCCATGTGCGATTGGTCATCTGGACTGCTTTTTGAAGATACTTAAACTTGGCCTCCATTTTTAATCCCAAATTAGAGTCGGAACACAAGCTGTGAGCAGAGTCACACATCAAAAGGAACCTAGCTCAGCGAGATACCAGCTCTCCTTTCGTCGTCTCCCTCAGTGTCGCAGCAGCAGAAGAGACAGAACCATTAATTGCATCTGAGCCTCAATTAGTCAGCGCTCCGTCTAATGCACACACACACGCAGTATTTCTCAGTCTCTCTCTCTCTTGCTCAGCCACGTTTACAAACAAACACACAGCATGAGCCGCACACGTACGCCTGCATCATTAATCTTTAATGCTATGGGGAATTAGCTTCACAGATGCATGTTGTTTGAAATCACAGTTAACGTGCGCGTGTCATTACATGACTTACTGTGTGCCGTGTCTCCACTAGATCATGGTGCTTTAGCATGCACTGCGCTGCACACACGTAAGACCAGCGTAACAACTCACACCAGCTCAGTCTCTTTGTGTGGCTCGACGCACAGACAGAAGAAGACGTTTTAATGGACGAGGATGGACTAAAAGCATATGGCCATAAACAGAGCTCTCTTTACTCATGCTGATTAATTTCACCCACTCAACCTATATGCTTCATTGGCTCTCTCTAACATTTATTACTCCGCTCAGTCTCAACGGCTGGTAAGCTGGTGTCGGCGGTGGGCTATAGACGTAGGGATAGCTGGGAGGTGGTTGTGTGAGATAGGCCGCTCACGTCGCCAGCCTTCCTGTGTAGCCGTGTTCCCTGGCGGCGGCCATGTCAGACTTGGGGTCCCCGCCGGCTGGTTCTGGGCGGGGGCGGCTGTTTAAAATGAGGATCTTCCGCTTCGGTCTGTAATGCACCTATCTCCTGCCTTGGAGCGCTGCTTGGGCTTTTCCGCTAGCTCGTTAGCTCGTTAGCTGTGGCCATCCATCTGTCAGCTCGCCAGCAGGTCTGGAGCGATAGTGCACGTAGGCTCTCTGAGGCCGGACATGCCCCTGTGAATACTAAAACCGACACGGCAGGGCTCACCACTGGGTGCGGCCTTCCTCACACATCATTAATATGACCCCCCCCCCCCCCACTTACACAGACACACACGCACTTTGTTCTACTGCAGTGGTGGTCACAAAGGACTGTACTGTCACCCATACCTGCAGGGGTATGGAACTGGTAGAACTGTGCCATGTCTGCTTCCTTGGACTCACTTAGTTTATTTACTTGTCGTTCAGCCTATCTCAGCTTGGTCCAACTGTCACCTCAGGTTTTGACAGCTGCCTGATACACTGAAGAGGGGAGAGAGCCTTCTAGAAGCTTAGGCCTCCTGCACCTCAGGCTACAGCAGCACCAGACACTGTATCAGTTCACAGGCTCCAGCAGCCCAGTCATGGATTAGCTGTCAGAGCAGACCACCTTATCTGATGCTCTGTTCTCCTCTTCCTCCTGCCCTCTGCCAAGCAGTGGGATTTTCCCAAACTGATACCGGGGGAAGAGGCTTTAAGCAGGATGTTGTCAACAAGATTCCATCACTAAAAAGAGTGAATTTGGATGAATGCCCTAACCTTAAGCCCACATAGTATGGCGATATGTGAATATGTGTTTGCATGTTTGGTGTATGTGGGCAGTACTTGATCATTTCAACCGAAACTGTGAAAACAGCGACGGCTGCGTGTTCCAAGTGTTGACGCGTGCTCCTGTGTGTCCTCCAGAGAAGGAGACAGTCCTCAGCTCGTTCATCCTGAGGGACCTGCTGCCTTCCTCCCTGACCAGCTACTACCGCTACACAGGCTCTCTCACCACCCCTCCCTGCAGCAGGGTGGTGGAGTGGATCATCTTCTCCAGGCCTGTCTTCCTGTCCCATTCACAGGTCAGTACACTCCCCCAAGCCCCACTCACACACACACACACACAACATTCATACACACATGCAAACATGCTTTTTAGCATAACAAATAGGACAATCACTCTAGCCTCCTCTTATTCATGTTCACACCGTACAGCTCCTTCTCTTGCTACCCCTCCCCTCCTCCACTTCCTTCATCTATCCACCCCCTCCCCTTCAACCCTCCACACGCCCCTCCGTATCAAGCCTTAACTGCTTCTCTGTGTAGAGGATGATTTAGCTGGAGGTGTAGCCAATTACTGGCTTGTGAATGATGGTGGGTGTGCAGATTGCTCGGAGACATGCATCACGCTGCTATCCATGCAGGAAGTATCTATAGGCCTCGAAATTGAATGGAGCTTTTGGTAGCTGGTACACATTAAACTGTCCTGGCGACTGCGTATTTACAGCAAATTACCTGTCCCACTACTGTCAATACACTTAGTTTGTCTCCAGCTGGTTAGTTCTTTTCCCCTTGTCGCCTGTTGAAGAGTACTCACAATACCACACCTGTCCACTTATACCCTTCCAGCACTTCCAGATCCCATGGTTGACTGGTGTGGAGGGTATTGACTAGGATGGCCATCTTTTTGATGTTTACAGAGCTCCTTTTATGAGTATATGATTCATTTCTCCAAAGCTTCCATTGGACTCATTGATTTCCAAGGATCTTTAATGTGCAGTCATTACGGCGCTCTACAGGAGCCCAGTCAAACGGATCGATGGCTACAAATTTGCCCCATTGAAATGTTACACCCCGTGTGACAGCAGGCGGCCCTGCACAGCCTCCCCCTGCAGGTATCCTGCGCTGTAGCCTGCAGGAGCCCAGCCTTCACAGGACAGCATTGGCAACTCTGTGCAGCTAGGTGACAATTGGCCACCTCAGGGCCCCTCAGACTCGATTCTCCTTAAACCCATCTCACTGTGACACGTATCCTCTCGGCGTTTCATACTGACTCACACAGAGACACATTCACCAACGTCAGGATCACTAATGATTTATGCAGGGTTCTCTTTCTGCTTTCAGCTGGAGGCCTTCTACTCCATCTTTACCACAGAACAGCTGGACCACGTCAAGTCCGTGGAGTACCTGAGGAACAACTACAGACCCCTGCAGCACCTGGACAACCGAAATCTCTTCAAGTCCTCTGTGCAGGATGCCTGGCAGAGGGACCTGACAGACGTCCTGGTGAATCCCCACGCCACTGAGGCCACCAAAGGTACAGATAGATACACCTCACTCACTCACTCACTCACTCACTCAACTTAACACTTACAGTGTATTAATGAAGCCTACCCTTCATCTGTTTGTCGTATACATGCGCGTGTCAGAGCTGTGATTCCAGCTGTAGTGCTGGAGAAGCAGAACACAGACTGCTGCTCCTTTAAACCAGGGGCCTCTTTGTTTGGAGTCTGGCAGGGATAATTGATTGGGAACGCTTGTGATGAAGTTGGAGCGCTGTAACGGGCCAGAACAGTCACCATCATTAATATGCATGCTAAAAATAGAGCCGTACAAATTAAGTTGTGAAATTGCTTTTGTGCCATTATGTCAACAGGCGGAACAATTCTCCGACCGATGTCTTCCTTATTCTCATCCTCTGTGTCTCTCGCTGCCTTTTCTTTTCTCTTGGTCTTCTTCATTAACATATCTCTATTTATCTCTGCCCCTCTCTCCCTCTACTCCCACTAATCCTCTGGCTTAGAAGGGAGGACACCCTGTCCAAACAAACCCGCATGTGTTTGTGTTTGGCCTTCTGGGTGAAGACTAGATTGTGTTCAGGTCGAGGCTAAGGTGCATGAGGACTGACGATGATGATGATTTGGGATAATGAGGATGAAGATACATTGGCTGGTGAATAAATAGAGAAAAAGCTTTTAATTCCTTAATCAACAGAATCCCATGAAAACACAAATCCTGAACGGGTCCCACCACCTGTATGGACACTCACCTATTATATTGAATCTCATGAAACACACATGTATCCCAGTTGCACATGCTAGCTTTTTTTGGTAATCCTACACATAATCTTTTCGATTCCTTTATCGTACTCTGTGTCTCGGAGCTTGTCTCTCTCTCCTCACTCATTCCTGTTCATGTGCTGTTTGCACAGCTGTGGTCTCTCGCCGGCCACAAAGCCCAGTCCAGAAACCTGGTGCAGATGTCATGTGAACCAGTTTTCTGACTTTGACTGGCATGCTAACAGATACCCTGACTGATCCCCCCCCCGGGCGCCTGTGTCACGGATACAATTCTGTAGCCTGCAGTGCCCCCTTTAGGTCTTCCCACTGCACTGCAGGCACGTTGCATCTTGTCTGTCGGCTGTCTAACAACACCATGCACAGTTACCGAAATCCACTGTTTGATATTCCAGTCCCATGCTCACCGGCTTCCTTGTCCTCAGCCATAAGACTGGCAGACAGACGCCCTTCCTGCGTGCCGTGGTCTCGAGACCCGCGAGACCCAGGGGTGGTTTTCTTTATGAGCTGACGTAGTATTTCAGGCCTTTTGAAGATGTTCTGGTACAAACGACTGAGTGAGTCAAAGGCAGACAGTAATAACAGATTCAGCCTCTCCTCGGGCTGCCTGCGACCCACGCACGCAGTGTCCCTGCCGTCGCCAGCCTCACAAAGCTGCTCAGATCACAGCACAGCCAGCCAGCAGGCCTTTTATTCCCGCTAGTGTCTGTCACCACGCGTTACAACAACTGCTCCCCGGGGCATCCTCCTGCCTAGGATGCTGCTGCTGTGTCTTACTGTGTGAATCACTTCTCTGCCCCCCCCCCCCCCTTCCTCTCTTGTCTCTCGCAGTGTGCAGCAGCGCTCCTGTCAACATGAAGATCAAGCCCATGAACCGGACAGCGCTGGTGGTGAGCTGGGAAAGGCCACGGACCATCTACCACCCCCCTATCCTCAGTTATATGGTCTCCTACAGCTGGACGAGGAGTGAGGAAGCGTCCGAGAAGACCTTCCACAAGACTGGAGGGCAGAGCATGGTAAGGTCACCTCCTGTTCAATCCATTCAAGATTGAGTGCACTATGAAAAAAAGATATTACAGTGGGAGATGCCTCCATTAGGTTTGATTGGTCTGGACTGTCTCCTACTGCATGTGGTGTCAGAGGATCAGAGAGAGGAATGACAGGTTGATGGGAGGTGACTAGAATGTTCTGACAGGTTCTGGATGAGAGTCTGTGTGGATCAAATGGGCTGGACACCAGCCTGTCAATCTCCCCCTGCCTGCTAATAAACGCTGGGCTTGTGGTATCCAATCACACACACTTACACACTCACACACACACTGAGTGAAATGCCTTCCGTCCGTTGAGTCTAACATGTCAGTCTGAGATTAGATGGACACTTCTTGTGACTAATTACAATACCATTGATGTCAAATCTGTCCTCTATGTTTTCCATGTAAAGACAGGTAGTTGCCACTTGGGCTAGTTAGACAGCAGACTTGCCAAGTCTAAAAGTTGCGATGCAGCGCATGTCGAGCTCCCAGTCAGAGCTGGATTGATAGGTGCCCAGAGCCAGCGGCGTCGTTGGCTGAAGTTAATAAAGTAAATCAGCAGTGACAACAGGAGAGGCCTCTTCGAGAAGAACAGAGTGTTTTTTCAATGACTTCCATCTCTCTTCACCGTACTCAACTAGCACCTTTTTCTCTCTCCCTTTGCACAGTCAAAGTGTTTTACTTCATCTGTCTGACCCACTGCTTTTCCATTTCTCTTCATTTCCATTTTTCTTTTTCAATTTCCGTCTTCCGACGCCTTTATCCTGGTCATATTAGAGACCAGCAGGCTTTCTGCAATCAGAGGATCAATTGAAAACCACTCAGGACCTCCAATTCAACACCTCTGTAATAATAATTTGTTGTAGAACATCATCTTGAGCATAAGGACTCTGAGTCACACAGGAAAGGTTAGGTTAGGATGGAAAGCATATGTTAGAACAGACAGGTTTAACCAGCTGATGGACTATGCTTTATGCAGACATCATACGTCTCATTTATCTCTTAATCTTTACATCAAGGTTATCCAGCTACTTTCCCAAACATTATTCATATAGACAGTTATTTTCCCTCCATTCGATGTAAAACAGTAGCGATATGTATTACATAGAATGAGCACCTTATACGATATTTATTTACCGTAACAGTATAATTTTTTTATAATAATACATGTTGAAGTTTGCAGTCATGAATGTGTTTGTGTGTGTGTCTATTTCATCCTGCAGAAAGCAATGGTGACCCACGTGTCTCCAGACATCCTGTACCTGTTCAGAGTGCAAGCCGTGTGTCAGCAGGACCTGCGCAGCGACTTCAGCCAAACCCTGCTCTTCAGCGGTACTGCCTCGCAAACCTAACCCACCATGTCATTCACTGTGCAGAAGAGATACTGGATGTGGGCGTTACATCCCCTGTGTCTTGCTTTCTGTGTAAACATTTCAAATTTTTGTTTTATATTCTAGCAAACACCACCAGGATATTTGAAGGGTCACGAATTGTCAAACCTGGAATGGTAAGTGACCAGAAGATGGCAGCACATGTTTGTAAAATAATGAATAATGGCTGATTAAAAGTCCCCCCTACACCTCCTCCTCCCTCTCTCCCTCTCTCTCTCTCTCTCTCTCTCTCTCTCTCTCTCTCTCTCCCCTCTCTCTCTCTCTCTCTCTCTCCCTCTCTCTCTCTCTCTCTCTCTCTCTCTCTCTCTCTCTCTCTCTCTCTCTCTCTCTCTCTCTCTCTCTCTCTCTCTCTCTCCCTGTCCCTCTCTCTCTCTCCAGCCCACCGTGTCTCCAGCCTCGTCTGCAGACATGGCTCCCATCAGCTCCGGCTCTTCCACCTGGACCTCCTCCGGCCTCCCCTTCTCCTTTGTCTCCATGGCAACGGGCATGGGCCCCTCCTCCAGTGGTAGCCAGGCGACAGTGGCTTCTGTGGTGACCAGCACTCTCCTGGCAGGGCTGGGCTTCAGTGGGGGGGTCATCTCCTCCCTCCCTGGCTCCCTCTGGCCCACCCAGGCCCCAGCCACCAACAGCCGGGCCACCCGCCAACCCGCCCAGCCGGCTCCCTCCACCCCTGAACCAGCCGGCCCCAACGGCTCAGACACAGACACCCCCGCTGAGGAGCACGAGGTGAGTCGGCAGGACGAGGGAGAAGAGGGAGAGAAGGAGGAAGGAGAGGAAGAGGAGGGGGAGGAAGACAGGAAGAAGAAGAATAAGAATGCCTCCGATGAGGTGACGGAGACACAGCTGAATAGCACAGTGGCAAAAGAGTCGGCCATCCCTAGTCCCACGTCCACAGCCAAAGAAAAAGATGAAGGGAAAGACCCTGCGTCCCGGACGACTACAGCGCCCCCCAGTTCAGAGGAGGACCAGCTGGTCAACGTGGTGAAGAATACTCAGGAGTTCAACAATGACACAACAGAGATGCAGATTCCCCAAAGCCCCACCCGCTCTCCTAAAGGGAGCGACGAAGAGAAAAAACGCTGGCCTTTCTCTGTCCAACCTGGTGAGCCGAGATCCACACCAAATATAAGGGATTGTGTCATTTAAAGGGAAACTACAAACCCATGCCTTCCCCCTTAAACTTAAGTTTACACTTTCACTATTAAAATGCAACACTTTTTCAATTAAAAATCAAGTTGAAGGCTGGAATTGTTTTTACAGTACAGTTTGACGTAAGATTAGCTACAGCTACAGCCTCAGCTTGCTTGCGTATCAGTATAACTCAGTGCCTCGAAGGCAGAAAACGGCTGCTGCGGGGGCCATTGGATGGCACTTATATATATTTATATATGTATTAAGAAGGAACTGCCTGCCAGACAGAAAAAAAGGAACCAGGATATTTGTTTTATGAACTGTTTGCTACATCACATATTTTCGTCATTGAGGATAATAGATGTATTTGAGTAAGCCTTGCTATGTGCCTCTGGGCGCCCCCAGTCAATTACCTTCCAGATCTAGCTGCGCTTCTGGAATAATGAATGCGCATTTGTGGGCAAATAGAGTAAAGGACTCTTAAGTGTGTCGGTAGTAAAGGTGTTTTTTCCCCCTTTATAAAACAAGTTTTATTTGGTGACTGATTGTGTGCTAAGTAATCCATTCTGTTGTGTCCTTCCTGCCAAAGACAGGACTGGCGTGTCCAATATGACCCGGAGCCCCCATCCTGGGATGGGCCGTGTGGAGTGGCTCGTGCCCCTGGTGGTGGTGTCTGCCCTCACCCTGCTCTGCCTCGTCATGCTGCTGGCTGTCCTGGTCTACTGGAGGTGAGGCCTGCTCGACTGTGTCAAAGATGTCCAATACTGCGTGTGTTCTCAAAAGGACCACGTTTCTTTCTAGTCTTGTTTTGAGGACGAGTGTGTCATCATGGTACACCATGTTGCTGATAGAGCATGTGTCATGCATTTTGGTTATTGTGATTAAGAGCTCTAATTTGATCCGCAAGCCACCCTTAAGTACCAGAGTACAGTTCCACAGTCAGGCAGTTACCCCTTTATGACGCCAGACATGGCAGTCCCCCACTACACACACACAATCACTCCAAAGGCCGGACATGGCCTTCTGTCTGAAGTGGGGTGACTTATCCTTTGGCACCATGGGGATTTCAGACCCATCTGCCAGTGTGCGTGTGTGTGTGCATTTGTGCGCATAAGTGTGCATACGTGTGCATGTGTGTGCATATGTGTGCATATGTGTATGCTTGAACTATGTGCATGTGTGTGCAGCTCATGGCCATGCTACTGGCATCACAAAACTATCTGGAAGGTTGAGGTCTATTTAAGCAAGTCTCCATCTCCATTTCCCACCCCTCTCTCTGTCTCTGCTCCTGGGAGACAAGATATTGGCGGGGGAGGGGGGGTGGGTTGAGGAGATGGTGGTGGGGACCAGAGGGCCTTGTAGTGCCAAGAGCCAGGGCCCAGCTGTGTGTTCATCTGCATTGCCGACTCCAGCCCCAGCACTCAGCCTCAGTAATTACACAGGCGAGGCCAGCGGCACATGCCGGCTGTCTAATGAGCCACAACAGCACAATGGATCATTACCAGATCCCCATGCTTTATTTATGCTCAGCTCTGCCCTGAGCAGTGTCAGGGTGGGAGAGCTTTGGTGCACACTAATATGTTCTTGTAGTGCTGCTATCAAGCTGAGTATTCCCCACAGGTCCTCAGAAGTCCTAAATGTTGTTTTGTTTCGTTGTCAGATTTTGGCACCGTATTGATCTCCTCCCGCAACGAACCTATGACAGCCTCTGACTGAGATGTAATGTTTGAAAACTTTTAGTGGAAGACAGATCAAGGAAATAGAATGACTGTGATGAGCAGTCTCATCTGTGTGTGTGTCTGCGTGAGTGAGTGAGTGAGTGAGTGAGTGAGTGAGTGAGTGTGTGTGTGTGAGTGAGTGAGAAAGATGTGTGTGCTTGCAGTGGTATTTGAGTGAGAGCTGGAGGACTGTCGGGATGTGAAAGGGCCATCACGGTGGCTGTGACAGCTCCCAGACAATGGCTGTCTTCCCCGAGGGAGCGGAACGTGATGAAAGGCCAGATCAGCCCACTCGCTCTCCCCCCTCCCCCCCTCTTTCATTCTCTCCCCCTGTCTCTTCCACTCGCCCCCTCTGTCTCATCCCATCCCTCATCAGTCTAGTCCAGTTATACCACAAGATAGGCGGGCATTTAAGGAGAAGAAATTCCTCCTCCAAGCACCAGCTGATCTGAACGGATTTAGTCACAAATGTAGGTTTCCCTGTCAACAGTACAGAAGGTTACTGATAGGGATCCTCTGTACACAGTTGTATATTTCTCTCTGTAATTATTATGTGTGTTTATGAGTCTATTAAGTGTGTTAAGCCAATTATTGCATTGAGGGCAGGACTCCATCTGGAAGCCTCTGAGACAGGCATGGTTGGGCGGAGCTCACAGATGTCAAACACCTTGTGTGTGTATAGGTGGACGCTGGAAGGGCAAGCCACACTGGATCAGGGGGTGGGGCTGGCGGGTAGGTGTTGTGCTGTGAGTGGAACTGGAGTCCAGTCAGATGAGCTCATGCATCCCTCATCCCTCTTGGTTTCAATCCACCCCCTCCCCTTCCCTCCCACCCCGTCACACCACGCCTTCCTGCCCCCACTGGGAGTTATTACACGTGGGTGATGAGGGGGAAGGCTGTGACGAAGCCTGGGGACGTGCACCTCATCTGTTCCCCACCTCTCTCTCTCCCCCTCTCTCTCCCCCTCTCTCTCTCCCCCTCTCTCTCTCTCTCTCTCTCTCTCTCTCTCTCTATCTCTCTCTCTCTCTGCAATACACAGTAAATGCTGTTTAGCCACTCTCTCCTATGTTCTTTGTCTCTCTCTCACTCCTCCACTACAAGGATGACCAGCATCTGCTCTCTGCTCTGCATCAAGTACAGGTAGGGGGGAGCCTGCTTAATTAGTGCATTGGGGATGCATGCTCATGGAAAGTTAGGTGCACCTGCAATACTGCCTGTGGGGGTTTATTTGTAGATGTAGGTCAATCCAATTTCTCAAAAGTTGCTACTGATTGTTTCTGTATAACTCCCAGTTTTCAGACACATGGTGTTGATTGTTGGCAAATCCAATATTCATATCAAAGAAAAAGGCTAAACATTTTCAAGAATACTGATTTGGTAATTGCTGCATGTTTACGACGAAGCGACTGTGGTGTGACAAACCCAGCAACGCTCTGTTTAGCTGCTACAGACTCTCAAGTCTAAATGTGTCATGGTGGGTTTTTTGGTATTGTTTACCAGTACCCTGCAGTCACCTCACACTGGGTCTCCACAGGCTGCGATGTACTCTGAGGCTGCTCCAGCGCTCCCTTGTGTGTGTGTGTGTGTGTGTGTGTGTATGACATCAGCATGGATGGAGCTACCCTGGGGCCCTTAACAGCAGTTTACTGCCAGTCCTGGCCAATTACACTCCCCATACACATGCTGTGGTAGACAGTCTCTAGCAGAGGACGGTGTACTAGTGCCTCAGTGTCGGTGTGTTAGCTCGGATGTCTGGCCTGCTGTTGCAGTCATGTCAGGCCCCCGCTTCAGAGATCGCTTCCTCTCAAGGTTTCTGCGTTGCCTCCTCTGACTGTGACCTGCTCCAGGAGCTTCCACAGCCTGCTGGGGTCTGTGGACCCGTTTGGGACCAAACTTTGGGAGGCAGAAGGACTATGCAAAGCAGGTGTGATGTAACGAGTTAATCGGAAGCTTCTGTCTTCTTTGTCCTTGCAGGAGGTTTTTCCAGACCGCTCATTTCTACGTGGAGGACTGTAGCTCTCCAAGAGTAGTCGCCAATGAGAACATACCTGTTATCCCCATTCCAGGTAAGCCCAACTCAACTCAAATGTATCGGACACTTGGTAACAGAATTTTGGTCAGATTTTGTTTTCTTTCGCATAAGCTTTGGATCAGTTTGGGGTTTTATTTCTCTTGGCTGGTGGCCCTCTACTGTCAGTACTAGAGCAGACTGAGCCTTGATCATCAATGTTGTTTCCAGAGATAAGTGGGGTAAACAAGCAATGTCTGCAGGCTACTAAACTAGTCTGAAAATTACTTTTCCTGTCACATAGCACCTACTGTTATGTCTCTTCTCATCTGTATACAGAGAGCCTCGTGTAGAAGTCTGTCTGTAGCTTTGAGTAGCTTATTATCCTTAGTTTGAGCCTAATCAAGTCCTCTTCTCTCTGCCACTCACACTGCATCTGCATGAGAAGCGGCCGCTCACGAGCTGCCTGCTTCAGAGCTCTGACTGGGTTTCCGCCAAGCTCAGGGCTCCAGTGTAACTGGGACGTGGCAGGAAGTCAATACCAGAGCTTTACTGAGCGCTTTCCAGCCCAGGGACTCTGACTGTGGCCCGTCTCAAGGCTGGGATACCATAGTTAAAGACCACAGCTGCTGTCAGAATTGACTCTCCATCCATTCTACTTTTATTGTCTCCTCCTCTTTCTCATTTATCCTCCTGGAGGAATGGAGGGCCTCTTGCTGCATTGACAAGTCTGTTAATAGTTTAGAAAAGGTGAAGGAGTGGAGGTGAGTGTTCATGTTTACGAGGGGGCGTTTAGAACATTTATTGTTATAAAGGTTTGGAAACAGAAAATACATCCCACAACAATATGTTTATGTGATGAGGGATTGAAGACAGAGGGGTGCAGCCCAAAACTCGTATTAATATTACTGTGTGTGCATGTGCGTGCGTGTGTGTGGCTAAATGTTTTGTAGGACAGACTATTGAAACCCACTTCTTCCTGTCCTCTTTTTTTTATAAACTGATTGTTTCATGAACTGATTTTCTACTCATGGTTCTGACCTTGTATCAATGCAGCTTTGTAGGGCCTTTATTCTTTATAAAAAAAACTAAGAAATTGCGGCTCAAATCAGTCAGTCTTGCCCTTTAAAAACTGAATTTATTATGCTAGTTGATTCAATTGTCAACAGAGACAAAGAGAGGGGAGGAGAAGAATGGAGAGGTGAGGAGAAGATAAGAGACTAAGGGAGAGCAGAGAAAAGGAGAGGGGAGGAGAGGAGGTTTGAGAAATTAACAGTTTAAACCAAAACTAAGCAATCACCTCTAGCAGTGAACCGCAGCAGTGAGGGCTTGAGTGCCTGTGGCCCCAGCTGTGAGGGAAGATTGGCTCTGATAGTAACCAGCAGCCCAGACCCAGCAGCTGGGCCTGCTGTATGCTTGTCTCATTGCCACAGTGACCAGCCCATCGCCTCCTCTTCCTAATGTGTGATTGGGGACTGGCTCAAATCAGACAGATGCTACCTCCCTCCAAACTCTCCTATTACCCAATTTAGCCTCTTAGTGCCGGTGACTGGTTAAGCCGAAGTACTATAGCTGTCAGTCTGCAAGGTGATTAATGAGGTCTCCTCTTTGTATGCAAGGGCAATGTCATTTTGATATTGAATCTCATTGGTGCTTTTACATCTCAAAAGATGTCTTGTGGGCCTGTGTGGGTGTGTCGGCCCTGGCAGGCTAGTCGGATATAGGGCAGCGTTCTGTTCTGTCTGTCCAACATGGCACCCAAGGTGACATTGAGACGACAGACCAAACAAGCCATGTCCTCCAGTTGTAGAGCATAGTGTTGCTACTTGTTCAACTCCAACTGTGGCCCTGACTGAGGCACATGACATCCATCATGATCAGTGGTTCTGAGACTGTTCAGTGCTGCTAACAGAATTTCCAGATGACAATCTTTTGAATTTCTATTTTTGTGAAGGACTGGAGGCATGGTGGATTTTACTAATAGCATAGTTACTAATACCCAATCAGTCAACCCCACACAGGATGTAGTGACCCCTTCAGTTTGCTCTCAAAGACCTGAATAGTTACAAGCCCTGCGGTGTGAGGTCATCCCAGTGTCGGTGTGGCCATGTGCAGACCTGAGCAGATCCTGGGCTTCATTAGAACACTGGGAGGGGTGGAGGAGGGGTGGAGGAAGGGCGGGCGCGGGGAGGTGGAGGCTCTGAGGCTCAGGGACCGGAGGGACATCAGTAACCCTGGTGCTTCACCTGTCACTCTGAACCACTGAGGCTCTCACCCCCATAAAAGGGGGATCTGACAAAGAACATTGGTGCTTTCATGCATTTCATAACAGCTACATTTAACACACTCGCACACACACACACACAGTATCCACACACACACAAACACACATACACACAATCCACACACACACACAGTATCCACACACACACACACACACACACAGTATCCACACAGACGTGTGTGTAGTATGTTTCCAGCCCTTTGATTGAGATGTTTCCTGGGTTGTCTAGATGACATGGATGCCGTCCCAGTGAGGCACTTCATCAAACACATCATGGAGCTTTATTCTAACAACCTCCAGGGCTTCGCTGAGGAGTTCGAGGTAGGCGTTTCTCTTTTCTCTTGACCTTGGTGGGATCACTAAGGCTTGAACACATTTGATTTACATATACATGTATAAGATCTCAGCTCCATACAAATATAAAATCAAGCCGCACAGTCATTTGTGTGTGTGGGCTTGAATATGCGTGTGCTTCAGTGTGTCTGTTCCTGTTGTGGAGCAGATGGCTGAGGGAGGAAGGTTAATTAAAGGAAGTCTATTTGCTGGTTGGTTGGACAGGAACACACTGTCTCTCTGACCAGGTTGAGACACCAGGCAAATACCTCCACCCTGAGGAACCTGTCTAATTGGGGTCATTCACAGTGGTGCATGTGAACATACATTATTCAGATGCCATCCACAGCCGATTCTCTCTAGCACAACAACATAACATCAGTCCAGCTAGGGACTAGTCCAATTGAAATAAAAATGCTGTCTACAAGCTCCTTTCATATTTTTGAGTGTTACTGATTAAATGTAAGAAGTCCAACATGCCATATGATTATGGGGAAAGGGTTTACCCAGAGAGGGCAATCAAATCACCTCTACTTCATGTGATGCTTCATAAAACCTCCAGTCCCAAGCTGTTCCTCCCACTCATCTCTTTATTTGTTTCTGGCTACGCTCTTTCTGTCTCTGTCTCTCTCTCTGGCTTTCTCTTCCTTAGGAGGTTCAGCGCTGCACAGCAGACTTGAAGATCACAGCCGAGCATTCCAATCACCTTGACAACAAGCACAAAAACAGATACATCAACATTGTGGCCTGTGAGTCAACATGCTGGAATAGAACACACCCAGAACAGGACAAGCTGGGATATTAATGGACCTGGGATGTTAAGAGACAGATTGTCCTGTAATACTAAAAGGAAGCGCTGTTTACGGCAGACAGTAATGTGACACCTCACTGTTATGTGTCTAGATGATCACAGTCGTGTCAAATTACGAGCCTTGCCTGGGAAAGACTCCAAACACAGTGACTACATCAACGCCAACTATGTGGATGTAAGTCATATCCACCCAACCCACTTGGAATATGCTGCTCAGAAACTTCCTTTATTTCCTTTTTCTTCTTGTCACCTGTCTACAATGATTTGTGCCTCCCTCTCTGTGGTCCTCTCCTTTCTCAGGGCTACAACAAGCCCAAGGCCTACATTGCGGCCCAGGGACCACTCAAGTCCACGTTTGAGGACTTCTGGAGGATGGTGTGGGAGCAGAACTCTGGCATCATCGTCATGATCACCAACCTGGTGGAGAAGGGCAGGGTGGGTGCATTTTCCATCCCCCCCTGAGAAAGAGTGACCGGCGGGACCACCGGCTCGCTGACTAAACGTCGCAGGAGGTTGTAGGTGGTCATGGTGAATCTTGTGGGTTTTCTTTCTTCAGAGAAAGTGTGACCAATACTGGCCTACAGAGAGCAGTGAGGAATACGGCAACATCGTAGTGACACTGAAGAGCACTAAAGTCCACGCCTGCTACACACTGCGCCGCTTCCTCATACGGAACACCAAAGTAAAAAAGGTAACAGCTGTTATGGTGATGCTGAAGCCTCTCAGCTCGGGGAAGAACCAATATCGTTCCTCATGTTTAGTGCAAAACATATTTGAGCTTTTGGCATGTTTCCTATTCCTCCCTGTCCTTTAAGTAGTCATGATCTTAAGAGGCCAGCCTCCTTGTTTCAGGGTCAGAAGGGGAACTCGAAAGGGAGGCTGAATGAGCGCATGGTGGTCCAGTACCACTACACCCAGTGGCCTGACATGGGTGTCCCTGAGTACACCCTGCCTGTCCTCACCTTCATCAGCCGCTCCTCTGCTTGTCATACCCCAGACATGGGCCCCGTCCTGGTGCACTGCAGGTGAGACCCTTGCCCACACCCTCCCTTCTGCGGCTCGTTACGGCTCCGACAAGGCTTAAATCCATCCTCCACGCTGCGTCAACCTGGAGCATTTCAGAAGCAGAGCTATGAACTGATTTGCCTGTCCCATGTAGACTTCCATTTGATTACAAGTACAAAATGGTACTACTTGATAAGTTGTCTCAATGCCAATTCTTTGGCCAGTTTAATTGTATATTTCACTGTGAACTCTGGCTTGGACGCGGCGTCAGTCAAAAATAGAAACATTTAATATACTTTAATTTGATTTAAAATCGAAACAGAGAGCCGGGCCGGTTCTCCAACACAAGCACTGACTAGAGTGGCCGCGATCAGATCCGGCAGCCGCGTTGGAGCCATTACGATGTAAACCCATATTTAGTCTAATCCACAGGCTTCATTTTATGAAAAACCAGTGGTCCTCATTGAGCAACAGCAGCTCCCTCTAGAGGCTGATATTGATATTTCATGCGTGGCGCTGATCTGCTTGAACTGTGCTGTACCTCCACAGTGCTGGCGTTGGTCGGACAGGGACATACATTGTCATAGACAGCATGCTGCAGCAGATCAAGGACAAGAGCACCGTCAACATCCTGGGGTTCCTCAAACACATCCGCACGCAACGCAACTACCTGGTCCAGACTGAGGTAAAGCTGAGCTTTCAGTTACTCTGCCAGGCACCAAGGCAGGCAGCTTCTCCTCACCTGTAGCAGACACAGGACACAGACTCCCCTCACCAGAACACTATTACTCCCAATGTGTAGTCTGTGTGGTGTCTAAGCCCTGGATCTCCCCACTCCCCTTCCCCCTGCAGGAACAGTATGTCTTCATCCATGACGCCCTGATGGAGGCCATACTGGGCAGGGAGACAGAGGTTCCCGCCTGGCAGCTCCATGGTTACGTCAACAGCATCCTCATGCCCAGCTTGGGTGGACGCACCCACCTGGAGAAGCAGTTCAGGGTAGGCCTCAGCAGCCAGGAATAACCTGCCGTGGTTCATTGCCATGGCTGGAAGATCCCACTAGAATAACCCTGTCAGCTGCTTAGGCGCTTTTTAGTATTTGGCTGATCAGATCTAAGAATCAAAGTCTACTCAGAGATGTTCCTCATGTTGTTCCTTTCCTATGTATTCTTTAAAGGCACCTCAGTTGACTAGCCCACCAAAATAATCAGATTTTCGAATGGTTTTCTCGATTTAGCTAAAACTGAAATCATCCCTCTGTGTTTTCCTCTCCAGCTCCTGACCCAGTGCAACGCCAGGTTTGTGGAGTGCTTCAGCGCCCAGAAGGACTGCAACAAGGAGAAGAACCGCAACTCGTCTGTGGTGCCCTGTGAGTCCCACAGGATCATACACACAGCTCTGCCTCACCTCTCATCTCCCCTGTCTCGAATACAGTTGTTTAAGACCAGTTCTCCCACATCATTATGACCTGAGGATATTTACCGCTAAATCATCTCCATGCACCATGCTGTGCTCCTGAGTAGTGTATTTGTTGCCACAGCAACATGATAGGGGGAATGATGAGGCTGTTATTATCTAGGGTTGTGGACCTCTGAGTTCTGTGATGTCATAAAGATGTTTGTGTATTTTCAGCTGAGCGAGCCCGGGTAGGATTAGCCCCTCTCCCTGGCATGAAAGGAACTGATTACATCAATGCCTCATACATCATGGTATGGTAGTCATGTCTGTTTATATACGTCGTCTCCATCATATACGCTTCCAGATAATTAGTTCTGACCATTAACGTTTAACTTTTGGTCTGTCAGGGTTACTACAGGAGTAATGAGTTCATCATTACCCAGCATCCTTTGCCCCACACCACCACAGACTTCTGGAGGATGATCTGGGACCACAACGCCCAGATCATCATAATGCTGCCTGACAACCAGGGTCTGGTGAGTAGCCTGCTCTGTCCTAGAACCTGCCGCTCACCTGTCTGCTCTCTAATCCAGCAGCTATATCAGTCACAGCCAGTATTCCATTTTGGCGGCAACTTGGTCTTTTTTTAAAGACCCCCCCTGTCCTTTGGTAGGAATACTGTGTGTGAACTGATCCAGTTGTGATGATGCTCACAGTCCCTCTGCTGTGTGCTTGTGTTTCTTCAGGCAGAGGATGAGTTTGTGTACTGGCCTAGTCGA
The DNA here is from genome assembly GCF_038355195.1 of Osmerus mordax. Taxonomy (NCBI): domain Eukaryota; kingdom Metazoa; phylum Chordata; class Actinopteri; order Osmeriformes; family Osmeridae; genus Osmerus; species Osmerus mordax. The sequence continues at coordinate 19,222,374 of NC_090050.1, forward strand.
GAGGAGGCCATGAACTGCATAGCCTTCACCGTAACCCTCATCAGTAAAGACAGACTGTGTCTCTCCAACGAGGAGCAGATCATCATCCACGACTTCATCCTGGAGGCCACACAGGTAAACTGCCCTGACCCCTGACCTCTGACATGTGGCCGATCTTCCTTCCTCTACCCTTTGATACTGTATTGACTGCGCCTGTTTCTGTGTGTCTCTCCCTGGGTCAGGATGACTATGTCCTGGAGGTGAGACATTTCCAGTGCCCCAAGTGGCCAAATCCAGACGCCCCCCTAAGCAGCACCTTTGAGCTCATCAACGTCATCAAGGAGGAGGCTTTGACTCGAGATGGCCCCACCATAGTGCATGATGAGTAAGTATCCATGTACAAGGTTTGCTGCAGAAAATGTGTTAGTTAAAGTGGTAGGGTGGGGTTTGGCGGGGGGGGGGCGGGGGGCTAGTTTGTGTGATAGACTAATGCGAGCAGAGCGGGGGGGGGGGGGGGGGAGTGAAAAGTGCTGCGGGAAACCCTGATGTAGCATTAGCATGCAGTTAGTGTATAGACCTGCAGTAGCATCTCCAGATGGTATGGGCTGTAGACTATTCTCCTGGGGTTTGTAATCTGAAGGGGTGCAGGCTGGACCGGTAGGTTTGACTGTGTCGTCCCTGGTTGTGAAGGTACGGGGCCGTGTCGGCGGGGACTCTGTGCGCCCTCACCACCCTGTCTCAGCAGCTGGAGAGCGAGGGGGCGGTGGACGTCTATCAGGTGGCCAAGATGATCAACCTCATGAGGCCTGGTGTCTTCACTGACCTGGTGAGTTCATACAATGACGCCTAGAAGAGGCTATTATAAGACTGAGAACATTTTAACAACTAATTTTGAGGAAAAATGGGTTTGCCAAAAATACACACTGATTGTCTCCGTTGTTGGACATGGTGACATGGCTATCAGAGATGGCAAAAGTACACACATCCTTCACTCAAGTAGAAGTACAGATTGTTGAAGTACTGACTACACTTTTTCACTCAAGTTAAAGTAAAGAAGCATGGGCTCTGACATACTTAAGTAAAAAGTAACCATTACTACTACCTGTTTTAGTGTTGTAGTGAAAGGTGGTCAATTAAATCTACATAAGTAGATTAAGTTGACTTAAGTAGAATTCTCATCTCTGCAACAGTGTAATCACCATGTAATGATGGTGTAATAGCAGTGTAACAGTGTAATAATGACAACAGTTTACTGTATTTCTTTGATTCAACGCTGCAGAGTTTCTTACACAATGTTCCTTTTTGGTGCAGCGTTTATTCGAGGGCGTCGTTTAATTAGTAATTGAGATTTAGTGAATTGTAGCTGCAGTGCGGCTATAGACAATCAAAGAATAGACAAGGAAGTCAAACACAAAGCCTAGTGTAACATTTTTACATTTAAACTAATTTAAATGTAAAAAACAAACTAACTGCCACGGTGTGTGTGTGTGTTTCCAGGAGCAGTACCAGTACCTTTACCAGGCCATGCTGAGCCTGATCAGCTCCAGAGACAGTGGCCTAAGCCCCATGTACATGGACACTAACGGACTGGTGATCATGGATGAGTCTGACCCCACAGAGAGCATGGAGTCGCTCGTCTGACAAAACACTCACCTCCACACGCACTTAATTTGTACTATTTCAAGAACTTTGGAAGACTTTCCTGAGGCCTTTTTCCGCCAGAATCTTGGTTAAATGAATTAACCTTATAACTTTTTTTACACTGATAAAAAAGTTTTTGATATTTATTTTTTGTCTTTGATTTTGTTTTAATGTTATCCTGCTGAGCGGTTGCACCTGTTGTTTAAGTTGATATAATGAGAAAGCAGCTGTGTCCGGTTTGCACTATACTGTCAGTGTTACTGCCTAAATCCACTTAGTGATGATTCACAGAGAGTAGCTGAACCGTGGCTCAACACTAAATTGGACTGCATCAAAGGAGAACTGACGTGTCAACTTACTCACACCTCACTCCAGCTGATCCAGTTCCAATGTCTTAACATAGCCCATCCCTCCAAACATATCCCAACTCAGCCTAGCATGCATCACAGAACGGTCAACTGGTCAAAATGCCTGCTCATCAACAGCCCACCAAATGGAATAAACATTAATGCCTGTAGAAATATGTTGTTACTTGCATATTATAACTATATTACCCAAATATATAATTTCTTTTTTGTAAAACCCTTATACTATGTTTTGTTGAAGTGGTATTACATCTACTGTGAACATTTATTGCTTTATATGAAGATTTATTATTGTTTTGTATTGTATATGACTATCTTGATCACAGTAAAAAAAGGTTTTGTATACTTCTGTAATTTCGCATTCTGTGGCTCCTGCTTGGAGTTTATTTTGACTGAATGATTGACTGTAGCTACCTACAAGACTATTGTTACCTCTGCTCTCATTGTTTGTTTGAACAGGATGTACTAACACAATAGGTTACTCTGTCAAACAGGTTTGGCCTATTTATGTATTTACTTCATTTAAGCAGGGACACGCTTTATTTGTAACCAAAGACATGGTTAAAATGTGTCCAGAAAAGTGTCTAGATACATTTCAGTGAAAACAATGTATGCTTTCTTTACCTTGTCAGATCTAGATGCAGACTTTGTGAGCTTCAAGTGGGCTGAGATCATGTTTGTTCCCTCCCCTAGCATACGAATACACTCACCTAGAATTATGCAACATCTCTCTTTTGGCTTTAGTACTCCCTCTCATATCCGCTTCTTTATCAAAGAGCAGTTTGTTAAATGAGGTCAAACTCTCCAATATTTGGAGAAACACTTTGACTTATTGTCATTTATTATCACACTAGGAAACTGTAATAATTAAAAGTTCCTTAATAAACGTATGCATTTTAGTGTGTTTTTAAGTCATGTAAATATTTTGGTTAATAAACAAGCTTTTATTTGTTGTCATATAACTTTATATTTTCATAGAGATTTTTTTTCCCTCTTCGTAAAGAGCCTCTCCTGATTTAATTCACATTCCAAGAACCAGAACATGTTTGCAGTTAGTTTTTTGTGCAAACATACTGTATACTTCTCTCCTCACATCTGAATCTAATTTTGTGACCAGTGTGCACTAAAGTTATTTAATCACTGAATAGGTTTGCTTCATCCATTTTGGCAAGGTTGGCAGTTGTTCTACTTTGTATCTTGCATTGAACATTTTTATGATTTTGTCCATTTATTATATCCAATCATTATATGATAGTATCATAGGTCAAATATCACTATGATACTGTCATATGATGGTGTTATAGTCTAATAGTGCTATTTAATAAGTAAATTGTATTGCTTTACATTTAATAAAGTATGGGTTTTGATGTAGTTCAACCTGGTCTTTCAGTATTTAGCGTTTTGTCTTTTCCAAGTTAATTCCTTGTGTACTACTTGTGTAGGACTCAATTACAGTCACTCTGTAATGTTGCAACATCTCCCTCTGCTGGTTGTCAGACATCCACTTTCAAAAACATCACAAACCTGAGATCACCCTTGTTTGTACAGTAATTTTATTTAGAGGCAACAGCTCTTGCATATTACAACTGTTGGCTTTCATAAGGCAAAAGCAAGAATGAATCCACCAGCTAATTCACACAGAAAACATAAAGCGTTTGGAGAGGGTGAGAACCCATAGGCATGCAGCGATGGCTCAGAATGCAATGTACAGCATTATATATACAAACAACAGTGAGACCCAAACATATGCCAGACACCTCATCCTAATCAACTACAGAGAGAAAAAACACAGACCAACTTTCTTTTGGTAAATAAATAAAAAAAAACATCTTTTTTTTTTTAGCTCTCTTTTCTTTGTAAAAGTGCAACTCAATTAAAATAGAGCCCATTTCAAGGCTGAACATACAAATAAAAATATAATTTCCCACAAGTTATCAAAATGGAGCTATGAGAATATTGCATTTCTAGAATACCCACTCATTTTAGTTCAAGATTCCTGCTGAACAGTCTAAATAGTAATGTGAGATCACAGAGCATAGACACAGATGAAGAAACACCAGTCTAGAACATACCATTGATGTTGAGAGTGAGTAGACGAGAAGATGTTTATCCTAAACAGCATTGAACTTAAATACAGGGGTTCATTTTCAGATTGAAGCAGTTGGCATCCACTTAAAAACAAACAAAACAAAAAAGGGTTCATACACTCATCATCACAACAATGTACCATTAATGAATGTAGAATACGACAAAGAAGCGCCATATAGGTTTGCATTGGACAGGGACACACCTAATAATCTCACTCAACATTGTCAAACAAATGGTACTCCATATTGCTCAGGAACACATACATGAATTTAGAAATCGATGAGTCAAAGATTGGTGCTATCTTCATCATGAGACAGCTAAACTGTCAATCATGGTTATTTTTTCAACATTTTTATTTCATTTTCCTCAGCATAATTACTATTTTTATAGTTTATAGTTCCTTCATGGGCATTTCGAGCTGACAGAGGTCCTAGAGTGGCTGAGTAACAGAGTTGGTACATGCATTGATTACCAGGCTAAGTCAAAAGTGTGGTGAAGGATTGGGGCAGGGCTGGGGGGTGGGGGGTGGAGAGGGGGGTGACAGGGAGGAGGGGGAGGAGCGAGGGGGTGACAGGGAGACGGGGGAGGAACGAGGGGGTGACAGGGAGACGGGGGAGGAGCGAGGGGATGGAGTCAGTGCAGGCGCTCTAGTCATCGTCTTCATCCTCCTCATCGCTGTCCTTCATGGAGATGCCCTGCATGCCTCCCTCCCTCACGGACGCAGTGGCCTCCTCCAGGGTGAGCCGGTTCCTCACCGTGTCATACATCTTGCTGTTCAGGGTGGAGTCTAGCACCCCCTGCAGGCGGAAGTCACGGTACTTTTTCTATAAGGAGAGGAAAAGCAGAACGGGGACTCATGAAAACATCCGCAAACATAAGGCGAGAGCTTGGGCTACTAGAAATGTGGACCCTCACAGTCCACATCCCTGTGTGGGCTGTTCCTCCCCCCTGCGGTGGCTCTGTATTACCTTCACAATCCTGATGAGGATCTTCAGCTGGTAAACGTGGAGCTGCTGCTCCATGCGCTCGGTCAGCCAGGTCCCCAGCAGGTTCATGGTGGCAGTGTACCATTGCTGCAACACACACAAACACAGTGCTCTCCAGCAAAACACACGCACACACAAACTCTGACAAACTGACATACATACCTACCACTGTGGAGCATAGTAACACAAATCAGACACTGCATACACATGCACTTTCATATGGTAATCACCGTCACATTGACAGTACAGACAGACCTTTCTCTGCACAATGACATGCTTCTCACACGCGCAGTCCAGATTTTTTTGGGCTACCTAGCCTACTGTACATCCAGTACAGAACACATACACACATACTGTATTCACACTTACACACATACTGTATTCACACTTACACACATACTGTCTTCACACATACACACATAGAACATACATGCAAACACATACTCTACAGGTAATTCCATACAAATAAACACACACAAATACTTTCCCTCCATGTATACATACATACTGTATATGGCACAGCACTCAGGAAAGATGAGAAGCAGACAGTGAATATCCACAAAATTGCCCATTAATCAAGTCACAGCCCAAATTTCTCCAAGCCCTAAAAGGCACTGCATTTTATAAATGAATTACCATCGCCTAGCATGGAGAGTAGTGCGATGGGGAAAAAGTTGAACAAACGTATATTAAACAAAACTCCAATAAACACTAACGTGCTTAGCTATAATGAGATTCAGTTATGAGCTGTTTTAAAATAGTCTTACAGAAAAATTTACTGAGAACTTGCTTCAAGTTCAGAAAGGCGCTAAACATCTGCTCCATAACGTAGTTCCATGGACAGAAGAGGTCATCGTTACTGTCAGGGTGTGAGGTGGGGTAGGACCCAAACGCACGAGAGATGCGAGGCATGGTCGAAACAAGGGTTTTATTTCTCAAAAACGGGAACAGATAGGGTACTCACATGGACAGGTATGGTAAGGAAAATACAAAGTCTGGACACAAAACAGAAACCTAAATACACAGAACCAAACGACACAGGTGGACACAATAACGCTAACAAGAACAGGTGAAGACAATGACAGGGAAACACTAGGGCAGGGCAAAACTGAAACCGGGGGGGGGGCACGGCTGTGGCTGTGATAGTTACGACACCTCTGAGCACTCGCATCTGCTTCAAGGACTTGTTAAGGTAAATATGTGTCATGATGAAAACCTATAGAAAGTCCTTTGAATCAAGAAGAGCTGAAAACTGATGAGGCTCCTAACCATAGAAGAGTCTTCTGTTGGCTACATTCAAAGTGAATCCCATGGAGAGTTTCAGCTCTGCAACAAGGAGCCCATTTGCAAAATGAAGTCAGAATGAGAACGTGAGTAAATGGCTAGCAGGCAGGGAGCAGTTGTGCTATTTTCTTATACCTTTTCAGAACTTTTTTACTATTATTATTGGGGATGTAAAATTGATCCAGGCAGCTTAGATTTCGAGTTATAAGAGAACAGCACACAAGAGTGACAGATCAAAGAAACAATTGTCGTCCCTCGAATGTCTAGAAAGTGGATCAACTGTAGTCATGTGGAGTGAGTAGGCAGGGATACCGGACTGGACAGAATTGGACTCTATGATTTGGAAATGTTTTGTCTGATTTGGGTCGGAGGTCAGGTTCATCCAGAGGAATGGTAACTTTTAAGGTGAGATATTAGGAGATGCCTGTCCACTTCACACAGTCGAGTTGAGCGTGCAGTGCATGCAGACCTGTCAAGTAGCTGGGTGGGTGGGTGGGTGGTGGGTGGGTGGTGGTGAGTGGCTGGGTGCGTGCGGAGGTGTTGTATGTGTGTGCAGTATGAGGCAAGAGCTCTGAGGAGGGTCATGCTAGAAGATGTACACAGGAAGATTATTTGACTCTAAAATCATGCCATTCAACATAATGTGCTAAAACAACGCAACATTAGAGATAAGTGCCACTTTTTTGAAGAGGAGGCAGCAGGAATGGTGTTAATCCAGAAAGAAACAAATTGAGAGAAAATTTCAGGTTTGAAATAAACTAGCAAAAGATAGAGTAATTACATAGCTCATGCAACATTAAAATCATTGGCAGGTGCATGCTAATTAATGGGTGGAAATGCACTAGGAGAATAGGAATACACACAGAGGCCTGGAGATGAACATACCATGGAAAAACGTTGTTGCAACTAAAACATTCACACCTCAGTTTTCCAAGGAACAGTTGATCATGATAGTGGGGCAGGGCTGATTTGGAAGCAATGCAGGACTACACACATGATGCAAAGTATGAGGGGGGTGAGGGGGTGAAGGGTCTCCACACTTGAGCAGTGATGACACAAAAGGAGACAGGACAGTGTTGCCCTCCAAGACAAAAGCAAACAATCCACACGAGTACTGGACGTCTCCAGAAAACCCCCAGCCTGGCCACTGTTACGCTTACTGCACAGTGCCTGTCAAACATGGAAAACACACTGCGCCAAAGCACTGCACACCTCGCAGACACACACAGCCCACACACACTCGTGAAACACAGCTGTCTCTCTGAAGGGTGTGAAGCACTCATCACATCACTGCCGCACAGAGGAGGACCAACTCACAGATGTGGAAGACACATTACTTCAAATGTATCACAAAAGGATTATGTGTTTGTAAGACAGTGCTCTCAGTACCCAAGACATTTTCAGGACAATATGTGACCTGAAAATATTGTCTATGAAAATATGTTTTTATCACATTTATAACATTATACAAAGAATCTTAAAGGATAAATTTGATTCAATTACTAACCACGGCTGTGGCTTAACTGTCTTTTGCGTGGAGTCTTTTAGTATATATATAACGCTGTGATTCCATGTACTGCACCCTGTGTGTAAGCACTGTGTATGACGAGAGAGCACTGCCTGGGATAATCCTGCTGGAGGGTGCTTTGGTTTGGACACTTTGTTTGTAAATAAGTGATCTGTTACACAAAGGTCCAAAAGCACTGTGGCAATGCACACCAGAATACAGTGGGCAGCAGCCAACGTTGAGAATATAGAAAGGATAAGAGATCGAGGAGGTGGAGGTGGGGGGGGGGGGGGGAGGGGGGGAGAGAGAGAGGCCTCTTCTGCCAGGCTGAGGTACAGTCCCTGGTCTCAAAATGGGACTTATCCCGTCTCTGTTCTGTTGTTTTGCCACATTTTTGAAAGCCCCTCCATATTGGTCAGGAGGAGACGGCATCTTACTTACATCAAATAACCTTTCTATATACACCTCCTCATTGACCTTATCACGCAGCATGTCCTGAGAGTGGCGCACAAAGGTCACATAGCCGTCGGCAACATCCATCCCAGGCTTCTGCAAGAGAGCAGAAACACCCAGTCAGTCAGAGGGAGAGACAAACGGAAAGAAACACACTTCCTAAGCATGAGCATAATCCAGGCTATGGACATTCTTATTTTAAAAGATCCCTCGCTATATCATTGGATAGAGCGGTTTCCTCTTACAAAAAGAGGTTGTATAAAGAAGAGTACAGAGGAGCACACACACACACTTGCACACACACACTTGGTTTGGGACTGTGTCACACTTACAGGGACATCCACATACTTGGATGCTGCTTTCACCTGTAATCAGAAGCAAAATGTGTTTGGGCACAAACTGCACAACATTTGATCAATATCATTAAAATGTGTTAACTCCACATGAAGACCACTCACCGTGAATGAAAGGAAAGAGGAGAAAAGAGTTCCTTCATCATATCTTGAAATCTTAGCCAACACACTCTCGAGAATGACCACAAACTGAAAAAAAGTCACAAAATGAACCCATTATATATTGTCTGGTCTGCATTTACTACAGGCTGTGGTGAACTTCTGGTGAAAGCATGATAAAAATGAGAGTTGAAAGTACCTTTGCAACCAGTAGGGAGATCATGTCTTTCACGGTCTCCTCAATCAGTTCATCTATCTGAGCATGGTACTGTTTCTGAAATCAGAAAATAAATCCAATGAAACACACACGTGTAGCTGAGACGGACTCAGATATATTCTTTTACGAAATGAATGAAAGTTAAACTTAATACAAAACCACATCAGAAGACCGTCCAGTAAAACAATCATGTCTGCTACAATCACAGAATAAGTCAGACTTGGTGGGCTAACTGTCCAGTACCTCCTGCCCCATCTCCATGGCGCACAGCTTAGCTGACTGGTCCTTGGCGTCCACCATCACGTTATACATGGTGCAGATGGATGGAGAGATGCGGAAATCTGTGGACCTGCTGCTCTTGGTCAGCCTGGACTCAAACGCCATCCTGGTGCTGCAATACCAGGAGGGAATGCTGTTATTGTCTCATGTCCAGAACGGGATAATACAACTTCTACAATACAGTCCACTTGTTCCATCTCTTTCTCACTTAACAGTACCTCCGTCGTTTATGTCTGTCTCACACACACACACACACACCGTTTGACGCAGTTCTCAATCATGTCACTGGACATGAGCTTCATGCGGTTGTCCAGGTGCTTGGCGAACTCCTCCTCGGGCCAGTGGAGGTCCCTGATGAAGGTCTGCAGGGCCTCCAGCTTCCAGAACATGTCCTCTGATGCCCCAGAACCGTTGCTGTCAGCGACCCAAACAAACACAGGTCAGAGGGCAAAGGTCACACTGCTGGACAGAAAAGGGTGAGGGGAAGAGGGGAGGGTGCAAATGCAGAGGAGGATGCTGTTCTTCCTCATCTCAACACAAGGGCTTTTATTCTGACCACACACTGACTGTTCCAGATTAAAGGCTGCTCACAACCTGTCAATAAGATCCTCCTGAGTTTAGCAAGTCAGTGTATGGATAAAATAAGAGAACAAGAGAGTTGTTTATATCAAATCAATAACCATGCTGCACAACATGATTATTGACCCTGAGATATGGAGTAGGCTCATGCAGGTTAGTCACTGCAGATATAAATAACAGGAATGGGGGGGATGGATAGGTGAGAGAGGGCATGTCAAAAAGTTTTGCTGTTCTAAAATGTCCTTCAATTAAAGCGGATTTCTTCTTCTCAGCTAGTTACAGTAGTAGTAACAACTGTATATTGTATATAATTTAACAAGTCAGCAACACAGGCCCTCTCTCATCATCCACATCCACAGGCTGCTGGTTGTCCCACAGTAGATACCAAACACAGCATGCAGGCTTGGCAGAGGGCAGGGGGCTGTCTTCTGGACCATACAGTAGCTGACTGGGATGCAAGGTATAGTGGAAGGGAGGGAAGGAGTGAGTGAGTGAGGGAGGGAAAGGACAGGACAGGAGAGCCAAGGACAGGAGCAGTGCATCCCATCCCACCCTCTGACCAGGAAACCACCGTCACAGTGGCATGATGGGACACTCAACTGTGCCATCGAAGGAACAGTCAACTTTTCATCAGCATCTGACTATTTAACTATTCAGCACAGCTAGAGAAAGTGGTAGAGCTGTACTGTATGAGGTGGGTGGAGAGATACATATTGAACATAGTCAATGACATCCCGATTTCCATTTTCTTTTTTGGAATGAAGTTCAAATCGGGTCATTAGTCTGCAACTGACCCTTGATGATGTGGTGATGAATGTTTTGGGTCTGACTGGTATCTCTGTACCTCACAGCTCTACTGCATGCATGCTGTGGAAAATGAGAAGCCCAACGACCTCTCATTCCTAAAACAGACCACCTACTCTACGTCCCTTAGAGGGCCCTTGGCATGAACATGATTAGATAAGTATTGTCTGCTACTGTGTTTTACTGGTATATTAAGGCCTGATGTCACTTTGGTAAAAGACCAAGGTTCTTCTTTTTTACTCTTTGAGAGACCATCAATCTTGAAGCTGCTAACCAGATTATGACAAACAACATCTTCATACCAAGGCATGTTTTGGTGATGCATTAGATCTAGGGTGAACTTGTTGAATACACACTCAGAGTCATATATAGCTGCCATCCATGACGGGGTGGAAAAGCTAGGCATTTGTGGAAGGTTAACTGATAGTCCTGCTACTGGCACTGGCAGATTTGGTACTTTGGGAATTTCGAGGTTCACATTTGGTAGTTTCACATTGGGCAGATTACTTGTTAAACTCCTGCAGAAGAGACAGACAAAAAGAAAAAGAAAAGAATCCATAACAGTGGTAATGTGGGCGCTGCAAAAAGCAATGTGACACTAAATATAAAATTAACTAAATTCAAAAGCAAAATTCACATAAAGTAACTGATTATTTTGAGACATACAGAGCATACATAGCAGACATGTACAGTACACACAGGTTTAAGAGCAGTAGGGTTCGGACTCACAGATACAGTACATAGAGGACCTATATTTACACTCAGTTGAACTCAGAGACAAACATATTACAAAAGCAGCGGGACGGAACAACAATCATGTAAAGCAAATACTGTTTTTTTTGTATGTTTTTTTGCTTCAGTGCTCATTGACAAGTTTCCTTTATGTTAAAATATAAACAGACCATAAGCAAACATTTAAAAGGAATGGCAAAGTCAGAAACATACTATTTAAGAATAAAAGAACTTGGCAACAGAATAAACTGGAGACCTTCTCTCCCCGGACAACATTTCAAAGCACACACTATGAGGGTTAGTCCACAGAACAAAAAGATGGAACTATTAGGTATTACCCTCAACTAAGGGACCTGGCATGTAATAGGGTAAACATGGTAGTAGTTTTAGTATTGCCTTAAAGTGAGTTGAACTTAACAAATTGCACTTCATTCCTCTGCCTGTATGTGGAGCATCATACACATATGGTGTTTCTGGATTGGTTCAGTCATTAGGCGAACCCCTGGCATCCCCAACCATCCTACACTTTGTTTGGTTAAAAGTAGGTCCCTTACTTAACAGGCTCCCATGACTCTCGCTCAAAGCCCCTGTGAATTGACTGTGCGATGGAAGACTCCATCAGGTCCACATATCTAACCACCAGAGGAGCATACAGGTCCTGCAGGTGTTTGTGGAACTTTCCATTGCACAGGTGATCTGGACAGAGAGAGAGGGAGAGAGAGAAAAAGAGAAAGAGAGAGAGAAGCATTCACATTCAATTGTTCATGTGGTTATACAAAGTTTGGTACCAGGCCTCAGTTCCTACAGAGAGTGAACACACGTACAGTCAGTTCGGAGGAAGTCATTAAGCAGCTGGAAGAGAGGGAAGCTGTCCCAGCTCTCAGGAGACTGGATCTCCAGGGCAGCATCCATGTCTACAGCGTACATGGCCAGGAAGTTCTCAGCATGCTCCACCATGAGGTCTGTCCACCAGGCGAAGGCCTAAGGAGACACCAGGAGCAGAGGGTGAATTCAGAGCCCAGTCAGAACAGAGCAGTGCAGGCCGAGGCAAGGCAGGGAGGGCAGGGCAGGGCGGAGAGAGGCACAAATAAACGGGAGCTAATAAGGACCTTACCACACCATAAACACTGCAATCCCCAAACCAGCAGAGCAACATAGCATTGTGTATAGTTACCCAGTGCAGTGTGTTTTAAGGACAAACTACAAAAAAGTCTTTTAATAGTGGTGTGACTGGACTGGACTGTGTAAAATATCAAGTAAAAGACGAACTCAATTCATTTGAAGCTACTGTAGGACCCTACTGTGCAATCAGAACATTACGTGTACTGTACTGTCTATAATATATCAATAACATCTATTAACGTTTCTGAATTTGGATCTTAAAATTAAATTGTACATGAGATATGTATCAAAAGCAATGAATTTAATTTGGTTAACAGTCTGTGCCTTATTTCAGTCATAATTATTCAGAAGTTTCCTGTAAACTAATGGGGAAAGCTTGGGTGCCTTTCTCATGCACACATGGAACTCCCTGCATGCTTTGCTCTCCAAGTAGGAGACCGGGTTTCCACCATTCACATCATTGGCATAACAACACACCCTGCGAGATGTGAATGTGACACATGCACTGTGCCGTTTTAGAGAAGGCACGTCAAAGACTGCAGCACATAGCATATCTGTCACAACACCTCCAGGTGATAGCCACAGCAATTGTCTGAGAGGTGAATTTGAGGTGTCAGTTTCCCAGTGTGGATATGTGGACCTCTCTCTCTGCATCTGTTGATGTTGCTCTTGTGCTGGCAGTCTTGGCTCATTTGCTCATGACTTAAAATTTGACATTCTCCAAATTCAAGAAGGGAAACCATTAACAGACAAAGGCATAATCCTATATAATAATGCTGCATGCTCGGATTTCAACTCAGTCTTTCTGACAAACATCTGCCAAGGGGAACTAAAGCCACATGAATGGCAGTCACGTCCTTACTTACCTTTCTACTTACCTGCCCACCCCTCTTAACACGAACAATACTAGACAGCATTTAGGTTAGAGCCACAGTACAGGCAGCAAACAAGGCTGTCCTCCATCACATTCAAGGAGAAAGTGAGCACTCAGGGGCAGAGAAAATGGAGCAGGGGGAAGGGCAAATGGAACAAGGACAACTGGGGAGAGGCAGAGCCGAGGTGCTATTAGAGCTCCATTCTGTGAGGAGGGTCATGGGCCAGACACAGGCAAGGTCTGGAAGTCTCCGACAGGGCCGCAGCTCAACCACACTGGCTGGTGCTACAGTATCACCAAGGCAACAGTCGAGAGGGACTGTACCAGTGTTAAAGAGAAGTGAGGTGAGGGAAAGGGGGAGGAGAGGGTCATCTACTGGACATGCACAGACCGTGTTTGGGAGGGGGGGGGTTTCTCATTCAGCTTCACCACATACCTCTTTTCCCTGCTTGGACCGTCACATATTGTACGAACAGTGAGAACACAGGGAGATGTACAAAACAACAACGTTTCTGTCAGACATTGTTCTTACAGGGTTTGGGAGCGTCTTAGACAGCAGGGACAGCAGAGTGATGACAGAGGAGAAGCCAGGAGGATAATGCTCTAAACTCAGAGTGAGCCGTGAAAACCAACTTAAAACGCTGGATGGTAGAGAGACACAATGTTCATGGTGAACTCGGCCTAAGGACCACATGGAGCCTTCTCTGGCGATTTCTTACTTCAGCATGCTGCTACTGTACAGAGGAAAGGTCTTTATGGCCCAATGGACATGCTATGTGATCACACTGTGGTGCGCAGCCTTTCTGTACTTAAAATATTTAGCAGGTTGGCTGTTATTTCAGTGCCAACAAACACCCACCCGTCCCACTCTATCCCCTCACCCCTACTCTACAGACACCACTATGGCCTCACTGGCACACATGCGAGAGGGGGAGGTTTGTGATGGGACTGGAGAGAAAGAGAAATAGTAGATACTGTACCGATTGATCTCCAGAACTTGTGACTGCCGCCTGTCAAGCATATTCAGAGAAATAGAATAAATCTGCTTATCTGCAAATATTCAGATCACACTAGGACCACCTCTAGATCTAGATCAATGTATACATGCTCCTCATGCTTCTCTCACAGAATCGATATATATCTATATAAAAATACAGAAGACACCCGTAGTGCAGTGTAAACTGGATCAGTGCAACTGTGTTCCATATTTGGAAGATGTTCCACTGAATGAGCATGCATCATCTACTGATCTACAGTGGAGTAGTGCAGTACTGCTACCCATAGTACACTGCATGGTTTACAGGGAGCTCTGTACCAGTGGTGTATGCAGCACTGCACCACTAAGAGAATGAAAGAGGGGACTGCACATACTACCCTTTTCCAATTCACAACCTGACTGTACTGTATCCTGACATATTGTTAACATTCTTCATCCAACTAGACTATGCTACTAGGCTTTTGGCTGTTTATAAGCACTCTATTAGAGATATTTTAAAGACAGAGGCACATTTCAGAGGCCTGGGAGGAGAACTACTTCTGTTGAGGGATGAGTGAGGGTGGAGAGAGATGGAGCTCTGAGACGGGGGAGAAGAGGGCCGGCCCACTCACCTCAGCGTGGTGCTCCTGGTTCTGCTGGAGGACCTCTATGACTAACTCCGCCAGGCGAATAGTTTCCTCCAGTTTTTTGGCAGGCGTGACTAAGCGGCCTACGTTCTCTGAAGCAGAAGGATGAGGATGAGGGTGAGGGGGTTAGTCGAGCACACAGGGAAATGGCCGGAGAGCTTTCATTAGGAGCTTATCTAAGATTTCTAGCCCTCTAATTTCCCTACATAGATTTGTTTAAGACAACATGAATAAAATATCAAGATGCCTCTGCTGAAGTCACTCGGGCATGTGTACAAGTCAAACACTGTATAATCTTCGGCGAGTTGACCCTTTGCGGGACAGTCAGTAGATTGTTATAGGGATAGCAAGCAGACCGATTGCACTAAAGATGAAAATGAGACACACCTACTATAGATTAGCATGCACTTATTATTCCCTTGTATACAGGCAAGTGATGTTAGGATATAATCCATCTACTTATCAAGCGAAAGGTAACAAGAGTCATTATACCCTTCATGCAAAATGCTCTACCCTGAATGCTGTTTCCGTGCCAAACGAATGACAGAATGTGTACAGTATGGTTGAATGGGAAGAGCATAGCCTTTTACATGTATTTTGGTGCAAGATGACTGTAAACATCTGAATGTGATGATATAAGGCTGTCAGAACAATACAAAGTATGCAGCAAATTAGGCAAATTATTGGAACATTTAACTGAATGGCTAACATGGACTTGAAATAAAAAGGACATACAGCTGTGCATACAATTCTTGAGAAAATATTTGTGTGCTGGTCTGATTAATCAGATGGCACTGTGCTAAATGAACAGTGTTGGTGATATCACTTCAGTGATAGTCCACAGGTGGTTAAGGTTATGGCCATGAAGCCCAAGTGAATCAACAGCTATCTAATAAATAGGTAACTATGGCAAAAGGGGTGCAGTTTAGGCCTATGAGCTCTGAGATGACCTGTGTTTATATGGGGCATGTTGTAGTGAGATTGTTGTGATATTATGACAGATAGTATTCTTACAGTATATAGTCATGCTAAGGAGGGTCTTGCTAGGCCTAAAGCATTCCAAACAGGTCTGAAGAGGGATCATGCAAAGCAGTTCACCAGAGGGACCGAACAGGCTTCATTTGCCAGAGTGAGACTGTACATTGTGTGTTTTCTAATTGGATCCTGGGTTTGCATGAGGCAGGCAGAAGTATTGATAGTGACTATCAAGGTAATGAGTGTTTCGTAGTCATTCATCTCATACTTCACCCATTTCCAATGTGTTTCTTGATGTGTAAACACTTTAAATATCTAACTTAAGAGTAGCTTTCTTGTTTTGTGATTGATCTTGTTGTAGTTCAGAAATAATTCATTTCAATGATAAAGATATGTATGAAATGTTTGCCAATTCCAACTCTGAGAATAAGGTGATCTTCTGATAGTTTGATATACTGCTGCACTGTTTTGCTTCAACACATTGGAGATGCTGTGTTCTTATAAAGTGTTCATTTGTAAGAGATTGCATCACTTTATCATATTTATCTTTCTTTCAATCATCACTGCCAGGAAAATTGAAAATGGGAAAGTACATTTTCTA
Source organism: Osmerus mordax (assembly GCF_038355195.1). NCBI lineage: Eukaryota > Metazoa > Chordata > Actinopteri > Osmeriformes > Osmeridae > Osmerus > Osmerus mordax. The sequence goes on from NC_090050.1 coordinate 19,238,935, forward strand.
ACCCAACATGATTGGATACAATCTCAATCCAAATATGTTTAGGTTTAAATCCCATTGAAAAGGGTTGTTTGTGAAAGAACATGCCAAGACATGGGAGGGAAATGTGTATGTGTGGTGCATAAACATGGGCCTAGATATGGTCTGGGTCTGAGCCACAAGTTAAACAGGGCTTCACCTGGATCCTTTGGATCCTTTTTTTCATTTTTCTCAACTTCAGAGAGAGAAAAAGAGAAAAGACAAGAAATATGTTAAGTTATTAATATTAAGGATTCATACATTTTAGGGTTATCTATAATCTGCAGGGGGGGGGGGGGGCGAGGGGGTAAGTAAAAGTTGTTATTCATCTCCATCTGGCCCTGGAGATTTCAGAGTATTTCTCAGAGCTCCAGCAGCATGATGTAGCTAGACAAAACACAAAGAATCCACAAAGGAGAGACAAGAGACGTGACAAGTGGAAACCTAAAGCCTGAAGGCTGAGGAACATTGAAAAGTAAACACTGACGGCAAGATGTGTCTCCACGAACATACAAAGCTCAGACTGTCATCAAATTAAGACACACAACAGCTGCAAAGATCTGAGACAGGACACACTTGTGATGACTTGAGTTGAAACACAAACAGGAACTCTGCACAGTATGCAGTACACCCACTCTTCAGCTGGAACCTTTGCCAACAGCTACCGTTTCTACTGCGTGCTGTGGCAGTGCCAGGGGACATATCCTACCTGCCCGACCCGCACAGCCAGCACCACTGACACATGACTAGACGACTGAGGGAGATAACACAGAAGCAAAGTAAAAATGCATTCAAGTCACAGGAATGGGTGTCCAACCAAAAGAAAGAAGCTTACAGACCGCTCATTCATGTTCATCACCACAAACAGTTGGCACAATGCAGTACTGCCCAGGTCCCTGGCTGCTGTACTGCAGCAGTCCAGATCTCTGACTGGCGCTCTCCCCACTTGCTCTCTCACAGACATGAGCGACAGATACAAAAACACAGAGGAGAGGACATAGCTGAGGGAAGTGAAAGAGGATAGGGGCAACGTGAAGAAAGAATGTTGGAAGGGGTGGGAGAGATGGAGAGGATGAGGAAGGTACTCACGGATGGTTAAATCCATCACTTGTGACGCCAAGCAGAAGACAGGGTGCTCATACATTTCCCTCTTTTTCCCTACAGGAGAAAGGATCGGGGCATGCAAGAGGCTGGGGTCAGAAGGGGGAAGGCCAGACGTCAGGGACTGATGGGAAGAGGCCTGTCCTGGTGAGTGCTGCCTTGGCTTGGCCTTGCTGGTCCAATGACAAAGTCCAGTGAAAAATGTAGCTAACACTACAAGGAACTATTGATATTGGACCACCACCACGAGGACAGGGGGAAATAAGTTCACTTGGTATGGCAAGATAATAAGGGTTCATCACCTTAGTATCTTAGGCACCCTGGGGTTCTTCTTTCTAGGCATGGACATGGCTTTTGTCAGAAGATCAAATGGTGGGAAGTACAGTATTCCCAATCATCAGGTTCTCTGGAGTTTCTATCTGGTTAGCCCAATGCCTACAAAGAAACAGCTCTCCATAATAATGTCTTGCAGCACATGCAGGTGACAGATGCTGGTTTGTAAGTGTCCAATTCCAGCATTCCTTTGCATTGGCTTCAAAGCCACTTATCACGAGTAGGGATCAGAGTGAAGTGATAAAAGTGACGAAGCCAATTACTGGAGGAGGAACGAGGAGGAGAAAACAGAAGGACAGGGAGAGGAAGGCAGAGGTCCCTTAGACAGGGGAGAGGAGAGAGAGAGGGACAGGTAGAGAGATACAGCAGGGGCGGAGAGAGGGGGCCAACAAGGACACTTGGTGGGGGAGGGGGTTTAGAGGTAGAGTCCAATGGGGGGAGGCTTCTAGGACAGGTATAGTGGGGAGTCAGAGCAAGACTCACTGATAAAGATATACACATGGAGTGTAAAGTAGGTGGACTTTATGGACTGAACACCACATGTCAAGAGTCTTGAATACAGCTAGAAAACTCATGACACAATAGGGGGCCAGCACTCAGATTTCAGGGCTTGGTTTTGAATGCATTTTTACTCACACATCTTTACAAAAAAGCCAACTTGACCTACAGTACACCACAGAGCTAAAGCAGGCCTGAAACAAAGGAGAGAGTTATTTGACTGAGAGACAAACAAAAGACTGAGAAATGTTTTCTGGAAGTAAAATAAACCAATACAGTTACAACTTGAATCCAGTTCTGTGACAAAGCAATAACGGCACCTTCACAGGATATCTGTCCTCGGTTGTGTTTTATACTTCTGTGAGGATTTCCCTCTTGACTAGTTTGGTTCTAAAGGTCCGATGTGCTTTAGAACCAAACCTGACCGTGCGCAACACTTGAGAGACTCAAGAGGCACATGTTAACACTATACCTTTGAAGAGCCATACTGCAAACACCATATATGAAAACCCATATGACAAACTGATCTGAAATTTTAACTGATTACATTAGTGCACCATCATCTTGGAAAATTAATACTGTTGAGAAAGTACAGCCGCCAAGCAAGGGTTAACTGTAAAGTCTTGGAGTATTACTGTAGCACACTGGTGCCATGCTGAAGATGTGTTTGTGACGCATGCTGTTTTGTTACCTTCAATCTTAGCATATTCTGTGATCCGTTGGTAGTTAAGCTGAGCAGCCTGCTCCAGACATTTGCGGATTACCCCTTTAACTTCCTCTTGTGGGACAGGGGTTACTATGTCCTTCATCAGCACCTGTCGGGATGGGGGGGGGAAACAAAGTACATATTGATATATTCCTCTTTTTATCTTAAAGTTAATTAACAAAATGATTTTCAGTATTCAGCAGTCAAATGCAAGTTACGAACCCTCTCCAGCAGAGACAGGGTAGCCTTCAGTGCTCCCTCAGGACGGCCAAAAGGGAAGCAGTATCTAGAGGGAGACACACAACTCACTGTGATGTGGCCCTGGACCTAACAGTCATTAAGACAACAGACATCAACAGATTAATAGTAACTATGTATTTTACTGCAGTACATTATTATTGCAGTGACATTTATTAGTTTAAATAATTATGGGAATAAGCGGTGGGATGTTATGTACAAGAGCAATTGTTTTATTTTAGTACCAGTAGAGTACATAATGTAAGAATAATTTATTTGATCTTAAAGTTACTTGTAAAAAACAATACATTAAAACTAGACTTTTACATCTTGTTCATGTTTATTAATCTAGGAGCAGTAAAACCACACAGTAAAATAAAGAATGACCATGTGAGTAAGAGACAGGCAAATTCACCTGAAATGTGTGATCTGGTTTTCCAGGATCACTCGCAACCGCTCTTTGATTTCTTCAAAGCGCTCTTTTTCATCGACTTTGACCGTGCTCAATCCATCTGGCCTGAGAACACACACACACGATAGAGCCACCGTGAAGCACTGCGTCAGTGAGTCTGTCATGTGAACTGGAGGATTTTTGCCAAAAACTAGTCAGGTCATTCCATTCAGCATTCATCCGGTCTGCTGAAGGTCAGTACATTTCTATGGTGTTGACCAACCGAACTTCCATCTGAATGACAGGCATGAACCCGTCACTATACTGTAGCTATAGCTTAGCTATAGGTAAGCTGTAGCTGTAGCTTACCTTACTGGGGATTCTTGGGTGAGTTGTGATTTGGAGGATCTTTTTCTTCTAAACTTCATTTTGCTAGTCAGTTTAGAACTAGCCCCTGGTTCTGAACTCTGGGAGCTCTGTGGGGCCCTGGGGCCATCATAACACATCAGGGGCCCCCTGGGGCCATCAGAACACATCAGGGGCCCCCAGTAACTGGTGCCCTCTCTGACTTTAGGGGATGCATGGGAGGATGAGCAACACGGACATTATAAGACTATGGCTTCAAAGGGAAAAGAAAAGACAGAGAAAAGAAATATCATGGAAACAAAAAACAAACAATAATTGATTACAAATAAATATGAACAAAGAACAAACAAATTTAGATTCAATAACTTAATATGATGAGGCAAATACAGAAATGAGAAATCATAAGAGACGATTGGATGCTTCAGTGTAGATGACTCTGGCTCATTCTCTAGCTATTGCATCTCCTCTTGGATATGCAATGAAAAATATGAAGTCGTCCCCTTTCCACTCTCAGACCGTGGTAACTCCCTCTACAGCACTCAGTGAGGGAGGTAGTTCGCACCTGTTGCCATGGACATGAGAGGCGCAAAATGCGAAACTGTAGTGAAGCAGGGTGGGGTCAATCATGGCCCCGTTATCCGCCCTCTCCAGCAGATCGCGCAGGTAACAGAGATGTCTGTGACACCCCCGCACTCCATTCCTGGCGCAGTACTCATCCAGGACAAACACCTGACCTGGACTGAACCATCCCTGCACAGCACAGGGAAGGAGGGGTGTGTTATCATAGTCCAGTGATCGACATTAAGGCTTGTCCGATTGTCCGGGACAAGTTTTAAAAGAAATGGGACAAATATAATGAAGACTGAACTTGCCCGAACGGACAAGTAAAAAAAAAGAAAAAGTATCAGTGCAAGCAAATACAACATTTTTGTCTTTCTATAATGCAGCTACAGTCTGACATTTAATGAATCCGCGCATTTATGAATGGATCCGCGTGTTCTACTGCTCTTGCCATGAATGTAGCCCGCCGGCGCCAATCGTGTCCTCGTGATTACTTATTCGGATTTAAATCGGTTAGCATTAAAGTGGAGTTCAGTGAGAAAATGTTTCTTAATACACCGAAACCTGGGCAAAAAACAGGTAAGCGCCCCATCCCTCAACCACGATTAAACACTCATCAACCTAATGCTAAAAATGCCTAGAACGAGGCGAAAAGAGTGAGGAGATTCGTCCCGACCTGGCCAGAAGTTTCCCGGGTTTTGACATGATACTGATGGAGAGATGATGTACAGTAGCCTACTGCTCAACTTGAAGGGATTTCTCTGGTATTGCAGACAGGTAAGTCAACTGTCATAATTTAGCTTAAACAAATGTAGTTATATAGCCTATCAAACTCTAACAGAATCGCTTTAAACCCATGATTTCATTTTGAGATGTAGCTAGAGCACTGGAAACTAGCTAAACGTTAGCTTTACTTCTTAGCTTTCGTAGCTTACGTTAGCTTTCCAATGAACCAATAGTATTTTCCTATACCAGAATATCAAGCCAAGTTATTAGTGATGGGTCGTTCGCGAACGAGCCGGCTCTTGAAGGTGAACGTCGGGAGCTGGCTCGCATATCTGAAGAGCCGACTCTATTTTTAATAGATAATACAGCCTATAAAAACTAAATGATTATGAAATAATTAATTTTATTTGTATTTAAAATAATTGACTTATTCAAAGAACAACGAAAAAATACTTGTAGGCTTAAAGGCGCACACGATCATCGTCTGTTCCTGTCAATCCTGCATGAGGGAGGGCCGAGCCAACTCACACAGTCAGAGAGTAGTCAAAACTCGGAGGAGAGCCATGACAAATCAATGCATTTTTTAAGATATGTGGTTATGGTCGAGTATGATTTCATTTCATAATTTAATTCAAATTGTTTACACACCTATCATAGGCAAATTCATAGTTAAAACATGTATTTTAAGAACCGTTCGGGAGCCAAAAGAGCCGGCTCTTTTTAGTGAGCTGAGCCATACGAGCCCGGAATGCCCATCACTACAAGTTATGTCCTAACATAATAGTCAGAACGGAGTAGTTAAGCAAGTTAGGCTAATTAGCAAGCATAATACTCGTAGCACTAGCATGCTACTTATACCTGTTAGCCTTCTCATTAGTACATATTGAAGTCATACAGCGTTTGTCGCACAGTATTTGTCTATCGGAAAATATTCAGTTAGAATTTTCGAAATCGCATATGCTACGTTACGCTGTGAGACCCGCATTCGAACGATCACACATGTGCGAGTATAGTAGAGTTGTTGAGCTGCAGGAATTCGGCGTGCTCCTAGCATTGTGCTTTTGGATGTGCTTGATTAAATTGGTAGTATTGCACTTTGCAGTACTAACACCACCCCTCAAAACATTTAGCTCTACTTTGCAGACATTGCAAACAGCCGACGAACTAGTTGGCGTGGTAAGCGTGAAATATCTCCACACAGCCGACTCTTTGGCTCGCTCCATGTTACTTTTAAGTTTAACTGTCCACTGGTTGGACACAAGCTTTACACCGCTAGGTGCAATGCTTCAAGCTAAAAATGTCCATGGTTCACACACCAGCGACAACAAATAAATAAGAATTCAAATATTTTTTTTACGTTTACAATGTTTGGTAACTGTTTGATTACTATTGTATGTTTGACCAATACACTATTTTGTTTCTACTACTACATTTTATTTATTTTAATACGTTTGATTACATTCTATTTTTGAATTTTGAATGCACAAGTGTTTTTTAAATTACAAATAAATAAGAATTCAGTACTTTACATCTGTTATTTTGTCTTAGTTAGGAAAGTAATGTTTAGTTAGGAAAGTCTGGTGCCTTTAGTCTCTTCCACATGGTAGAAGGAAGGTATAAGGTGGAAGGTATACAGTTTATTATTAATTCAACAACGGTATCGGATCGGTATCGGGTATCGACAGATACACAAAGCCCAGGCATCGGTATCGGGACTGAAAAAGTCGGATCGGTGCATGCCTAGTTAAAACGTATGAGATTGGTTTACATGCAATTTTCGGGAAGTGAAATCGTTTTAAGGTGGATATGACGTCAGATTTCGCGCTTTCCCAACCGTTTTTCATTTCCACCATTTCACCTCCGCGCTGCCTGCCAGGATCGTGACTTATGCTGTGTAACGGTAAGATATCAGCATTCATCCAATTTCTCTGCTAGTCATGTGTGTGCGTACTTATGTTTTACTTGTGCAGTTAATACCGTACTACATTAATTTGAATAATCAAATCCAGTAAATCCGTCATGATAGCAACATTTTTTGTCTAGTTTGATAGCTAGCTCTAAGTCTCACATGGTCGATGCCAGAACCTTCACATAAGGTGGCTAATTTGCGGCTGGCGTCAGTAAAATAGGAATATATGTTGCCTGAGCTAAAGATTCGTAGTAAGTACTGTTCAAATTATATGTACAAATTTGTAGGTTTTCCCGGCTCCAAATATTGGATTAACTATTAGCTAACTCAGCTGTGGGTCAGGCGAATGCAAATGCTAGTTTTATAGAGTTAGCTAAGTATTAACATTGGAGTGAACTAGTGTTGCACAGTAAACCTGTACTAAAGAGACACACTTACACACACATAGGAGACAATCACTGCAAAAGAGCTGCAGTTCCTGTGCAGACAGGAGAACCTAGCAGAACGCCATCTCTGTAGCACTCCATCCAGTCCAGAACCCGGGGTCCTGAAGTCTCGACTTTTACGATACTCAAACGATGCGATGTTAATATACCTCTCTGATCTAACGAGTCTGGCTAGCTGTCGTGACCTCTCAGGTGGGCTTTGGCTACGATGGAGAGCTGGAGAGATGGTTGTTCTGCTAGGTTCTTCTGTCTGCACAGGAACTGCAGCTCTTTTGCAGTGATTGTTAAGGAGCCTAATGACGAATCATGGTCATAATTATGTTGGCCAATGCTACACCCCTTCACCAAGTTTCATACAAATCGGTCTGGTAGTTTTTTATATGTGTTCACACACATACAGTTTTGCCTGGGTAGGAGGTCATAAACAGTGGGGCATTGGATTTATTTACATTTTTCGTCTATTTTCAGATATATTTTATCCTTGCTGAAGGTAGAAATTATTACCCTGTTGGATTGTTTACAAGCCAAGTGACAAAATGCCGGAACTATCATTAAAGAATTGCATTGTATGTTCTTTTGACCAGGAAAGGGCTGAGACCGATTTCCTCAGTGCCATAGAGAGAACGACAGTCGGGACCTATGTCGTGAAAGACACTGCAAACAGTGAACCCTCTGATTTCAGGATAGTCCTCGAGTTGTGATGGTGCTTCAAGATCTTGAGAATGTAGCACTTGCTTCTGCAATGTTGTTTGGGCTCTTTTATGCATTGAACATGCAGTACCCTACAAAGCTCCGCTACACCTTTGAGACATGTCAAAAGATCATCATGGATGCGAGTGAACTGTCAAGAAAGGCTCATAGTTGGAAAACTAAGCTATTCCAGTGAAGAGACTTCATCGTTCTCCCCCCCACCCCTTCTCTCCCTTCTGTTCCAGTATGAGTGGAGAAGATGGTACATTGTAGACTCTACATTCCAGGACTGAGTGGTGTTGCAGCCTGGTTTTGTTACAACCAGTACAGGGACATTCCCAGAGGCAAGTAGGGTGAAGTGCCTTGCCCAAGGACACAACGTCATTTTAAACTGCCGGGAATCGAACCGGCAACCTTCTGATTATTGCCCGATTCCTTAACCACTCAGCCATCTGACTCCTGTTATTATTTCCTCACTAAAATAATATGATAATGCAGTTTAAAAATAAACTTGTTTGTTTTATTGTCACATCAGAACAGAGGAACATCAAAATATATTAAAGTTCTGATACATAAAATGTATAAAAATATAAACTTAAGATATGAAACGTAGTCCTTTTTAAAAAACTTTAATATTCATTTATTGGCCATTATAAATGCAGATACCGATAGTTTGGAAAATGCCTAATATCGGCCTGCCGATATATCGGTCGGGCTCTACTTTCTAGTAAGACAGACAGCGATATCAGCATTAGTACCGTAGCTAAAAGTCTTGGAAAGTTGAGGCTACTTTGTTCCCCTTCGTTCTTTTGGTGAGCAGTCTCACAAGCCCTACTTACCCGGTGTCATGGAGCCGACCAGCTAAATAGTTATTTAGCACTAGCGTTGCTACCTGCATATACCTACAGCTGGCAGCTGTGCTTTGTTTTGCTACTAGATTCAGACCTAGCCCCAGTAAATTGTAGAGCAAGCTAACTACTACACTTCTGCTGTGTGGGAATCGCAGGAGCTAACCAGTCGAAGGGCGTACAAAAATACAGGAGCTCACCCCACAATTTCCCTAGAAATTGTACCCTCTCTAGTTATCATTTCAGATCCTCCTCTTTGTTCAAAGGAACAAGCTCATTTACACATGTATGCCTGCCTGTCAAGATGTCAATGTCACAGTGACTTCAAGTAATTTGTACGAAACAAGCCCAATCAGTTCTAAAAATAACATTTATCCATTTGCTTTCTGTCTATAGTTGTCTTCTTTATACATTAGCAAATGTTTTAGTTTTGGACAAGTACATTCAGGTGTTGGACAAGTAAAAAATATGTCTAACTTGCCCGAAGGACAAGTGGCCCAACAAATTAATGTCAACCCCTAAGAGTTGGATTTTCTTGACTTCAACTGATCCGGAAGGTTCCCCCTGCTTCTGCAGGCTTTCCCAGTCCTTTGTCCAGCGATGGACGTCCCTCATGCTGCCACTGAACTTGCATAGACTCTTAAGCTTTACAACTGGTGTAATGCTCCTGCCACACCCACAGCTCGTGCATCCTCTCCAACTCTCTGTGCTGTGACAAATTCCACTTGTCTTTCCAAAAGCTTCCTCCTTTCTTCACTTTTGTGGAATAGTGCAGAGCATAGCCGAGTCTATTACTTATAGGTAATTGCACTAGTTAGCTACCGTTATCTTTTGCCTAAATTATTCCTAAGCCGTGCAACGGAACCAAAGGCAATCAGAATAATTGTTCTTATTGCTATGTATTTTTACACAAACACAGAATTTACTGTGTTTGTGTAGGAAGGTGCATACAATAAACGTATAAAGATCTTATTTTATTTATACATTCTACTTTTTAAATTAAGTGTAATACTAAAGAGCTAAACAATATGTAAGATATTAAATAGATCTAAATATAAAATTAAGCACACCCAATTAAAGTAGAATGGCGTAGAGCCAAGCTTGCGTGTGCCTAAACCATAGTGATGTTTGTAAAGAATATGTCTAACTTGCCCGAAGGACAAGTGGCTCAAAAAATGAATGTCAACCCCTGATAGTCACAACTAAGTTAACACAGTCAGGTTAGCGCTAAACAGGTACACCTATCTGTTGTGACTCACAGAGGAATAATGTAAAGGTCACTCACCAAGCAACAGAAGGTGTCATTGAGCCTGTGGTCCAGGGTGAGGCGCTGCACCATCTCAAACAGGGAGGCGTGGTCAAAGCTACAGGGGTTAGCGGAGATAAACTCATCCATGCCGTGTTTCTGAGCTCTGTCTGCATCTATCCAGCCAACGGCACAAGGAAAAGGACATGGTTCAGAGGAGAGGATCTCACAGAGGCAGAGGAAAAGCATGTCTCTACCTAAGCACAACACAAACACTAGGCTTCTCTTTCTACTTCTAGGGCAAATTATAAACACTTACAGCTTACATTGTCAACTTGCATTGTGTCATACAGAGTAAATCGGTCTGATCTGGACTAAGATATTTAGCTAATCTTTCTATCATGTTAGTAGCGGATGAGTTGTACTGTGTGGGCATGCATGCAGCTTTTTGTTATTTGTGTAATAGTCCCGAGCATTTTAGTGCTATAGACCCAAAATAGGTTTGAGAAAGTGTTGGGTAATGATGAATTCTCATTCATATGTATTCAATAGATTCTGCCATTCGCGATTGGTGAATGTCACTCAGTTCCTGACAAATGATGGGTTGTGTGCTGGAAAAAAACAAGACAAATCAGACAAAAGAGTGATTTTTGAATAATCTTGCTATAAAATAATCAATAAAAAATAGTTTATAGTCAGTTCTGACAGCTGTCAAGTGACAAGTCAGAATAATTATTTTTCATCTAAGATCAAATTCAGATTTAAATCTGTTCATCCAGCTTTGTAGGCTGTTTTGAAGTTGTCTATCCTAAACTGCGGTGTAAAATTTAGTAAAGACAGATAATAATATCCCTAGAAGTCTAAAACACAATTTGATTCAACTGAGACATGTTCATATAATTCTTAGTGTTCCATTTACTCAGTAGCACAGTAAATACTGACACTATTAGTGATGAAGGGATGTATGTAAAGAGAATTCATAAAAGGATGAGAGTTTTTCATGTTCTCAGAGTGAGTGACAGCTGTCATGTCCGTGGGATACCGAGATGAGTGATGATGATGTGAGAGGGGAAGGTGGGGGGTTGAGGGAAGCCCTTACTGTCAACAACACTGAGGATTCTGACAGCCTGATGTGAGGGAAGGAGGGGGGGTGGGGGGGGGGATGGCGGTGTGGTGGCAGTTGATACCCATTCACTAGTTCTGGTTACAGGGGCCAAAGGCTTCCATTAAACAATTCTTCATCCCCCATAGATGTATAGTAGCGAATATCCCTGGAGGTGTTTCAGTAACCCTTATCAAGGGATCAGATGGGGGGCCAAGGGAAAGAGAAGGGTGAGTAGGGGTAACAAAAAGTGTTTCAGCAAGACTAACGAGGGGTTTGAGAGAGGGGTGAAAAGTATGAAAATACATAGTTTAGGAGGCAAGGACTGTTATTGTCCATAGCGTGCAATGGACTGAATTAAAGAGGAGTTGTTAAGTTAAGTAAGAGAGTGTGAAAACAGAAATGAAGGAGAAAAAGAGAAAGACAGAGAGAGAGAGAGGGGCAGGGGGCAAACTAGGGGTAAAAGACAGTTGATGAATAGGGTAGCAGGGAAGTGCTTAAAATATGGAAGACAGTGGGCCTGAGGCTTGAACAGGGAAGGAGTGGGACGACTTCTTAGACTGAGTCTCAAATGTAGGAATGAAATAGTTTGATTCCAGAATAGACTAAATGGACCATGGGAATTATCATAATGTTTTTTTTTTTTTATCTCTTGATGACAAATACATACTCTACAGAAAAAAAAATAAACAAGACTGAATTGTTTTTGATGTAGATAGGCACAAGTAAATACTTTGTTACATAGATTATATCATCACATGCTGTAAAACAGTGTGACTTTGTGCTTTAAAATGTCATGCAAATCTGCAGACTCATTTTCAACTTTGGATTTAATCTACTGGCATTCCTTTTCACTAAGCATTTGCAAGTTGACAATACTTGAATATGTTGCAGTGTATTCATGATCTCTACAGAGCACACTAACAGGCATACCACTACTGAGATACTCTAACAGGGTAGCAATACAATTTGGTGCAAGTACATGGGTATATAGCATGAAGCCAACAGAGGCAAATCTGTATCATTCTCTGGGAGATGGGCGGGAAAATGAAAAAAAATCCTGTAATTCCATCAATGTACACATGACACAGGTGTTCTCCTGTTCAGGCAAATAAGGGCAATCAAAAAGAAAACCAAAATGAAATATCTCCCTAAATGGGGGTGGTTCAACAAGTCTAGCCTCTATCTATAGGCCCATCTACCGGGACAGGGGGGGTTGGTCCGGAGTATTTTATGGTAAGGAGGGGTGGCATTGGCTACTCCTTGTCATGGGCATTCAGAATACTCCGCATACATATTTGCCAACTCTCAAGAAGAGAATCCCCATAAAAAGTACTGAAAGTAATTGAGCCCTCTGAGGTAAAGCATGAACCGTGTCAGACAGGGTTAGCTCAGTGTCCCAGGAAAGGGTCAAAACTGATGCCAGACTTTCCAAACTAGTCTGATATGATATTTCAAATTGACAACCGTGGGTGTCGAATTATTTGTATCGGTTTTTGTACTCTCCAAACAAGTTTACACTGAGTGAAAATGATTATTCCAAACTATTCAATAATGCTATCAAACATACATATTTGTATCTCCCTCTATAGTAAATATGTATAAAGTGGTCAAGATTTGTGACTAAAACTGAATCCAAAGCAAATTGCCTTACTTTGGAAGGCATTGACAGTTATGCCATCTCACTGCTTTACTCTGGGGGATCGTATAACACCAATAGGATTAAAGAGAGAAGGCAATTATGCAAAAATAATAGCTACATAATGAACTTTAAGTCAAAATATAATTCTACTTCTCAAATACATGCATCCTAAACTGACAGAAATGGAGGCTTATATTTAAATCCTCAATTGAGGAGATATAAAAAAAAAAGTTATCTACGGTACTACTTTCTAGGACATGAAGCGAGACTTGAGAAGAGGAAAGGGAAAGAGAGAGAAAAGCACGTTGCATTTGTCAGATAATCAGCGGGGATTATCTGAGCTGTGCCGGCTACAGGGAAGCACTTACCCTTGAGTCCAGCTAGAAGACAGCAGGGTAAGAAGGGACAAACCAGAATAACATAAAGACTAGCAACAAGGCTGGAGGAGAGCAAACACGAGAGACCCTGACCTAGCAGCTGCAATACTAGAGAAGGGTACAAGCAAAGCATGAGGAAGAAAACACAACTCAAAAAACAACAACCTGTACCAACATGAGAGTATTTGTGAGTGGTGGTCTGTGAGAGTGTGTGTGAGTTTACAATACAGATAGAGTTGCAAAGAGAGATTGAGAAAGAGAGAGAGAGAGACAGAGAGAGGGGAGAGGAAGAGGGAGAAAGAAAGAGAAAAAGAAAAGTGAGTTACAGTAAGGGTTCTCATCACTCTGCTGCAGTTGACTTAGTCTGAATTCAGGATTTTAGATAGTTTGTTCACTACACTTTCAAGGCACAAAAGATTTTCACAACAATCTCCAGTCAGGTTAACTGCCAGGCATACATAACCAGTGTACTGGCTTACTCAGGATCCACTGTGCACTTACTATACTGTACCTCCATCATGACTATGATATGGACTTGTACCATTATACGGAAATAAAGGGTTGGAGTGATGACCTTCTTTAAAGAGATAAATAGCATTCATCACTATTCAAAACTATTATCAAAAATGTGTGTTTCAGAAACACTTTAGTGCTATCCTCTAATGAAAAACAAATCCAACAACCTATTCAGTCAATCAGACTATTCAGTTTGTCAGAGCAGAGGATAGTCGGATCGGATGTCTATCTTTTAAACACTCCAGGACTTCTCCTAACTGTCACGACATTGTAGAATCAGACCAAGCATCGGCAGCAGAGTCATAAGGGCTGTGTATGTTATGGTCCCTGTGCCATTCAAGACCACTGGGGGATGAAACATGTACGCTCAGTGTGCCACAATGTTTCAGAGGTGGGGGTGGGGTGGGGGGGGGGGGGCTGTGCCACTGTGAGGGGATATTGAATGGCATCAGCTGGTATCAGAGGAGTCAACTAACCACAAGAACGATCACATACTGGACAAAGAAATTAATGGAGAAATAACAAAGAATTTATGTTCATCTTGTTCTGCAAAGTTGTTCACACTATGGCTTGGAAAAATGTCCAATAGTGGGAAAACATTTAATTGGAAAGTTTTTTTAATGAACTATATACCTTTTAGACTTCAATATAATCTAAATGTTTCGGCAAAGGACCTATCCGGATGTTGTGTTTAAGCGTTTATGTAAATGACATAAATGCCAATGTTGTAAAGAAATAATACTATACAAACCATCTAACATAACATCCTTTTGGACAAATTCAAAGAAAATATTTATTTAAAATAAAGAAGTTGAAAGATGCACACCAAAAGCTATACGTTTTGATTTGAATAGCAGGATCTATTATTGTGGAGTGTTCTTTAGTGTTGTACATGTTGACTTTTGAGTAAAAAAATTGTATATATGGTAGAAATACACAATCCACAGAACAGGACTTGCAGTGAGTGTAGCATACTGACAAAGCTAGATTACTGTATGTTTATACACTGTAGTAGACTTTACAGTGTTAAATAAGAAGAGAGATCTAAAATAATAATAATTAGTTACGCCGATTGAAAAGTTCATTTCTTAAGGAAAACAGCAACCTACTCTTCTTTGATTTAATCATTAATCTGCAATAGTATTAGTTACTCTTTTAATGAAAGGTACACAGAAGAAACATTTACAACAGAATGTGTTGCCACACTGCTACAGACAGTCTTACCTTCTCTTTGCTACCTGACCAGAGGGCTGCTTAAAGGTGCAAGTAAAGTGACATAGCGGTTAAAAAGAGATATCTGACTAGACTGGTAGGGACTGGACAAACCAGAGGGGAGTGACCCTCTAAAAGGAAACAGAATATTCCACTGCTGTTCACAAGCTGTTGTCAGCGGACAAGAACACAGGCTTGAGGTTAGGGCCAAGTTCCCTGATAGCAGTATTAGTGTCACAAACATAACATGAGGTGAGGAAGTGCCACGATCAAAGACTAGCTTTAAGACCAGCAGTGTTCAGATTGTATATATTTCATGACCTATTTAAATTGTGGTTTGGCCTTAGTTCTGATTCTCTCATTTTTCAGCCCGGTCGATGTTTAGAGAGCAGATGAACGAGCAGTCATGAGGAATTGCACCTTTAAACATGTGTAGTTGACAACGAGCGGAGGTCCATTGGATGCTGGACAGACCTGTGGGATAGCAGGGGCCGTGCGTTTCTGTGTGTGTGTGACTGTGTGTGACTGTGTGTGTGTGACTGTGTGTGTGTGACTGGGACTGTGACTGCAGTGTGGGAGGCATGGCGTGAGACGTTCATGAGTGAGAGCTATCAGATGAAACCTGCTTTTTGCTTAGCTGATTATGTTCTGAACTGGGTTACTTACAGAACTGAGAAATGGGAGCATCCATCTGAGCTGCGGCCCCACCCTTGGAGTTGAGTTTCTGGACCTGGGTGGGGGGGACGGGTTTGTGGGACTGGCCTGTGGCCCGATACATGGCCTGCACCCACAGGATACGGTCCTGCTCGTCGTCGCTGGCGAAGACGACAGTGTCTCCCTCCTTCACGGCGTTGAAGAAAGATCTGCCACCATCCAGGCCTGAAATCGGACATATATTAGACTTAACATCAGCGATTGGATGCTGGTGGCAGACAAACAGCGTTTCTGCCTGCACGCTTGTGTGTGAGTGTGTGTGTGTGTGTAGTCCTACCAGGCTGGGGGTCAGTGTGGTCCACAGTGTGTGTGTGTGTGTGTGGTCCTACCAGGCTGTGGGTCAGTGTAGTCCACAGTGTAGCCGTCCAGCTGCAGCAATTCTTGAGGCTCAGATTTCTTCTCTCTGTAGCTGCACATGGCAAACGTGTACTGGCTCACCTGCAAGACCATTCATCATCATTCACTTGTACAGGACGACTACTGTATTTCCTCATATTAGCAACACATGTAATAGTCTTGCTCCTGTAGGTTTCATCTTGCAAACCCACCTGCACCAGTACGAAGAATCGCTTCTTCCAGCGCTTCCACACATTTTTGCCAAATGCCCACAAGTACCTGTCAACACAGGGTGAGAAATATTAAAGTTCATCAGCGTAAACATTCAAAACAAGTGTTTTTTCAAAACAAGCGTCATTTACGCCCTCAATACTTCAACTGTGTACAAATCAAAATACCCACTAGTATCCACCAGGGGGAGTATCACACCTCACAGTACTTTTCCATTGTACGTGACTAGAAATGAGGCCAAGGATATGAGAAGGCTGAAGTTCTGTAAGAAATATGTGAGAAATAAGTAGTGGTAAAGAGGCAATCCTCTTACCCAGAATGCTTCATGTTCTGGGGTTTGTCCATGCGGATGGCCAGTTTGATCTTCAGATCATGGTCAGGGCAGGCCTTGGTCAAGGCCATCTTATGCAGCTCGGACTGCTTGGGGCTGTTAGGGGTTGGGTGAAGAACAACCTGTACACAAGCCAAACATGCGGCAGGCAGAGGTGACAAATCACAGTCATTCACTGGTTGTTTTTAGAACTAATTCTATTATGCCTTGTACAGTATGCATCTACAATCAAAGCATAGGCTAAATGTCTGCCAGGTGTACTAAGTAATTTCTGGTCTGGATCTGTGCACTATTCAGCTCCACCAGTCAGCATTCTCAGGGATTCTGAACAGCCAATTCATTTTCACGAGGTTCCATTAAATCTTAATCGTTCTCTGGCAGGCCTGTGTGTGTGTGTGTGTGTACGTGTGTTTATATGTGTGTGTGTGTGTGTGTGTGTCTATCTCTGTGTGTGTGTGATGCCTGAGTCTCTGTATCACAGGAGAGTGAGCGAGGCGGAGGCCTAATCTCTCTTTGCTGAGTTAAAGAGCTTTGAGGAAGCCTTGCTGCCAGTGCTGCTTCTGCAGAAGGAGATCAAAGAGCCCTGTCACAGCCAAGGTCACCACCACTAGGTGATGTATCACAGCCCCCTTCCCCTCCACACATATCCCCCCCAGTGCCCTTGATGGCCGCCACTCCTCATAGCCACCCAACACCAGATCGATCAGCGTACAATTGGTGGCAGACAGTGAAAGCCAAAGCTGAAATATAGGGTATCATATAGTTGTTTTTGTCTCCAGTGTATTTCCATTGTTATTATGCGAACAGCAGATGTTTTTAACTTCGGAGGAGTGAAGCTGAAGCGAAGACAGAGAATGATGTAGTTAGGACCACTAACAAGGGTACAATGAACCTGTCATGCCCTGTGTCAGTCTCAGCCCACCACACCATACAGCACAGGAAGTAGGAGAAAGGAGACAGGGCAGAGGGAGTCTGAAATAGACATGCACACCACACAACACTACGGAGCAGGTCAGCCATTCACAAAGAGATAACAGTGAATCAAGGATTCTGATGATGAGCAGTTATGCCACTCCACTAGGGTCTAATAAAGGGACAGCATGGGCCTGGGCAGCAGTTCTGTCTGGAGGTACTGTAAACACATTGTGCTTACCTGGCAATAGCTTATGACACAAGCCTTTTCCCTGGCTGAGGCGATTAGGCTGAGCTGTGCCCTGAATGACAATATTACAGCAGGGACGGAATGATGCACTGTACAGGATTAGTGTGAGTGAAGGCTAGGCAGGATGGCGTTTGTGTGTGTGTGTGTGGCTCTTCAAGCCAGGTCCCACGTGAGAGCTGATCAGTGGAAAGGGGGGAGAGGGAGGAGGGAATAGACAGATCTTGCCCACATCGCTGTTCAGTATATAGGTTGTACAGTATGACCTTCATTTTATTAAGCAAGAAGAATGGATTTTCTTTGGAAGGCTGATAACTTTATTTGTGTGGAACCAGTATATGTCTTTGTGAACTGAAAAATGTGGATATAAACAGAATCTAGAAAATCCAATCAAAAGAGTTGGGTTACCCTGCCCAGCTCCTTGTCCTCCAGTGCCAGCACTCCGGTGCTCTCTGTAAACAGTTTCACCTTGACAGCAGGGAGAGGGTGTGTGGTAGTGAAGTCCCCTTGGGTCCCCCAGCTGAAAGACACAACACCAGAGACATGTGAATGGAAACCACTCTTCAACCCGCCCAGATAAAGCTCACCGATCAACAGTTTCACCACGATACACAGCAGTCGCAAGGTCAACACAACTTGGAAACGATGCACCAATAAGACTCGAGGTGTCCTTCAGCATCTGCCAGTCTCTCGCTGCCTCTCTGTCTCTCCTAATGTCCTAACTATGTGTATCCAGCAACACAGCTTTCTTGTGAAAGTCTGTGAGCTAGATGCTCGAAGAAGATTTCTACGGTTGTTGAAGAGAGTCTCCTCCGAAGCAGAATGAAAAGAAAAGACCATAAGCTGTGACCGTGTAACCAGTTTACGGCACAGGCCTGGGAAAGCAACTGACACTTTATTTGTCACTGAACCTGCCGTGTGCAACAATGAGGGGGTGATATGAAATGCATTGTCTAGTCCTACACACACTATGCTGCAGTAACATTTCAATTTATTAGAGAGAGGAGATGGAGTGAGACTGAGTGGGTGCCTGGTGCACGAGCCTGAGGGAACACATTCACTCACACACAAATACACATCTAACAAACAAACGCTCGCACACACACACACACTCACAATTGGAAATATTAAAAATAGCACTGCACGTAACAGCCTTTACAAAATAAGCATTGATGTACAATGGCTACACTACATTAACGTATTAAATTTGTTCATCGTTGATTGATAGGGAAACATATGACATTGTCAGCTGTTGCAGACAGGACATGTTCAAAGTAATGTTTTTGACTAATTCAAGGGCAGGAAGGGGAAGCAGACATTGGTGCAGGAAGGAGGACATCACTAGCTTTGTTGAATCCAAATTCTTGCTTCATACAACCACAAGGGGGGGCCATGGAGAAGACCAATGTATGCGTCATTCTGTAGGCTTTGTCGTAAATCTCACCCAGAAATAAGAATTTGACATCCTGTTTAAACTTGTACTGTTATATGTATTACCCTTTACATACTGTAAACTGCTCAACAATAGAATCCCTCCTGTACTGAAGGCCAAGGGAGGAGAGTGTGTGGTGGGGGGGCTTCTGGTGGGGTGGGGTTTTGCCAGATGGAGCTATTACAATGGCATGAAGGTGACCTTGCAGATCCAACCAAATGTCTACAAAGGCATTGGTATTCAGCACACCTTCAGCGCTACCAGGAGTCTTCTAGTCAGTTGTTGGGTAGGCTGGTTATCCTCAAAACATGTACACTAGGTTATTGGTAACATATTATATGAACCATAATAGCCCAATGCCTTTTAAACCCTAACTGACAAATACCAAAAGAAATCCCTGTTTCATACTCTAGGGTGGCTGTTCCCATGTCTTTACAAAACCAATGTTTTAAGTATGTTTTCTGGGTTTTGTATTCCATGAGTCACATATTCTGCATACCAAAATTAATGACCACTGTAATATATAAGATTTATATGCCGTTTTTGAAGTGCTCCACCATATGTAGAGAATATTTAAGCACAACAAAATCACTGCATTAATTCACTACAAATTGTATGTGCGTGTGTGCTTGAGTGTGTGTAGTGAATGGAGAGCAGTCCGTAATATGTCATTTTGAGGAGTGCTGGATGAGGACTCATTCTTCTCAAACCTCTAATCAGCCTCCCCATACCAGACTACACTATATGAGTCCCGTGGGTGAAGTCCCACTCTCTATAACCTACACTCCCCATCTGCCTCTCTTATTCAACCCTAAATCTGTGGGTAGGAGTAGCCAAGGCTCAGAAATCTCACTTAATATTTACCTACTGGGAAATAATCCCTCTTTATCTAAGATAACTCTTAATCTTTCAGACTTTCGCAAGTACTGAAATGTAATCTATGAAGTGACTAATCCTCTGACCCAACTCTATCTACCACCCCATGAGAAATAGTACCAAAGGCGGACAGGGAGACTTAACATCTCGAGTCAAGATGGAATCTGGCTGTGAGGGTTTAACCGGGAATCACAGATGACTCAGGGAATGTAAAGTACAGTCATGGTTGGTTGTGTTGGTCACTGTGTGGGGTAGATCGAGCCGGATCTTACGTGGGCTTGGAGGCCTCAGCCTGGTCTGTCTGGAGTTTTTCTCCCCCCTCCACCTCCATCGTGCAGTAGACAATCCTGTTAGGAGCCAGAGACTTGAGGCCCACCACCTCCATGATGACCACCTGGAAATGACAAGTACCAGCCATGACTCCAGACTCACACTGAACCCCCTCCATCACCACAATACTCAGCCCTGAACCTCATGTCACCCCCCCAAACAGCACACTCAACAAGTGTCATAAGGGCTGCACCTAACATACATATATAAATACATATTTTACAGTAGCTAGCTAACTAATGTATTTTATGTTCCCATGCATTATTTAGCTTGTTCCAGTAGTCGAGATGTTATTGTCGCACTGTTGTATTCTTTTTTGTTCTCCGTGATTGGTTGATGAGATGTGGTTCCATATAGCTAGTAAATACAGACAGTTTCTTGACTTGTTTCTTTTTACCACCAAAATACTGTAGAACCATCACTTCTGGTCCTTAATCTTCTGCTGTAATTTATATCTGCCCTGTTTATGTGTTGCTATGGATAAAAGCATCCATTAAATGAATCAAACATAAAATTGTATTTAAATTGTTAAAGTAAATTCAATGCAACACTAATCACAGCCTCTTTATGATTCTAAAAACACCTGCTGAGAGAGGCATTGATCTGTGTAAGTGATGTCCTTGGACTCAGAAAGAGGAAAAACAGCACTTGTGAAATAGCAGTATTCTATTTCATTTCTCTCTAGTGTGACATGATGCATTTTTATCAACTATCACAGCTCATCATGATGACGGATAATGGCTGTGACTCATCATCTTTGTTGAGGTAGCAGGTCTGTCTGCTCGCCTCAAAGATCCTGTTCTGGCCTCAGACTTGCCTCGCTGTCTGGATCTACATTAAAGTATAAACAGTCCAATTGAGTACTAGCCTATATGTTACGACAAGACGATGATTCCTCTAAATGTTCGGTATTACCTTCAATCGATACAGGTTGCGATGGAGACAATTAATCTATACGTTCCACTAGGAAACATGCCTGGTTCCCACAAACATCCAGAGACTTTAAGGGCCTGCCTGGTGTGTACCTCCAGGGTGAAGGAGAGCACCACGTCAGACTTGGACAGTGTGTTCTCGTCCTCCTGGCCCATGTCTATGATGGACGTGTTGTGGCCCCGCTTGAGCTTCTGCAGTTTGAAGTCTCCCCCCTTGGACACGGGCATGCTCTCCAGGTTGGCCATCAGCTGGTTCACTGATGATTTGAGCTCTTCGATGTACATTGCTTCCATCTCTTTGGACACAAACTTGGGGAACTTTCCACCCTGCAATGGGACCAGGAAAATGTGGTACTGTCACTTTGCATTTCTCTCAATTAGATTTGATGCCATTCAGAGGGTTTTTATATTGGATTCTGTAGATATATTGACAAACTATAATGATCTATTGATATACTGCTGAACTCAGGTCCTGATTGAATGAGAACTTGTTGTTCATGGTGTTTTACTTACCCGGGCAATCTGGTCTGCCATCTGAAGACGTCCGTCCAACTCTCGTCTGATCTGAGCAGCCTGCTCATCCAGGTTGTCCAACTGGTAGTAAACACAGGACACACAGCGCAGAGTCCTGGGGTCAGTACAGCCTCCATCACATCCCCACACCCTTCAACAGCCTGCTGTCCCAAACCAGGGGATGACACTGTCTCTTCTGCCTTCACTTAATTTATTTCAATTTACAGAATGAAAATAAATATTAACAACTCTGGATTGGACTCAATCATTCTGAGAACAGAGCACCAAAATTAAGAGTAATATATTGTCTTCCATTTTCTTTCCACAGTGCACAACTCCATTAGTTTGATTTGTTGGTTGAGAAACAATAACACAGAGAGTGGGAATCAATGTGTATATAATGAAATAAGAGTGACAGACATACTATACAGTGAGAGTCAACACTGGCATTCATATCAGAAGAAATTCCTTTATTTCTGTAACATCCATCCCGCCAAGTTTTTCTCTCTAAGCAATAACCACCCCCCTGCTCTATTCCAGGCTGAAAGACTTGATCTATTATTCAATCCATATTTCTCCCACTAGGAATCCTGTCAGGACTGTGCCTATGTTCTAGCATTATGACATGTCCACGGCTACACCCACACAAGCTCACAGAGCCCGCAGCACCACGAGCCAGGTTGGCCGTGCAGCAGTCACTTTCAGTCCTGTCACAAACACACACTCCCACCCACTCAGCCTTCAAGGCCTGTTACACCCTGCTGGCAAAGCCACTGCCATGCAGCGATACTGAATCACCACAGGAGGCACAGCTCCTTAGACAAGGGAGCAATTGATCCACAGAGACCACAATCCACAGGGGGCCTAAAAGGTAGAGCTGCTTTTAGTGAAGACAAATAGGTTACCATGCTGACACCACACAAGGCGCATTGTCATGGTTGCAGTGTTGTTATGGAGTGTGACCCAAGCTCGATTTCTAACGACTGGTGGTAAAGGAGAGGACTGGAGGAAGACAACCATGTCTGAAATGTTACATTTAACTGGCAGTAACTGCATGTGAAAAATAACAAGATATACAATATCCAAGTATGATTATTTATGATAAAATATTTAGAGTGCAAAGTGACATAGTCAGGGCAGAGCTCTGCTTAGATACTTGCATTAACTCCGTGTAGACTTTGACCAAAATGACATCTTACAGTGACGTGAACTTTCCACCAACCAGTGAAAAAATAAGTTTCGGCCGGCTGCTGCCGCCTTTGGTGTGTAATGGCCTTTAAGCATACACTGGGCTAGTTGGTGAGGTGATTCTCCAATTGCATTATTTGTTGATGCTATACTTTTATTTAACCACCACCAGTGATGGGCAAGCTACTTGATATGTGTAGTGAGCTAAGCTACTAGCTACTCTACAATAAATTCAGCTTCACTACACAGAAGCTACCACTCATAAAAATGTAGCAAGCTAAGTTACAAAAATCTGTCAAAAGTAACTTGATACATTAGTAGCTACTTTCAGTAAAAAACTGCATACATAGTCAATGCAATTTTAGTGATCAACACAAGTAGCGACCCTACTGCCCATCACTGACCTCCACCGTGGCTGCAGGTTGAGCAAATTCACATGCATTTGGCTGGTGTGAATTTCCAAGCCTGGCCCCAAGATTTCAATCTTGCGGAAATGTTGCTTTTGTTTCCTCCTTGGAAGATGGGTCATAGTCTGAATGAGGGCAAAGGAACCTGACGTCTGTTAGCCTAGTTTTTGCCCTATAGTCATGAAAAGCACAGAAATGCATGACCCTCTCACATCAATAATGAATGAAGAGCTTTATATTAGCTGACACAAGGAAAGAGAAGAGGGTTGATGGGATCTTTCTCTCTCCTCATCTCCACTTTCTCTCTTCCTACTCTAATGGCCAGCACTGTTTATCTTCCTCCAACATAACTGTGACTCACCACCAACCCCTTCTGAGGCCACATCTGCATCCCAGCACAGTCTTTACTACAGAGGGAACTGTGTACAGAAGGTCAACCAGAAATGCCCCACAGGCACCAGATGATACCAACAATTCCCAACCCAATATACCATGAACCAATGAGCGGTGTTACTTGAGCTTTAAAGCAGGTACCATTTTGTCTGAATCTACGTGAGGAGAAAAAACATCCATTCAAAACGGGAGGAACCTGTTCTGGGCGCTCCGGCCGAGTGCCCTGCTCTGTGCCTGACTCAGAGCTCCAAGATCCCAGAGCATTCTACTGCTGGGATGTGAGCCAGAGCGGATCTCTCTCTCTATTTCACCCACCTCTATTACATTAACATGGCCTCCTTCTGAGGCTTTGCTCTATTGATTCCCTTTAGCAATCCCCGTTCAGAGAGAATGAGCTGCAATCACTGTGAGGCCTCGCTAACAGGGAGGGAGGAGGGTGGCTAAGTGAAATCTGCAGTTCTGTTTTCAGCCTGGACTAAGATGGAGAGATGGGGGAGTTGACAGAGAAAGAGAGCGAGAGAGAGAGTGTGTGTGTGTGGGTGTGTGTGAAAGGGGCGCTCTGGCTTAGTACACTGATGGATTCCACTTTAATAATCAAGGATTCAATCCAGTGGGATTCAGCCTTCAAACTGAAAATAGAAAAATGACAGTAATGCAGGTCTTCCTGGAGTAGATCTGAGCATTCAGGACGTACTATGCACTATGTTGTCTTATATGACAATTTATTGAATTGATTGTATTTGATTGTTTATGGGGAGTCAGGTGGCTGAGCGGTTAGGGAAGCGGGCTAGTAATCAGAAGGTTGCCAGTTCGATTCCCGGCTGTGCAAAAATGACGTTGTGTCCTTGGGCAAGGCACTTCACCCTACTTGCCTCGGGGGGAATGTCCCTGTACTTACTGTAAGTCGCTCTGGATAAGAGCGTCTGCTAAATGTAAATGTTTAACCAAAAAAATCAAACACGCTTCATGGTAATTAAGGTTTCAAACGCTCCTCAGAAACACTTGATTCACAAAATGTGTTGGCATAGATCAGAGAGAGGGACATTGGTGTGACCTGTGACGTACTGTGTGTTTCTAGTGTTAGCCACTGTGCATCCACCCTGCTGCATTTCCCAGAGTTCCTGGTTAGTAGAGCACATAATCAGACATAGCCACCAGCTGCAGCAGAATGCCTGCACAGCACTGACAGTCTGGGCCTGAAACTCAAGAGCCAGGCAGACCACCACATCTTAGTAGAGATCTGCTCCGTGTGGCAGGAGCTCATTCTAGACGGGAGGAAATATATTTGTGCTGGTCCAGGCCTGGACTGAGAATGCGCTGATGCTGATTGGAGTGCTCCCTGAGCTGTGCTTGGATGCGGTTTCCCTTGGCGCTGGCGATCCTGCTCTGCCCGTCAAAGCGTAAAGAGCTCCAGGCACCCTCGGACTGCTGTGCCAGCGACCTCTGACTTGTGCTATCCAAACAGAACTGTCACAGGTCCAGCCACGCCTCGTCTGACTCTGCATTTTTACCAAGTTGCTTAGCAACTCTCTCCACTACACATCCACCAGAGAAAACTAGACATGCCTTAACATTTAAATGTTCACATTTAAAGAGAACAAAATATCCTATTCTATTTGAACGTCCTCTTAGATCTAAAAATGGATAGTACATGAAACTAAGTGAGGCTTTGTTTGAAGTTACGTTGTCAAAGGCACATACCCTAGAATGTGTAGTAAAAGTGAAATATTGTGGAGAACGTTCTGTTGGGCTTAGAGAGAGTGAGGCTGTGGGTGGAGGTAGCTACAGTCATTATACCATCACCTTTTTGAGACATGTGAGTCACACACCTCAATGTGTGTGTGTGTTGATAGCTGTTTATGGTAGGGGTAGTGGAGGTGGTTGGTGGTGTTTCAGGCCACCCCCTGTAGTGCACTATGGAACCTCAATCTAATCAGGCCGGCCACTCAAAGGTCACTGCTGTCACCAGTCCCACACAGGTGATTTGAAGCACCAGCCCAGCTTAAAGGTTCCGTCTGCGTTAGCTGAACTGACGGCAGCATATCTAACCCAAAGGTGACGTTCCTTCAGTGTTAGCTGAGCTGACAGTAGGTCAGGGGTGATGGAACCAAGTCAGGCCGGGTGTAGTTAACAGCGCAGCTGATGACAGCTACACAGGTGGAGAGGGCTCTAACAGCAAACAGCCCACAGAACCGTGGTGGCTGGAGCCCGAGGGACAGAGAGGGATGAGTGCCATGTGTTTGGGAGAGAGCTAGTGGACAAGAAGGGCTGGCTAGTTCAGGAGGCGGATGTGACATGGAGAGGTGGCAGCGGCTGGTCTATATTTAGACTCACCATGTGTGAGCAAGCCTGTGTGTGAGAAAAGCTTCTCGTGTGAGTGGAGCTCTTATGCAAAGCATGCTAATTAGGAGGCTTCCACAATGTGCTCATCCTCAACACTTGCGGCAAGTCCAAAAGAAACCATCTCCATAGAGCACAATCGTGCTCTTTCAAATCAACAATGCAGATTGCCATGCCTGTGCAGTCAATCGTAGCCTGGACCACCGCTTCTCTGTAGAGGTGGCCAAGCCCAGGAAGCACGTGTCTCCTCATCATCATCATCATTGCTGTGTGCAGTGAAGCATCTCAGTTACAGAATGATATCAGCCACAGGCTGAACTAGGAAGCTCTCAGACCCCATTTGCGAGCTAGCATTTGCTGACAAGACAAATTACAGTGGACTCGTCCAACATTCCAGTAGCAGATGAAGTTCTGAAGGTGCATGCTCGGGGGGTGGGGGTGGGGGGTTGTAGTGGGGGTCAATTTGATGTGCTCTCATCAGACGTTGATACCAAGGCGCAGGTAATTTAATCAGCAACCACTTAATATTGAGTAATCGTTTTAGCTAGTGAGAAAGTTCATCCGTGCGGGTAAATATTCATGATCACGTTAGCTGAGCATGAGAAAATAAGGATTTTTTGGCCAATTAGTGACAACGAAGTCTGTTATATACTGTTTTCTTACTCACTATAAAATAACAAGTCACTCCATTAAATTTGATCATTTGTATCACATAAGTGCCACAAAATGAATAGGTCATCTATGATTTGGGAATGTGACACTTTTATTCTAAATTCTTTGCCATTTTATAAACTGACTATAGAAAAAAGTTCACAAAACTATGTGTTTTCAATGTATCTAAGTAACATTTCTGCACAAAATAAAATTGCTGTGTTACAAACATTCTGTGGTGAAGGCAGTCTTTACACACTAGGAGTAGAAACTGACAGCTTTTATGTAATTGAAAGCATTAACGGGTGACAGCAAAATACATGTAACAAAAAACTGTTCATTTTGTCTTGGCAGACTGATGTTCTTCTCAACAGATGTTAATGTCCCTCCTCCACTTCCATTATGGTAGCAGACGTAGCACAATGTGCATTCCCTGGTAAAGATGCTTTGTGTCAATTATGCAACACTGGACCTGAACACAAAAAATTTAAGTATGAAGTATTCAACTGTTTCATGACATAACTGTAAAGAGTACATTTCCTTTTCAGGTTCTTTCAAATTTCTATTGTTTAGGTGATTACGGTACAGATCCTCATCTTAGGGATGTTTTGGTACAGCATGTATGCTCCCAAGAAGGAAAACAGGACGTTTTCTGTCTGTTGCTGGTGCTCGATGACTCCTGGCAATTAGTGCTGATTGTGCTTTCATTAAATAAACTCCAGGTGGGGAATGAGTAGTCTATTGGCAAGCTAATTTAATCTCTTTCACCACACATCTACACTAAAAGAAAAGAATTGCAAATTGCTCAAGCTGTAAAACAAAACAGTTTTCTTTTGACGTAGATTGATTCCCTTGATTCAGACTACACATGTTGTATGGCCTCGAAAGGATTTAGTTGCTTAAAATAATTTTTACCCATCAAAACCTGTATTGTGAATTATGAAAAATGCAGTATTTTACAAACAGACTTAACAACAGGTATGTATTTTCATGCTGTTCTTTTCCACAGGCCCAAAGCATATTCACATTACCGATTGCCATATGTTCTTCCTGCTCAGGGACTATTTTGAGAAAAATGAAAGAGTGATATCAGAAAGGCTGGTGACAGATCCATTGATTTGGTAAAGGATTACTTATTTCAAGGTCACATAGCTCTATCTGCTCTCTAGCCTCCACTGGACAGGCTCAGAGAGAAGGTGGTGGAGCCTCGCTTCATACCCATCTACGTCAGCTGTGAGTCACTTCCTTTTTTGAGCCTACACTGCTCTGTACTTCACTGCTTCACCATGGGAACAGAAATAGACGGCTGACTTTTTTCTACTCTCCAGATAGGAGGCCATAAATATGTAAATCCTCTGTGATAACAGCTAAAAATGATGGCCCCTGAATCCCAGCCAATCCCTGAAAACCTCTCATCAAATCCTTAACAGCCTTAAGCCTCCCTGTGTGAAATGCCTTCGGTGAGGACTCTGGCATTCATGGCAGGGGGAAGTGAAAGGCCACAGCGTCTTATGAAGGAGTGGCTCAGTGTCGTCTTCATGACAGCTATCCTGAAGGTTTTCTATCAAACTCGAAATGACAGCAAATCAAATGGCCGAAAATCTTTGAGAGCAGATCATTAAAGCAGTCGCTAAAAGGAAATAATTCATCATTCAGACCATCACTCTGCCCCTCTGAAAAGTAATCTACAGTATGTTGAACTGAAAATACAGCATTAGACAAACAACCGCTTGTCCATTATCGTAAATACAACACAAAAAAATATAAACCTTTCTAAAAAAGAATGCCTTGATAAATTAAGCTCAGAATTGGGAACAACAGTTTTGAACCAAAGACACAATTATAAACATAGATTTACAACACTGCGTCTTTCCTTTGTGTTCAGTTCTGCATTGCTGAAGGTGGGATTTTCAAAGGGGAAGGCACACATTTTGCATGCAGAATTTGACCCTACACCACCAGCTTTGCTGCCAGCATTTGAAAACTAGGTTAAGAATCTTCAAAGAGATGCAGTGGGAGAATACACAAGGCCATGGGGGACTGCAGGGATCTGGTTCACCTTAACATGAGAACCATAGAAGAAATGAGCTGCTCAAGGCTTAACAGGAATCAATTACATTCGATCCTCACTTTTTACTCATTCCATGTGGACCCATTAATCTCTAAAGGACATGCCTAGAGCATCCTCTATGTGTACCTGTTCCAATTTTGTTAACATTAGAAAAAGTTATCGTTGACTAAGATTATACCTTTCAAAGATAATCGTTTCCAAGGGCATGTCGATTGAATCAAAATAAGAGAAGGACATGTTTTTTTGCATTAACTGAGCGGAGAATGTAAATGTATCTGAGCTTGGCTCAAAATAGTCCCGTGATCAGACTTTTAATTAAGCTCCAGGAAGAAGAATACATTAGCACTGCTCTCAGAAGTCCCTGAGAGTGCTGTAAAATGGAGGCAGCAAGGATCAAGAGTTCTGTATGACACTAGCACCCTGGTGTCCACCATTATCCTTGTGCAATCTCAACATGTCAGCCAGCGGAGGACTGAATCTCAGCAGGATCCCCCAAGGGAGGATGGTGATGAGTGTCTTTGATATAGGACTGTTGGGGGCTCAATATCATCTGAGGTTGTGATCGCTAAGCCTGTATGGGGTAAAAGATTACTTATGTTTCATAGCTAAACCTTTTGGGAGTTTGTTTTTTAGCCCTGTTTTACATATTTTAAAAGAGACACAAATGTAACACATTGAGTTGTGGGTGTCAGTGAAACTCACCTGGCAGGCTTGGTAAAGCAGCTGGTGCTCAAACTTCTTGATGCCCAGAATGTTCTGGAACATCTCGTACAGCTGGTCCTTGCTGAGGATGAGCTCGGAGGCGGCGCTGGCCGTCATGCGCTGCTGCGCCTTGCGCGGGTCCTCGTCTCCACGGTATATGGTGTCAAACTTGGCCATCCAGGAGCTCAGCACCGTCTCCTTGCTCAGGCCGTCGATCTCGGGAAGGCTGCGGACGCGCTTCTCGATGTGCCGCTTGAAGACCTCCCTGCAGTCATTGGCTGAGAAGCCTCCACTCTGGACCATCTTCGCCACACGGTCACTCTTGAGGAACACCTGTCAGAACACAGACCCCGGTAACAAGTATTAGCAAGTTCAGGCTATGGACAGGCAGGGAGGTGCATCAGGCAAAATGGAGTTTACACCTCCAAACCAAAAAGGCAAAAGGTATGGAAGTGAACCTCTTAGTATCATGTGTAAGTTATCAAATAGGCTCGAGATACAGTACATTTATAAAGATGGTTTACAAACATACTACTAATAAACTATAATTACCAACATGAATGACAAAATATAGCCTCATTGATTTTACTTAACCGTAATTATCCAGCATGAAGTGGCATGTACAGTACAAGAGATTAAAAGGATGTGCTCTCAATCTAGTGGTTGTCTTGGAGATCTGTTCACCTCAACATTTAAGTCTTCACACATCTATCAGTGTGAAATCAATCCATCTCCTTGTCAGAGCAGGCTTTGTGAGAAGACTGTGAACATTGCATCCACTCTCCGTCTGCAGATATAATATGAGCCAATAGTAGCCAGTAGGCACACAGGAGAAAATCAGGAGATGTGTGTCGGCTCGGCACGGCAACAATGGTGGATTAATGTTTCGGAAGTGATTTTTTCTGCAGTGATATCCTGCAGTATTCCACAAAACAAATAACAACAACAGAGCAGCATAGAACATTTCAAATGCTGGGGGATAATCTGACGGGTATGGATGAAAATTCACTCCTACACTCTCAGTTTGATTCAAATTCATTTTGTGCATTATTTAGGGTGGTGAGAGGGCATTCTGTTCCTCCCTCACTCAGGGAAAGGGTAAAGAACATTTCTGTCTCAGGACCCTGTGGGGGAAAGCCTTCTCTTCAGTTTGAAACTTTTACAGTTTTTATGGTAGCTAATAAAGTGAAATATATGTTTTTTTCCCTGTATAGCTAGATGACTGGTAGAAGAGTCTGCCTAAAACCTTTTTTTCTCCAGTGAAAGCAGAGACTGATGAGGAACTTTTCAGAAACTATAATTTCCTGCTTTTTAATGGGTATTCTCTTTGCATCTTCCTGTTCTTTTTAGAAGTGTGTGTGTGTGTGTGTGTGCGCATCTATTTTCAGGGTATACTTTCAGGGTCACCCTCCTTGTCTCTAAAGACAGAGCTGGAGATGGCCATTTTCAGTGATGGAAAAAGACACAGTATCAGAAACAGTTACCGTCAGGCCCAGCTCCCCTCAGTCTCTGACAGTCACATTGTGGCTTCCTTATCTCCTATGACTAAACACCAGTGACACTACAATGGAAGGAGAGTAGTGTTTTAGGCCTGCCATGTTGTGTGTCTCATCCACTGGAAGATGAGAGCAGACTGTGGTTAGAGAGGTGGAACCATGACAAGCTTGTAACTCAATTAACATTGTCCTTTTGAAATTGGAGCATTCAAGGTTGTATGACACAGAGAGCAAACGTCTGTTTGTGAGTTTTTAGTCTAAAGCCTACAGACAAAGTAACCTGTCATCATCCATTATGTGTATAATAATACCTCCCCACACTATTTCAATGGAGGTGCCATTTTGTATAATTAAATGCAATGACCTAATTTTCGAATTGATTGGTTTGGCTTTTCAGGCCCTCTCAAGATGCAGTAGCGGCTATTCTTTTGATTTTACACATCATACATCACACAGAGATGCATATACTTTCTCTATAGGGTATGAGGGATTACTTCTGATTGTGGTTTGAACCGTTATATTTGAACAATGTCTGTGCCTTGCTTTCAACACTGAGTCATATTCCATCTGGTGAATACATGAGTACATAACACTGCATTTCATCCACCAGCAGCTTCCCCTCATAACCTGTGAGAGACCGGTAAGCCCGCTCTGTGAGTGGGCTGGATCTATCGCCTATTTGTATCTCAACTGCTGCTCTTTTAGATTTATAGAGATGTTCTATGTCTCATGAGGCCGCGCTGGAGGGCCTTTTTATTACTCTCATCTCTATGCTAATTAAGTTACATCTTGAAACGATAACTAATCAGGCTTGGTATCAGATTTTCTGCTAAGGCTATCTAGTGCATTTCACATGAGAAACATAACACCACTACATGACCATCTATTATAGACATGTGAAGATGAGTTTTGTAGAAGAGGACACAGGTCCAACAGTCCGATTACGCATCTGTAAAGAACCTAGGCTGACATTGCTGTGCAGGGTTAAGTTAACACATTATTGCATGTCATTTTGCTGGCAGAGTCATAATGAAAAAATGACGTTAGAAGCGGAAGGTTACCTCGTAGTAGCTCTGAACAGCATTGATGAAAGCCTCATCAGCCACAATCTGAGTGTCCCCATTGAGGAAGGCCTGGAAGCGGCCCTTGGTCTGCTCCAGTTGCTGCTTGGTTATCTGTGGAGGCAAGGACACGCAGAGGACACTTCAAAGGCACAGCCATGGAGAGAAGCAAAGACTCATAACCATGGTTCTAATCAATAAAAATAGCTATGTACTGTGTACAGTTGTTCCAAATATAAGACTCCGTAGTGGTCACTGTCTGGCAAAAATATTGTATTTCTGTTTTGTCTATGCTTTGGGCTAAAACTACAACAAGATATTTGTGGGATCATGTAAAGGACCATTAGTATTCATTGTGAAGACCTAATGGACTGACTGGAAATGGTAAAACGAATCATATAAACTTATGTTTGATAATCTAATCATACTTTTCCTTACACATCCCATACACATACATTTGAATATGTATTTGACATGCTTTCATTAATGAGCAATGAACAGCATATATTTTATTCAAACATTAAATCAAAGTCTACATTTAAAATTCGTAATATGTTCTCTGCAGGCATCCCAGTAATCATACTTTTCAAGAAATAATTCACTTTTTCACCTCAGTTATTATTTTGTATATGTTATATAGTTGCATAAGCTGCATGTTCACAGGTCAAGATGAAAGACGCAGAGGACAAACATTCCCTGACACCACTAGGGTAACAGCATGATTACTGAACAGACCATCTTAGACCTTATAACTCAGAGCCAGTGTGCTAACATGTAGAGATCATGTCCATGATTACAGTACCATGTATGTATGACCCAGTATGCGTTCAGCAGGGCTGCATTTTAACTGAGTGCCAGACTTCGGTGTGGGAGGGAGTAGGGACAAAACTGCCTCGTATTTTGTGCCTGTGAGGCTTTCAACACCATCTGTGTGTCCATGGCAATATTTCCCCACCTCTCAGTGCAGACCCGGAACCCACAATTTACAAGAGAAGCAAAGAGGAGACACCCAGTGAGTTTTGCTCTCTACAAAGATGAAAGCTCACACATCTACAAGCATACATGCATATGCACAAAAACACACATAGCTACAAGCAATTTGCTACAGATTAGGTGACACTGACATCCTCACTCTTTTTCTGCTGTCCTTGAAGAGATACACACACCAAAATCACAAACTGTCATCAACGCCCAGCACACAACAAAATCCCTCCTTGCTCGGTAGCTCTGTCTACTCAGACAACCTCTTCATCTTTAGGGAGTATTCTGCCTCAAACCCAAATCTCTGCTCTGACAACTTCTAACAGAGGGAAGCGAACCAGAAGAAGAGACATCAGACTACGATCAATACTTTAGATTTGACCTCGGCTTTTATTTTTTGGCTTCATTCTAGCAGCTTCAACAGCAGAACATTGAGACCATTCTGACTGGTGCCTGCTGTATTCTAATTGATTGCAGTGTTCAAGGACCGACCTAAGGCGTCACTATGTTAATATTCAAACCGCTATGCAAATTAGTCAGTTCTACTGAGACACGGGGAGAGTGCAGCTATCACAGTCGTCCTTCGCTGTCCTCTCTGGCATTAAGGGTGCGTCCTCTCAGAGGATGAATGCAGAACACACCTCTTATTGGCAGCTACGCTTGACAATCTGCTTTTATTGGCTCTTATCATAATTAACGCTTACATGTTCAACACTTACATAACATTTACACAATACATCCAGACTACACTGATTCAACATACCACATTTCAGACCAACTTTAAAATAGTGGGGTGTGGTAGGGTGTGGTGGGGGATCTTGGGTTTCACCGAGGGAGACTAAAAGACTTAAAGGAAACTGACAGAAATATCCAGAGGCAAAACTGGCATATCTGCCACTAGTCTGAAACTTAAGTCCCAGATAGCATCCTTGATACACGCAGACAGTTTATTATTAAGTATTAGCTGCTTCCATTACAGAGCTGAGCCTCAGAGTCAATCAATGTCCAATGTTATTGTCTTGCATTGGGGTCCATGTGGCACTTAATTCCATGAAGGGTTATGGAAAAAATACAATTGAATTTAGAGCAATTGTGTTTCTTTGAACAAAATCAATACACAAGTCCACCTGATGTTGGTCAGTCAATGACCAGGCAACATGCAACTGTACATGGTAGTACATATACCTTGTGGAAATATCAATGGGTAGCCTTAAAGTAATTACAGGTTTTATTAAAAGCATGTATTGTAGATGACACCTTAGATATCTAAGGTGTCTAGTACTTTTGGGATATCATCTAACCTAAAGTAATACAGTGACCGTCATGCAGACTCTGGCAAACAATTTGTGTTTTCATCGGAAGACCCTTAAAGGTCAAAGCTAATAATACCTTTTGTTTATGCTGACAGTTTTGTACTGTGCTTTTGTGTGACTTGATGTGATGCTCCTGCATACTCTGTGTCTGTGTTAAGGGGCTGGTGTGTGTGTGTGTGTGTGTGTGTGTGTGTGTGTGTGTGTGTGTGTGTGTGTGTGTGTGTGTGTGTGTGTGTGTGTGAAGGGGCTAGTTTGTCTGTGTGTGTGCTGTGATGCTGACAGCACAGCAGGACAACAGACATGTACAGGGGAATGTGCAGAGAGAAGAACAAACCCAACAGTGCTCCAAAACAGTACACTGTGGATCAGCAGCTATGCAGTTAAAAACCCTTCTTTCCTATCATTAATTGGAGAACCCTTAAAATAAGTAAATCTAGTGATAGATTAAAAAATAGCTCCATTTTCATCAGTGTTCCCATACCCCCATGTCGTGTAATCCAGCCTAGCTCCTATCGATTCTTTCTCACCCGGCTCTTATCAAGATTGCACTGTAACACGGTGATTCATTGACACGCAATAAAGTGGGCGGTGACATTAATCACCCTCAACATGTCAACACAAGAGGGACACACACACATACACATTACACAAACACACAGTATACAGTACACACACATTACACAAACACACAGTATACAGTAGAAATACAGAGAAAAAAGCTACATTTACATAATGTTAAAAGCTATTTTGTGATACTGTATCTTTGAACCATTTAGAATATCTCCTATTTTTGTTTTTATTATCTTAGCAAGATTAAGGTAAATTTGTGCTTTTCAGTGTAGATGGGTAGGAGCAACCCCTACTGTGGTAACCTATTTTTAAGCAGCTGGCCAGTAGGGCACCAGTGTGTGTGCGTGTGTGTGTGTGTATTGTGTGTGTGTGCTTGATCCTTGTCTACATACTGTAGTAGCGTGAATGGTGTCGCAATATTGCTTGATGAGGCCCTTGCAAGCCCCACACAGTAAACCCTCCTGCTGGATACTCATCATTTGTAGAAGGGAAGCAACATGAAGATGCACAATGTCAAGAGGATGTGAGTACACTTCAGAGTGTAACTTCTAAAATGGCCGTGCATTTAGTACTTCACACTGTGTCAAGCGTCAGAAGCCATATTAAACTAATTTATGCAGTGTTATTTTGAGGGTGTTGAAACACATCTTATGACTCATCTTGGCGACTGAAGCTCCACTTCTAACATAAACTGTCAACATTACTTTGAGTATGCAATCAACCAATATTGGAATACTGAACTCATTTACGAAAGATAAGAACTGTTCATCAGGAATGTGTACTTGAAATACAGGCACACAAACACTCTGACTGCACGCACACACGTCACACACATTACACATGTCACAGACACTTCACACACATCATACCTATGTCTTACACACATCCATCATGCTGTTCCAAGGCAGATTGTCTAAATGTCAGCCTGGTGTTTCACTTGCAGTCAGTATTACAGTCATCATCACTGTCCATAACAATCTTCAGTTTAGGTAACCAATACTGCAGACAGCAAATTTGGTCAGATTCAGCTTGAAGGTACTTTTAAAAAGGCGTAAGATGAAATACAAAACACCATATTATCCAATGAGTAGTAGCTACAATACAGAAAGCAAAGTCTGCTGTTTGTTGAAGGTGGCCAAAATAAGATATTGTGCTTGGGGGTACATAATTTTTCAATAATCCCATCTATATTTTATGAGGACGTGATGAGAGAAAGTAACCTCCAGTCAGACAAAACACATTTCTGTCATGAATCCAGATGACAGCAGCAGCAGCCACCCTCTAAGTAAACAACAAACAGGAACAGTAGCTAGCGCTCACCGATAGTCACACACCGACACACACTCGCTGTGGCCAGAAGCAAACACAGAGGCACAGCAGTCAGAAACTCACAGATGCACCCAGCCTGACACACACACACCTACACACAACATGCAAAGATACACACATACACGTCTTAATAACTTGGATAGAGTTGGAGTGTCGTATTCCCTGTCTACAGAGACAGCAGAAAGTACAGGGAGGAAAATAGGGGCAACTGTCTCTATCCCAAACTCCAAGCTCCTGTCAAACTCTCAAGCTGTAGGGCTGCTCTGTAGAGGAACACAATGTTCAGCTCCACCTTCCCCCACCCTCCTCCTCCCTGTCTTCATCCCAGATTCAGAGCGCCCACGAAGCTGCTGCTAGTCTGAGCTGGTTTCATTCCTGGGTCTCTTAAAAGATTCAGCTGCACTCTCTTTATGTGCTGAGCTTTGCTCAGGTCCCCATGTTAGTTATCAATCACAGTATGATAATATATTATAATCATATCATATTTACAGTGGATCAAACCCTGTTTCATGTTACCTCTGACCTGGCAAATCTGAATTTGTTGTAAATCAAAAGTATACCTACGCAGTAGCAATATGGGCATTTTAACGTTGTATGAAGATTAATGGCAAGATGTCGGCAGTCCATGGTAGCAGCAGCTTAAAGGCAGTGAAGCAAAGCTTGGATGGGCTAGAATACAATCTGACTGAGCATGGCCACCACTGGCTATAACAGTCTGTGACGAGACATCAGGTTACACTCATCACGGAGACAAACCAATCCTCTCCTGGGGACACCCCTGTTCCCTTGCCCCCCACCCTCCTTCTCTTTCTTTCTCTCTTTCACTCTGAAGGAAAACAAAGAGGAAGATAAGCAATCCCCTCATGTGTTTGTCAGATTTAAGGAAGATCATGTTGCACTTCAAAACGCTTGCATCACAGACAACATTCTGTCACATACTGTACATCCAGCAAAAATCTAAACGTGAAACAAGGATTGCATATAAGCAAACAAACGAGTGCTCAGATAAATGTACCTTAATCTGAGAATAAATGTGGCAAATCTTTTTTAATGCCAATCCTACTGAGCGAGACTGGGCCTTGATTGCCGTTTTTCCCTCAGAGGAAGACAGAAGGTCAAGATGACAAGGTCACTGTTCGTGGTGGAGCTGTGAAAGGTGGGTAATGTGTGTGTGTGGAGGGGGTAGCAGGATAACAGGGTTGTATTGAGTGTCTCTCTGTAGCCCACATAGCTCCTAGAGGACCCGAGCTGCTCTGCGGTACGTTGCTGTTGTTGTCTCGGGATGCTTCAGGGACAGGAGGAGGGGCAAGAGGGTGAGGTAAGAGGTGCAGGAGGGTGAGGTACTGTTGCAAGGGTGCAGCTGGGAATTGTGGTAATGATTTTCATGAGCTCATGCTTTTGTCCCTACTGGGTGATGAGACTGTTCATTGTCCAATCCCATCTCATGTTGGCTGGCTCACATTCCGTCTATCCCAGTTCTCCTTATGTAACAGTCTTCCATCTCACGCTTCCTCCTACACCTCCGCAACACACCTGCATTTTGTTGGAGGTCATTTACCAGAAATTTAAGACTTTTTATGAGATTAAATATAAACAGCTAACATATATTAAATGCTACTGAATCACTACTGAGGAGTGCACATTGTGTGGAAAAATGGCCTCAAACGGATTAATGGTCTTCCGTCAGAATTTCGAGGGGTGTGGTCAGGTGGTTTGAAGACATGGGGAAGTTTTAAAAAGTATATCATGTAAGAGAACAGACTTCACTGGAGCAGGCAAGAATGTAACGTCAAATACACAAGGACAAGTCAAGCTAGGCACATACGGATTTACAGTTAATGGCCTTCAAATCAGAAGGCACTCCTCAAGTTCTGCATACTCTCGCAGACAAAAGGGTCCGGTTGTGCTTTGTGTGTGCTCTCTCCCTCAATGATAGCTAGTTCAATATGTACAGTAAGGTCTCTATTGTTGGGAAGAACGAAAATCGTAGGCGGTTACCATTCATCTTCTCTAATTGACCTGTCGGTTTTTGGACAGCTGACGTTTACAAGGGTTTATTGGGCTCAAACAGACACATAGGTTAGTGTTTAATTACCATGCTGCAGAACATCTTATTGTTATGAATTACGTCAGCCATATCCAACATTGTTATGAAACAGGGCAGCTGGAGCACCAGTGAATTATGAAAATACTGTAAATACAAAGACACATACACTGAATCACAGACAGACAAAGGTAAAAACAGGCTTGCTAGTGAAAAAAAGTGTTTGTATGCATTCTAAACACATGATATGTCCATTTATAGCACAGTCATGAAAACCACCTTCTAGACATATCCCATTTTTTTAATCAATCACATAATACATCAATTGAGAAATAGTCTTTGTTCATTTTCTTTGCACTACATTGTGTTTCAAAGCACTGTTTGCTATAAAGCCCAATGGAAATGTTCTATTTTCAAATGTGTCTGTGATGAGTTTAGAGCTACATGGTCTAACTGCAACATCGCTAACAGAGATATGTAACTGGTATGGATGTTGAAATCATTATGTTTTAGAGGTGATCTAAACTATAGAATGGGGCATGTGTGCTTGGTCCTCTCAGCCTGGGGGCTTCAATTATGAATGACTTGTCAATCCCAGTGTGTCATGTAACTTTCATTGGCTGCTTGCATGGTCCACCAGTCCTTAAGCAATCGTGGTCTGGAAATAAGGCTGAATGAGCAATGCATACATGGCACCATGACAGTTTTAATAAAAACAAGGCATGGTTATTTCTGGTAAGCTTTCATACACTATGCATGTGTCTTAAAAGCATACTGGCCAAGTACATTATATATCCAGATTTAAAGTTTATACAGGATCAGCACAATGACCACTCACCATCTAATATGTACTATGTATGTACTTACTGGCTCTGAATAACACCTCTTTTTGTTTTGTTTAAGACGTTTCCCTATTTACTGTAAACACTTTACCATATACTGTTGTCTTTCCAGGATTATATGACTGCTGTAACCCATCTGACACTACTGTTTGTCATACTACTTGACCTAAACACAACCTTGGCAACACTAGACAGCATTATGGATCTCATAACATTTAGCTGAATGTCCTTCACTACCTTTGTCCTGCTGTTAGGAGAGTGTGAGCTCTTCATTATCCATAGCCACAGAGCACATATTAACCT
This sequence comes from Osmerus mordax, assembly GCF_038355195.1. Taxonomy (NCBI): domain Eukaryota; kingdom Metazoa; phylum Chordata; class Actinopteri; order Osmeriformes; family Osmeridae; genus Osmerus; species Osmerus mordax. The sequence goes on from NC_090050.1 coordinate 19,278,402, forward strand.
CCCCGCTTCCAGTGTAACCTTGACAAAAAGAATTCCCATCTCAACTATCTGTTTCTTCTCACCTAATAGACTACCGAGTTATCTCTTCGATGGCCTGTACACAATCCATGTCTGCTCTCTTCATTTCCAAAGACAATCCATATTATTAGGGTATGATTACTGATGATACTGCTGTGTCACTTATTGGTTGAGTTGAAACATACAGTTCAGTGCAGCTACCGTATTCTGTAGTATACTGACCTATCCTAGACTACCGTACACCTGTACATTAAAGTCTGTTCTGCAAAGAAAAATTATTTTCCCTGTCCCTGATTTTTCCAGACCTTTGAATTATGTGATATGTTTCTCGTGTCAATATCAATCCTCCTGTCTTTAAATAAGTGGACTACATGCCTCCATCTTCATAATGTTTTCATCCCACTGTCTCTCATTTTCATCCTAACTATGGGTGTGAAATGACTTTATAATGGCATTAATCATTTGTCTTTTCCTCAGCTCAGTGGACATTGAGTGGAGGTCATGTGGATAACTGCAGTTCCTCTGTGCCTATGTCCTATGTCTCTAGTCCCTTTAACAAACACAATGGTTCTCATCACCCAACAGAATGTGAAGGTACAAAGAGGTTCCACTTTTTCAACGGTTTTCCCAGACCTGTGCAGGCAACTGAGGGAGGACCAAATTGCTAGATCTACTACATTACAGGAGCACTAACTTCATCCATGCACTGATTTGCGTCTAAATCGGGTTCACAATGAAATCATGAAATTCTGTTCTCCAGCAGCTGAGTGGCGTCACAGGGCAGCAGAGGAGGGGAGTGCAGTGCTGGAATAGTGGTGCTGGGCTCATCACCCCACCACCCAACCTGACAGATGGGTTGACTGGGCCTTGGGAGATCTGAGCACTCACAGGTTTTATGTACATAATTCATTCAACCATTAACATTCTCTTTAGGGCCAAGACCATGTCAAGGGGGCTGTTGGTATATACTTTTATAAAAGGTGTCCTAATACATAATATGCACAAAAGAAAAAATAACTGCAATCATGAAACATATTCAACAAAGAAGTAAATGACATTAGCAAGTACTGTGAATTACAGCATCATCACTTTCTCCCTTAGCTGGACAAAAAGTTATGACCAAATGAACATTACGTAAAACTTGTTTTCATCTTACAAAAAAGAACAGGCAGTCTTTAATTGCCCTATTGTGGTTGTCTTAATAGGGTCACAGCACTGCACTTCCAGGAGCAGCAGCCCAGCTTGGACACTGGGTTGCCTATGCCTGTTTCACAGTGATAGCCCAGTCACTGCTGTTTGGGTGCCAAAGCTCCTAATAACGGATTATCATGGTGCCGCTCCACAAGCTACACAGAGGGCTTTCAAGTCCTTTCATTACAGAAATGCTTTCATCATATTTCTGTGACTAATCTATAACAAGTCAAGAGCTATAGGCTGTAAAAAAAAAAAATTCTGGTCAATAATTATGAGGAATTGTGGCAAATGAGATGGACTTCTTATGGGGTTGCAACAGCAGAGGCTTATACAAACAGTGTACTGTCTGCAGTCAATGTTTAGTCATAGTAGCTGAATACCCTCTAGCCTCTATCAAACATTTGATTGGAAATTATACTGGTTTCACTAGCATATTCTTCCAATACCTACATTCTATCTCCACAAATTGTGTGTTATTTGTTAAGGCATTTTATGTATTTTATGTAAATGTGTATGCTGAAGTTTAGGATACAGTTAAATTAGTTTGACAAAGAGTTACTTGACCAACCGTCTGCAGTAGGCTATACATTCCTAAAATAAGTTCCAGGCCTGTGAATTGAAGTGATGAAATACAATCTTCATTACGGAATTAAAAAACCTAACTGGTCTAAAAATGTATTTGACAAATAAGCTTATTTTAAAACGAAAATACATTACAACCTTGACACTTAGAATTCAGAATACAGCAAGCTTAAACAGTTGTGTGGACCACACCTGATTCGCAATGATTTGTGATAGAGCTTAATCTATTCAAGTAGGCCTGATGCAAGTGAGGTTTATGATAGAGGACAGCGGGCCTGCAGGTGTCGGCTGTTGCAGCAAGTAATAATTGTCATCGGCAAAATACAGTTGGCTATGTTGAAAGATTGCATCGTCTTTGACTAAAAAGAAGTAACTATGACAAAAGAATTAACTAGATCCATCAAGCATCATCAACCTAAATGTAATGTAACGATTGTAGGCCTTCATAATAGGCAATAAAATGAGTTGATTGGGCACCGCAGTTTAGATGTGTAGAGTTGTGGTGTGCAGGCTGTAGCCTACAAACACCATATCAACTACAACTCCAGACATAGTGCTCCGACGTCTGCTTCTAGTATAAAAGTCACCTTGAGAAAACGAATCGACGGGGCAAGTGATGGCGCAAATGAGCTACAATTGCATGCATCCGCTAAGATTAGACGCACACTGATCCTTCAGTCCACTGAACATTAGCAAGTCACATGACTACGGAGGGTCTCAAACGGCTACACAAACGGCTACACAGTTTTTGATGATGTCTATCGATCCTTTCAGACTAGATGTATTTTGGCCTGGCTGTCCCACCTAACAGTCCTGTCAGACTATTTCAGGTGATGGTTTATTTATGCTTATAAAATAATCTAATGTTGTCTGTTTGACAGACCTCTGCAGTGCCATGGTCCCCTCAATATAGGCTACAGACCTCAGATCATTGATGCCTCGTGTATGAGTGGCCGATTTCATTCCAATCTGCTTTTATATTCTGTAGCCTAATCAATTAATGACCCAACCTGCATTTTCGAAAGTTCTCAGTCTAATTACTATGACTGAGGTATTGGGTAAATGTTCATGATATGGGACAGTAGGCTATTTAGGTCCTCAGTGAATGCATCACACTGATAAAAAAAAATCGTTTGGCATGTGGTGATTTCTGTGTCATTCCACGGTGGCCTTACCTTCTGTTGTCGCCGTGCCATGTCAGTGGGCTGTTTTGCATTGAATGGATAGGCGACGCACCGCATTACAAAGACATAAAGCTGGAGCTTCTTTTTACGCTCCTCTTCCTCCCTTTGCAAATTCTCCACCTCCTGTTTTTCCTGCTCACTGGCAGCCGACGGACTGGGACTAGTCGGTCGGGCGCTGCTGCGACTGCTGCTCGGCGCCAGTCCGCCAGAGCTCTCGCTGGTCCTGCTTGGAGATATGCGGGATCCGGCCTGGGGTGCCATCACCTCCTTGCTTTCCTCCTCCACTATCCCATCCGATTCCTCCTCGCTGGACGATGGATCCAACATCTTGTCCCTAAAGAGGATGAAGGTAACTGACTGAAATTGGTCGATGTGTAAGGAATTCAGCCAAAATGTCCTTTCTAAAAGGTCGATTCTGAATAACTTGACCCTCGTTCCGAAACGTTATCTTAATTCTATACGGTTTTCTACGTGATGCAGAGAATAGGCTACGTCTGATGCTCTGAGAAATCCGTGATGCTGCGCGCAAAGACACAGTCTCCGCCTGCACTCGTCAATGCTTACGTGTTTTCTGTATTTTAACTCGCCAGTCACCGTCGTAGATGTGCAAGGAGGTAGAAGGGGTAGAGCGAGGGGGAGGGGTACAGTTGAGTGAAAGCTGCTCCTTCAATGAAAAGCGCCAGTGATGGCCTCTTCCTGCCTTGCAGTCCGCGCGCAGCAACACAGGCGCCAGGAACTAGCCTTGGTCCTGAATCCGCACACTGGTGTCAAGGTCTTAATCGAAGGTTTTAACCTATTTACGTTTGTGAGGGACAGCACTGTATTCAACCTATCATAAGAATCATGTTTGTTTTCACATAGCCCCATCACATTCATAAATCCAAATGAAATATGTACAGTAGTTGTTCACCATTAACTCGTTGCTTTTTACTTGTTAAAATAGTGTGGGAACGTTTATCTCCAACGTAGATATACTTAGGTCACATATTCCCAAAATAGCATCAGTTTTGCCTCAACAATCCAAAACAAACCAGACTTGCACAACAGAACTACAAAACACTGAATATGGATTAATTATGCAGAACACGTTCACTTAACAAACACATTTGTACATTTGATTGCCAGTGGTGGACTCAGGGAGAGGGGGGGGGGCAACTAACCCCCACTTGTGCCCTCACGCTAGCAGCAAAAGAGCCTTTTTGGATGCCCCTATGGTAAATTAAACATGATAGAGGGTCCTGTACGGTGGCCCAGTTTGCAAGCAAATGTGATGAAGTCCATTCTAGGGAGCCTTACCAGTGGAGAAAACATGATGCAGTGCCCTCTAGGGTGCCCTACTAGTGGAAATAATATGCATCTATTTTGGCTTAAACATAAAAACAACATGAATCCAACATATTATATGACATGAAGCTTTTTTTTGGCTTTCGCATGGTCGCTGATATTTACCGTGCCCCGGTTAGAGGACTTTCTAAAATTTCTGAACTGCTCTTGATACAAACTTTATACAAAGGGGGGGTTATGAAAAATGAATGGAGTATTAATAATTTAGATTAACCTGGTGGTTGACTTTGATTAATTGAACAATTTTAATATTACATCTTTTTTTTATGAATTAAGCTTTGCTTAAACGCAATCCATCCACAGGCAAAACAAGCATGTTTGCACAGTGGGAAATGTTGAAGAGCATTACAGAATTGGCCTAGAATCTCAACACAATAGTATATCATTTTCCACGTTTAGAATGTTGCATGTGCATAATCACTTCATAAAGTTATATAACACCCACTACAAGAGCTCAGAATTTTGAAGAGGAACCTAAATGAGAGAGGATCAGAGAGAGACCTCCCTCCGTGTACAGGATGGGTGCTGGTGGTTCTATCTCAGTGGAGCTGTGCACCCTTCAGTGAAGTCACTGCACCTTCATCTCTCTCTGAAGACACATTCACTGGGGGAGTGTTATCAAGCCACAGGGGTTACAAGCACACTGAAGTCTCTGCACTTAGACTAAAAATAAGAAACCCCACTGGCCCTGACTTGAGTGCCAGATGCTCTGCTATATAAGGCAGCATATCAGCATACAATATATATTTTATTGCAGTCTGGTAGCGGTGCTTGTTAAATTGACCGTTGTAACATTAATTTAATGGCTAAGAGATCATGCCAGATTGATCTCAACAATAGAGCAAGAATGAGAAAAGGAAGATGGCCCTTCAATCATACTTTTCCTCCTCGATAAATACGTATATGCTTTGTTGAAAGCCGTAGGTTAACTACCTCTACTCCGGGTCACTGCCTGTACCCCATTGGGAGGTCTAGCACTGGCATGCTTAGCAGAACAACTCTCAGCATTTTAACCATTAATTATTTAATTATGTTCTCTTCTCTGGTCTTGCAGCTTCAACGTAAGTGTGTGTACTTAAATGTTGATGAACTTCAAAGTATACTGAAAGTAACAAAGAATACCTTGCGCATGGTGTTGTAATTAAAAACACATATTGGATATATTTGGTAAGTAATTATAGTAACACAGACTATCTGTATCTGGTGTAATGCATTGGGAACATATTGAGTAAATGTAGTAGTATACTTGTATTCATTTATGGATTAGCAGTTAATCATGATTTATTTATTTTTACCTTGATTTTATAGATGATTTATCTTTATTTAAGTGTTCACAACGAATGTCATAATGTTGTTTTAATGTACAATTAATGTGTACTATAGTTTCTTAAATGCCTACGTTGGTTTATATACTAAATACTTTATATAGACTACAATTGCATTCCACAACAATGGCACCTCTTTGAATTTATATTATATACCTGTTGTATCCTTGTGGGAACTGAGGTTTGGGGATGGGAAAGGTTGAAGTGAAATTCATGTGGTTCCTCCTCTCCTCTGGACCCACTCCCTAGAGTGCTGTTAAGGGCAGGATGTCGTCTTGACATCATGTCCTCTCTTGGAAGCAGCAGATGTAAGATAAAGGCAATCCTATCTCGCCCTTCATGAAAACATGCACACACTCACCACAGAGTTTCCTTTGACACTTTCTCCTAATACTTCAGGTTTGCATTTCTTATGTTGCTGTAAGGCTTACAATAAGCCTTGTTATTAAGATGTTCGCAGTGTTTCATTTTCATTTTTTTTAAATTGCCTTCCATTTCTATATGCAGTTAATTGAGTCATTTTTTAAAACCGTGCTTTACTGGTAATCAATCACTGGAACAACCCTAATTTACATATTCATGCCCTAAGATTCAGAGCGGGAGTGGAATTTAGCGGGAATTTTATTCTCACACTGCTTCAGATGCTCATCAGAGACTGCTAGTAAAAATTCTATGATATACTACAGTAGATGGTCAAGTAAACATTACATGATAGATTACAGTAGAAGGCACAGTCTATGTGAAAGTAGTATGATTCTGAAGGCCATGCAGAATTAAGTGTGTTTTTTCTTTAATTTTTAGTAAACATTAATATTTGTGAATTGTTTATCATTACTTTTAATCTCACCAGATGTTGAAAATAGAAATCGTACCAACTGACTATTTCCCCATAACTGTCTGTGTTGAGCAAGAGGTAAGAGGGGAACAATTGTTTTGTTTTCTTCCACATGTGATTCTTCCCCAACAAAGAGCACACCATAATGTTGAATATACATTTGATTCCCAGATTCAGCCTAATGGATGGGTCCATCAGCCTGTAAAATTACAGTTTCCTCAACGTCTTCATGCAAACAGCTGTCTGTGATTGGGTGTGAGGTTTCAAGAAGAGTGCGCTATAGTCTAGGATGGCTGATACTATAGTGTAGAGTGATTCACCATGAACTGAAAGTCTGCAGAGGTAGCTGAAGAGCTATTTGAAATATTTAAATGCTGGGAGTGTTTTAATGTGAGATTGATGGAATAAGGTCAGTGTCAGCAGCACTACAGTACAGTAACTTGCTTGTGGAGTGCATCCATCTCATGGTGAACAGACAATTCACAAAACACTGCACCAGACCAAATGAACACCAGCTTGTTAGACAAAAACATGTCCACACAAGTGCTGATTGAGCTGTAACATGTATCTTTAAATGATACATTGACCTTTTGATCAAAGTGATGGATTTCAGGGTTGAACAGATCTGACATCTGAACTTTAAAATGGAATTGTCAAGAGAGTTTATTTAAATATGGTATCCACTCATTGCTTTATTATTAGATAATTTATTGTGTCTCTTTGCTTTGTGACCCAAGGGCTCTGAGTGATTGTTTATTCAAATTCAAATCATACAGCACTGTATTCCTTCTTTCTCTTTGTTAATCATGTGTTGCCTTTGAAGTGGTCTAGAGGAGGACACATCATCCTTCAACTCATTTGCTTCCCTTTCTAAACAAAAAGTTCCAGGTCCAAATACATTCGCTGCACATTCGTCCTTTGCTTTCTCTTTTTGTTTTGTGTTTATAACATTACATTTCAGAAAATTACTTCAAAGACATGTTGTGGGAATCCTCTTCCTTTTAATATGGAAGCTCAAATGCCTCAAGCTGCCTCCCCACCAGTCCCATTCTGAGCCTGAAGGCTGGCTTTGAATAGAGTCCCATCTAGCCCAAGGCTCTGGGCTGGTGTTCTGTAAGAAGTTAGAAAGGCATTTTAACTTTGGTACATCATTGTTGTTGTCTGTCTTCAGACTGCGGAGCCATGGCGGTTCTGTTTTGGGTGGAGGGTTTGTGGAAACTGGCAGATTTGTGCAGGCCTCCTCCATTCCCCAGTTTCAAGGTAGGGACCGGAGATGGTGTCTGAAAGATAACCATTAATAATGCAGCTAGTAGCTGCAGTCTCCCCACTTCTGCTAGGTGGAAAACAAACCTTTCCATGCTGTCAGACCCATACAGCAACACATGCTCATCCACCGGAGTATGCTGTCATACCACTACAATCTAAAACAAAATAATGGACAGGGTGCTTTTCTTGTCCTGTAAGTCTGAGACATGAGTCGAAGGCAGTGAGTGTGCCAAAAGCAGCAAGAGGGAGAAAAAAATGAAAGTCAGAAAACATACTGAGAGGTAGAAGCAGAGAAAGAAATAGTGGGAACTGACTGGTGTGCAGTCCTGTTTTGTAGTGAGGAAGTAGAACATTTCACTATTGCTCCATTACAGTGCACAGTGCAGTCGCTTATTGTGGCTGAACAGCGCCCACTCCTGGTTAAACATTCAAAGGGTTGTGCTCTTCTGAGAGGGCAAGATTTGTCCATACCATGTGAAGTCACCCATTTTATAATTAGAAAAATAGAAATAACTTTTGATTGGAAATGAAATGGTCTCAGGCATTATGGTATTTTAAAATAATAGACTTAAATGTTGTCTGTTACTGTATTGTATTACCAGAAAATTGAAAACTGAATGACACTGTTTGTACATCAGTTGAGTTAGGGCAGTGGTGGTGATTTTAATTTCCATTCTTTTGAGTGATTTTGCAAACAAAAATGTACATTACCGGAGCTTATGTACCGAAGCTATAGTTCTATTGGCAGTGTTTACCCTGAGATGTTCTTTTCTGGAAATATTTTAACAATTAATTCTGTATGTGATTAAAAAGACATTGACGTGTTAACTGAAGAATTATTTGTCAGATTTCTCAAAAACCAATACATCGTTTACAGTTTTTTTTATTTTTATAATTGATCATTGGAGACCTGCATCTAAACTATAATTGCAACTATATCAAGTCACACCCCATTAGCTACAGGCAATGTTGCAAATTACTATATCAGGAAAAATTTACTGTACCTCACATTTAGTAGTTTCGACTTTGGTTTTAGGCTGAGGAATTGGACATGTGAGTGTATTAAAATGTTCCCAGACTGATTGACTGGTTTCCTCCAAGGCTCAGTGAGGGCCATTATGTCCTTCAGCAGCTGATTGAGCGGCCTCACATCTGCTACAATATAAAAAACAGCTAATCTCTTCTCATAGCCTCTTCTGTTTTTTACACAGTCATTGCCCAACTGTCATGTTTCAGTTTACCATGAAACTGCACCTAAATTATACCTAACTATACCTAGACATTGAAGGATTTCTATTATTTTAATATTCAGAGACTGATGCCTTACATGTCTTATTAAGACTTTTTTTTATGGCTCATTACCATACACTTTTCTTTTTTAAATGAAAATGTAGATGATGTATTGCTTTATTAAGGTTTGTTTGTTGGTTTTCTACTGCCTCACTGTGGATACCCAGGATCATTACTTTTATTTTCAGAACTGTGAGTGAAATTGGCACTTCTAGCGGCAGAAGTTTTGGGTGTTGAGGCACAAGACATCTTCATTTGCTTTGTAGATGCTGTTATTGCATATTTGCTAAGGTTGAGTGAATGCTTTGGAAAGCGATAATAACCAGATATTGTATTCCTCCAGAGTGTTTACAGCATCTTCAGCATGTGCTTCTGTGTTTTCCTGAGCAGATAAAAGGTTTATTGCATTGTAGAAAGTAGATTGTTAAAGATGTCTTTAAAATGATTGTAAAGAAATGGATGGTAAAACAGAATACTTGCTTATTTCTACATGAATCTGCACAGTAGAAATAGTATACAGTAAAGAAATAGTATACAGTAAAGTTAACCTGAACTTCACACTTTCACCAAGAGAGGTCAGCATAATACTTCTGTTTGGTACAGATCAGTTCATTTGGAACATTTGGAATGAAGTCTGATTTAACAACACTGTTATTACATCGGAAATGCTGGTTGATTATATGATAGTATGGTTTTGGTGTGTGAATTATGACACATGTAGTAATGTGATATGGGGGTGGGGGTCTCAATGGGTATGTGGATTTTGCTATAAATCTTGTTTAGGTGACAGAATTTGCAGTTGCCTTTTAGTAACACCATGTTAGACCTGGAAACTTCACCCTTCCACATACACACAGTCACAGGAACACACAGTCACTTCTGGTGAGTGAGGTCTTGTCCTGCTTAGCTCCACACATTTCTTCTACTTAATTCATTTAATCAAATTATTCTTTATCTTACATTTATTGTTGATAAGTGTACAAGCTCATATGAGTTAGGAATTTGTATTACAGGTTCAGTTTATTGGCAAATGGCAATAAACTTGAACTTGAAACTACACAGTTTCGTACACAGTTAATTACCTATATGGAATCTTCTTCAGCATTCTGGAGTTACCATAGTGACTGAGCTACAGATTGACAAGGAGGCAGAGGGTACATTTGATGTGATCAGATCGATGCTTGATGACAAAGACAGCCCTGACATGCTCATCTCCATGTTTCAAAACTAGTCTTTCATATTCTGTATGTTGATGAAAACTGATGAAGTAACATTTTGTTGAAAAGTCGCTAAATGTTTTGGACTACTTTTAGACTTATGTTACCATGATAACCATATTTGGCTGGAGAAATTCAACGATCTGTTCCTCTGTTGGATAGCGTGAAGAATGTACATGGCATATTTGTATAATAATTGTATCTTGCAAGCCAATTTATATTAAGTAGTGGTACGGTTTTCTTACCATATTTACAACCAGATTAAAGGAATGGTATTATGCATTTATGACCTCACCATGTGTTCTTCCCCCAGCAGGGCCATGACCCAGCTGGGGCAAACAGAGACCCTGCTCATTTGTCAACTCTAATAACAGTGCTTATCATTCTTGAATGCCTTTTGTGTCAAATGAAATGTTTCATGTTTGAAGTATTAATGCATCTAACACCGGAAAAAATAATTTACAAATAAACCATCCGTACAGGTTGGGGAGACTTTAGATTAAAAGGTAAATCAGAGTCTGCCATTGTCTAGACTGCTCCTGTCTGTAATCTGTTTCTGTGTGCCTGAACCTGCTCAGCTTTCACGACTTTCTCCTAATAACGTTTAGTGATGAACTAGCCTCAAAGTTGCAACATGTGCAGAGCTTAAATCTGTCATAATGACAAACACTAATATATTGTATGATGTGGGCTTCTGTGTGTGTGTGTGTGGTATGGTGTACTTAGTCTTTTCACTCTCTGGGGGAGCAGATGGCAATCTGATCAGAAAGTCCTCACAGCTTCATCCTCGTCTGATACAGGTTCCCAAAGAGCGGAGTGCAGTTATAAAGGGCTCTTGACTTCTCCTCCCATTCATCCCTGTTCTGCACTCCCTCCCTCAAGCAATCATCTCTCTCTTTCTGTTCACAGTCTATACCAGAGAAAAGGCTACAGTATGAGAAGGAAGCTGCTTGCACTCTGTGAAGCACAACTTGAACACTGTGATTTTTAAATGTGTATGGTCATATTTGCTCCGGTAAGATACTTTTTAATTACATAATCAGTCACATTTTGTTCAGAGTATTTGGGTACTTGAGTTTGGGTTGTTTTGTTTATTTATTTTGTTTTACATGTATGAGATGTGTAATGAATATCAAGTTTTTGTTTGTAATCATCTTTGTTTTCAGCTGTAAAGATTTCACATCTATGAATCTATGATGTTTGTAAAAAGAGAGACTTTTTCAGATCTGCTTTTAACGTATATTCACTGTTAAGACAATGAGTAACGTCTATGCAAAATTATGTTTCACATTATTATCAAGAGGTAATATGACGCTGACTGCAAATTCCCAGTAAGAAGTGTAGTGTTAAAAATGATGTTTGATGTTGAGCAGATTAATTACAACACTTTACAGTAAGATTACTGTAACTATGGTTAATACATAAACATTACTATGTGAGAACATTGGTATTAAAGGTTAGTGGTATAGGTTATTACAAAAGTGTCAGAAGGCACTGTATGTGGGAAGGGTGTAAAGGGTAAATGGCTGTTGTAAGAGACAGTTAAATGTTGCATTACAAAAACAAGATTAATGTTAACATCTTCTTACCCCTGGAAATCTCAACCTCCCCCAAACTGTAACAGAGTTACTGGGGTAATTTCTTATTGCTACATTGTAATAAAGTCTAACCACAAAGTGGTTACTTGTAAGTGCCTACATAACTACAATGGTGTTACTATGGTGTTGCTTTGAAGTTACATGGAAGTTACTGTAACATGAACGCAAAATCTTCTTAATTGTTTTTGCATTTATTCAACAATTTATAAAAATGAATAATGTATATGTAAAGTTAAATGAAATCCCTCCACAGTATACAGTCTGTGGGGTAGTCGAGAGGGTATAGAACATTTCATTTGGTTGAATCACTCCGTAGTGCTGTGCCCACCCTCTAACCCACAGTAGGACGCTCTCTGTTTGCAGTCTTCCCATCTCTGAATAATTCATTTGTTTTGTTGTTAAAAAATCGATCACAAACCTTGAACATCAGTCTAGTTATTAATGTGGTGCAATATTGAATTTGTCTTTCCCTCTCTCTATCTCACTCTCCCTTTCCTTCCAACTTAATGGGTGTAGGCGTGTAGGGTCTGATTGAAATTGACCGATTCTTCAACGTTCACAAGGTGCCAAAAGCACACCAGAGGGAGATTAGTGCTAGAGTCCTGTCTGAGACAGATGACAACTCACCAGACTTCTGTTTCTAATAGTTTATCTTTGCCTTGAACAAAACACATGATAAATGAATTAGTTACTTTGCATTTCCTTTAACAACACAGTTGTTAAAGGAAGTTGAGTTATTGTGAGTGAAGTTATTGAGATGACATGTGCTTCTAATCTTTCAACATTTCTTGTTTGAGTGTTGATTGTTGCGTCCTCTCCTCTGAGGAGTAGACAGCAGAGGGGGAGGTGGAGCTGAAGCTCCATTATCCTTGTATGTGGAGGTTGGTAATAGATGTTGTCTCATTTTCTTCAGATTTTTGCCATTTGTGCCTTTGCAACATGTGGGGGATACAGTGGTCAGCTGCAGGTTAAAGTAGACTGTGTGGACAGGAAGCAGAGCAACCTCATCATCTCTATTCATTTTGCCTATCCTTTCAGGTAAAATATGCTTTCTTGGTATTTTGCATTTGAAAGATTAAAGTGTTAGAATGTTTTTGAACCCCTATATTCCCACACTATATCTTAAACATGCCAAACACTGAAATAGTTTACACAATACTCTAAGTGCCATCTTCCATTTAATATGGTAGATGATGATATTACTGTGATTGTGACCGAATATAATATGCTTATTTCCCTAGATGCTTTCTACCCCCTCATTCTATTTATCCCTCTCTCTCTCCCTCTCTCTCCCTCCCTCCCTCTCTCTCCCTCTCTCTCCCTCTCTCTCTGTCCCTCTCTCTCTGTCTCTCTCTCTCTCCGAGGATTCAGTTCAATCTAATATAAGAGGGAGGAACTTATTTCATACAAGTGGGAGGGGGGGAGGTACACAGAGAATTTCGATGATAAGGTGAATCAGAGTCTGGTTGATGGTATTGTCCAGACTGCAGTGCTTCTTAGTTAGACGGCAAAAGTTATTTCTGAGATGGAATCTTCAATGCCTGGAGAGTGTTTTATTTCTTTGGTTATATAGTTGTTGTTCCATTTTCTTTGTCTATTTTCTTGAGTTCAGTGAGTTCACCACATCTTCAATATACAGTTGATGTAGTTGGTTTAGGTAACTGATGGGGGATGTTCTACATCTCCATTCTGGTTAAGGTGACTCACTGATGATTGCTCTATGACATAAATTGTTTTGCTTTTCTCATATTCTGATGATTGGAAGCAGAATAGAGGAACACAGACAAGGAAGAGTTCCTCCAGGGGTTTATTTTACAGACATGTGGAGATCCAGGACTCATTTACAGGGGTTCCTACAACAGTTAAAAACCAAAATAAAACACAGAACAACAAAAACAGTCAATAGAAACTACTACCAATTTCTTAGCTGGGCATCTAAAAGAGTCATTTCCCTCTGGGTTTCCCACACTCTTCTTTAGCTGTGCTTGTGATATTTGGTATATTGTATTGTGTGCTCCATTGTCTTCTAAAGGGTTGTTAAAGCCAAGTTCAGATAGCTTCAGTGAAATTAGCCTTTTTAACCAGAAATAAATTGTTCAGGTAAGTCTCTAGGATATGAAGATAGCTGATCAAATATGCCTGATAACCCTATGAAATCATGGAAAACAGTGACAGCTTTCTAGTTTGTTGGGAGGGGATGGGGCCTGAATAGATTAGAACATGTGCCCTTCACAACTGCCAATTATTATTAGTTTCATTGCATAAATCTTACAGATATTCTTGGACATTTTCTTTCTGTTAGCTTGATTGGACAAATGACTTTGTCCAATCATTACAAGGTTTGACAACTGCAGATATTCATAAGACATAAGATAATGTTCTACTGATGTACTGTACATGCTGTGTCTGCTGCACCAATTCTATGTCCTAGGTTACAACAAGAGCATTTCAAAGCCCCTACGTGTGAGGGGGAGAAGCAAGAGATTCTTTTCCTGGAAGGTGACTACTCCGCATCAGCCCAGTTCTTTGTGATTATTGCTGTCTTTGCCTTTCTTTACTCTCTTCTTGCTACAATCGTATACATCTTCTACCAGAACAAGTACAGGGAGAACAATAGAGGTCCATTTGTGGTAAGATTGTACAAATTCTCAATTAGCAGCCCTAATAATGTATCAAATTGATTTAACAAAAACGAATGTATGTATTCTCAAACACATTCTTTTTTATCTCAGAATCTCGAATGACTGCATAACTTTTTTTCTCATAAGATCTTTTTTGTGCTCCTTCATCCCTCCAATAGGATTTTATAGTAACAGTGATATTCTCATTCCTGTGGCTGGTAAGCTCTTGTGCCTGGGCAAAAGCTCTGTCAGATGTAAAGACTGCCACAGATCCCACGCAGGCCCTTACTCTCATCTCAGCCTGCAGAATCAAAGCCAACCGGTGTGTTACTTCCCAGCAGCCTGTCTGGTCTAGTCTCAACACATCTGTGGTGAGTTACTGAAAAGACTGTGGACACCAATGTTGCATGAGTAGTATTTAGTATGCAGTGTGCTGCATTGACCAATTATACATTTTTCACTGAACCAAACCATTTTTGCTCAATCTCCAGGTATTTGGTTTCATCAACTTTGTTCTTTGGGCTGGCAATATCTGGTTTGTCTTCAAAGAGACAGGCTGGTATAAGACAGGCCAGAGTTACCCTACGAGGAGTGCTTCAGGGAAACGGGCCAGTGAGATGCGGCAGCGTCTTTACAGTGAGAGCAGTTTTGATCAACCCTATAGGCAAGCCAGCTTTGACCAACCAGAAGGAAGTTTTCATCAACCACCATTTAGACAAGGCAGTTTCACTCACTCACTCAGCTTACCCCAGACACATCTAGGCCAACCAATCACCTACAGTCCAGATGATCAGCTCCCATCCAGAGGGCCTATTATATTGATAAATAAGATTTAGATGAATCTTTCTCTCGCCTGCTGGCCTCTGTGATGTTAACTTGTGACTCAAATATACAAGTGTGTCCAATGGTCTCATGGAACAACAAACAAATCAAAGTAAAAATGATTTGCAAATGTCAACAAGGGCAGGTAAACGCCTGTGTACCTTCCATTAATAGAGAAAAAATTGAGGGCATTGGAGCAAAATACATTAGCTCTAAGGAGACACCTGAGAATAATTTAAAAAAAGTTGATAAATAAGAAATGGAAAGAACATTCCATGGGTTAAAGATAGAGGAGCTCTTAAGGATTCAATACAAGTTCATGTAATGGATGGACATGCAGACATGTGTCTACAGCATGTCTCAAATTTCTTTAAATGCTTTATATGTTGTGTCTCTTCTGTAACTTAAGAAGTTGTTAAGGGAGTTTTGGTTGATATTGTAAAACATGACGGTTTTCGATTCCGGTTTAGTGTTGCTTTTCATTTATTCCGCTTCTAAGCTGTTTTATAATGTTCCCCAAATACAGACAATGTTGAAGAAAGCAAGATGACCCATGCTTGATTAAAGATTAAGGTTAATTATGGAAATTTACATGGAACAGTAAAGAGAAGGGTACGAAATAGATAAAGTTGATAAATGTTGATTTTAACAGTGTCAGTCAGTACAGTAACTCAATTGATTTCCTTTAACTGTTTGTAAATGCAGTCATGTCAACCTGTTGTTTGTGTTGTGAACTATACTTTGCAGTGGCTAGAAGTATTGGTGTTGTTCAGAAGTTATGAGACTGGTACTTAAAAATGAACAAATAAAGCCTGCCCTGGCGATGTAAACTGTTAAGCATCTGAAGTTCCTTTAAAGGATGACATTATTGCCAACATTGTGGTGTTTACTTTTATCCATAACGGTCCATGTGCTGTATAACATTATACATTCTAAAAGAAAGGCATTTAAGATGACCCAAGCAGCTTAAGTAAATGAGAATTCCACAAAAATCATACAAATGTCATTGACAAAAACATTATTGATGGATCAGTTGAGCATTTTAAATAACTTGTATTTCATTTTTATTTACTCTCGTTACCTGTGTTAAATTGTATTTATGTACATCCATGTCCTTGCTCTACCTGACTCAAAATATGTTCCACAAGGAACCTGTCCAGAAGGTTTCACTGTGATGATCAAACTATTCAATTTTAAACACCTTTAGTTGAACTGCTGCAGCAAACTATATGCTTGGAATTCATCTTGCCTCAGAAAGGTAAAAGTGCCTTGAAATTTGAGTATGTCATTTCACTGTGATCTTCCACCCGAGAGCTGTTACCATGGAAATGCTGCTTTGCTAGGTGAGAGCTGTCACCCCCCCCCCCCCCCCCTTTGTGCTTTAGAGGGGCTTCCTACCTCTAACAAGAGAAAGATTCAACTTTATGTTTCAGTAGATGAGTGAAGGGGACAGATGAAAATCAGGGAAGAGACAGATGAATGTAATTTGAATTTGTTCAAATTACATTTCTATCTATACTTTCCTGGTTCCCGTGATTTATTTTTTAGGATTTATGAGAGGAGAGAGGAGCTGTCAAACACAAGCACAGACTCAAAGCCTTGTGGGAGACAGTATCTCTCATTTAAAATATCCTCCATGTCATGTCCTTTAATGATGTCACTATAATAGAATTCAATCCTGACTAAGTCACAATATTTTAAATTAAAATTAGAACAGCTTGTCGTCACTTTTTGGCTGACATTTTTGGACAAAAATAGAGAATAGACAAGAAATGTATGTGGAGAAACCAGGGGAAATACATGCAGAAAGCATGTGTGTACAAGCCTTAGCCTATACAGAGCACACTCTCCCAGGTCTACCCTGACAGTAGCTCTTACTGATAGAGCAGCAATCCAGTGTTACTTGTCAACCAGCCAAGCAATGATAATTCATTGACAATTAACCTCAAATTAGATTACCATTAAGAAGTAGGAAATCTTTAAGTCTCAGTGTTCAATGAATGAGGAATACAATATCATTCAGAGATTATTTTTCTGCCAAATGTGTCTAAAAGCAGTTAGAGATCCAATTTATAAAGACAATTTCTCCCTTCTTGGCACACTCTCACACTGATGTTAACAGGACACTCCTGACACAGGAAGAGCAGAGTGGAGGGCGGACATTAGCCTTTGAAGCTGTTTAATCACAAGGCGTGAGGACTGTTATTATGACCTCTGCGTGTAGCATGGATGCTTTGGATGGAGCAATTAGAGCTAGGGTAAAGGCAGTATTTCTCTGCCTCCCCGGCTCCCAGCGGAGACGTTAAATACATGCAGGTGTCCAGGACATAGAAATGAACATGATATAAATTGCTATGTAGGTATTCAGTATAACAATTAAGGTCAGGTTATCAGCAGGAAATGAAGGGTTACATGAGAATGCATGCATAGCTTTGTTCTCTCTGGATTAGAGCGTCTGCTAAAATGACTAAATGTTCACAGCATGGGATAGTGGAGAAAGAGCAAGTACAACAACATTCCTATGAGGAAACATTGCATGTTTGGCGATGAAGTTTGAATTCCAAAAATGTAAAAAGCCATCACACAACAGCATAAACAATTGCCACAAAATAATGTTTTAATTTTCTAAATGCATGTTTTACTAAAAGGTTTTGCTTCAATTTACGATTTATACAATCTGTATGGGTACGCTTACAGTGTATACATGTGATGTGTGCTAAATTAATATTCTCAACATGAATAATGTAATATAAATACATGTAGGACGTTTCATCGTACAAACATCTGAAATGCTGGCCAAAGGGAAACAGGTGGTTCTCAAGACTTGCTGAATATGCCTGCAGAGGGCACCATCAACCTAGCTGATACAAGCCAATCACTACAAATTGACATTAAATAAGT
Organism: Osmerus mordax; assembly: GCF_038355195.1. Lineage (NCBI taxonomy): Eukaryota > Metazoa > Chordata > Actinopteri > Osmeriformes > Osmeridae > Osmerus > Osmerus mordax. Next base: position 19,296,599 of record NC_090050.1, read on the forward strand.
GGATGAAGGCATTCCTGTGAATAGCAACATGATCTGTAATTGACAAGATTATTTCTTCTTTTTTGATTACAAAATCTGCATCTAAACAGTCAGTAAAGCCAGTCAAAATGTGTCAACATTTATTTATATGCTATATTTAAAAAGAAAGAAAGAAACATGAATACACAAATTGAAGGGTTACAATGAAACAGGGGAGTAAATGATAGGGTGAAGAACAAGCAGCCGTGATAATACTTATAGTAAGCACTCCCTTAATATTTCAACAAACATCTTGTAGTTGTTTATCATTTACTAATACTCGTAAAATGCAATGATTTGATTAAATGTATTGCCTAAAGCCAATTGAGTTGAAGAACTGCATCATACTCTATTGATACAGTTCTTCAACCAAAATGGCTCTAGGCAATTCATTAATGGAACCATTTGAGTGAATGTAACTTGTCAGGTTTTACAGTGTGTGTATACAGCATACTGCAAGTGTAACTGTAACGTTACAGGGACTTCCTGTCTCTGTGATGTGACCAAGCTTTAGAATTACAGGTACTTGAAAATGTACCTTACACACACACACAGGACAACTAAGCAGCTTAAGTAAATGAAAGACCCAACAGAACACATTTTGTAAATACTAAGTACATTACAGTAAATGGTAAATTAGATTTAAGCAAAGTGTATACATACTGCTGTTTTGTACTTCGTCACTTTCAAACATTTTGTAGTCTGTCAGACAGACAATACTGCTTCAATTCAAGATCGTTTAGAAAGAAAAAAATAAAATGGACAAAAGGTCAGATTACACCGTTTACTCAGTTTAAGCTTAAGTTTTGGGGAAGATCACCATCTGAGAGGCTTTAACATTTCTTTCACGTTGGCGTCTATCTGAATATTTATGTCATGTAAAAATTGTATTTCAACTAAGTGCAGTTTTTTTTAATCTGCTTTAACGTCTTCTGCCCTAAGTACACCATCTCTTGGTCAAAATAGAAATTCAGCAAATTCAACAATTAATATTGATATAGATTGTTTCTACAATTAACATCACCTGTTACATGCATCCTCCTGTAACTGGTGTTCCAGTAAATCTTGTTCAAGATTACCCTTTATTCTTCTACCCTAAGTAGGCCTACACCATCTCTTGGTAAGTTTTTGGCAATTCTTCATGAGGTGCAATTTGTACAACTCATTTACTTGTAACTGGGAATACATGGGATTGCATTACATTTCACAGTTCCACATGCAGAATTCACCTGCCATTAAATGAACATATCACTGTATACTGCATCCATGCTCTGTTCAACAGGATCAGAATGTGCAAATCGTTTTTTATATTCATTATTCTCATAATGTCAGTGTAACTGACAATTCCACACAAGCCTGTAAATAAAAGTACATGGGGAGAGAACTACCAGTAGCTACCATACATAATTCTCTGCATCCATTTTCTGCGGCAGCAGTCAATGTCTCTTCGTCATCTTAATCATCATCGTCATCATCCTTTGATGAAAATAATTATCGAATTACCAGAACTGCATTTTTCCATCTACATAATACAGTCAATATAGCCAAAATCCTAAAATTCCAGTATTTTGTAGCAATTCAATGAGGGAGGGGATCCCTCATTGAATTGCTCCTCCCAAGGTTTCTTCAATTTTTTCTCCTGCAGTGAGTTTTTCTGGGAGTTTTTCCTTGTCTTCCTTGAGGGTTTAGGTTGGTTGAGGGGCAGTTCTATGGGCGTATGTAAACCCCTCGACATGCTTGCGTGTAAAAAGGGCTATACAAATACATTTTGATTTGATTTGAAAAGCATTCTGTTGGGGGAAACTGCTATTACAAGTTGAAATAGGCACCAATTGATATTTACTTTGTATCATGTCGATATATGATTAAAACCAAGGTGACTTCGAGGCTACAATCACAAGCGTATAGCTTAAGCAAAATATGTCTTACCTGTTTGTAGTATGTTTTTATATTTAATATAACATTGAACATGCTATTTTATTAAGTCTCCCACTTTTTCTTCTGTAATATTAACGGTATGGACTGGCTATTACATCAAATGTATGCATTGACTTGGCAGTTTGTCTCCCACGCCAATTGTATACGCTGCTACAGCCGTGTTGCTTTTTTTCCGTAATATGTGCTCAGATTGAACACGAAATAAAACTTATATCTGAAGTGTGGTGAAGTAGGACAAGGTTTTTTGTTGCTGGGTGCCATGGTTGATCCCAGTATCGGAGCTCCATTGATGTTGGCTTTTAATAGTTCTCATGCGCGCGCTTAACTCAGAGTTGACGTACTCCGAGTTGAGTTAACAAATTCAAATCAGCTTTTCTGGAACCGAGTTTTCAGAGTTTCCCATTTTAAAGTAACTCAACTCAGAGTTCAGGGTTAGGCTCAGAGTTTGTTAAACCCGCTACCTGGAATACCCCCCTGGACAGGACAGTTGTTTATCACAGTTCCATCCCTATTTTCCTAGTTTCTTTAATTTGGAGCATGTGTGCAAGTGTCTTTTAAGAAGTTGTTTTTGTACACCAGAAAGAGGTAATGACAATCATTTCATGCATGCATTTATTATCTAGATTTACATTTTATAAAATATGTACAACAAATGATAACAAACACGTTGCCAGAAAAAGAAATGCTAGCCTTGACTTAATACAAAGAATTAATGTATTTTAAAGATTACCTACAGGCATAATCTTGCAACAAAAACTTTTAAAAAGAATTTGTGTACAAGTGAAAAAGAGGACTTAATTTCATTGTAATACTTCCTGAAGCTGATCGTTTACTAGGTGCAAAGAGCCAACGTTTGTTCAGTTCTGCAGATGTTCTGTTTCTTTCAAAGGATAAAAACGTCATGTCACTGATTCTTTGTGCAGACAGTATCCAAGTTCATGGTGATGGTTGACGAAGCTTGATGTATTGTTTATTTCTCCATTAAATTATATGTGGCTAAATGGTTTTGGGGATACTATATGACGAAGCCTGATTGATAAATATGTCCATCAAGTACCAGTTTGTGCAAAAAAAATAATTATTTTGAGTTGATGCAATTTTATGCTGGAGCCACAGAGGACACTTCTGTCTTGCTTGTTGACACCTGAGATGACTCCTCGTCACCAAGAGGGTTCTTGCCACAGAATAAGGTGGTGAGCATGCAGTTACGGAACTGCAGGGAAATCAAGGGAGAAAAATAATAATTTATTTGATTAGAAACTTTACACAATATTGATGATGAGGATGATGATGATACTTTTTGCGTGTATAATCTCTATGCTTTACAACATTTTCAAACGTACCTGTTTATTCATCAGCACATAGATGACAGGATTGAACAAGGCTGAACTTTTTGAGAAGAAGGCTGGAATAGCCATTGCAGTGGCTGAGAAGGCAGCACCTTTGTTGAAGAAGATCCACGCAGCAAAGCTGGCATAGGGCGTCCAGGCAACCAGGAAGCCCAAGACCATTAGGACACACATACGTGTCACTTCCCTCTCAGCCTTCTGGGTAGATGCTGAGTCCTGCTGGGAAGCTGCGGCCTGAAAATAATAAAGTTGTTGATAAGTTTGTGCTTTGTAAAAACTGGTTTGTGCACGTTTGAGCATTCTTAACTATACCATGGTTAGGTGATCCAAACTACAAGATAATTTAATGAGTGTCTTACCGCTTTCACTGTGCACACAAGATTCCCATAAGTGAAGAAGATTGTGGCAACTGGAACACAGAAGTGGCAGCTGAACATGTACAGGACATAGGACTCATTGTTGTAGGCTGGGCTCAGGGTGTAGTAGTCAGGACCACAGGAGCACTGCATGCCCTCAGGAATGTACCTGGGGATACAATTTAAACAGGGTGAATCTTGGAATATTATTCATTCACGGTCAGTGATGAAACAGTATTGTACTGTCCACAGGGGAGACCTTCACAGAACCTAGTATGTTCCTGAGTGGAGGACTAAAACTCAGATGTGGATTACTTCTCAGTAATTCTGTGTTGTCTGAATACAAATCAGGCCTTCAAACACATACACTTAAAACCATCAGATGTTCTCAGGTTGGTACACAACTAGTGGTGAACTAAATCTCAACAAATTAATTATGCAGCTCATGCCTTACAGTGTCTTAACTGAAGATTTAAAGAGAGACCTACCTTGACCAGCCGACCAATGGGGGAACTGCACAAGTGCTTGCCATGAACCAGGTGAACGCACAGCCTGACAAAGCATGGTTGGCCCCAAACTTAAAGCTGCCCATGGGCTTGCAGACCACAATGTATCTCTCAATGGCCAGGACCACAAGAGACCACAGAGAAACCTGACCTATTCAGAAAAAAGAGAGAGAAACATTAATGACAGTCCATTCTTTTTTTGACTAAGCAAATTAATAGAACAGTATATAATTCTGTGTTTTATTTCACTACAAGTATGCACACATGATACAAAAATAAGTTTTGTTAATAAACTACAATGATAGCACACATTTTTATTTACTCTATAACCTGATTACTAAATGTGCTGTAAAGTATATTTTTACCTCCAAGGGTTGCCATGAAGCCTTCAATTGCACAGCCCATTGGTCCCAAAACAAAGTAGCCAAACAAAGAGGTGTAGAAGGTGACGGTGAATCCAAAGACAACCATAATTGTTCCAGCCACAGACAAGTTGACCAGGATAAAGTTAAGAGGTTGCCGGAGTTTCTTGTGCTGAGCTGTAACCAGCAATGTAAGACCATTGATGGGAAGGCCTAAACAAATAAGGATAAACATGTAGAAAGCAAGAAGCTTGAATTGCCATGGCTCCGCCAAGTAGTACTGTGGGTATTCAAAAGGACTCCTGACCAGCCCGGTCCTGTTGGACATGGGGATGTAGAAGTTGTTTCCCTCGGTGCCGTTCATCCTTACTGAGAAAGGATTAGAGTAACAGTAGCAGGATGAGAGAGTAGCTTTCTATAGCTGCAACAAGTGTCCGCTTGTTCTCTTATTCCAAGTGATGCTGACAGTGGGGTTTTATACATTACTAAGCAGACAGATTATGGCTAAACTGCAGTAGGAGGTGAAACGTGACCTTTTGGAAGAGGATTTTGATGACTTAAATGGTGCTGTCATGATCACTTAATCATGTAGTAGAAGATTACCAAACACGACTTTTATACAAGTTTTAGATTTGGTGTGGGTTGGGCTTTGAGAATGATGTGTTAAAGACTTGTTAATAGGTCAGGCAGTGGGGCAGATATTACATGTCCCTGAAATCACCAACATTGATCAGGGTAATCTGTGTTGAATGATCTGTTTTGTTACAGTCTTACAGTCCTTATATTGAATTGTAGAGGAGTTTTTGCAATGCTGATTTTCTTTTTTTTTCATGCAATAATTTATTTACTTAATGTATATTAATATATTAAATACAGTATTTACATTTTATTAACACTCTAAAATGTACATAAAATAAATCCATATAAACAAAATCCATGGATACATTTGTGCAGAGCAAAAATCTAAACTGAAATATTCATTCTGAAGCTATATTTCAACAACCTTATTCAGAAGAACAAACACAATTTCCAATAACATGTTGTGGTAGCTATAGCGATGTTCTAACAGTGCTATGAACAAACATGTTTGACTCTTAATATGGCATATAATCTCAGTTGATAAGTGACATTAAGTATTTGTCACTTGTCTTGAGCTTGTGTTTGAATGGCTTGGTTTTGTTTCTGTGAGTCACAAATCTTGGATGCTTAGCTTAGATGCGTCTGGCAAACAGGAGACTTGGGTTGATGAAGAAGCAGAGCATTTCTATTTCCGAGAAGAAATAGCTATTTCATATGCTATTACAGTTGAATCTGTCCTTCGCATGACTCACTATTATTATAGATATATTGAATTCAAAACATTCACCTCAATAAATAAATCAGGCATGATATGAAAAGGTCCCTGGAATGTGGAGTTGTTTGAGATACAAGCTGAACATTCCAGGTGAAAACATTTGCAAACATATGTATATGAACAGAACTGTCCATCCAAAGAGCGCTCTAAATATCAGTTGAAGAGTGGGTCAGAGCTGTCTGTTTAAGTAGCTGTACTCAATGTCTCTATGCTGGAGCCACAGAGGACACTTCTGTCTTGCTTGTTGACACCTGAGATGACTCCTCGTCACCAAGAGGGTTCTTGCCACAGAATAAGGTGGTGAGCATGCAGTTACGGAACTGAAGAGGAAGAGAGGAAGAAACAAAAGTCAGGGACAAATGTGCTAAAAAGTGACTTTACTTTGTTGAGCACAGGGATAAGGTAAGGACATGGGGTGAGGAAAAGATTAATGAAAGATAAAAATGAAATTCCTCTAAAGAAGTGTTTAGCGTATACCGTCTTCAGATTTGTTTAGTGCTCTGAAGTCTACAAAATCACATATTGTTATTTCTTGCTATGTATGTAAAAAATGTTTGTTCATTTGGAAGGAGCTACATTTTTGTTGGGGTAACTCAACACAAGCACATTGACAATGAGACATAAACAGAAATGTGAGCTGACATTATGTCATATCAGTGCAGATTTTGCTATGCTCACCTGTTTGTTCATCAGCACATAGATAACAGGGTTGAACAAAGCAGATGTCTTAGAAAAGAAAGAAGGGATTGCCATAGCCTGGGGAGAGAAGGCAGCTCCTCTATTAAAAAAGATCCATGCAGCAAAGCTGGCATATGGGACCCAGGCCAGAAGGAAACCACAGACCATCAGAATGCACATGCCTGTCACTTCCCTCTCAGCTTTCTGGGTAGATGCTGAATCTTGCTGGGAAGCTGCAGCCTGACAAGAAAAAAGAATACAGCATATAACATTTGATAAGGCGTGCGTACAGGCAGGTGACATGTGTGCTTCGAATACTTTGTCAGCACAGCATACAAACCTGGGCACACCTGCCTGCTTAAACGTGTGAGATCTTTCGGCAGGGGTTAGATCGCTTTTTAGAAATTAGTTTTGTGCCATTAGTTTTCAGTTGTTCACAGGCTTAAACAAACAATCCATGGCTGGACTCGCATCTACCATGCTAAAATTGAGCTTTGGGCCCTTTGGGGTACTAATCTGGCCTTGAACCTAATCCAACACAAACTGAAAGAGCTCACGCGTCTAGGCGGGTAGGTGTGCACAGATGTTTGTGGGCTGCACAATGGTGTCAGTATGCTAAGCACACATAACACCTGCCTGTGCATGCGCCTAGATATCTATCAAACAGTTGACACTGATTACACCCCATAGTGGAGGTGTGTGTGTGTGTGGTTTGGTCTGTCTGTCTTTCCGACTGACTGTGTTCACTGTAATTATGGACAAGTATTTCTTACCGCCTTGACAGTGCTCACAAGATTTCCATACGTAAAGAAGATGATTGTGACAGGAACACAGAAGTGACAACTGAACATGTAGAGGACAAACGATTCGTTGTTGTAGGCAGGGTTCAATGTATAGTAGTCTGGCCCACACGATACCTGCATGGCCTCTGGAATGTACCTGTGATAAAACCAAACCAAAAAGTTGGAGAAACTGTCACTAAAGTTTACTGCACTTCCTTTAAGTCTCCATTAGGTTTTTACACAGGCCTACCTTGACCAGCCGACCAATGGGGGTATAGCACAAGTTGATGCCATGAACCAAGTAAATCCAACTCCTGCCAAAGCATGGTTGTTCTTAAACTTAAAGCTCCCCATAGGCTTGCAGACAACAATGTATCTCTCAATAGCCAGTACCACAAGAGACCACAGGGAAACCTGACCTAGAAGTAGAATGACAGACCGAAATTGAGAGTGATGGACTAGTACTTTAGGAACAAATGACACTTATGCCATATAGTTCCATACAAATGGTTAACATTATAGTAATATATATATATATATATGTATATAATTATAAAAATAAGTAATTCTTATAAATAATGATAAACAATAAATGACTAAATGTAAATGTAAATGACTAAATAAATGACTAAAGATCTCTCTCACCTCCAAGTGTAGCCATGAAGCCTTCAATTTGACAGCCCAGTGGTCCCAAAACCAAGTAACCTTGCAGTGAGCAAAAGAAGCAGACTGTGAATCCAAAAAGAACCATGATCAGTCCTGCAAAGGCCAGGTTCACCAGGATAAAGTTAAGAGGTTGCCGGAGTTTCTTGTGCTGAGCTGTAACCATCAGTGTCAGACCATTGATGGGGAAGCCAAAACAGATCAGTAAAAACATGTAGGCAGCAAGTGCCTTGAACTTCCATGGCTCAGCCAAGTAGTATTGAGTGTAATAGTAAGGATTCCTCACAAGCCCAGTCCTGTTGGACATGGGGATGTAAAAATTGTCACCCTCTGTGCTGTTCATCTTCAATGGTCTTACTAGCAAAGTTTAGTCTGTGATCCAAGGGAGAAACTCAAAGCTACCAGTCTACACTCTGTGATTATATATATGCAGTTATATAGGCACATAAGAAGACACACCTCAAGTTTTAAAATCCACACTATAATCAGATTAAGATCTTTATCTGCAGCAAAATGATAACCCCATAAGACACCTCTTTTGCCACAAATGCTTTCACATGTCAGAAGGATTTTGTTTGTGACTTACAGGGACTTAAGACAAGGGAGGAGAGAAAAGCTTCTGTGTGACATGCTAGTCCTACCCATGTGTTGTCTAAGGGGTCAAAAATGACACGCCACTATGTTTATCATCAGAGAAAACCCCTAAAAGTAGTTTTTTCAACTTGAAAATGTATGACTTTTACTAGAGTAACCCCAACATTAAAATAAGTGAAACATTGCCTTTGTTAATATTTCCATGAAAGCTGCACACCACTAGGGTACAAAGATTGTCTTAGGGTCATTTTTGACCCGGCAGTTATAAAACTATTATACACACTACAAAAACAACTAAGAGACACACGTACACCCCCCCCCCCCCCACACAATGATTTAGAAGAGGAGGTATCTGAAGAAGAAGATGGGGAATAATTCAACCCAGAGCAGGATGCAACAATACACCTCTACTTTAGTAAATAAAACAGTTATGACAGGTCTGCTGTAATAAAAACGAATGGTTGTCCACTGATTAAATACAGTCTTTCTGCACTCTGAAGAGGTAAAACCCACATATTCACAACGTTTGTGATGAAGGACAGGTTGTTTCTTCATGCTAAATAAATTAGGGGGTTAGGCTGCTTTATTTTAGGGGTTTGGTGAAGGTGGGTCCTTTTTTACCCTTAGGACAATTAGGGGTGTATACAGAATTTTAAGACTGCACAAGGGTTAACACAATGTAACAACATTTACACTAGCTGTTTTTTCAAACACATCCTTATTCAAAAAACCATTACTAGGATATTTTATTTACAGTTTTAAAGTAACAGAATTGCAGCCTGTATATGAACATATCTGTCTAGAAAGCTGTGTTAAACAGTCAATAAATCAAGTCTCTAATTTCCATGCTGTATACTGATACAAAGTTAGCTCAAAACTAATGAAACAATGGGCTGATCGGTGTAATCCAATTATATTATGACTTCCACCAGAAACAAATTATTTGCTTAGTGCTCTATCCTGTTAGTCTGGAGTCAGTTGGGTTGGTTCACTAAAATGATAATTTAGGTCAGTTTTACTTCTATCCTGCAACAACATCTAGACTGTATATTATTGTTTAACTCATGGCCCAAACCTGAAATCACTACATTGGAATGCTTTGTATACAATAATAACAGTTCTGTATGTAAGTTACTTGTGCATAGTGTTTGCAACATCATGGTGACAAAAAATGTATGTGATACTTCTTGCATGTGATTTTTATGAACGAGTGCATACTGTGCATACTGCATTTCCTGCCTCTTTCACAGATAGGGAAACAGACATAATCCACGACTTTATTTAAGATGCAGTTGTTACTATGTTTTTTATCCTTATATTATCTTGACCCCCAATTAAAATGTGTGCATTTAAAATGAACACACTGATCTTAGACATGCAAACGCCAGCAACAAATCTTGAAACATATATTTAGAGAAAAGCTTCCTGTTACAATGTCATCTTCGAATGTCGTACCACTTTCTGTCAATGATCATGTCTTGTAGATTTCATATGTGACATATTTTCGACTTACAAATACATAACTGGCTGATATTCAGCTGCTAAGTACCTGCTTAAAGTAAATATTTTCCTATATGATCATTGCTTGGAAAAAAAACATTCTTGCACAAAGCATGACTTGCACCAAACTTAAAGCTGTCATTGGGCTTGCATTCCACAATATACTGTAACTCTTAATGGCCCTTTACTCGTTCAGTCTTAAGGTGAATCTCTGCTTGTATTTTCCCATCTCTATTGCTTTTTACTCTCTTCTGTATTTCTGCTGTGACACAGCAGGAACAAAAATTGATCGAGCTCTAATAGTTATAATATTTATTGAATATAACTAGTTTCTGTGAATTCTAGATTATTTCTGTTTTGAATGGTTTTCACAAAGTCTAAAGGGTACATTACTAATTATACATAATCAAGATGTTCATGGCTTTTTTAACAAGTTAAAGGCTTTACATTTACCACTTTAACAATCAACACCATCCTTATTAAGGTTTCCTGCAGGATTACTTAAGGCAGATCCAAACATTGCTAATTGTTATTGGACTTAACGTAACTTACTATACACTTGCTACTGTACGTTGATTTATAAAATGTTTGAAAACACCATGAAAGGATAGTAATTACCATGCAACTACACAGAAAGGCTTACAATAACATTGTAGATACAGTACATAGACTGCTATTTATTAACATGGTATTACGGTTGAGCCTTAAACTGTAAATTACTAAAATATAAAAGAGGAACAAGGTAGAGAGAGGACGTTTTTCCAGTATTGCTATCTGAATAATATCTACTGTAGCACCCTGCAAAGACGAAAGTTGACTGCTGGCCTGTATTGCACAAGAAGCTAAGCCTCTTACTGTAGAATTCTAACTCTACAGATCTGAGAAGAGCTGTGGCAGTAAAGGGCTTGCCATTCAGATCATTTTATTGAGTTAAAGTACAGGTCAGTTCAAGGAAAATATTTATTTAATAAAGAACTTAAAAGCATTAACAAAAATGTCTTATAAATAAAACGAAATCTGGTACACAACCATGCGGTGTGGGCCTGTTGGTGTTCATAGTTAGTGTTTGCTTCTAAAGAGGCTTTTTAAGAGGCAAAAGAGAACTTTGTTTTATCAAGTGATGACTGTGATGCTGAGAACACTGGCCTCTTGCAGGTCTCTGCACTTCTACGAAATGTTAACCAATTGTGTTTCAAGAAAATAGAGGGATTAACGTGATTATTTATTGTTGGCAAAACAACATTTAAAAAATAATTACAGTATGTCTTTGCACATCGCACACCCCCCAATTGTAAGCTGCAGTGTTTGAAACAAATTTAGGATCAACTGTGGATTTGAACACTCTTGATTGTGAGAGTACAGGCAACATCAAAGACACAGTAGTGATCAGCTACCGACGGTAGACCCAACAGTGAAAACGTTCACCATTTATCATAAAGAAAGTGGGGTTGTAACAAAAGTATACAGAACAAAGTAAAATCCTCTTTGTTGTAGTACTGTTATTGTCTGAGGCTATAACTCTCACTAGACAACTTTAATACCTAACCCTAATTTAACAAAAACCTAATGAGTGTAATCTCAAACTGCAATTACTCCAGGGAGTCAGGTGGCTGAGCGGTGAGGGTCAGTAATCGGGCTAGTAATCCGAAGGTTGCCAGTACGATTCCCGGTCATGCCAAGTGACGTTGTGTCCTTGGGCAAGGCACTTCACCCTACTTGCCTCGGGGGAATGTCCCTGTACTTACTGTAAGTCGCTCTGGATAAGAGCGTCTGCTAAATGACTAAAATGTAAATGTAATTAAAATGAAATGTGGTGCCATTAAATCTATTGATTTAGGCATTGACAATCCTAGTAAAATGTACAATGAGCCACATTACCCCACATCACACAGAGTTAATGAGTCCTGTTGCAAACCTGTTAATGCTACCCATGTCAAAGCCTCAACGATTGTAACTTTCCTTTAGCAGATAATTGGGATGTCCTTACAATCAGTTGACAGTTCTTATCGAATTAAATAAAGGGAAATGTGGGGCTTAAAGCTCATTTAAAGCCATTTAAACTATTTAAATGGCTGGGCAATGTACAGTAACAAGTACAATTGCTGCTAATTAGGATATCCTTAGCTTCAGTAGAATTAGCTTAAGCCATTACCTTCTTAGATCAACCAAGAAAAAAAAAGACTACGTTAAACTACTTCAACCAAGTTAAAAACCTGAATTATTTAGAAATGAGATCACAATGAATAGTCAGGTATTTCACTTGTTACACCAGGTAGATGCTTGAATGTGAAAATAAAAATGTTGCAACCCAATTCACAAACTTTTATTCAAAAGACATGTACTGTATATGTTACAGATATGTTTGTGAATTTGGAGTGTTATTTTGTCTAATTTACCAACAACAGAGGCCCTAACATATTTATCTGGAATACAAATTAGGTCCTGTATAAGGAAAATCTCTAATATAAATCTTACAATTTACTAACAGAATTACTTTTTGGTGTTCACAATGACACACATGGTGCATCACATGACTTGACCAATCAATGATTTAAAATAAGTAATTTGGGGCCACATATTTGATAAAGTTTCTGCCTGTCTCTAAACCACTTATTTTTACTGTTTGAAACTGTTCTAATCCATTCAAGGTCAAATTCGACCTGGCTGTGCTGTGGCCCTTAATTAGGATAGTGTCCTTAGCATCAATAGGACAAAAAAAGAGAAATGTTTGGAAATTATAGGAATAATTCGGTCTATCTTTCCAACAATGGTGTCTCTTACAATATTTGATGGGCACTGAAAGCAATTGTATCATACATTAGGACTACAGAGTCATGATGAGTCAAAATGATATTCTAGGATGTATTGTCCACATTCGAGACCCCCTGTTAGTGTAAAATGGACTGTTGGTATCAATGCCAGGCTCAAGAATCCATTCAGAAAACTCATTAACACAGAATCCTTTAAGTCCCCAACTGTATCTCAACCACTTTGTCCTTCCCTCATTTCATTATCAATGTTTTGGACTACCTGTGGTAATCCATTTATGGCAAAGTTCACCATGACTGTGCTATGGCTGATAACTAGGATAGTGTCATTATTGATTGTAAAAGGAGCATAAATCCATTACTTAATTAACCATCCAAGCAGGGCATTAAAACCAAGTAAACTAGGTGCTTGAAAATCCAGGCGAAGTGACTGTTGAAACTTTGCAAAGCGATTGCAGAAGTACCCTTCAGATGTGGGCCTACATCTTTGAATGTGGTGTAAAATCCAGTTTTAGTAATCATCGCCATGCTAATGCTAACCATGCTAATTATAATACTTGCAGTCCATTGTTGTGTCACCCATTGTTTTCATCTCTTTTCATTACTTTCTTGGACTACCTGAGGTAATCCTTTTACGATTAAGCTCAAGCTGGATCTAATAAGGATAGTGTCCTTAGAATCCGAAGAGCACAAAGTAAACTGTAAATCAATTACTTAATGAACCATCCAATTAAGTCATTTAAAATGTAATGAAAAAATTAACCAATTTCCTCCACACTATAGTAAATGTATTCTTAGTACACTCACAAGTGTGACTGTGAAAGAAAGTAAAACAACCTTGCACACTTTGTTTTTATTGTGTTGTACCTTGTATATATTCTCAATTCCTATTAGACTCCTGTGTGTGTTATTGCAATGTAGTTTTGAATGATTTACACTGTTAGATCAGATTGTCTGTTAATCGTGTGACATCAGTCCAAATACATACACTTGGCATGTGACAAAGATAAAAACTGTTAAGTTATAGTAAAAATAAATTCTCTGGATTACTAAACTTTATACCTTAATTTGGCTCAATTCTGTGTAAAGTAACAGTAATCTTATGATCAATTAAGAGGTAGGTAGGTTTAGGTTATTTTACAGAATAAAACAATAATTAAGTAAATACAAACCTATTTCTAGTTTGCAAAAGGCTAGAAAATATCAAACCTGTCTGAGATATCTGTAAAACATATGACTAATACAGAAATGTATGACAAATAAAACTGATGTATTATGAAGTACATAACCAAGTTCAAATGAGAATGTGCCCCATATGTCAGATTATCAATCCTTAGTATGTCAACATCTCCAGGAGGGATTTATGTTTAAGGAGCTTGTGTCAATCCGCTTTGAGTCCAGAATTGTCACTCACAAGCTGTTAATCCCAGGGAGTTTCCCCCTCTTTACCTCCAATCCTCCCAAATTGGATTGACACTTTACACGTAATTATAAGGGATTTAGAAGGTACCACATAGTTGAGATGATCTTTGAGGGGACAGCTGTCTCCCTCAATCCATCATCGCACGATGATTTTAACCACAATGACACTATCATTGTCACACGGCAGGGCCGTAATCATAATATATTTTGGGGGGGACACACCCCCCGACAGGCAACCCCGCACGCTGTCCGAAATGATCATACAAAATGTAATCATATTTACATTTACATTTATGCATTTAGCAGACGCTTTTATCCAAAGCGACTTCCAAGAGAGAGCTTTACAAAAGAGCATAGGTCACTGATCATAACAACGAGATAGCCCCAAACATTGCGAGCAGCCAAAACATGAAGCATACATTGTGGAAAACCAAATAAGTGCAAAAGGGAAGAACCATAAGAGCATGCAGTTAAAAAAGTTACAATTGAACAACATGAAACTCCCCACAAGAGTGCAAGAGTGTACCTGTAGAAAAAACAATCAACAGTAAAATATTTCACAGCGAGTACAAGAATTTGAAACCGTTACAACTAACCAACAAGAGCAACAAGTCTCTCAATACGAGTCATTGTGATCCTGGAGGGAACATCAGGTCCAGCCAAGCATTCCTAAGTGCCGTTGTACTCCCGGAACAAGTGCGTCTTGAGCCTTTAGTCATATTCATGACTAAACGTAAAAATTGCCATTTTATAACTACTATTATTACCATAGGAAGAAATCCCGGGGGGGGGGGGGGGGGGGGATTTGATTGGTCCCCCAATAAATCACTGTAAACATAAGGACATTTTAATAATATTAATAATATACATATTAAAAAAAACATATTACAACGTAGGCTATGTGTTACAGCAGTAATTCTGGTGTACCCCTCAGGAATTGCTATTGAGAACATGTAATATATTGTCCCCCCCAAAATGTATAGCAGATTTTCGCCACTGAGTATTCCTGATACCGGTGGTCTATACAGGGGTGTAAGCTCGCACTGGTTGGTAACTGATGAGATGAGAGTGCGCGAAGAGCGAGGGGGAGAGAGCGCGAAGAGAGAGGGGAGAAAGCATGAAGAGGGAGGCGGTAGAGAGCGCGTCAAGCTAAATATTCCTATAAAAGAGTGAGAAAGTTTGGCAATAGTGTGGACTAGCCCTATTCCAATAGGGCTGCCAATTGTCACGCATTGGCCGTGAGACACTTTTGCATACATGACCTGTCTCTGATAGTGACCAGCTGTTCCTGTAAAATAGTTTTCCAATCATCTGAAATTCTCATTGCATACTATCAATTATATGAGAGGAAATCAAAAATTATAAAATAATATTGAATGTAGGCCAATAAGGCAGACAAGAAATAAACCAATCTTAACATGTTATAATTGTGTATTTAGAAGATTTAAAACGTTAATTTGCATAATTACGCATCAAAAGTTATTGCATCATCTAATTTACATAAATGATTAACGAGTAACAAATTCACAAGATCTTCTCAATACAAATGTATTCTCCCCTCTGAGTGGAAAACCTTGGTAACAAACCCCTGCTACCTGGGTCTTGTCAAAATGAACCAATTCTTCAGCACAGGAACTCAGACATATACCACTAGACTAGAAAATAAAAGATCACTGAACTATTTACATTTTACATTTAGTCATTTAGCAGACGCTCTTATCCAGAGCGACTTACAGTAAGTACAGGGACATCTCCCCGAGGCAAGTAGGGTGAAGTGCCTTGAGGGAGTCGGGCTAGTAATCCGAAGGTTGCCAGTTCGATTCCCGGTCATGCAAACTGACGTTGTGTCCTTGGGCAAGGCACTTCACCCTACTTGCCTCGGGGGAATGTCCCTGTACTTACTGTAAGTCGCTCTGGATAAGAGCGTCTGCTAAATTACTAAATGTTGCAAGACCGGGAATCGAACTGGCAACCTTTGGATTACTAGCCCGATTCCCTCACCACTCAGCCACCTGACTCTCCAACTATACAAGGGATATTTAGTGTTTTCACTCACAGATAGGGCTACTTAACACACGTTTTGTTCCAAACAACTTCCGCTACAGTTACCCATTTTTTAACCTTCATTTAAAAGCCATCACTGTTGTTGAGTGCCAATATAACCAGTGTGAACAAAAGAGCAACCTTTTGACTTTTTCATTATCCCTCCTGATGGCATGCAGTAACTGTGGAATGAGGGCCCTCTAGTGGTTGATTCCTCTATTACAAGGTGGGAGAGCTTTTTCTAAATGCAAACCATGTGTTGAGAGTTGATTAAGTATATATTTTCTGGTACTTTACACAATTATTAATTAAAACACATTTATATCAATTCTGTTTATATCATTTACAGTGTAAAGGGAAAAACCATAAAAGCATAAAAAACATATCCTTTATTTTGTAAACATATAAACATTTGGAATATTGTACAACTTAAGTAACTCATAGGTTGAGTAACTCATAGCATCAACATTAAATTAATCATTGAAACGTTGGAATATCAAGGAAAATCAAGGTTAAGGAATATCTGTATCCAGATTTTATTTTTATTTACATATTTTGTCATTTAAAAAGCTATCATAAGAAATGTAACAGTTTTATTTACCTGTATGATAATTAAGGTCTCCTTGTTTTTATTGCTATCTCGCTCCAGAGGGGTATTCCAGAAAGCAGGTTATGCGACATACCGGAGTAAGTTAACTCCCCAGCTGACACCCAGAAAGCTCTGGAATACTTAAAGGACATGATTGAGTTTTCTACATTTTACATTTGTAGTCATTTAGCAGACACTCTTATCAAGAGCGACTTACAGTAAGTACAGGGACATTCCCCCCAAAGCAACTACATTTACATTTAGTCATTTAGCAGACGCTCTTATCCAGAGCGACTTACAGTAAGTACAGGGACATTCCCCTGAGACAAGTAGGGTGAAGTGCCTTGCCCAAGGACACAACGTCAGTTGGCATGACCGGGAATCGAACTGGCAACCTTCGGATTACTAGTCCGACTCCCTCACCGCTCAGCCATCTGACTCCCTTCTACATGGAACTAGTAGTTTCTATTATTCGCAGTGTACACAATTCTGTAAATGTCTGGAATGCTGCAGGGTTTAAGGCCTTATTTGGAGATATTTTAGGCAGGTCCTCTGCGGGAGTGCATAGCGTTGCAATCCTCTATGAAGATTAAAGGAGACATGTATTATCTTTAATTCAGTAACTATAGATTTTACTGTACACTTTCTAGACCAAAAACACATTTTTGGTACTAATCCGTTGCCACAGTAAAAAAAGTTTCGAAAGAAAGAAAGAACTTTATAAATAAATAATATGACTAAAGTTTTCTCACTTGCCTCTTTACCGGCAATGGAAATATTAGCATTATACATATCTGAAATCACCTTAAATAATTAAATGATGACAGGAAGTCAATTCTAGAGTTGTCTTACCTGTCTGAGGGTGCCAGGCGTGGTAGAAATAGAGTATAGCATCCAGAAAGGAACCATGAGCGTTGACGAGAGTGTAAGAAACCCACCAATGGCATAGCCCCACCAGGGGTACTCATAGTTGTTGTTAAATTGGACAGGGGTATACTTGACAAGGGAGAAAATAAATGTGGCCTAAGGAGAGAAAACCAGCATAGGTTGAGCATAAAAGGTCTTATGATGCTGATGATGTGTTCAGATGCACACTACCTATTCAGTGTTTATAATCATTTGTATTGTCATCGTATCATAGCTTAAGTATATTATAACTCATTTGTCAGCAAGTAGACTTCCAGCTTGTACAATGGCAGTTAAATAACAGCATACTTAATGTAATATACAACATTTTAAATATCCTATGTATATAATTGCATAGACTTTCACATGATATAAACAGGTTGGAGGTATTGGAGGGGGTTGGAGGGGGTCAGATGGCTGAGCGGTTAGGGAATCGGGCTATTAATCAGAAGGTTGCCGGTTCGATTCCTGGCTGTGAAAAATTATGTTGTGTCCTTGGGCAAGGCACTTCACCCTACTTGCCTCGGGGGGAATGTCCCTGTACTTACTGTAAGTCGCTCTGGATAAGAGCGTCTGCTAAATGAGTAAATGTAAATGTAGTGAATTTTTTCTCATAAAGTATACTTACAATGCAGACAGCTGGTGTGATGTACTGCCAACAATATTTTATGAATGCCAAAGGATGGTAACCAATCATGTCCTTTAAGTTATCGTTTAGGCGGTCTCCACCTTTTAGACATAAATATTCAAAACAGGTTAACAGCTACAAGGTAAATAACGTGTTCTCACACTACAGGCTTGTGACCATGGTATAAGCGGGATAATGCCCTTCGTCACGCCTCCGCATCGTCCATTATCAGGTGATATTGTACACTTCGTCGGGCATTATCCCTTACTTATACCATGGTCTGGGTAAATACTCAAATATGATTGGTTGCAGAGGTGTCCATTATTTTATGATAATGGGCACCTACAATTAGTTCCAGTAAAAATGTCTGTTCACCTTTCAATATTATTCGTGAAAATCTTGATATTGAATTGTGGACAGTGACATGGCTGGTTAGCTAGCTAGTCTTCTTGTAAAACATACTGTCAAATTATATTTGCTGTTTGTGAACTGTAAGCAACGTTATTGCCTTGGTAGTGACCATGGTATAAGCGGGATAATGCATCGTCCATTATTTGATGATAACGGACACCTCATCGGACATTAAGCCTATCCCTTACATAATGGACACCTCGTCTATCATTTGTATTATATCAACATTTTTGTAAAATTCCTGATGAGTGTCGAGAGATAGCTGGATGATTTTTGCATATGAAAAAAGATAATGTTTATTGTAACTAGATAAATCATTAATTATGTTAATATCCAAAGTATTCCATAACCATGAAATGCTTTCTTTTGAGCATATTTTACTCACCATATATCCATCCAATACAAACAGACTGGAAAATGGCAAAGAACAGAAGAGTGCTTCCACTACAAGCGTAATAGTCAAACAGCTGAAACACGTACAGTCCACCCTTCAAAAACAGAAAAGAATGAAGGCACAATTTATAGATATGAAATTCAACTCTCTTAAAACCTCATAATCAGAAAAGTTTGGACTGAAGTCAACCGTTTATATTGGAGTCAATAATAAAGACGTGTGTCTACTGCTTTGTGTGTTGAATGTTAATGTCAGAAGTTGCTTGATTTCTTACTTCTGTGATCATCAGCAGGCCAAGGAGGTAGCTCCCCACACACATGACAAGTAGGAGGAGTTTACGACGGTAACCAAGGCGGAAAAAGGAAGGATACATATCGGAGATAGCTGTGACCAAGGACTCATAATTCACAAACTATGGAGTAAAACATTAGCATTAGTATTATAGTGTTAGAAATGAATTTGACCTTAATTCAAGAATGGTATTTCAGGGCCTAAACCAGAATTTTACAGAAGTGACCATATATTCGCCTATACCTCGCTGTCTAATCCAAGTAAGATGATCATAATGAAGAAAAAAGTAGCCCAGAGCTGAGGTACCGGCATCATGGCCACTGCACGAGGATAGGCAATGAATGCTAAGCCAGGACCTGTAAGTACATAAATCACCTGATTAGCTCAATGTTTTGCCAGGACATAGTGACAATGTATCAAATCATGCACAAACAGCTCAAGTTGGTTGTTAAATATGGAGAGAATGCCTCAGGCAACACTTTACAACACGGTTACATTAAGTACCATGGAACACTTACTACATATCAATACCTATAGTAACAACATTGTAGTTATATAGAAACTGCTACCTAGTTACACTTGATAACAGTTTAGCAGTACATGTTATTACACAAGTTAAACTTGCTATGGGGGAAGATGCAATCTTAATTGGGTGTGCTCAAGCCTTCAGCGAGCACAACCATTGTTCTCTCTCATATATATTTATTTATTTATTGTTATTTATTTTCCCACCCCTAAGGATTCCTCAATATTTGGACTACATAGACAACGCCAGTGTCAAAATGTTCGTCTTGTTAGTGATTGCATTGCTTGTATTTTTATTTACGTTCCGTTGCACGGTTTAGGAGCTTACAACGTTTTTTTGTGGCAAAAAGTGCCTTGTGTGGCAGAAAGGACCTCAGTGCTAGCGTAACGTCACAACCTCAGCACACATTACCCGGCGTCATGGAGCCAACCAGCTAAATAGTTATTTAGCACTAGCGTTGCTACCTGCATATACCTACAGCTGGCAGCTGTGCTCCGTTATGTTCCTAGATTCAGACCTAGCCCCGGTAAATTGTAGAGCAAGCTAACTACTACACTTTTGCTGCAGCTAACTACTAGACTGTGTGGGAATCGCAGGAAATAACCAGTCGAAGGGCGTACAACTATACAGGGTGTTGATATTCACAACCTGGAAACATAGGCTACCCATCTGCAACCAACGCAAGCACACCCCACAATTTCCCCAGAAATTGTACCCTCTCTAGTTGTCAATATGTCTTACCTGATTCAGCCACCATTGAGATGTCAGTACCTTGCTCATAAGCCATGAAACCCAGCACAGAGAAGATGGCAAAACCAGCCACAAAGCTGGTTAAACTGTTTAGGAGGCAGAGGTATATACAGTCCCTGAAATTAAAAACAAAGATAGCCAGTATGACTTACCATTTCAGGGTTTAAGAAAAGTAAGAAAAGATACTACTAAAAGTTCAAAAGGACCTGTAGCAGTTGTTATTATACTTGTTGTAGCTCCCTAAAGCTGTCAAAACACCAGTGCAAAGTCCATAAGAGTAAAATATCTGGCTCCCAGCATCCATCCATACCTACATAGTGATGAAAATTAATGACAGTATTCCTCCATTTTAAAACATCAGTCAGAGCAGTTAGTATTCAATTTTCTTTCAAAACGGTATTACCTGGAAGGTGGAAGACTAGACACACAGGTTTAGTAACCGAGCAGGTCATTCTTACCTGAGGGTCAGCAAGACGGGCTGGGTCAGGATACAGGTAGAACTTAATACCATCTATGGCCCCTGGCAGTGTGAGTCCGCGGACTAGCAACACCCCCAGCATCACATAGGGGAAGGTGGCAGTGAAGTAAACCACCTGAGAGAGAACCAGTTTTGAATCTGGTCTTGCACATCCAATACATCACTAGTATTCATGGTAAACACTTGCCTTACCTTTCCTGTTGACTTCACTCCATTCCAGACACAGAAGTAACAGATGATCCAGCACAGTAGGAGACACAGAGCCAGTTCCCAACGAATATTTCCTATCTCCTCAATTCCTCCTGATAAACCCAATATCTTTCTCCTGTAAGTACATAAGTAAATGCCTGTAAATAAAGCATACGTTTAAAGAAGGCATTTATGTCTTTGAATGCAACAGAAAAAGGGCAAAGTCACTTACTCCCAGAATTCTACGTCCGATGATTTTGTCTTCCCAAGGAGATGATCTGTGTTATTTTTGCCATGTTCAAAGCAGTTGTCTTTTGGTAAATCAAAGGATTGAGATCTTAATTGTTATTTTTTTTAAATCATCACACAAAACCAGAAAGGAATCATGCACAGTTTAGCACACAATTTTAAACTTCAGAAACTAGCATTTCGATGCAACCTGTAAACACAGGATACATTACAGTGCATATATAATTACCTGTATTCCAACTGTTTTGACAGCTAGCCCAGGGAAGTTCAGAGCTGAAGGAAGAGAACAGGTAGAGGGATGCCCAAGCCAGAATGATGATGTAATACACCCCAGAGTATAAAACAACAACTTGACTTCCATAACCCAAGCCTATTAAAAGTTAATAAAGCCATGGGGTTAGAAAATATACAAGACTGCATTACTTAAGTATTACTGCAAAAGCACAAAATCTTATTATCTTTCCTGTCACATAAATGCATCCAGGATGTGAGACTTGACACTGAGACACATTTGTAGAGTGCCACTGAGATGTAACATATTCTTTAATATTAGAGTGTTCCAGGTTCTGCACCATTAGATCCCCATGTGTTCACCCCCCAACAATATCAAATTTTCAGTGTTACCTTCAGGTTTATTGTCACTGTGCATATTTCTTTCTGATTAACTTAGAGACTGATTAACTTAGAAAAAGAAGATCTGTATAAATAGGTTTGTGAAAATGTGCCATATTGTGTGGTTGTTGTCAGTGTCAGAAATAGAAATAATTTACTGTATAAATACCTTCAAATAGTGGGCAAATTTTCCTCCAACAAGTGATTCCACCCTGACTGGTGAACTGACCCAAAGATGTCTCCAAGAGGAAGAGAGGAATTCCGCAGGTGAACAAGAATAAGACATAGGGTACGAAGAAAGCCCCTTTTGAATAAAACATTGATGTTTGTTTCAGTCCAACTGTAACTGGTTTTAAAATATGGGTGGTATGATAGTAATGTTAACACATTTAATCCCACTCTTATAACTTCAGAGTGTACTGGAGGAGCAAAAAATATATATCTGATTCACTTATGAAGTCACTTGTTGCATTTCTGAAATGTTTGTGCACAGATTCTCTCTTATTTTTATCAAAACAATATTGAAAAGCATAATAGGACCCCACTTAGGGCTGAGTCCTGCAAGACTATCTGTGGTAAACCAGTTGAACCCCCATACTACAGTATCACATGCACATACAATGTCAGGGCTGTTTTCCCTTACACACAAAACCAAGTGTCCCTGATTTGGCGCTATCTGTTGCTATCCTATAGGTTACACAACCGGAACTGTGATTGGATTAACAATTTTTTACTCTGACCCTTCTTGGTGTATCATAAATGTGTCAATTGCTTAACACAGTAGACTGGAATTCTTTTTTCCAGTGATTTAGCGATAGTCAGTTGCTCAGGAGATAGTTGCACACAAATTTGTAATTCAACTTTAAAGATATGTCAGACAGAGTGGTGGGCTCACCTCCTCCATTTTTGTAGCATAGGTAAGGAAACCGCCAGACATTACCCAGACCAATGATGTTTCCAGAGATTGCCAGCAAAAATTCTATTTTACTGCTCCATTGACCCCTCTCTTGTAGTTTGGGTTCAGGGGTCACCAGCCGGCCCGCAAGACTCATCAACTTTGTCTTCACCAGTGATTCATTCATGTCAGCCTTGGGGGCGGGGAAATTCAGGACCAGGTGTGTCATTAGTTTTGTTAATCTTTCTGCTATCTATTAGGCCGTATATAAACCTTATTCTTGCAATGCTTTATGTAAATAAAGAGTCAGGTGGCTGAGCGGTTAGGGAAGCGGGCTAGTGATCTGAAGGTTGCCAGTTCGATTCCCGGCTGTGCCCAATGACGTTGTGTCCTTGGGCAAGGCACTTCATCCTACTTGCCTCGGGGAGAATGTCCCTGTACTTACTGTAAGTCGCTCTGGATAAGAGCGTCTACTAAATGTAAATGTGCAAAATGTGTTACAACTACTGCATTTTTGGCTCTTGGTACTTGACCCAAGATGTGTTCAATGTGTCAGAAACCATCTCTTGTTTTCAGAACATTAAGTTAAAAATTAAAGCTACTGTACCCCAGATAACAAGAAACATAAATCACAGCATTAATGATTCCCCTAAGGTCTTACAGAGGTACTGTGTCACAGCCTGTTCAGAACATTATTGGTGTATTCATAACATTCCCCTGTCTTTCAGAGGTCACTGCCTACAGGTGGATTCATAACATTCCCTATTTTAGAGGCAGTGATGACGATTTCAGTAAGTGCTAATGAAGGGGTCTTGCTTTTAGTTAACACAAAAACAATGTTTAACTGAAAAAAGTTGAAGAAAATGTTTGTGCTCGCCAAAATCAGTTTTAGTCGAAAACCTTTAGAAAAAGTATCTATACTACTATTTTATAAGGTGGTTTAAGACCACTTTAAGATTAAGATTTCTTACAGACATTCATTTACAGTTTTTAACAGTAGCCTACTAAGAGGTGTCCACGCCAATGCATATATCGAGATCAATAGTACTAGTTACCTGTGGTTGTTTTCCTGGACTTCTTTAACACCCTTTGGCCGGCTTTATAAACACAAGTTTATTCAAACACTGAACGTGGACCTGCGTGTGGACAAACTAGCCAACTAGAATTAAAAGGCAACTACCGAAACCAAACTTGAGCTAAATGGAGGGATCGAGTTCAACTGGTTTTTTGTTTAAGAAACAGTAGGCTACTGGTATCGAGTTTCAAACAGAACAATTGAGTATAGGACATTCAAATAGGATACTTGGGAATAAGAGAGTGGTCTGTGATGGGTCGTTCGCGATTTGAGTAAGAGGTTGAGCTGGCTCGCATATCTGAAGAGCCGACTCTATTTTTTATAGATTAATATAGCCTGTAGAAATTAAATGATTATTTAATAATGAAATAATGAATGATTTGAATTGTATTTAAAATAATTGACTAATTCAAAGAACAACAACAAAATAATTATTTAGGGCTAAAGGCGCACAAACATTCGTTTCGACTGTCTGATCAGCCTCACATTCTGTTTCTGTCAATCATACACGCGGTGTCAACCAATTATACTGCATGAGAGAGGGCCGAGCCAACTCACACACACAGTCAGACGAGTAGTCGAAACTCGGAGGAGAGCCATAGCAAATCAATGCATTTTTTAAGACTTTGTGGTTAAGGTAGAGTATGATTTAATTTAATAATTTAATTAGAATTGTTTCACACCTATCATAGTCAGTCATAGTTAAAACATTCATTTTTTAAAGAGCCGTTTGGGAGCCAAAAGAGCCGGCTCTTTTTAGTGAGCTGAGTCAAACGAGCCATTTTACTCATCCTGTTAAGTAAGTAAGTCAGTAAGTAAGACTTTATTTATATAGCACTTTTCATACAAGAATTGCAGCTCAAAGTGCTTTAAGAAGAGAGCCTCATTGCATGAGAGGTAAAGCACATTTAAGTTCAAAAAACTTTTTTGCCTTCCAAAGTAAAATTTCTATGATCAAAGTTTTTGGATTGTTGTGTCTGAACAGTTATAGACAAACATTTCACACATGTTTTAGTGCTTTGGTAAGCTACACAATAAGTCTATATAGCTAGCATGATTTTAGCTCAAAACTGCTGGATGATGCATTTTTGATGCAAGCCACCTCCCTGAAATGAGTCTCTGCAGGTTGGGATGTCTGTGATGTGCTCATGTGGCGCAATAGTCTTATAGAAAATCGGCCTTTGATGTTGTAAAATAACTTAAAATGAGTAATTTTGTATTGAATTTATCTAGCTTGTATATAGCATCACAGTTTCTGAGATGAAAATATACTGTTTTACTTCAATAATCAATGGCACAATTTACCCCAATGTATTCTCTCTAAAGGCACAACTTACCCCGCACCGGGGGCAAGTTGTGCCACGAGACCACTTTTTTTCAGAAAGCTATATTTCTTAAATACTATATTTCACATCCATAGTGATTGTTCCCAGGGATGCACCACATCCTGAAATATATGTACATATTTTAATTGGAAGCATTACTGTCATGGCCTTGCTTTAAAGTCACTTTAAGTCAATTCTGGCACAACTCACCCCATTCTCCCTATGCATTTAGCAGACGCTTTTAATCCAAAGCGACTTCCAAAAGAGAGTTTTACAAAAGTGCATAGGTCACTGATCATAACAACGAGATAGCCCCAAACATTGCAGGTAGCCAAAACATGAAGCATACATTGTGAAAACTAAATAAGTCCCAAAGGGAAGAACCATAAGAGCATGTAGTTGAACAAGTTACAATTAAACAATTTAACAACATGAACCTCAAAAGTGCAAGAGTGTACCTGTGGGAAAAAGCAAGCAACAAAAATATATTACACAGCAAGTACAATAGTTTTAAGTCAGTTACAACTAACCAACAAGAGCAACAAGACTCTCAATAAGAGTCATTGGGATCCTGAAACATCAGGTCCAGCCTATCATTCCTAAGTGCCGTTGTACTCCCGGAACAGGTGCGTCTTGAGCCTTTTCTTGAAGGTGGGGAGACAGTCAGTGTCTCTGATGGAGGTGGGGAGTTGATTCCACCAGTATTAAACATAGATAAACACAGCTCTATTTGAACATTTCAGGGATGTAGGAGGTGGAAGAAAAGAGATTTCCTATGTGCTTATGCTGATCACAATAGCCATTTCCTTATCAACTGTTCATACAGCCAACACTGTTTTTCATACCTGCCGAATAAGAACACCCCAATAATGCAGGAATGTGGACAATCTGGATGGCAAGTTACCTCTATCAAAACATTCAAATAGCCTATCTTGTTGTGATCTAGTCTCACTCAATAGTATATTTGGTCATCCAATTCGCTAGGTGCCGCTGTCAGATAAATCTAGGGTCCTAGAACTGCGGTCCTAAAACTGCGGTCCTGATACTGCAGCTCTCCGGCTCTGCAGGCACATACTATTGCAACACCGGAATTCCCATAGTGGTCTGTTCTCTGACCATGGTCGCTGACGACAACTGGTTACTACCACTAGGGGCACTGAAGCTGTCCGGACCATTTCTCAGTGGTCCGTTGTGTCCGTTGCGTCTTCTACTAAAGAACCGAGAAACATGCAGTGTTGAAGAGATAATATAGGCCTATGGATTACAGGTAAAATAAAAGCTAGTAGTTGCTGCCCTATGGTGTTCGGAAGTAATAACACCTCCAATCATTGCACCTCTCTCCAATGGCAGCAAAAATAAAATTCAAAACATTATCTCACTGATTTGCTTCCATGGGTTTGAGGTCTCAAAGTGACGAAATGACAGTCGTATTTTGTGTTGTCAACACGGGTAGCAATAGCAACGTCGTTACAATATCACGAATCTGTGAACTTGGTTAAAATCCAAATATTAACATGTCAGACCCAACTACCTTTACTTTTCCCATGTTTTTTTCTTTATTGTTTTTTGCAGTTAGAGATGGCTCATCTCTCCCCTTGGCATGGCTTATCCCAGTTTCCCCTATGCTACATGGATAATAATGTTGACTGAATAATGTAAGTGTAACGGGGGTGTAAGAGAAATGGTCTTGCTCCGCCAGGGCCGTCGTTCGCTGCCATCGGGAGTGGAACCTGCCACCTCTGGACTGCCAAGCGCAACCACTACAAACTACGTCAACTAGCTCTTCGTTGACGTGAGTGGCTTCTTACATACCTGAGGAGTGAGTTTCACTGATTCACACTGGTTACATAAGGAAGCTAGGTTGTATGGCATAAAACTTAATCCAATTTATTTTTTGTTCTTAGAGGATTATTTTCACAAAGATGTTGAGGCTGGACTAACTTTCGGAGAGATTATGTATTCAATGTATGTATTCAGCTCTATTTGAACATTTCAGGGATGTAGGAGGTGGAAGAAAAGAGATTTCCTATGTGCTTATGCTGATCACAATAACCATTTCCTTATCAACTGTTCATACAGCCAACACTGTTTTTCATACCTGCCGAATAAGATCACCCCAATAATGCAGGAATGTGGACAATCTGAATGGCAAGTTACCTCTTGTTGTGATCTAGTCTCACCAGTATAACGAATTGTTTGAAAAGGGTAGTAAGTCTAACACGTCTGCAGACTCATGCTGACAGAAAAACTTGAAGAAACACTTTATGGGAAATTATGGAAAAACCTGACAAAGGATTAGAAGAATTGCTACAAGGCTGCAGTTCATCCTCAGGCAATAAAGACTGGTGAGAGGACAACATTTTACAGTACTGCTTTAACAGTTTCAATGTTCCATCAATTTGTATTACTAGTTCATGTATTAGCTGCAATATTGATCTGACTGTTTTTGCTGTCTTATCTAAATATCAGTTGCTTGGTAATTAAATTAATATTTAAAGTTGTCACTATGGACAATACTTTTAGACAAAATGTACAGTTATTCCAACAACAAAAAACTTTTAAAAAATCATATTTTACAGTAATTTGATAACCTTAAAGATCTTGTACTTTTCAGCATAGTTCTTTCTCAATACTAACCAAAATCATTTTCAGACCCTTTTCAGTCCCTTTCACTCTTTGTTGTCCTCTTTGCCTTTTGCTTGCTGTGATTTCCTCCTGTAACACTTTTTCCACATTGAAGTATTTTAGCTATTTAGCATGCATCTGCTAAAGTAGGTCTACTGTATGTAATAAGTATTTTCTACGCGTTTTCAACTTCCTGTTTATCCATCACTTAATAAACATTGACACAAGGTCTATATCATGAAACAAAAAGGAATATTCCTGCTGGCCTCATTCACCAATCCTCTTCCTCTCATAGTTGGGAGTGTTTCCTTGTTTCATAAGCTCCGCCTCAAGCCTGATATGCACACCCTTACTGAACACTCACTCACACACGCACGCACACTAATATTTAATCCTCCACATGGGCTCAATCGTAGCTCGAGCTGGGGAGAAAGTTTGGCATGGAGACATTGTAGGTCTAGGTTTGTTTCCACTGAAAGGGACCAACACACATTTTCTGCAAGAGCAAAATGGAAAAATAGAACACAGCCGCAAGCTTCAGAACTGCAGCTTCCTCCTTAAGGTACTACCTGTTTATCTTATTTTCTCTCCCTTAAGCAGCTCTTTTGATACTTATTACTTTATGTATTTCACTGTATAGGCAGTGACAACAAAATTAGCAAATCTAGTCCTGTAAATCAAATGACAAGGACCTATGCTCAGCCATTTAGGATTGAAGGGGTGCCTCAACTGCTGTAGCACTTGTTATAGCTGCTGAATGTAGGCCAAAGGTTACAGACTGAATGCTCCGTGCCACAATGAGAGCAGGGATGTCTTCCTGTTTTGTGTTACACCACAGGCAAACTGTTTGCATATAAACATACAATTAAATGTTTCTTTTACAGACATTTACATGCTATAGAAAAATCTAAATATCTGTGTTTGGAATAAAATTTATTCATAAATGATTCATGATTGCATATGATCATAGTGTAAGATTTATCAGGCTTCAATTGTTTTCAAACGTCCCTCAATGAGATGTATGGACAGCAGTAATGTACTTACCAAATAAGATATGTGGTAAGGAGATCATTTTACACCTACTTAAACACTTACACTTAGATTGAAAGTGCTTCATATGCTAAACGTACACAAAGAAAAAAACTGAAAGTACAATGAAATGGTATTCAGAATAGAATTTATCATATTTTCCAATCTTCATCCCACTTCCACAACTTTCAAAGCAAAGAACAAAAGCTTCATTGATGACACAAATACCCTTGTCCCAAAGCAGTGCAGCTGTGCTGTAGGTCTGCTAGTCATATTTTGAACATGAGCTCACATTGTTTAGCAGTTTGAACAATACTCACTTCAAATCATATAACAGTGGAATTCTTGTTATTCTTGTTCCTGGGCCTGCATAAGTGTTTAAAATATTTTGTTTCAGCGGAATTGCGAGTGTCACTGAGAATCTCCATGAGCATGAGATGATGTTTAAACTGGAGCCCCAGGACTTGAGTACAGTCCACCCAGCCCCAAGCCCCCAAACACGAGGCCAGTGGTCCAGCAAGTTAGAGTTCCTCCTGGCCGTAGCAGGACAAATCATAGGCCTGGGTAATGTGTGGAGATTTCCATACCTGTGCTACAAAAACGGAGGGGGTGAGTTTAGTTTGTTGTTGATTATTTAAATGGATTTTGTACTTAAGCTTGTGTCATTTCAAATCATTTGTGCAAAGTAACAGAATTCTTATGTGGTTCAGCATAAAGTAATGCAACAAATCCTGGTGGCGTGCTGAAGTTGTGCTATACTTTTGTTTCTGATTTGTGAATAGTAATTTGTTCTATTCCTAAGGGGTGTTCTTCATTCCTTATACACTCTTCCTCTTCACTTGTGGCATTCCACTGTTTCTCCTGGAGACATCCTTGGGCCAGTACACCACACAGGGGAGCATCACCTGTTGGCGGAAAATATGCCCTCTCTTTGAAGGTAACAATGGAACACTAAGGGGCGAATAAGTGGGGAAGTGGACGGGAAGTGTGCTCTGGATAAAAGCGTCTGCTAAAAAAATGACTAAATGTTTGATGAATGTGTAATTTTCTGTACCAGGGGGTGAAATCCTTGCCAAAACATGACATACTCAGTTAAATTCCCATGTAAGATTAAAACCCAACAATACATGGCTGGCAAGTCTTCTTTAACAAAGATTAACAATAAGTTACTTTATATAGAAAAAAATATATCATTGATTTAAGTCTTGTATCAGCTTAAACTGTATTACATGGGCCCACACTATTACATCAGTTATTACTTTTTGAGGGAATGTCTGTAGGACATACATTTACAGCCTTTGTGCACATCAATGATTTATCTGAATGTGGGATTTTAATAGAGAACTACATCCTTTGTAGTTACAGCTTAACTGGGTGAAAGCATTTTGATTGCGTGACAAATTTCCCTTTAAACAATTAAAATACCAAATTGTATTGGAATCATTTGGTGTAGTCATTTGGTCTAAGTAAGAAAAATGTTCATCAGTTTTGACATGTTCTTTTGTACTTGATAGAGTTTAAATATCACTGGGTATGTTCTCAAATATGTACTTTTCCTTTTTAGGCCTGGGATATGGAAGCCAAGTGGTTGTTCTGTATTCCAGCATTTATTACATCATCATACTGGCCTGGGCATTCTTCTACCTGTTTTCTTGTTTTGAGCCTGAACTCCCATGGGCTAGTTGTAAAAACAGCTGGAACACAGGTATATTAATAGGGATTTGCACTTGGTTATCCTCATAGAAATCGAGTTGTAAAGTTTCCTAATCATTAAACAATTGATCAATTGAACAATTGTTATGAACAGGGAATTGCGTTGAGTTTGACCGAAGTATTGGCCATCTAAATTGGACCACAGAAGAGAATGCAACATCGCCAGTTAGGGAGTTCTGGGAGTAAGTCTACAAGATATAACAAGTTAATCCATTTGCTCAATTTAAATGAATATGTGTGAAGCACAAACAGAGTATCCTACATTGTCATTTGGAATTGTAACTGACACTATGCTTTACAGAAGAAGAGTTTTGAATCTCACAAGCAGCATTCATGAGCTTGGCAGCATACGGTGGGAGCTGGCACTTTGTCTTCTGTTGTCCTGGATCATCTGTTACTTCTGTGTCTGGAAGGGAGTGAAGTCAACAGGAAAGGTAAGGCAGGCCATGAATAATAGTGATGTATTGGATGTGCAAGACCGGACTCAAAACTGGTTCTCTCTCAGGTGGTTTACATCACTGCCACCTTCCCCTATGTGATGCTGGGGGTGTTGCTAGTCCGCGGACTCACACTGCCAGGGGCCATAGATGGTATTAAGTTCTACCTGTATCCTGACCCAGCCCGTCTTGCTGACCCTCAGGTAAGAATGACCTGCTCGGTTACTAAACCTGTGTGTCTAGTCTTCCACCTACACATCCACACATTCTTGGGCACATAGAGGGCTCCAGGTTGTGAAGAGGTCTGACCATTGATCAGTTAACAATTAAAGATAGTGATTACTTTATGACTTCTATACTGTTTGAAATGTTCTGAATATAATTAACAATGTTTGAGCTATACCTTGCAATATTAATCTCATGAGCACATAACCCTTGGTTATGTCCAGGAGAGAAATATTCCTATCTATTAATTATGTTTCTTGAATCATTATACTGTTTTATTATGCCTGTATAGCCTTAAGTTGGGTTTTTGTAAGAAGCGACTCGGAAATGCCTGCGACACTAGGGTAGATCAGAGGTCACAATATTACCAAAGTGTATAATGCCATGCAACTTTGAATAAGGAAAATAGAAGGAGTGACAAGGCCATTTCTAGGAGCCCTATCTAAAGACCTAAACAAAAGCTATCTGGCATTCTGTGTCCTTTTTCAGAGCCTGTGAGGGCAATGTTAATCATATTGTATCCTCCCATATTGTGATACAATATACTCTCTTGATTTCCTGTATTCATTGTCCAGTCTTCTTTGATACCCAACTTGAGTGTACCAGACACCTGCACCACACATTTGTGTAATAAATACATTGATTTTGTCTTGAACTCATCTTAACAATTCCTTTCATTGACTTGGTACTTTCAGATTAATTGGGTATTATCTAATATGTCTTCAGTTGATAATGTATCTAAGCTGTTAGACTTTAATCATTGTCTGTCACTTGGTCTTGCAGGTGTGGATGGATGCTGGAACACAAATATTTTATTCTTATGCTATTTGCATTGGGTGCCTTACTGCTCTTGGCAGCTACAATAAGTACAACAACAACTGTTACAAGTGAGTGAAGAGGTCATGGTGAAGAGGAGCGGAAAGAGAATATACAATATATAATGTATACAATATGGTCCTAATAAATGACTGATTGTCTTTCTCAGGGATTGTGTGTACCTGTGCCTTCTTAACAGCGGAACCAGCTTTGTTGCTGGCTTTGCTATCTTCTCTGTGCTGGGATTCATGGCGTACGAGCAGGGAAGTGACATATCAACAGTGGCTGAGTCAGGTCAGAGTAAAGATATACAAGACAAATGCATCAGCTATCAATAAACCATCAGGACTAACATGAAATGCATGCATGGTTGTTACAAAATGTACTCAGGAAACTCATGCACACTTGTTCACATGTTTTTTTTTACCTCAGGTCCTGGCCTTGCATTTATTGCGTATCCTCGTGCAGTGGCCATGATGCCAGTACCTCAGCTTTGGGCCATTCTTTTCTTCATTATGATCATCTTACTTGGGTTAGACAGTCAGGCAAGTACTGAAATCTCTTCAATTCACAGAAGTTAGTTAGTTGACAGTTAAGTTTATTCTCTGTTTCAGTTTGTAGGTCTGGAGGCTCTGATTACAGCTATCTCAGACATGCATCCTTCCTTCTTTCATGTTGGGCATCGGCGTAAACTCCTACTCCTTGGTATTAGTTCAGGGTGCTTCTTCATTGGCCTGGTGATGGTCACAGAGGTAGGAAATCATCTTTGTTGTATTACAATCATACATTGATTTAGCATCCAAAGCGACACATGGAGGGATTTGAACATGCAACCTCCTTATCTACTGTCAAGTGTTGTACCGCTTTATCACCCATAGCTCATTATAATTGAGTAATCATAAAAGCATATCAATTGTAACCAACAACTTGAAAGTTACAATTGAGACAAAAATGAGACAACAACTGAGACATGTGACAAAGAAACATTTTCAAGTGTTGGTGTCCTTTTAACATTTGTTTGATCTTATGCTTCTACCTCCTCCACATCCTGGCCTGTGTAGGGTGGCCTCTACGTCTTCCAGGTGTTTGATTACTATGCTTGCAGTGGGATGACTCTGCTTCTCTTCGCTATACTGCAGTCTCTGTGTGTCGGTTGGATTTACGGTGAGTTTTAAATCCACATCAAAAGTCTGTATAGTTAGTGTTGTAGCTCTCAGTATGTTAATGGTCAATCTATTGATGTTTATAATTCCCTCTCCTCACTGTAACGTCTACTCCACAGGCTCAGAACATTTCTATGATAACATTGAGGACATGATTGGGTATCGACCTTTCCCCTTGATTAAGCACTTGCTGAAGTATGTAACTCCAATTATATGCATGGTGAGTATTACAGTATTACTCAATTCAAATCAATTAAATGCATGCCTCGACAGAAGTTGCACAACATCTGTTAAAGTTTATGTTAATGTTTTTTTTTTACTATTTGTGAAATACATACAGTACTGTGCAGAAGTAAATATTTTTTACATGAATATTGTCTTATATATTCATATTGTATTATATCATGTATGTATATTATATTATTATTTTTTGCCTAAGACTTTTGCACAATACTGTACATATATAAATTGAACACTATTATACTGTATAGGTAAATTATGTTTACAACCACTCTTATTTCAGGCAACGTTTGTCTTCTCCTTGGTCAAGTACACTCCTCTCAAGTTCAACAACAAAACTGAATATCCATGGTGGGGCTATGCCCTTGGCTGGTGGTTCACTCTCTCCTCAACACTCTTGGTTCCTCTCTGGATGATCTACGTTATCAGTGTCACTCCTGGAACACTGAGACAGGTACTGAGTGGGGGATCTATCCCTTTTGGCTTGTAGCTAAATTAGATAGAAGACTGTCCATTTTCCAAATGCATTTTGTTTGCTGTTTTCAGTTAATTTACCCTGTTGCTTGAACATGATAATACTAGTCGATTTTCTCACTAAAAATCTGTTCTCTTCTGCTTCAGAGAATCTCAATCCTCTGCACTCCATCAATGGATCTTCCCTTGACAAAGTCACAAAAGAAAGTCTTTCTAGATGAATCTGACCAGCTTAAGTCTAGACCTTTATGTGGAGACACAGGTCTATGAGCATTCACACATTCAGACATTCAGACGTATGGAAGAGCTAGTACTGTAATCACTTAGCACACAATACTAAGCAGCCAGAACATGCCACTATATTTGACCTGACGTTGAAGTGAAGGACATGTGTCCTGACTTTACAGCACGGTGTGTTGGGGTATTGTTAGATTAATCTAAAGTAGTGTTTCCCCTGAAACAAACTTGCTCAATACTGTACTACAGACATTGGATATATACTTAATTTTATTGTGACTAGTAAAGGGTAAATATTATTGTACTTATCGGTCTTCTCAGTGGAAGGTTGAAAAAGCTTTAGTGAAGTTGCAAGGTCACATATGCCAAACTCTGACAGGTTGTGCTTTAACCAGTTCCAATAATTTTTAACACAGGGACATAGGAGAGGGTCAGACATTGTGTGATCATTGTGTGAACTGTATTCACAGTTCTCTGAGTCTGTTAATTCATCAGCAAGCTTAAAATCTTCTTTAACTGTAAGATGATATTTGAGTATCCAAATTGTATTGCTTCACATATATTGTTTTTTGTCTGAAGTATGGCATTGAGGGGTTTCCTTTGTACAGAAAACAATTATGGGCAACAGTTTCTAAATGTGAAGTGTGGTATAATAATGCACAGTATACATTTTTGATGTTGATGTAAGAAATAAAAATGCATTTTTCTGTAATCAAATGCAATAATAATTTTTCTAAATGGATTGAACCACAACTTCTATATGGTCAATTCGCTGGGTTTTTCCCATTTTACAGTTTAAAGTGTTATGTATCCGTATCATTAAAGCTTTTCAAACATTTACAACAACAAAAAATATCAAAAAGATTTTGGGGGGGTTCACTTGTAAAAGCGATTTAGCTCTGTTGGGCCTCATGTTAAGCTTTTGTTTGAATCTCAAACTCAGCAACACATTTGAGTCCAACCTGAGTGTTGATTACAGCAGGCTTGTACTGTATGTAGCTTACTCAATAATAGAAAAGGCACAGAGTAGTTGTCTAAGCTTAAGCATGTGTGTGATGTTTTGCAAAAAGCCCATTTCAGAGTATCTCCTTGTTCATTAAATATAAATGTGTTGCATCCTCATCTCTCTCCACTGGCTACCTATCATGGCCCGTATCAGATTCAAGACCCTGGTATTGACCTTCCGAGCAGTGAACGGGACTGCACCCGTCTACATCAAGTCTCTCCTGCAGCCTTACACCCCCACCCGTCACCTACGGTCTTCTTCAGACAACCGCCTGGTGGTCCCACCGCTCAAGACCGCCCGGTCCCAACACAAGCTCTTCTCCTGTCTGGCCCCCCAGTGGTGGAATCAACTCCCCACCTCCATCAGAGACACTGACTGTCTCTCCACCTTCAAGAAAAGGCTCAAGACGCACTTGTTCCGGGAGTACAACGGTACTTAGGAACGGTTCGCTTGACCCGATGTTAGTTTCCTCAAGGATCACAATGACTCTTGCTTAGAGACTTGTTGCTCTTGTGGTTAGTGGTAACTGACTTAAATTTTTGGTACTCGCTGTGATATAGTGTTTTTATTATTGTTGCTTGCTTTTTTCCACAGGTACACTTGCACTTATAGCGGTTCATGTTGTTTAATTGTAACTTGTTTAACTACATGCTCTTATGGTTCTTCCCTTTGGCACTTATTTTGGTTGGTCACAATGTGTGCTTCATGTTTTGGCTACTCGCAATGTTTTGTGGCTATCTTGTTGTTATGATCAGTGACCTATGCACTTTGTAAAGCTCTCTCTTGGAAGTCGCTTTGGATAAAAGTGTCTGCTAAATGAAGAGATGTAAATGTAAATGCAGGATGGGACACTATAAATCTAGGATTGGGATGTGAAAGGCCTCTTCACATTGTCATGTCTTAAGATACACTTTATTGACAGTGACGATGCATAGCGTATATACAGTATACAACAATTGTTAGTATTGCATATGTATCTCTCTTCTTCATATATTAATGTAGTCAAAAATTCATAATGGTACACAGTCATACTTCTTTATAATGATCCCTATCTTCTTTCTCTGTACCACCTAAACTGTGTCCCGTGTGTTGGAAACTATTAATTCCTTTTTAGAATATTTTGTGTTGTATAGGCAGCAGTAAGGATGTTGCTAGGGGTACTGTTAAGTTGTCCCAGTTCTACAATCTTTTATAAGCCTGCCTTACTCAGAGATCAAGTTAACAAGCTTGTTGTTATATATCTGCTTTGGTTTCAGGTAATGTTGAGACAGCTAGCGATCGGACAAGAAATGTTTACAGTACCTGACATTATCCCGCACAGCCACGCTCTTCAGAGGACTGACATCAGCATATCCACCAATGAGTTCAACCACAATTAACTATCCTGATTGGAATAACATGCATTTCATATTGGCACCTACCACTGACATTTCTATTAAGTGGTCTCAGGTTTTGACACATTGTGATTGGCAGATGGGGATCAGTTGTGTGATTGAGATTCAGAGGTTGATGTTTTGGTGATCAAATGTTAGGGGATGTTAAATGTATGAAACTTGTGATTCTCGGAAAAATATTTTGGTGGTTGAGTGATATATCAGCACATGAGAGATACATTGGTTGAAACAAAATATAAGAATTATGATTAGAATTTTAAAAAGACACACACTTACAGTCACTGTTTTTTTTCATACTGTATTAAAGACGCCCCCAGGCTCTGATAGCAAACCAATGTAAAACAAACACCTCAAATTTAAAGCCAAGAATGTATCCAGGCGCAAATCATGGTATTTCCTTGAAAAGACAACATTGGTGGTTTTACAATCTCAGCCAAAGTGCCAACTCCCAGTGGGAGTTTGCACTTCTAAGATATGACATGCTGATTTATGTAATTTTTTTAATATAACTTTCAACATTCCCAATAGACTATTACAAAATATTCAAATGTAAAACTGCAAAAAACACCTCACCTGTTGTATCTGCCCCTGGTATAAGGTTTGAGTTTCTATGAATATGTCTAAAGCGCATGTTTCCAAATAATATGGGCAACTGATTTTCTGTGCTCCTGGGTCAATCAAGATTGTCTGCAACATTGCACCTATGAGTTTCACAAGTTTTACAAACTGTGTATTGAGGACTATGAAAATCTATGGCAATGCCACCAAAATTGTTACCTTGTGCACCTTGTGCATAACAATTGTGAATAAACAGATAATGCAACAATATACTAACTGTATTGTATTAGGTCTGATTCATTTGTTATCAAAAGAATGCTAACTTTAAGTGTGCATATAGAGGTGTGGGGCTGCATGTTATACATGCAGTTTTCAATCTTCATGAAAAGAAGAGTTCGTATTGTAAGCACATTTTAATATAAATAGGTCAAAAGTGCATTGTATGCAAAGCACCAATTACATGTGATGTCATGATATCATTTTAAATAACTTGCAACTTTGCATTTGTTTGGAATATTTTAACTTTGGGCATTGGTCATCGGCACTTTGACGTTCAAGATATTACCCAAGATTGTTGATTCCATGTGACTGAATGTTTGCAGCTGTTTTCACTCATACCCAGCCTCTCATGCAGGAACAGCACGATGGGCACTGAGACGTGTCTGGGGGCTAGTCCCACCCCAGTCCTGCCTCAAACCCCTGGTCTCTGTGAGGTAAACAATGGGAGGCCTGCCCCCCTTGTCCCTTTCTTCTGAACATCAACAGCATCACAGACAGTCTTGACTTTTGCGTCGTCTTCTAACGCCCAGGTGACTGTTCTCGTCTGTCCTTCCACCGTCATCCCTCCTCCTCTTCATCTTCCCCACCTGCCGTAAGACAAACAACTAGGGGTGGGACGATACACCAGGTAACCAAAATCCTGCCACACAAACTTTTTGAAAGTGGCACGAGATCTCGTCACACCTCTACAAACCAGGGGAGGTTCTGGCCCTACGTCTCAATAAATATGGGCAACGCAGTTCAGGACATTTACCACTAGGTGTCAGTATATGATTAACAAAGTGATTCTTCCTGACCATGACATGCAGTTTGTCATTATCCTATTCCTCCAATGTCTTTGCCGGTGAGCCAAGCAATATCAGTTACATTTTAATACTATAATCTTGTCAAAAGTCAAAGTAAGATTTGGCTTTATAAAAATTACTGCAAATGGACATTGTAAAATATTATTGTACTGGGAAAGAATATCACAGCTCTGTAATTAAATAGATAAATGGGACAAGAGCATAAGATATCGTCATGTGAATCAATATTTATAACAAAGGTTTTTGACATTTACATACCTTAGCGTCATGTTCAGCAAATTTCTGGAACATGTTGGCGTAGATTATCTTGTCCCGTTCATGGTGTTCCCGGATCTTGCGCTGGCAAATGGAAATCTGAGCGCGGGCTGCTCGATTTGAGGAGTTGACCTGCAGCACTTGCCGGAAGTCAGTCAAGGCCAAGCCAAACTCATTACGAAGGAGCCGGGCCTCCCCACGACGGTACAATGCCTTCTCATTCTTCCCATCCACTTCTATGACCTGGGACACACACACATTTTACAACAATGGCCATCCATATATAAAAATAAAAACAGATCAACATGTCCAATGGGCTGTTAAAAGGCCCCGTCTTGACTAAAAGATCAATCAAATTCCACCAGGGTGTCTATAAGCTTGTGTCTAAACATGTAGCAAGGCTAGTTGTTTATTATTCTGGAAAATGTAAATGAAACTATTTGGACTATAGGAAATTGAATCTTGCCCTTTCCTCCAACTCAATATTTACATTAAATTACGAAGAATAATGTTATGAACAAGTGTTTTTGTTTCTTGACACCTACTGTGAGTCTTTCAAATAAAGCATGTGGTTGCCACCCAAAACAAGTCATGACTGGAGGCTTATGCCTGAAAACGCTTGATTCACTTGATGTGCAATAGTTGCGAGCCATTTGTGAATGAATGCCTGATTAGATGAAAGACTATTGGAAGAGATCATACATTGATGATGCCACAAAGCTTTTACGTAATTTTTTTTGAAAAATCCAAAAGTGATATGTTTAGTGTGATGATAATATAAAGCAGGTGTATGTGTGCAGTATTTACCTTGTTGCAGTTATCTACTGCTTGTGAAAAGTCCTTCAGTCGCAAGAAACACAGTGCTAGGTTGAGCTGGGACAACATGAGCAAGTCCCGGATCCTCTGTTGTTGCTCCACCCCTGTCCCACACTCCATTTCCAGCCAGGACACAATGCGCTGGTACTGAATAACTGCCTGATAATACCGCCCGGCCTAGCACAGAAAAACACTTGGGCTCAGTTAAGTGACTAATCAGAGTTCTCTCTAAGGTGTGTCATGTGAACTCCCCTAAACATGAGAAAATGAGTCAAGATCTTGGGGAGATGTGTAATAAGTCACATGTAGGTAAGGGAGTGGAGAAAACTCCACAAACTTTCCTCAAAGAGTGAAATAATATGCAAAGTGTGTTATTGTCCTAAAGTTTTGTTCCGTTGTTAGTCAGATTCTGTTTCTCATTACATGTTAATCGCAGATTAAGGAAGGGCATGGAATGATGTAACAATGTCTGTTTCAGATGTCTTTAAGATGTAAAATAAGGTATACACTGGTTATACAAAACAATACTATCTGGATTCTGTACCTTGTAATAATGGTTTCCTTTATGTTTGATTCCAACAGCCATATCAAGTTTTTCACTCAAGTCCATTTCCCAGGATTCTTTGGACTTAAAATCACACAGGCAATTTGATTATTTTATTGGAAGCTATTATTTCAACATCAGCTAATCAACTGCTTTACCTTATTAGAAACTCACCTTCTGAAAATCTTTAAGTGTAACTTCATATACCACTTCTGTGTTTGGTCCAATCTTGAACTCCGGATTACCCTCTTTACCAAATGCATATCTACAGAAGCAGAGAAGGTGTTATGACTAAAATTCCTGGCACTGTGTAAACTGCATTTAATAGGTTTAACCAATAATATGTCTCCTCAGTAAGCATTGTTCACCAATTTTGCAATAGGGAGTATATTGAAATTACGCCAAACTTACTTGGGTTTTAAATAAAGCAAGCAGCACTCTCCTTTCTGCATCTTTTCCATAGCCCGGTCAACTCCCAGAGGAACCCTCTTGTCATCAGCCTCACCCACAATAAAGCGTACATCTCTTGAGTCAAACAGACAACCCTCACAGCTGCCTTGGAGGTGAACTAGAGGATATGCCAGACATACATAAGCATCAACTGATCATTTGAAAACCACTCAACTACACTTGTAAGGGGGCATTCAAAGATGTTACTTCATAAGGGACAGTCGAAGACAGCCCATCCTGAGAAGAACCTGTACCTTCAACAGTGGACCCCTCGTTGGGATTATTGAAGCTCTCCCCTTTGACCTTTATCCTCCTGATGATCCCACCATCGTCAGTGAGCATCTCTCC
Organism: Osmerus mordax; assembly: GCF_038355195.1. Taxonomy (NCBI): domain Eukaryota; kingdom Metazoa; phylum Chordata; class Actinopteri; order Osmeriformes; family Osmeridae; genus Osmerus; species Osmerus mordax. Next base: position 19,337,665 of record NC_090050.1, read on the forward strand.
CTCAAAGTTTAGTAGTTCCACCTGCAGCAAACACACACACACACATGCAACCATCCACCTGGTTCAACAGCAGAAATTGCAAGGCCCCAGTTATTGCATAAGTAGTTCCTTAAGGTTCTCTTGGGCTTGGTATGTACTATGTTTTAAAATAAAAAGATCTGATCATTAATATTTCTGTTATATCACAGCAGATCTCTGGTGAGTCAACTCACATCATAAATACCCTGCAAGGCCTCAAGCTACAGCACAACACTGTAAGAAGAGCAACTGTCTGTGAGATTTTGTGAGAAACCCATGTGCTCGGCACTTCCCAAGCAGGATTGTTGAGCTCAATGCTCCAGCCTACATGAGGGAAGGGCTTCCTGACCCGCAGCGGCCACGTTACAGTTTGCACTTTAAGTGGCAGAGATGCGCACCCTGCACATCCTCTAAATAATCTGTAATACTCTGAGTAGTCTACTAAGGAGGCTCTTTAAGAGGTTTGAATCCTAAGCAACGTTGCTGTTTTAATTAGAGTAGACTAATGTAGCTGCAGTACTGAAATACATGTCTGCAGAATTCACCACGTTATTTTATTGGCCATTGTAGCTTGAACTTAGTATCCTACAAGAATAAATATGAGAACTAAGTATTACTCGAGAAACTATTTCCTGTTTTATCTTACATTTACATTTAGTCATTTAGCAGACGCTCTTATCCAGAGCGACTTACAGTAAGTACAGGGACATTCCCCCGAGGCAAGCAGGGTGAAGTGCCTTGCCCAAGGACACAACGTCAGTTGGCATGACCGGGAATCGAACTGGCGACCTTCGGATTACTAGCCCGACTCCCTCACCGCTCAGCCACCTGACTCCCTTAAACAGTCCCTTAAACAGTACTTATCAAGTAAAGGTAGTTAATAAAATGGCTTTGAGCAGGCATTCTCAAACTGTGAGGCACCCCCCCCCAGGGTCGGCCTGAATGACATAATTTGAGTACATTTCATGTTTTTGTCTATACAGACACTCGAAAACAAAACTTGAAACTAGACTCAAACTTATTTTCAACTTGAGGAGCATGAAAAAAAGCTAATAAAAACGATACAAAATTCAAACCTGTGCTGCCACTCACCTCAAACAGTAGTGATGAGTTGGGAGGTATTTTGGGTGGGCTTCCAGCAGATCCATAGGAATACTCTTGTTTACAGAGGAGCATGCAGACTTCTCCTCTCTGCATGGTAGCCAAGGCAATGTCCCAGGCCTTAATTACCTGCCCTATGGCATGAATGTAACAAAAAGTACTTCAGTGATGGAAAATAGACTTGGGATTTTACACTTGCACGTCAACCATTAAGAAATTGTGTTTATGACGGTTAACGATCTTAAAAATAACAAAAGAAATCCTTCTGTGCATAGATTGAATGTACAGTCGAGAGTGGATGTTTTAAAAGCACACTGAAGTAAAAAGTGCTCAATAGTGAGTTCCCTTACCCCTTCCCAGATTGAAGCAAAAAGGCTCTTTGCGATCTAGACTTGAATCAAACTTCTTCCCATTGAGTAGTCTGCCAGTGTAATGAACAGTCACCCTGTCTCCAATCATGGGTCTGTCCCCATCCTGTCCCTGTCGTTTTATCACCTGGAAATACAATGAACATCAAATTTAAGATCAGAATGAGGTGCAACTCCAAGGGTAGATTATTTCATCTTTTCATAACATTGGTGTGCGCACATGTGTGTGTACATGTATAAACGTGTACAGTACATGCAAAAAAGCATGTGCCCGGGAATTAAAAAGTGTGTTGGTATATCAAAAAAAGTGTGTTGGTTTGTGTGTGTACCAAACGATGTCTTAAATTCAAACTGAGAAATTGCCAAGATTGTTAAACCCTCCCAATACCTTGTAAACTCCCTGGTCTTTATTAGGAGTGATGTCAATGCCCTTTGTTGTAAAAACCACTGGAACAGACTGGCCATGCATACACAGATCCTTATCAGTTGTCATCTCTGCACCTGGGTAGGCCTTTCTATTCCTGTAGAAACAATGAAATACACAAACAATTGGTTAACTATTGGTGGATTTTTTTTTTTTTGCTTAAATATGTGGATGATAGGTCTCCGTCAGTACAAATAAATCTTGCTGCATGTGTTTTCCTGCATGTGTGTGTACGTGTTTCCCGGTGTCACCGCTCCCTGCATGCGTGCATGTGCATTGCTGTGAGACCAATAAACCTTTCTGCTTAAATAAACCTTATCCGTAGTGCAGAGCAAGACTTTTTTTTTAAATAGGTGGACATTACATGACAGCTCTCCCTTTATTCATTCAAAGAACACACAGACAAATACCTGGACTGATGTTCAAGTTCAGCTTGCAAGTTAGATCACATGGATAAAGCACTCTAAAGCCTGAATATAATTGGACAGATTGTCCAGAAGACCCCCCCCCCCCCCCCGTTAGTGCTTTTGACAAAAATTTAAAATAAAAGTATAATCATTACAGGTTTGTTGAATAAACTATGATTGATGATATATTATCACACACATCTTACTTCACCAATTTTATCTGTGGCAGCTAAGGTAGCAAAACTAAAAACATAAGTCATAGTTTAGCTCCTGTTCCTCGATGCAACATTCTAACAGCCCTTCAGGATGTGAGTCCTTTTCCAGCCTATGGTACATAAACGGTGAAATATTTAACTACCTCTCTATTGGTACAGTATATCAACACTTTATTAAACATGCTACCTAAAATAAACCTGTACAAAGTTTCTGAGAAATACAGGTAATAACCTTGAAGAGAGTTAGAATGTCGGATTAACATTTAATCAACATTTAAGGTCAGTTTTATACCCTATGTTCTATTTTCCTATACTCCTTCAACATCTGTGCCTTAGGCCTTTCTGACCTGTTGTTCTTGAATTCATTTTCCAATTAGCACAATTGTTTAACAAAAACTAATTTAGTGAATGAGGTCAGGTAGGCACTAGACACAGCAGTATACAGTTTCAACTGTTCTTTGTTCTTCAGTATACGTACCTTTATGTCGGTAAAATGTGCACTGTAAAATATAGCTTCCGTAAAAAGTATTATTGAATAAAGTGAACACCAAGTAAAAAAAATAAAAATACATACATGGAACCTGTTAATAATCATACTGGTTATTAACAAGTTCAATTTTATATAGTTGAAATTAAAATCGATTGTTATGCTTAAATTGACCTTGTGTGAACTGCAAACTTGTTAACACATAAGTGCCGGTGTCTATTTGCGTGTGTATACTATACTGTATGTCTGTGTTCCTAACCAAGAATGAAAGGGCTTATGAGTGTGTGTGTATGTGTGTGCGTGTGTGTGTGCGTGTAAGCACATGTGTGTGTGTGTGTGTGTGTGTGTGTGTGTGTGCGTGTGCGTGGGGAACACTATGTTCCGTCTGTTCAGAGTTCCCTGGCACAATCGGATGGTGTTCACCAATTTGAAACCCACTTAGTCACAACACAGCATCTGCTTAGAATGGCAATGGGCAAATATAAATTCATTAAATTGCCTATCCCAAAATCTGAAGAAGTGCAAAGACAGTTTATTTATAAATCTGATACATCAGGATATACAATATGTAAAATAAGTACATTTGTGGGGAGGGGGGTTTCCATAACATAATAAAAAAAACGAAATTGTGAAAGTGATGGGAAGGTAGGTAACATTTTCCTCTTATCCATGTACACATTTACAAAGGACAATGTATGTCAAATTATTGATGTTTTTATAGGGATAGTGCTATGTGTCTTATAAGCATGGAAATCAGAACCCTGCTGAGAAATGAAGGAACAGAACACAACAAACCAGTGAACATTCAGTCCTGGGAGCTCATGGTCACTCAACAGATAGGCTGTGCTTCCAAGCTCTCAAACCTAATGCTTAAATGCTATTTCGCAAGTAAGTATGACTTCAAGAGGACAGTTACTGACAATGAATGAAGCAAAACATTGTCCAGACTAAAAGTACATTATCTGTATGTATTCTCTGATCTACCACAGGAAAATAGTTACTTCATATGGCAATTATAAACCAGATGTAGAATGACAGATCTCTCAATCCCATTGCTGTAGACTTTATGCACATAATTTCTGGGAACTGCATAACTGACTGTCTCTGACTCTCTCTCATAGATGAATCATTACACAGTCTTTACTTCCACCTGGCTTTATGCTGTCTTTAACTACACAGTCTCTACTTCCACCTGGCTTTATGCTGTCCTTAACTAGTCTACAACTTGTACCCTTGTTGAAAAAGGACCAATACAGCCCCTGTTGAGAAGGCTTTTGCAATGAACCATTGTAGAGTCTAACCCCAGGAGAAAATATTGGCCTGATGAAACTGACTATACTGCATACTCTATCCCAATTTCACAATACATCCATAAAGAACTTGCCTCTATCCCTCCGATGTTAACCTCATAGGCTACTGTTTCTTATGCATTTTTCTGTATTTATAGTGTGCTTATATCTAATTCTTCTGCAATATACATGGTCACAATAACATGCCTACATGTGTGTGTGTGTGCGTGTGTGTGCGTGCGTGTGTGTTTGTGTGTGTGAGTGAGTGAAAGAGCCGACATTAGACTAGAAACATTAGACTGTTTAAGGAATTATGCAAATAAACTATTGTCTAGGATTATCAGTGGAAATATGTTCTTAAGACAAGAATATAGGTAAATGGCCTAATATGTGCAAAGAACAGATAAATTATGTATGTCATGCGAGGAAAATAAAAGAATAAGGAAAATAGAATAAAAGCTATCCTGATTATTGACACTGAAATTTAATTCAACAGAACAAATTGCAATCTATAGAACATAGACAAATTAAAATATAAGGTGAGTGTCATATCAGGAACATAAAACTTATCAATACGATCTAGCCTATATCCGCTCTACGCTCTAAGATTGAAGATAAAAATCAAATTAATGTCGATAAAGATATGACTTACTATTTGTTTTGATTATTCTCTCCCTCCGTGTATTTTTTGTTGTGTATAGCCTGTAGTTTCAGCCGGTAGCCTGTATTGCCAGTGATACAGCAGCGCACGCTATTCCGTTTAGTTCAAGCCCGCCCTCTCATAACCAGGGAACTAAATGTTCTGTCCATAGTTTTTTTTACACCCAATACCACAGACAGCAGTGACGATCAACATGCTAGTTTGGGCCACATGGAGAACTGAATAGAAATGACACCGGGGAAGAGGCGGGGAGAACGAAGGGGAGGGTGATTTAGAGTAAAAAATTAAGGGCAGGTCTTGGAAGGTAGCCACATAGTAACACAATGTTCCGGCTGTACTGTAGCTCCTCTGACGAGAACACTGTGTTCCAGTAGACACCCTGACCTGTAACCCGTTCTGTGCCGAACGCCGGCGCTACCGGGAACAGCCTGTACAGCACTGTTCTGTCCTCGGGGGCTCAGATGAACAGTTCACATAAACATTGCAGTCCTCGGTTCAATGCGTTATTATCGGCGAGACGATAAGCACACCATCTGGATTACTCAGGCAAAATTACCAATATAAAATAAGTAATTTTGTAGGCTACTGAATTTGTGTTGGGTTGCATTTCACATTTGGACATTATGCGTAGGATGCAGAACTCAACGACCGTCAGATGATATGCGTAATTTCAAAAGCAGTGTAATTTCATTTAAGCAAGTGCTTTAGGGAAAGCATGTAGCCTAGGCTAATGTCACCATTGCTGTTTATATCGGACAGGTGATGATGTAGGCTACAGTAAGCTAGCAAGGCCTACCCTTAAGCGGTTACCTAATTGTTAAATATAGCTACACAACATCAGCCTATAGCCAATCTATATGTCTATAGAAATAACACAACTGCCATCTGATTCTGTCTGGTGCCTTTTTCTTGTGTGGGTTTGCAAGAGTGATTGAATTTCATCCCCAATAAAGTTATTGTACTGACGACTGATCAGCCGAAAGACAGCAGTAGGCTAGTTGATGGTTAATTAATTATAACGTTGACTAACGCGTTAATGACGACCTCTCCTAGAATTCCAGGAAAACGTTTTAAAAACACTAATTAAGCAACTTTTGTTGTCAGCTCAATTAAACCAAGCCTTGTCTGAGAATGAGTTCCGTTGTCAGTGATTTAGGCTAACAGTAAGGCTAACATCTTTAAAATTAAACTTGTGAATGGGTGTAGCCGACAGCCATCATCAATATTTACATCTAATACACCATTTCTGGTTTTGTTACTCCATGCACATTTCAAGTTCCTATTGCAAAGTGATCGAGAAATGATCAAGCGTCTAGGGGTAAGATATAGCCAATAGGCTATTCAAGTAATGGGATATCGATACCAGTAAAAGTAAACATGGATTGTTCTTTATCTGTATAAAGTCTTCTTTATAAATAGCCTAGCCTAGCTATTATTGTTAGCATTGTTGGCTCTCAATGACTACAAAGTGTTGGGTAATAGGCTACATTCCTCAATATCCATCGTACCTGAACAAAATTGTAATATCTAGAACCAGTCTTAATTATAGGCTATTCTTCTTCAGCTACAAACTTATCTGCAGAATTCAGTGAATACAAGCTAGTGTCTGATTGAGTGTCAATGTAACTAAAAGCACGGGGGCGGGTTCATTCAAGGATACACAGTCATCAGGAAGTTAATCAGAACAGAATGTGCTGTTCTAATCTGATTGAAAACTATGCTCTGAGTGGTTGTGAGAAAGAGGAAGATGTTGGCTATTTCACGGCTAAACAAGAATGCAGAGACAGTGGGGAAAACCTAAACAGCAAAATATGTTGATCCATGTGAAGAAAAGGTGGAATAGGAGCGCCCACCCTCACACAAACATGCATACCTAGACCAAAATAAAGCAACATAATGCTCTTTGTTTGTGTTCAAGGCATCTGTGTTGCGTAACCCCCACCAGCGTAATAACCCCCACCAGCGTAATCTCCTGCCTGATCCTTTTTAGCAATGAACTTCTGCCCTCTAGGGGGTCACGGTGTGTGATGAGGAGCATTGATTGTCTTGTGTACCAGAACCAGAAAAGTTTTTGCTGTGTGTTATATAGGCATATAGCCTAAATTAGGCCCATATTTAGGCCCATTAAGAATATAGGTTTCAAAGCTTATTATTGAGCAATTAATAACATGAGATATAACAACGGATTTAGGTGAGAGCAAAAGGAGAGTAGGCTATAGTTAAAATAGTAGGCTAGAATAACGGTAGTCACAAACAATGGCAGACACGTCTTTTGAATGTCATTAGGCGATTATGTAGGCCTATTTGTGGCCCATAATTGTATAACTTGAATTTAAATAACTTTTAGTAATATATGGAATAACATAGTAATTGGTTTATTTTAGTTATAGGCTAACAAGAGCAAGCATAAGCCTATATTTACTTTTATTATTAATATTATTTAATAATAGGCCTATTAATAATAAATATTGCTTTACCTTTTTTAGGAATGAGGCTATATCTACAGGATCAGCTTCAAAACCCATTAAACACGATTACAAAACAAACTTTTAAATTCATTTTACACAAGTGGGCCTACGCTTATTTTGTCAAACATGATCATGGCCCGCCAAGTCAATCCCAGAATGCATTGCACTTGAATTTCCCGTGCGTAAGAAGAAACGTTTTTTTCCTTTCACACACTAGTAGCAACCTGACTGTAGCTAGCTCGACGTCGCCTTCGCTTCTACACGTTGTGAAACTAACCAACGCATACGGAAGCTGGGGATTAACCGGTAATATTTCTAAATGTGTTCAAATTGCGAATTTTAACGCTGATGTAATGTAAACTTATAATGGGTTACCAGTGTCGTCGAATGAGATCTTCTAGTATAGTTTGCATGCTATTTTTACTGTTAACGTTGCTGTTTTCCCTGTCGTGGATATTGGCGTTAGCAGATTAGCAGTAAAGCTAAGCTAATGGATCGAGCGCAGATCCTAGACACGGCCCAGTAGCAAGATATACAGTACTAGCTACATAGGGAAGTAGTGTCTGGAGCAGGCAGATCAACGTGATTATAGTTTAGGCGCTCGCATAATAATATATATTTTATATATATTCCCGTGTTATAGGAGAGACTCCCAAGACATCAGCTAGCCAGCTAATGAATGGAGTTACAGTTCCCCGCGCACAGTGGGAGTTGCTTGGCCTCAAGGCTCCAGCTAAATAGCTAGCTAGCGATTGACAACATGGCCGACTGTCGTTGGCATGCTAGAGCAGTTTGAATGTAGAAGACGGTAGCTCACTACCTACCAATAATACTGCTAGCGGTCTTTTTTTAATAATGTAAATGGAGTTTGGGGAAATAATAGGAAATTAACATGCACTAAGTAGCCATAATGAGTCATAAAAAATATCGGCGAATAATATTGGGCCTACCTAACTGGAAGGAATCACTTGCAAGCACACGTTTGTCGGCCATGATAGCTGTCCGTGTGTTATGTCCAAACAATGAAATTAACTTCTGGTGCTAGCGTAGCAAGCGCTGGCTGTATCTGTACATTGATAAATGGGTTCTCCCATCAATTATAACCTTTATTTGTGGTGGCTGCTCGTATAAGGACGTTTATCTTAATTAGGTCATTGATTATACATGATCCAAACTGCTATGTAAAATGGCACCCTGTAAGGACGACAGCATGTACCGTCTAACATAGCGCTAAATTCAGATAGTTACAAAGCTATTTGCCTGTGGCGTGAGTTCAGTATCTGCATGGTCTGCTAATCCATCTTTTTCTTTGTGACAGACTCTACTATTTGAGACATCGAGATCGGTTAGAATGGGAGGTAATGTAATATTTGCATCGTTGAATACATTGTATCTAAATAACTATATGTATCAATATGAATAATTCCTTGAAACAAAAATTGATGTCTTTGTTCTTTTTCCCCTTTAGATCCTGCCCTTAACAGAGATTGCCCTCTTGACTGTAAGGTTTATGTTGGGAATCTAGGCAATAGTGGGAACAAGACAGAGCTGGAGAGGGCCTTTGGGTATTATGGCCCTCTGCGCAGTGTCTGGGTAGCCAGGAACCCTCCAGGCTTTGCCTTTGTAGAGTTCGAGGATCCAAGAGATGCAACTGATGCTGTGAGAGAGCTCGATGGAAGGTACGCATGTGTCTATTTAAGCATTAGTTTTTAACATAAGTAATGGTATTCCATTCATGCGTGTCCAAGTGCTGATTTCTTACATTATGGTCAATGTCTTCAGGACGTTGTGTGGCTGCAGAGTGCGTGTTGAGTTATCCAGTGGGGAGAAACGCTCTAGGAGCCGCGGCCCCCCCCCCTCATGGAGCCGGCGCCCCCGGGATGACTACAGGCGGCGCAGCCCCCCCGTGAGACGCAGGTAATGTTTCTCTTAAGAGCTTTATTTCCTCTATTCCACTTTTAAACGTGTGTACCAGAACATTTATATCCCCTTTCATCATTTACTCACAGTTTTTATTTATCCTTAGTTAATACTGCTGGATTCAGGTAACAGGTTGTGGTTTACAGTAGTGCTTATAAAATTGTCTCTTTTTCTAAAAGGGGTAATCATATCTGGAACATTAAATGTAGTGCTAAAGGGGTCCATAATGCAAAGGATTGCTAGGTTCTGAGAAGGGGGTCCTTTTACATGTTTAGCCCTAGTTTGGGTTGTGACAAAGTGAAGACTAATCGAGCAGTTTGTCAATTTATGAAAAGGTGGCAAGTGTTTGGTCATTTTATTTTTATGGATGTAAGCTTTATTAGATTTTTTTTTTACGTTTGATTTTTTTGCCATCTATATTAATAAAAATGAACCCCGTTGCAGAGTCATCACCATGCCTCTCCTCACCACCCTCTGAGTCAGTCAACTAGTCCTCTTTCAGCATCATGTGACCGCTGACCAGCGTGCCCCAATCAGCTTGGCTGATGTCGTGTTACATGACCCAGGCATGGCCAGTCGTCAGGTGGCACCAGCCTTTTGGTTCCTGAGCATGCCGTTCCCAGCACCCTCCTCCAACCTAAACCCAAACGGCAGCGGCCCATCCCACATTACCGACCAATCAGCTTCTATACCTTTTCCATTATGAACACAACTATCTACGACCAGCTGCCCTCGGCTTACCTATTAAAGACAGGGAAAATCTACAGCCGCCCCCGCCAGCCAACCAACTACATATCTCCAACATTTGCAACATGTGGCAAATCCTCTCTGCAAATTCGACCTCCCTCGCCATCACTGTCTGGCCTTCTTGCGTCATTTCTATCTTGTCCAAATCCCCCCAAATAGTAAGTTGTTTTTCTCCTGCTTTTTGTAGTGTCATGCTTAATCTAGAGCTGCTTGAGCTTGAATATGAACTTCACAGTTAAGTAATTGTACTCCCAGAGTACAATCATAAGAGTTTGGGAATTCCATCCGTAGGTCCCTAATTCAACCTATATCCCTAAATTCAAATGTTGTGGTTCCATGCACTGCTGGAAATCTTGTATTGGTGATAAAGCACAAGGCCCTATTTAATTTGTTGTGACGTCCACCTAAACAGCACGTTGACTTATCTACTGTGCATTGCAATATGCTGGTAACATATTGGAAATCTGGTTGTACTGGAGCAAATGTATTTACCCTCAGAGGTGGCTCTCCAAACAGTACTTTGGTCCAAGTAAAGGTTGCTGAGGACTCTATCCCCCCCACCCCCCCTTTCCCACCTGCTCAGAAAAGGGAGATGCTGTGGTTGGTGTTTTATAATGATTCCAATGGATTTGATTTAATAGGAAATGGCCTGGGGTATTCTTGAATGTCATGGCCCCTCACCTGTCATTTTATCCCACCCATTCCTCAGATCTCCCAGGAGGAGGAGCTTCAGTCGGAGCCGCAGCAGGTGAGTCTATCAGTGCCTCTTTCCCTGTTTCAGTGTCATTTTCATTTATCTGTTTTAGGGAGAAAAACAGGTTATTGGGCTCAATCCCCCTGGTCTTAATGCCACCATTAACTTACTACCATTTTGTGTGTGTCTTTTTGATTCAGGTCTCTCTCCAGAGACAGAAGACGAGATAGGTCTCTGTCCAGAGACAGGAACCATAAACCCTCCAGATCCTTCTCAAGGTCAAGGAGGTAAGTGTGGACTCAGATATGCTTGCATTTAAGGTAAATGCATGAACTGATCAGGCTGTAATTTTCAGTAAAATTGACATCTTTCTTTTTCTACAGTCGCTCCAGATCTAATGATAGGAAGTGAGGATCGGAACTTGAACTCATACAAAACCAGAAGATTTCCGTGGTGTAGAATCAGGTTATGGATGGGTTAAGTTTCATTTTAAAATGACACGATATTTTAGATTGTTCTCTTTTTGAAATGGGACAACTTCCTGGTTCAACTATTTTCTGTAATTGTCAACTATCATTAACTGATTAACTGTATGTGAGAAAAAGGTGCGTTTGGAATATTGTCTCCATTATAAGTTGCTTTCTACAGTACAAGTTGCTTTCTTTTCTATTTGTAGTTGTATGGGAAGTGAATACCACCCATTGCATGTCAAATAATTTGGATTGATTCCTGGCATGCAACTTCACATACTTTTTTGTTTTTTGAGGTATTTTGATTAAAACTTAGATGCAATGTTTGGTGGTTTTTTACTTTGGATTTAGCTTTGTTTTATAATGACTTTTTTCTGTGGGGATGTCATAAGTACAAGACCATGACTGAAAGTTGGTTCTTTCAGACATTTACTGAAGTTCTCACTTAAGCTTTAATGGTAAATAAATTGCTATTGATGTCAATGTGTTTGAGTTTGACTGGCTGTTTAGTGCATACATCATGCTTATGTCAAACTGATCCAGATAACACAAGGTGCAATTTCAACACCATTGCATATGGGTAAGAATAAGTACTGATTAAGCCATTTATAGTTTAGACACATTTAAAATAGTTTTGAGCTACATAGTATGCTCATAGACTACATTGGTAGAGCAAGTGATACATATTAGTTTCCCCTGTAAACTGGTGTTTTGTTCTAATTTATGATGCGTCAGCTCACAACTAGAGAAGTAGAACTGACTTCAGGAAGTGTTCAGTTCAGGCAATTTGGTAAGTGTTAATGCACAGGATGTGAAGTTGTGGCAACATAAATATGCATGAAAGTGGAGACAAACGACAGGCTACGGTTGCTGTGAGAAAACGTGGGTGTTAGATGTTTGCTGTTCCATAAATTCAAAGTTAAGAAATGATACTGTGAAGCTGAGCTCAACGCTATGCTGGCACTTTGCTGAATAGTGTTTGGTGTTACACAGCCAGGCTTTTTAAAAGGTATGTTGAATTTGTCACATTTCATAGATCAGCTACTTTTACAAAGGCTTACATAGCCTGTGCATGCTTTTAATCAATTCACTGTACATCTTTCCTGCATAAAGCAAATGTAATGTTTATTTCTCCTAGTTTGTCAGAAATTCAGTCAATCAAGAATTGAGAGATCAAGGGCCACTTGAAAGATGTCTAGAAAAATGAAAATGGGTACATCACGAAGGATGGGGAGGGATAAGGGTGAAAAGAAAACCAAGACAGACGATCAGTCTCTTGCGTCGATGGAGGAAAAAGGGATACATGTTATGGCTAACGCTGCATTGAGGAAAACGGAGCCCATCTCACAGGACTTGGTTCAGTTAATACCTTCACAATCTGAAAATCCAGAATTGGATACCACTAAAACAAAAAGGAAACTTGGATCTACCCGTAGAGATAGAGACAGGCAGGATGTATATGAGTTGTGGTTAGAAGAAGAATGTGGAAATAAAACAGAAGTATGTAATGATGCTGCACCCAGTGAGGCTGTAAACAGTGAATTGCATCAAAATGCTTCTCTATCATTTGAACCATATTCTCACCGGGAACCAGCAGAAGAGCATTTCCCATCTTCTCTAAAGGAGACAAAAAGCAACCCTCCATATTTACAAATTCTGCTTGACAAAAATACTGATCTGTCAAGTAACTCTGTGGTCTTGGCACACTCTGCAAACACTCATGCAATGGTAGACAGTGATAGAAGGACAGTAAAAGAGGAAGAGCAGAAATCGGAGCATCATCGGCAGAGGCTACAAGAGGATATGTTGTATGAGTCACCCATCAAACTAGAGACGGTGGAGTCAAACATGATCAAAGCAGAGAGCCCTGTTGACAGAGGATATGAAAGCTGCTTGAAGTATGACACACTTACTCAAGAACATTTGGACCAATCACATAGCTCCTTACTTGGTAAGGTTACACTTTCAGATGACACAGAGAACATAGTGTCTCTTTCTCAAATCCCTTGTGAACTGTTGCATCAGTCAGAGGAAGTTTTGAGTTTTTGTCACCAAGTTACTGGACCATGTGATGAAAATGAAATACTGCATTTAGCAGATGATTTCACTGACGAGACCCAGTCTATGGTTAATCTTGAGGATATTGACGCTGACTTCGATAAACAGGTTGATCTGACTTTTGATGAGCCGATCATATTAAACCCTGATGATATTTATCTCTCAGGACAAGTTAGCCAGGAACCAATAAACCAGAAACATACTGAGTGCACGTTTGCAGATCTGAGTGACACAAGGAACACATCTACAAACCAGAGAAGAGAAGAACCAACTGAACGTAACGAATTGTATGGGAATGAGAAGGAAGAAAGATATGAGGGTTTTTTGGTGGAGGACATGTCACCACATTATATAAAGAGACCACATGGGCAAAAGGAAGACATAGACCCCTTTTCACAGATCTCACAAGCAGAGATTACTGGGAGGATTCAGGATTCAGGCACTGGATATTTTGCAAGTAAGGTTGCCTCTTTACAAGCTCTCCAAACAGATAGTTATTTGTGTCATCAAGAAACTACTACAGCAGAACCCCTACCAGTAGCAGGACGAAGAAAGATGGGGTCCACTCGCAGGCCTTGTAGAGATGTAATTGTGGGTGAAAACACAGAAGACTGGGAAAAGGAAGAACACATTGATGGTGAAAATAACAAAGATGTCATGGTGGGCGAAGGAGAAGTTTGTCATGGGGAAGACAGAGACACGAAAGTAGAACTCAGTGATGGCGAAAATGGGGACAAAAGTATAGAGGAGGATGTCTTGACTAGAAGCGTCACTGAGGGATTTGACTACTCAGGAAATGTGAGTGAAAATCAGTTAAACGTGTTTCATCAACATGACTCAAAGATGAGCCTCATTGGAGACATTAGACAGCCAGAAGACGTATTGTTGGCTGGTGCTGATGATGCTGTGCTTCAATGTATTTATGAGTTCACTGACAGCAGCCAGACATCAAGTCAATATGCTGACGTTCCTTTCCCTTCCCAGTCTGATGACAGACTGAACTCAAATGTTATTGTCTCTGATCGGCAACATAACCCAGCACCCAATGAAGACAGGTCAATGAAGGAGGTCATAGATCTGCACCAATCAGATATCAAGATAACCTCTGAGGAGGGCAATGATAATACTTTGCCCAAGCAACATGTGTCAGACTTCAATAACGAGGATACCATTAGATCCGGAAAAAAAGAAATCTTGAAAGAGAGAGAGAAACAGGATATTTTTCAGGGCCAGAACGAAGAAACTAGGACTACTGAAGTCTTAAATGAATCACAAAACAACGAAACACAAGCAACCACATGTGCAGACATAGAAGTGGAATATGTTGATGCAGATGAAGTGACCAAAAACATGGATAAGGCCCTCATGACAGAGACTTGGACAAATAAGGAAGAAATAGAGGACCCAACAAGTTACCCATTCACTGTGGAGGAGAGAGTAAAGCAGTCAGTAGATCCGTTGAAGAAAGTAGCTAATTTATTGACAGTTTCACACGAAGACACACATGAAGAAACCATTCCTATTTCTGATGTGCATACTGAAAATATCTCTTATCAACTTGATGAAGCCAAAATATTACCAATGAATGTTCATGATGTGCATGTATCAGAACAAAGTTTGGATGTAAATGTAGCTGATAACTATTTTAGCCAGACAGAAAATGCTAAGAACGTTCCCATGGATTCTTCTTCCCAGAAACTTCCCCTAGATAGCTCTATGTGTAATGAAGAAATACCTTGCATGAACTCCAAAGCTACAAAAAAGAAAAGAAAGATGGGGTCCACTCGCAGGCCT
Organism: Osmerus mordax; assembly: GCF_038355195.1. NCBI lineage: Eukaryota > Metazoa > Chordata > Actinopteri > Osmeriformes > Osmeridae > Osmerus > Osmerus mordax. The sequence continues at coordinate 19,352,786 of NC_090050.1, forward strand.
TGTAGAGATGTAATTGTGGGTGAAAACACAGAAGACTGGGAAAAGGAAGAACACATTGATGGTGAAAATAACAAAGATGTCATGGTGGGCGAAGGAGAAGTTTGTCATGGGGAAGACAGAGACACGAAAGTAGAACTCAGTGATGGCGAAAATGGGGACAAAAGTATAGAGGAGGATGTCTTGACTAGAAGCGTCACTGAGGGATTTGACTACTCAGGAAATGTGAGTGAAAATCAGTTAAACGTGTTTCATCAACATGACTCAAAGATGAGCCTCATTGGAGACATTAGACAGCCAGAGGACGTATTGTTGGCTGGTGCTGATGATGCTGTGCTTCAATGTATTTATGAGTTCACTGACAGCAGCCAGACATCAAGTCAATATGCTGACGTTCCTTTCCCCTCCCAGTCAGATGACAGACTGAATTCAAATGTTATTGTCTCTGATCGGCAACATAACCCAGCACCCAATGAAGACACCCTCCATCATTCAAGAGAGAATCTCAGCTACTCTCAGTTTCCACCATTACTGGGGAGAGCAGAGGAAAATGTTAACTTAGAACCCAATGGCACAAAGAGAAAAAGAAAGATGGGCTCCACTCGTGGGAATCCTAAAAGTAGGCATGGTGAGGAACACACAAGAGAAGGGGAGAAACAGGATACAACAGTACCTGAGGTGAAAGACAGTGTCAACATAGGTACCACTCCTAGTATAGAAAATATAGACTTGAGAGAATACACAGAAACCATCAGAGAGGTGGAAAGAGGAGGTCGGTTGAGAGGTGGGACTGATACTGAGGACAAAGATTTGGATGTCATAGATCTGCACCAATCAGATATCAAGATAGCCTCTGAGGAGGGCAATGATAATAATTTGCCCAAGCAACATGTGTCAGACTTCAATAACGAGGATCCCACAAGATCCGAAAAAAATGAAATCTTGAAAGAGAAAGAGAGACAGGATATTTTTCAGGGCCAGAACGAAGAAACTAGCACTACTGAAGTCTTAAATGAATCTCAAAGCAACGAAACACAAGCAACCACCTGTGCAGACATAGAGGTGGAATATGTTGATTCAGATGAAGGGACCATGGATAAGGCCCTCATGACAGAGACTTGGACAATTAAGGAAGAAATAGAGGACCCAACAAGTTACCTATTCACTGTGGAAGAGAGAGTAAAGCAGTCAGTAGATCCATTGAAGTTGAAGAAAGTAGCTAAAATATTAACAGTTTCACATGACGACACACATGAAGAAGCCATTCCTATTTCTGATGTGCATACTGAAAATATCTCTTATCAACTTGATGAAGCCAAAATATTACCAATGAATGTTCATGATGTGCATGTATCAGAACAAAGTTTGGATGTAAATGTAGCTGATAACTATTTGAGCCAGACAGAAAATGCTAAGAACATTCCCAAGGATTCTTCTTTCCAGAAACCTCCCCTAGATAGCTCTCTGTGTAATGAAGAAACACCTTGCATGAACTCCAAAGCTACAAAAAAGAAAAGAAAGATGGGATCCACTCGCAGGACTTGTAGAGATGTAATTATGGCTGAAAACTCAGAAGACTGGCAAAAGGAAGAACACATTAACTCTGAAAAGAACAAAGATGTCATTGTGGGCGAAGGAAAACTTTGTCATGGGGAAGACAGAGACACGAAAGTAGCACCGGAACTCAGTGATGTTGAAAATGGTGACAAAAATATAGGGGAGGATGTCTTGACTAGAAGCGTCACTGAGGGATTTGACTATTCAGGAAATGTGGTTAAAAATCAGTTAAAGGTATTTCAGAGTGAATCAAAGGCAAGCCCCATTGGTGACATAACACAGCCAGAGGATGTATTGTTGACTGGTGCTGTTAATGCTGCCCAATATATGTATGAGTTCACTGACAGTAGCCAGACGTTAAGTCAGTATGCTGATTGTGCAATGCCATTCCAGTCAGATGACATACCGAGCACTTATTCTATCGTCTCTGAAGAGCAACATAACCCAACTCCCTATGAAAACACACTCCATCAATTAACAGAGAATCTCAACTCCTCTCAGTTTCCACAGTTACTGGGGAGAGCTAAGGAAGAAGTTAACGTAGAACTCAACACCTCACGGAGGAGGAAAAAGATGGGCTCCACTCGTGCAAATCCTAAAAGTGGGCATGAGGAGGAACACACAGGAGAAGGGGAGAAAGAGGATGCAACAGTTCCAAAGACTATACCTGAGGTGGAGAACACTGTCAAAACAGGAACCACTTTGAGGACAGAAAACATTGAATTTAGAGAATCTGCAGAAACCCTTACAGAGGAGGAGAGAGAGGATCAATTGAGATTAGTGACTGATGCCAAGGACAAAGGTTTGAATGCCAAAGAACTAAACAGAACAGATGGCACACACTATAAGGAAATAGAGGACTCAACTAATGACCTATACACTGCTCAAGAAAAAATGAAACCGTTTGGAGATACAATGATGGTAGAGGACCCACACCATGTATTGGAATCAGGTGTAGCTAATTACCATTGTAGTCAGTCAAAGGATGTAGAAACAACTCCAAGGGAATCCTCACACAGACTCCTCTCAGACAGTTCTTTGTGTCATGTAGGAAGTCCTCACACAATCACCACAGGGAAAAAAAGAAAGATGGGTTCAACTCGCAAGAAACTACAGGGGACACATGAAGAAATTAGGAAACTAAAGGGAGATCTGACTGAGCCTGAGGATGGTCCCAATGGAGAACAATACAAAGAAAGAGAGAATGACAAAGCTACAGAACGCAAGTTCTGTCACAGTACTTCAATTCAAGAGCAAACTAACAATGACAGTTTAGACATAGTTGGAATGGCGGATAACAGCCAATCAAAAAATTATTTGGGGGGTTTTAATAAACCATCTGGGGTGTCAGTTCAGTTGGGGCAGTTTGAAGACATGTTATCTCATAAACCTGCTGGTGATCAAGACCTTTCACAAAGTCACTCAGAATGTCGAGCAAAACCAAAGGATCCAATCCAAAATTTAAACATTGACCCCAAGGCAACAGGAAAGAGAACCAAAAATGTCTCCTCTCTTAGCAATTCGAGAGAAAGACAAGATGAATATCTGAGACAAGAGAAACAGGAGGAGGACGCCGAAGTGAAAGAGATGGCAAGTGGTGTGGGAGACGTAAAGCAACATTTAGCAACAAATGAGGATCATGTTGTTCAGAACTCAGACCCCTTAAACAAATCCCACCAATTTGAGGATTTCTCAAATGCCAACAACGATGTTGAGAATCCACAAGGAAAAAGAAAAAAGATGGGTTCTAGACGTCATGGCCATGGTGAGTTCAACAATGGAAATAACAGAGATGAACATTGGCCTGGTTCCACCGAAAGGAACAAGGATGACATGTTACATCTGGAGAATCAAACAGAAGATAAAGGCACAGAGAAGGTAATGTTATTCTTTCTGTATCTGAGAGAGAGAAACAACCCCCTCCAAAATGTATGAATGTCAACCATGAGAAAAAGGAACTTGTTATGATTAAGACACACTTTCAATAGTTTATTTGTCCCAATTTTCTGAATGTAGAAATATAATAATTGTTATCTTTGTGAGATTAAATTTATATATATTTATAATATTTTGTGTTAGGTTGTTACTTTAGATTTTGAAGGAAACAAGACACTCTTATGCCGTGATGGTCCTGGACTCAGGCAGGAAGTGGGGTCTACAGATTTTTCTGGGTAAGAGTGACTACACAGAGTAATATCATGTCCTGTTCCCATGATAAATGGATGGTCCATTCATCAGCATATTGTCGGTCATGTGTTGTGGCATTTTTAACACAATGCTTGTTGTCTTATCCAGTAAAACACTGCCTGAACAATTGGAGCCGACACCATATGTAGGTGCTGGCAATACAAGGAGCTCTGCGGAGCAAGTGGAGAAGACCTGTGAAAAAGAGGAAGTAAAGAAGAGAATACAGACAAGACAACATCAGGGTAAATCTACATGTTAGAGCCATGAACATATGAAGACATTATTGAACATTTAAAGAAATAAAGGAAGTTCTAACAATCAACTTGAGTAGGTTCTAGAATCTGCGGTATAGGAATAGACACGAAACTATTATCGACTTTCACTTTTCTCCACCCAGCAGACACTAGCAGAAACCGTGTCCCTGGGCAAAGCCGCTACAACATAGTGATGGTTGGAAACAGCAATGTAGGCAAGACCTCTTTCTTGAATCAATTCCGAAGTGGGGAGTTTTGTTCAGACATATGTGCATCAATTGGTAAGTTTGATGACCTATCGCCATGCTGACTGTCACAGATGTATTTAGTTAAAATACAAAGAAGTTATGTGCGTGTGGTGTCCATGCATGTATGCACATGTGTGTTCTTGGCAGGCATCGATACATGTACACAGTCTGTGATAGTGGATGGGAAAACAGTGATGTTACAGTTATGGGATACTGCAGGTCAGGAAAGGTGAGAGCATACAGCTAATTCAATTCAATAAACACAGAATCTATTTTTTATGCTGTTTTTTTGACTGAAAATATTGAATCATTTTGACTTAATTATTCATTTTGACTGGTCTGTAAAGGTTTCGCAGCATCACAAGACAGGTATTTCACAAAGCTCAGGCATTCCTGTTGATGTATGACATCACTTCCTCTCAAAGCTTCAGTGATGTCCGCTACTGGGTCACCTCTATCCAGGTATAGTGCATTACAATGCGAAAAGGGGTGTAATCATATGACCATCTTGTCTGATGTTTTTTTTGTGAGATATGCTTACAGTACATTATAGTTTCTTTAACCTTCTAGACATTAAGAATATGAAAGTATAAAGAAAATACTTTTTTTGTGTCAAACTATTTTTATGCATTTGGAAGGACAATGCTATAGATGAAGTCATCATTATCCTGCTTGGAAACAAGACTGATTGTGCCAAGCGTCAGGTTGAGCCACATGAAGCGGAAAGTCTGGCCAAGGTAGACCACAAGCAAATTGGGAGTCATCATTCCTCCATGATACCCTAACATGTCAGCCTAATTGTATGCTGTTTTGCAGGAATACAACATTTACTTCATGGAGTGCAGTGCTGCCACAGGGGACAATGTGCAGCAATCCATGGAAATTGTGGCAAGGTCATAAATAAAGTTATATAGATCTTCTATTCATGTAATTGTTATTTTATTGGTGGAGTGGAACTGCAAAGTGTTTCTTTCTTATTTGTCTCCCAGGTTAATGAAGCAGAAAGTCGACGAGGCTGAAGAAGGAAGTATGGTGTTGCACAAAGAACCTCCAGTGAAGAAATCTTCAGGCTGTTGCTAATCAGGATGTGTCCACAGTTGTGCTTTATGAACTTCTCTGTCTTCTTTTAATACGTCTATATGTCATTTAGCTTCAGCAAAACTAGGCACAGTATTTGTAAATGTAAATGCAAATTCAGACAGATGACGACAGATATTATTCAGGATGGTGTTTTAAAATTTTATATACAGTATATATGCAGCTGTACATCCTATACAATATAAATTATCTTAATGTACCTAAAATGGCCCATACAATGTTTTAAATAAAAAAGCTTAATTTATCATTGATCTACTTATTTTGGGGTGAATATCAGATCATAAATATTAGAGAATATAAGACTACATTTTCTAAAATAGAGGGTGAACAGGTCTTGATCACCTCATCCCAGAACTCATTTATTTGGTGTCCAGATCCAGAGGACGGCTAGAACCAAAAGACTGAGGAAGACTGCAAAGACAATGAAGAAGACCTCAGCTGCCCACTGACTGTGCTGCACCCCTGTCACCACTGGGGGGCGATCTGGAGGTATCAGATTGGTCAGGTTCAGCATATATCCAAGAGTCCAGCCAATATCTGTATCAGCAACCTGAGGGGCCACATACAACGTAGTCCGTAGAACATCAAACGGTTTGTCATTTATAAATCTTCTGCGATGTTATGCAATTGCAAGGTGTTAAGCTAGGTTAGACATATTTACACACCTGTCTCTGGAAGTATATATTTTCCCAGGTCGCGTTGAATTTGTAACCTTCCACTAGCACTGTTCTCATGTAATGGGCTGAGGCACAGTACTCACGAAGATAGGATTCTTTAACTTTTGGATATTCCGTCTTGAGCTGCCAAATATACATGTGTTATGAGTATGTCAAAGTACTGCTGATTGTGAGAGTGTTTAGCGTAATTTGTACTGTACAGGTGTATGTCTCACCGAAGCCCATGTCCTTCTACAGAAGGTATCTATAGTGGTGAGAACCTTAGGCAGCGGAGCTTTAGGGCTCAGTCCCAAGAAGTCAAAAGTGTAGAAATATGCGGAGAAAGCCTAAGGAATAAACACCATGTTAATGATAAGCTGAGTATGGGATGAGTGTGTCTTTTTACAACTTGTGCAGCGTGCTGCAACGCCTCAATTTCCCCATGGAGATTAATAAAGTTCCTACTACTTTTACTATTAAATACAAATACAATGGGGAGCAATTGTACTCACAAAGAAGTCCCCACTGACAGAGGGCTGGTAGACTCCATTGAAGCCACAGTCAGGAGCAAAAGAGCAAGCTGTGAGATTAATGATACTCGTCATATAGCTGAGACATTGGGCTGAATCACTGGTCCCAACAAAGGTGACCACTGCAGTAGGGTCAAACCAAGTTGGTTTGGCAACACAAGGGGAGTCATAGAGATTACCCATGGTAATTGTCATATTGTAACCAAGGGGGAAACAGGAGTGGTTGACTGGTTTTGCAAGGCCACTCATCTGTAATCAACAACAACATAACGATCTGGGTCACTTTATGATTCACAATTCTTGTAAATTGCGACTGGAGATCTCTCTCGTTCCCCTCTATTTAATCTCAATTAAGTCACAGTTCTCATCTCATTTTAAACGGGTCATTTAATCAGCCACTCACCTCCAGCAAATGTGCTTGTAGCTGTTTCATAGCCTGATCTTTACCATAACATAGATAACTATGGGTGTACACCTCATATTTATGACCATACAACTTCAGGTCTGCTGCAGTGGCAGGATCTCGCACAGCGTCTACAGGTGTGAAGGCAATTTGAGTGGAAGAGCCTCCCATGTCCAGAGCCCCTAGAATCTTCCTTCCTTTAGGGCGTACCCACTCTCCGTCAAAGGAATGCTAATGGTTAAAAAAAGTATTTGGTAAAAACACAAAGCCACTCCAATCCATTTATGTTGCCTAGTAAATTATGATCCTGTTGCATGGAGTCAGGCCCATGCAGTCTATTCATTTTTCATATGCACGTTTGCTAGGTGGTGAACTCAAAGGGGTGGAAAATGTAGGCAGATTTAGCATACTTTGGAGTGTATGACCTACAATACTAACAGGTGTCTATTCTATCCATGTTTGTGCATGGACCTGTGTAGGCTACAAAGTGAACCATTTGCATGAAAAAGCACTTTGGCCCTATACTCCATCAGCAATTGACATGGCCAGATCTACAAACCTTGATGAAACCCTCTAGTAGATAGTTGACAGTGATCCATCCATAAGCCCCTTCCTCTATACCTGAGAGAATACGGGCGCCTCGGAAGTCAAATGGAAAACTCTGAATCACCTTTGCCACCTGCTCCATGACCTGCTCAGTCTGTGTTTGATTTGTAAGCCTGGGAGTAAAGCAAACTACATTTAGTCAAACTACAAGACCAAAAGGGATCTCAGATACTGTATCAGTATAATTTACCCCCCTGCCTATTACATTCCTTCCTCCCTATTCTACTTGATAGGGGACTAACCATTCGAGACTTACTGCAGGAGACGCATGCCAGCAGTGGCCCCCAGGTACACCGGGGTCGCTGTCTGTTGACCATCAGGAATAGCAATCTTGGCCATTTCCAGACATTTCATCAGACTTATCCCAGCGGCAGGAGGGTTCTGGGCATAGCTAGAGATACCAAGTCCTGCAAGAGAAAAACCACAGTCACATTAACAGGACATACACCAACATTTGACAGACATGGACATGCCCTGATCATCAACCTGAGCAAGCCAAACATGTACTATTTCAATGATGAAAAACGATTTTGCGACTTGTCAAATGGTTATAATGCTGTTGGAGTGTGAGAGAGAAGACAGAACACGGAACAAAACACACATTCTATTCATTCAGATTGCGTCACATATACACTTTTCCAGGTTGACTTCTAGAAGATTTTTATTGTTTGCCAGTAGGACAAACCCAACCCAAAATCCTATATAGATTTAATCTCTAAACCAACAAACTAAACAAAATAAATAATCCCAAAAATAATATTGACACCCCAGTGTGTCAGCCCTTTTAGCCAAACATCTGCCCCCCTTGTTGTGAGTACATCTTGGGCTCTTCTGCGGCACCTATTTGCTGGCACTAGGAAACAGGCAGATAATCAGTACCTTCACATTTACATTTAGTCATTTTCAAACACCAGTCCTTTCATGTTAATTATGACAACAGAGTAATGTTTGCTTGTTCAACGATTTATATGCAAAGTATTTAAAATGTGCAAATTTACAGTTAGATAACCCATTCAATAAGAGGGAAAGGATAGACCTCCAGCACATTTTTGAGATGTTGTCATTGATGCAGTCACAATACCATCGACATCACAGACCAGTGCCTGTGAAACCACCCCAGTGTTGTTTTCTTTGTTTCCAGGCCACCGGTATATGTACAGTGATGTGTGAGTTGATCCAGCATCAAATACCATCCCATACTGAAAGACACAAAATACAAGAAATAGAAAACTTTTCATGTTTTTTGCACTAGAGAGAGACAGAGAATTTGGGTGCATTCCTATGTAAGAGATTGTGTACGTGGTCATTGAGAGGCAATCTAAACCACAAATTGACCAAATATCTGTAATGTCAAAGCATACTATATGTTATATTATATGTTGTACTACTGTGTTGTAGTATATCATATATGGATATGTGTAAATAAAGTCTGACAGACATGCACTGTCTTTCCAATTTAGGATCACCTGCAAACGATGAGGCACAACCAGCGATTGATGCTGGACTACTGTGAGGATTAGAGCAATGATGGCTATACACCCCAGTGACACCACTAATGCCCTCACAATGGTCTGTTTCACCATCATCTTCCTCACTGAAGCGATTCCTGTGTTTACAGAACATACATACTCAGACACAAAGATAAACACATATTACTCAAGTGCTTCCGAAGAATTCATGTTGTATATGAATCTGTTTCCGAATCAAATAAAAATGAATCTACACTTTAACTAAAACTGTAGCTCCAGATCCTAATGTTTTAGATCATGACATTCTATAACAGGAGGATAAAAAAGAATAAAAACATATTGCCTTGAACACTGAATGACAATGCCACATTGAAAGCCTTGCCATGCTGGAATTCCAATACCTGTACTGTCTAGTTATCCATTAACTTAAGGATTCTCTGAACTCTTCCATAACAGCACAAGTTCACAACAGAGTTGTTATCTGAGTGACGCTCTGGATTGAAATACGTACTGTCATACTTACTTAATTGTAGGCTAGTCTTCTTATGTAGTCTTTTTTTACCTCAACCAAACTCACTAATCAGTCAAAATAAATGATCTACCAACTTAAAAAATGTATGTAGCAGCTGTGTCCACTTCTTGTTCTTTCCCTGTCAATTCTTTCTCCCTCACTTTGTCTACACACTGTTCACTCTCCTCCTCCCTGGCTTGTGTTGATTCTCACTGTGATAGGTTGACAGACTGTGACTAAGCCCAAATGTGATCACCTTAATCATCTGGATGATCTCATAGAACTTGTGTGTTCAGATTCTGTAACAGTAATTTATTTGTGCGTTTCAATACTTGACTATCTTTTTAGTTAATAGTTAACTACGTATATACAGTATGCCCATATTAACAATGGGAGTAGACTTGTGTTTACAGTATTTTCTAATACATATATCTGACACAACATATTGTGTCAGATATTCCTCCACTATGAGATACTATTGTTTCATTGGGGCGTGTAAAAGAAATTGTCTAGTAGTTACTTAATTTAATTCCATTGTGAGTTTGATGAATGCAGCCTGTGTTTCAAAGCCAAGGCCGAGGTGAGGTAGAATGATTTGAACACAGAGGGCTATTGGTAGACAGATCTGACCTTGGGGGCCACAAGTAAGAGGCACAGGAAAAGGTAGACTACTGCCCAGTGTGGAAGAAGGAAGGGAATATGATCACAGTATTATCAGTAGGCCTATGTCTCATTAAATATTTGGAGCCTAAGTTATTAATTCGCCATAACTTACATATATACTAGAGCAATCCTACATGCTATGTTCTCATCGACCCTAATTTAACCTTCTTGTTGTACTTTAAAATTAGATACAGAATCTCAATTTCTACATAAGAAAGTAACAGGATGAATAAGAAAGATGACTAGGCAGCAGCTGAATTTTTCTTTACGGGTATCACCATGGGAATGACCCTCTGGCTTTCAAGCACCTGTGTGAAACGGCTCTCATATATCTTTCTCCAGATTCTCTATGGCACCCTAACTGTTCCCCCACAAAGGCTTACCTCTGTCCTGCACCTCCCACACAAAGCCCACGCTAATAGTGTGCCGTCACAGTCAATTATAAATTTACAACTACAACAAATGCTGACGAATTGTTAGGGTTAGGTTTAATAAAACGTTAAAATTACAGGGCAGTGTCTGTTTACACTATGCTATGTTCAATTGTTCTGCATCAGGAAAACGTACATAGCGTGATATTCACATTTCATAGTTCATAGTTTCAAAGAAAAACGCGCCAGAGCAGGAGGTGGCAGCATTCTAAAATACAGGTTGTCTGGCCAGGCCCGTGTAATGTCACATGCGCAGTGTGAAGTACTTGGACACGAACATCACATACTACAACGTGACTTTACAGTAAAAAATGTATGAAGTTTGCAAGCGAATTGAGCAATATTTATTTACTACATTAATTAGTTGATATAGACTATAGATGGCATAGCCTAGGTCTATCTTAGATGATAGACCTAAGTAGTCCGTGAGTTTGTTTTTAAGCGTCATGTCGACGCCATCTATTCGGGTGTTTCGTAAATTCGAAGGATTATTTTCGGTTTACAAACCAAATGGAGTTCATTGGAAACTTGTCCGTGATACAGTTGAGACGAATATACTCAAAGGTAGGCTGTCTTTGTAGAACTGTTGATTTTGTGCTTTAACATGGAAATCTGTCAATGATTTATCAAGCAAGCGTCCTAGTGCAATTTGTACTCCCATCTCCACATACTAGCCTATCTTACACAGCTAACAAAAAAACTACTGTTCTTGGTCTGTTCAGGTATAAATGCAGCCCCTCCTTCAGCTCCTCGTCTCAGAGTCAAGTTTTTGTTAGGGCCAGGTGGGAGCAAGGGTTCCAGTGACCTTACCCTCTCTGTGGCCTCCCTCCCAGCACTAGCTGACCACCCACTGGGTATGTGTAGCCTACAGGTTTACTGCTATCTCAATTGTCCACTGTCAATTGGCTATGAATACATAGAGCATAAAATAACGATGATGCATGTTTCTTCCCTTCAAGTGAGTGGGCCTGAGTTTCAGCAGGTCCGTGTAGGAGTCGGACACCGCTTGGATGCGTTCTCATCGGGTGTTTTAGGTAGAGTATTTTTTTTAGGGTTACAGCTCTTTTCTGTGGAAAAGTTTTCAGATTTCACAAGGATTAAATTGTTCTTGTGTAAATTTCGTTATCTACCCAGTTCTTGGAGTTGGGCATGGTAATAAGGCTCTCAAAGACCTCTATGGATCATGTGTCACCAGGGTAAGCTTCTTCTTTTCAACCTCAATCAGGACACACATGTTTTATATGATACAAATGCACCATAGAGATTTGTAACCATATTTAAAAATGTGCTTTTTGTTTCAGGATTACATCTTGGAGGGGGAATTTGGGATGGCAGCTAACAATTTCACTCACACTGGCACCATCATAGAGAAAACCACATATGGTAATGTTAGTTTCCTCCAGGAACACAATGACTCTTATTGAGGGACTTGTTGTTCTTGTTGGTTAGTTGTAACTGATTTAACTTCTTGTACTCGCTGTGAATTATATTATTGTTGCTTGCTTTCCTACAGGTACACTCTTGCACTTTTGAGGTTCATGTTGTTTAATTGTAACTTGTTTAACTACATGCTCTTATGTTTCTTCCAATTGGCACTTATTTGCTTTTCACTATGTATGCCTCATGTTTTGGTTACCCACAATGTTTTTGGGGCTATCTCGTTGTTTATGATCATTGCCCTATGCACTTTTGTAAAGCTCTCTCTTGGAAGTCGCTTTGGATAAAAGCGTCTGCTAAATGAATACATGTAAATGTAATGTGACAGCTCTTTTTGTTAAGAATGTTTACATAAAATACTAAATCTATTATGAAGGCTACACTATTACTCATGCTTTCAAACATGTCCTTCTGACAGATCACATCACAAGGGACAAGCTGGAGAAAGTCTTGGCCATGATGCAGGGAGTAAACCAGAAGGCTCTCCTTGTGTATGTCTACATTTATGTCCGTATTCAAACGACTGAAGTCATCAAGCAACTCCTGGAGTTTCAAACATATGCCTCTTCTTGCAGATACTCCAATGTCGACATGAGCTCCCAGGAGGCATATGAACTGGCTGTGAAGGGGGCACTGCGTCCAGATGGGAAAACACCGCCAATAATGTTGGGATTGCGCTGCTTACACTTTCAACCACCCCACTTCACCCTGGGTGAGTGGTAACCAACGATCCCACTAATACCTGCTCACACATGACTGTCAATAGAGAATGCAGCTGTCTACTGCTTATACTATTTTATATATAAAATGATTAGTATCTGGTATATCAGAATATCATGTGATTATCTGTTACAGAGGTGCAGTGTATAAATGAGACACAACGATACCTGTGCAAAGTCCTTCATGAGGTGGGTTTGGAGCTCCGCAGCTCTGCAGTTTGTAAAGGAGTGCGGCGTACCAGAGATGGGCCATTCATCTTGCGGGACACTTTGACCCGCCATCACTGGGCTGCTCCTGATGTCATGCAGGCCATCCAACAGTACCGCTGTCTTACAAATGCACCCAAACACACGAGGATGGATACCAAAAGCACCATTACAGGCACACAAGAAGACAACCACACAGACAGTCAATGGCAAGAGAAGGGAGGAAAAGAAGCAATTGCTCCACTTAACTGACTTTAGTATTTTGACATAAGCTGTCCTCATATTTGTAACTTATATTTCTTATGTGATGTCTCCTCTACGGTGAAAAATGCTGCAAATGCAACATGCAGTATGATTTATTTTGCTTTAATACAATGAACCTTGTAGCGTTTTTTGCCAAACGTGAACCTGTTCAATTCACATGTATGTTATGGTATTATTGAGATTAAAGTATGTCATAAAAACATGTTTATGGGAGTAATAAGGAATGTAGATGATAATGTTGAAAAGAAACTGTTTTTATGATAACCAATCAATGGTTCCCCTAAATAGCCACATGGTGGCAGGACAAGTTGTCTTCTTGGGATGGCATTTATTTTTCTTATAAATGATGCCTTATACGACATTCTACTGTAGCACAGACTGTACAAAGTAGTCTATATATTATGCTACTATCAATTGGGTAAAAAGTTGATTGCCTACCATTTAGACATGGTTGGGAACGATTCCTGTGAGCAAGATATGTCTTGCGGATGTATTTGATCGTCGCACATTCAGCAAATCCAAAACGATACGCTTTGCCCACCGCTGTACGTAATACTTCGTAATACCACGCCAGTAATATTCAACATTTGTCTGGGTGTGTATGTTTTTCAAAATTATATATTAGTTACTAAATGTGTTTGGTTATGCTGAACACTGTTGGTTAGGTAGGCCCATGTTTGACTAAAAAGTCCTTGAGTGAATTACGAGGAGGAGCAGACCTAGCCAATACATTACTCCCCCCACCCCAATCTGAATCCTATTTAGCCTCTGTTTAATATTGGTATATTATAGTTGTCATGCAGGGACCATTGCGCTGGGTGCTTTGGGATGTGAAAGACACCCTCCTGAAGGTCCGCCGGTCTGTGGGGGAGCAGTATTGCCATGAGGCAAAAAGAGCTGGCTTGAGCCTTGATTCTGTAGAGGTGGAGACTGCTTTCCGTCGCGCTTACCGCCAGTTCTCTCGCATCCATCCCAACTACGGCACTTCTCAGGGCCTAAATGGGAAAACTTGGTGGTGCGGGGTGGTGCGGGACACCTTCCTCCAGTGTCGCGTACAGGATCCTGCCTTGCTGGACAAGTTAGCAGACAACCTATACCATAACTTCAGCAACTCGGACAATTGGGAGGTAAGAGTGTTATCAAATTCAGCGTTAGAGTTATAATATGGTTTGTCAGGGAATTAATTAAAACTCAACAGTTTGTCCTGACCAGACCATTTGAGTAAGAAATAAAAAGTTTTTTTTCCATACAATGCTGTATGGGTATACAATCTATGTAAATGTTTATTTTTATTTCTCAGGTGTTTCCAGACTCAAAAAGGGCCTTAGAGAGCTGTTCATCTCTGGGGCTGAAACTTGGTGTGGTGTCTAACTTTGACAGTCGTCTGGAAGGGATTTTACAAGCCTGTGGCCTGCTGTCTCACTTCAGTTTCCTGGTGACGTCGGAGGAAGCACGCGTCGCCAAGCCTAATCCTGCCATTTTTTACCTTGCCTTGAAGAAATGCGGTGTGCCTGCAGCTCAAGTGGCCCACATTGGGGACCACTATGCCTATGACTATATCGCCTCTCGCTCCTTGGGTATCCATGGGTACTTGTTAGATAGAGATAAGAAGCACTGCCACCTAGATGTACCCCAGCAGCATCTAATAAGTTCTCTAGAGGAGCTGTCTATAAGACTTCAGACTAATATGGGTTAATGGAATATCCCTGGGTTTCAGAAAACCATTGTACAAAATACTTAAAATAGGCTTACTATTTGTCCAGTTCACATAATTTGTAAATGTATTCTATTTGTAAAGTTATATAAATGTTATTTATACAATCAAAAAATATGTGAAATGTATTGTCTTTATTGTGGATACTTCTTAAGTGACTCAGTGTTTGTTGTGAGCAAAGTTTTTCAGTCACCTTAAACTGAGACTAGACATCAACAGTCAATATCAGACATAAAATGCCTGCCCTTAGGGCACCGTGGTGACTCAATGGTCTTACCACAAGGGCTCTGAGCTCAAATCTAGCCTGAACCATTTCCTGCACGCCCTCTTCTCTTTCTCCACCCTACCTATCTTGTCACTCTCCGTCAAAATATAGCATAAATGCCCTAACAATTCAAATAAAATGCCTGCATTCTAGTACATCAATACTGGAGGCTGTACCCAGTGTTAACTGGCCTGGCAACATGCCATTCAAACCAGTGAGGGAAGGTGTGCATTTTCTCAAAGCCTACTTTTGATGTGTTTTGTTAGTGACTAACAGGCTGAAAACCTTTTTATGGTAGTGATCTCAAAGAGGCAGGAATGTACTGAGGCAGGAATGTGTCATGTCACTGTAGCATGCAGATGTATTTCGATATGTCAAGTATACATAGTATTGAAATCAGAACTAACCAGGCAACTTGAATGGAAATAATTTTACAGCTTACTGTCCTGTACATTTGAGTTCTAAGCAGTACATCCATAAATCCACCACCTGGACCAATCTTTCAATACTACACGCATGAGCTAACAGGAAATGTGCCTGTAGGGGGAGGGGAACCCACCAGTTGGCATCCCAATGGCTTGGCAAGAATAAAACATCCTACTTTGTTGTATAGACAGTGGTCCTTTTCACTGCTCACTGCAAAATGTATCATGAATTTGCTGTGAGCTGTAAGTGGCCATTACGAGAAGACAGTGGAATTAGTTGGTGGAATCCTTGTCCCAGATTCGTGTGAGATGATGCTTCCCTCCAGCTGTGCACTCAGTCAGTTAAGCTCTTCGATCAGAACAACACATTCCCAACAAATAAATAAACATTTACGTGAACAATTTTGATAAGTGTTTTTATTGTTATTAACGATGGTGTCAGCAGGGATGTCAGAGAGAAATGCAGAGTTGTGAAAGGGACTGGAGTGGGCAGGATTGCTTAACCCTAATACTTAAATACTCTTGTTTCAAACCATCTGGTCTGAGAGATACTGTGAATGTTGGGTTAGGATCAAAAAGACCAAGAGAGGGTGTACACTGGTGAGAAGCACAGCGCAAATCTTTCAGTTATTGAAATTGAACAATGTTATAAATCCAAAACTGAAGTCAGGGACATGCGCATGGAATCTTGCACAAAATAGTTGATGCTGCCTTACATAACAGATCCGTTACCACTTGATGTTGGCTAGGTCCCTGTATCGTCACCTGTCCCTCTTTATTTTCTCCCCATCAGAACCTAAGCCTTTTGTTATCTTTAGGGATGCCCCCAGAAGAGCTCCTTAATTCAAAGCTGGCTTTAGTAAGCTCAGCCAGTTGGGAAGGGCTCCCTATAAATCCAATTGCAAGCATAATAGGATTGGGAAATACAACACAGCTCATGATGGAGAGAACAAAAGGGAAGAGCAAATTATAGAGAGAAGATGAAAGGTTAAACCAACGAAATCTGCAAAGGGAAATAAATAGATCAAGTATGTGGGTCAAACACACATTTTCACAAGAACAGGTATGTGTTCTCAGATTACATATAGACCTATACATATAGTAACCAAGGGCATAAGCAAACAAACAAATAAATGCTACAAACAAGTTCAACCTTTCCTTCAGCTAAAAAAGCACTCAAGAGGTAGGCTCTTTGTTCAGTTGAGCCTGGGGTTCAGAGTTTTATGTTTGTATTACCCCTTTTGAAATATTCAGTGAGAGGAAAAATAGACAAACAGGAAGCTTTGAACAAGACAGATGAGGGAATAAAGACCTGTAAAAGTGGAGAGAAAGCACGCAATGGATTGCACCTTCTGAAATGGCGCATCTCCGAAGATAGAGTCAAGTGAAGGATCCAACCTGGGTCAGACTGTGTAATGCTATAGGGTTACATGGAATGTGAGTGTAAGACAGCACCAAGACAAATGTTTGCAGATTAGAATGTATATATTTTTTTCATTATTATATTTTTTTACATTGAAAACAGAAAGGTCAATAACAGTACAACATTGAAGTGGTTAGTTATCTGGCAGTTATTCTGTTGGTGATGTTTCAACCAAAGACTTAATCACAGAAGTAACACTGCAGATTGTAACACATACTGACATAACTAAACATATCCATGGTCCTTATTTTATACAGAACATAATATCAGGATAAGGGTTTATATACAAGTTTACTTATATTTGACATTATTCAGTGTACATTTTCATGCTAACTATTAACTATGATGCTCATTTCCATTCTCTATTCAGATATTAACAGGGAACAAAACATGCATATATACTGTATCTCCTTAGGAAACAAGTATTGTGTTTTGGTATGTAAACAACAATGAAAACATGTTCACAACGCAACAAGACTGCACTTATACACACACTCACACTTTCATTCACATACATCCATTCACTATTTTTTATTTTTTATTCAGAAAGTATCAATTGTATCTACTTCAAAAGCAAACACATTCAAAACCCCAGAATCAAAGACAGAAAGAAAAGAATATTGGCATGTCTCTCCCTTCTATTAATTCAATCTAAATCAATCTAAATTACTTTCTAGAATGCAGACCTTTTTGCATGTTTACTCCACTCAGATCAACAGCCACAATTTTGTTTTTACCCATAACCTATTTCTACACTTACTACAACACATTTGGTCCTTGAATACTTTCCAAAAAGCCAGGCTTGTTTGCCTTCGTGAAAAGTATGACTTCTCAAAGCATAGAGTGGTGGTGTCTTCCATGACGGCATTAAATCAACACCTAGTAACTTCTGTGCATACACGCACAAGTGGTCCATAAGGTGCATTTGGCATTACTTGCACGTGAACCCATTTCTAATATCTCTAAAGAAAAGTTATACCTCTAAACCATAAGTGCACAATTTTGTGATTAAGCTTAAAGAGCAAGTGAGCTTTGACAAATTCCATACATTGAAGTAAGCAACTGAAATAAGCACAGCAATAGGTTTTCTGTTGCCAGATACTCACGCTTTTGCAACATGTGCCTGGTAACATGAAATTGTAAGGACACACAATAAATAGTAAAAAGTAATTTACTGGTTCTAAACCTCAGAGGCATTCTGAATTGTTGTTCATATTTTGTGCAGAAATTTTAATAAAAAAAAAAAAAACACTAACATCAGAGGTTAGTAGCAGCGCTGGAGTCATTCAACACCTTTACAATAACTAAAGACCTCTTCTCCAAGAAGTACAGCCCCTTGTTTCTCTTCACTGATTTAACAAAAGCAATATAAAATACGTTAATTTAGTACTAAATATACTAGAGAAAGTGGTGTATTAGGGATATTACTTTGTACAACAAGAAAGACATTGGCAATATTTGCGAGGCATATTTGTCAGACCTTTTATTCCCATATTCAAAATTGATTCAGTCAGTAGATCCTTACTCTCTTACTCTCCCTTAGTCTAAGAATACCTACAAATAAGAATTCCCCATTTTTGTAAGGTGAAGTGAGTTTATATCCCTTCCTTAAAAAATAACTAAAACTTCTTTAAAGAACACATTTTCCCTCCATTCTTTAATAAAAAAGTATCTCAGTGATTGCATAATTTATACGGTGTTTGTTAAAAAGACAAAAATGGGGAGTATTTGAGGTCCTCTTACTTGAAGTATATCACACAGGATGTCCGTCTGAGATTATGCATTTTGTTGTTCCACATCGTCTTTGGATGCAAAACTTCTTCTGAAAAGGTGGTCTCTGTCATGTCCAGAATCAGCCCTCCTGGCCATGTCCTCATAATGACACAGTGCTGGGGCTAACTCCTCATATTCCTCCTTTCAATTCTCTCTAGGTGAGCCGGGTCAATTCCTAAATCTGATGGATAGCCCGTAGTTTGATGTTGAAAGAGGTGAGTCGATTTCTCTCTCCCTCACATCTTAAATGATCCAGCTGTCAGTCAACCATCTTGGTTCCAGTCTGTAGAGATCCCAGGATGTGGAATTTCATTGTGTAAAATACCACTTAAACCACTGAAAAAATAAATAAAAAAATAACATGGAATTTAGCATGGTTACTTGGGAAAAGTCCTACATGAACACTACTGTGCAGTATTTTGCCTGGAACTCAATTTTAAGATCACTCTCTGACTCAAACCTTGCAAAGACATTCATCAATACAAAAGTTGTAGTCATGTAAAGTGACAACACAGGGTTAGCAACACAGACCATGAAAGTATGATCACATAATCTAGGCTAAAATCTATCCCTTGAAACTAACTACTCCATCAATTCTACTCCACGTTAAAGCACACTGATGAACACGACCCAATGGTACCTTGTGCATAGGGAACGTGATCTGACAGAGGTAATGAACAAAACAAAACAAAAACAATCAATCAGAAGCACCGAGAAAATAACACATCTGTACGTTTGTGATAAGTCTACTTCTATAAGAAACTTACATGAAGGGTAAGAGGCAAGTATGGAAATATTTGTCTTAGATTTGCATAACCATCGGATTGATCCATAGCATGACACTGCTGAATAAGAGAAAGCACTGAATACATCGTTTTCCAGTCATTGCTCTTAATCTAGTTGTCTATCAACATTAAGCTAACAGATAAAAAATATGTTAGTATGACAATGGAGGCATTGTGCTTTTTGTCAGAATAAATATTCATTTCCAGTAAACTTGTTGAAACATTATATATGTTTTAACTAGTTATTAGGTATAAACATCATAGGACTAATGTATTGTGAAAGCCAGATGGGTCTTGAGTGCACAGGGACAGTTCAGTCACTTTGATGAATTGAATACCTGCCAATCAGGTATATACCCTCCATGGATTCCAGTTTCAAGAAACATCAGTGAGCAAAATTACTGAATGGACTGAAGACAAAAGAGAATTGAAGTATCTACCACTTTCAGTTTGACAGCAGGATGCTTTTCCTGTCAGCCTACTTCCAGGTTTTTCTGGGACACAGTAGAAGGCCTGGGTCCGCCTATGACTTTCACGCCTCCACCAGCAACTAGGAAATAAAGGACAAATCACCATGTAAGAAAACCACGTGTGGTTATATTCAACTACGCAATTACTTTATGACACAAGTGTGATGGGGAAATATTTGCGGATTGATCACATCACTGTGTACTGTAAGGCACTCACTGTAAAAGAGTGCAGAGCAGCATCATCATGACACTACCAATCACACATAGTACCAGCACTGTGGCGACTGTCTGTTGCCTGTGATTGGTTGCGACCACAGCCAGCAGGTCAGCATGTTCACACCTCATCCCAACGAAACCAGGGTGACACCTGCATGTGATGGACAGGGACTGAGTTGACATGGTAATAATTATGTTCTACATCCTCAAGGCATAAACTTGAATCTCATGTGATATTTTAGATTTGCCAAGTTTTCAGATGTAATAGGTTCCAAGCATCACAGAATACCAAAAACAGACTTTGAGTATAAGTCAGATGTATTCATTCTCAATCCTCCCTAAACTGAAAGATCTCAGGGTGCAAACCAAGGAGTGGCAGAGACAAACCTAAACATGTTTTGCAGTAAATCTGTGTGTGTGTGTGTGTGTGTGTGAGAGAGATGCTCCTTGCTTATTCATGCACGTGACAGAAAGTTACACTTACACACATGCAGGAGTCTCCTCCACTATCAGGAAACGACAGATCCCATTGAAGCAGAAATGGGTGTGCGAGTCCGGACAATCATCAAAATGAGAGCGAACGGCTGCTGCCACAAACTCTGTGAGAGAGATATGGAGCCATTACTTTACATTTTGAACCGTAATCATAGAGCTTTAATCTATTAAAAAATCTAAATGCTCCTTTCTAGTAAGTGTGACCCTTTTCCATGACTTCAGAGGTCAGTGTCTAAGGTATCTGTCATAGGTCAGGTTTTAGCTCTAAGTCTACAAGAGGACACCCGTGCTGCAGAGTTCCAGGGCAGCAGGGTCGCTTACGTCAAGGGCAGTCCAGAAGAAAAAAACAGCTATGCATTAAGAGGTGCTGGATTCAAAGAGACAAGGACTAAATTCCCAATTTGACATAGCAAACAAAAAGGTCTGTCCATCAACCCCATTAGAGCTCAGGAGAAAGCCCATCCCTGCAGGGAATACAACCTAGAATTCACCCCATTTCTTCAGTTACACACTCCATCAAACACATTGTCTAGGATGAATATTATGCAAGACAAGTGGAATAAAAGTCCCAAAAGAAACATAACTTTTATGATTATAAAGCTTGATGCAAGAGGACAATGATAGCCAAGTTGGCTATCATTCATTAGAAATGAATAAATGTAAATGTAAGTTACAGAGCACCGTTTTGAATATACAAACAGCTCCAATAATACTCAAACTACATGCTTGCTCAAATTGCTTTGCACAAACACAGTTCTATGTAGGTTTCTTAGGGCAGCCAAAACAGATGTTACAATGTGGCATTCAGAGAGAAGGGGATGGTAAGCAGACAGACAGATAGCTGCATTACAGCAGTCACACACTCCATTCCAGTGGCCTTTTGGATTCCAGCCTACATGCATTGTCTCCTTTCAGGCCCTGTAAAAGCCCTCTGTTTTCCCAGAGGCATTTGCCCTACCAGTCTCTTTCCATGTGATTTTGGCAGTCAGTCCAGGATGAAATTCATGAGGAAATCAGTCATTATAGGGCATTTCTGAATTTTATATGGAGCCTTGTAGATAGTTACAGTAATTTCTAGCTGCAACCTAAGCAGTGCTTTATATTCTTCTATTTCAGTCACTCCATCAGAAATTTCTAGCTGCAACCTAAGCAGTGCTTTATATTCTTCTATTTCAGTCACTCCATCAGACTATCTTTCTGGGATATCCCAATACCCAGCACTCACAAGACATGTTTGCTTGTGCAGACACTTACTTTTCACTGGAATTGTAGTAGTAATGGGAGTGGTAGAAATAGTGGTGGAAGAGGTGGCAGCGGTTGTTGTGGTGGTAGTAGCTGAAGTATTAGAACCAATGGTAGAATTACCCTGTCCCGTACCATAGGTAAAGAAGGACCCTATAGGATGGAACACATTATAGAAGCGTTGATACAGAACTTTTAGGACGTTTAACGGAAATCATGAAATGAGGACACCAGTTAGCATAGTGAAGAAAGTTATTTCTTTAAAATGTGAATCAATTACTCTACTATCGCTAACATCCCAACACAAATACTCTTAACATGGTATGAACTAGATATACTTGTTTTACAGTTTGGCTCAAATTCAGTGTGTGCGGGTGTAGCTATATCTATTGTAAGAGAGAACTGATTATATAAATTAGACCTGCATCAGACAGGGAAGCCTCTTAGTTATTGATGATGAGGCCCTCTGAGTATTACCAAGTACAACCTCCAACAAAGAGACTGTGCTGCGTCCTACTGATCAGCCAACCAAAGGAGCAGGGTCAAGTATCCATTACTAACAGGATGAGTCCATTAAAAAACTATACATAGCTGGTGTTCACACACAGACGATAAAGAGTTAGAATACAGGCTTACAGGAATACAGGAAATACAGGCTTTTTTAATGGAAAAGGCCTACATGTGGATGGATCAACTGAGGCAAATCCACCAAACAAGTTAACATTTTTGTCTTCTGTCTTCATAAATGAAATCACCCACATAAAAGGGATCCAGGCAATTAATTTAGCTGTGGGTCATAGGTGCACAGCAGACCATTTCCCGATAGGATCATTAATTAACGTACATGAACTTGCATGATTTAGACTAGTCCACTTGATACCACGTTTATGTAATCAAAACACGTATTTGATCATGCACACACGATGCACATCTATCACATTTTTAAACCAATATTTGTTTCAACAAGGTTTTAGCACTCACCAGTAATGAGAAAGATCGTGTCCCAGAAAACGCGATTCATTGTGAAGTCTTGTTTTTGCTTATCCACCAAAATGTGAGTAGCCAATACAGCTTTCTCCAGTCCATTAACACTTGTAGGCCTAATTACACGTTCTTATTAGAAAAGAAAATGTTACACTCTAAAACTGATTTGATATTAAATCCTGTCTATGCTACGTAGGCTACTTTATTGACCGTCTGCAAGTTAGCAAACAAATGTTCAGACTTCAGCCAATGCCAAGTGCAAGCGTAGTGTGCGTGAATGACATGTCATCGTTAAAGTGTCTTTTAAGAAGTAATTAAATCTCTTATTATTTTCTGAATATTTTTTTCCGTAACGCTACTTTCCATTATAAAGACGGTCAATCCAAATGGCTTCCTTTCGAATGGTCTGCATCAATAGAAGACACCTCCAAGAACACGTATCTAATCTCATCCCCCTCCGAGGATCCACTGAAGAGACAGTGAGATACTCTAATTGAAAAGGAAGGGGAGAGTTCATTCAACATTCGGCATGGCTCACCACTCCTTCTTCCCAGTAGGGGGAGGGCAGGGAAGTCCAAACGCCCAAATGAGTCCGCTTGAAGTGTAAAATAGGACTACACTTATCACAATAATTAAATTAGGCTTTCATAATTCAATTTCATAACTCAATAACAAAATATGTAATGTCCTCATATTTTAACTTACAACAGTAGTAGCCTAGCTTTGACAACAGTTGTTGACTATTTCAACAACCAGAATGTGTAGGACCTATGCTCTGTAACAAACCTAATATATATGCTAAATCAATATAAATAGCATATCATTGTTGGCGAATTAAGCCTAGGCCTACATTACAACTTTTTCTACAAAATTAATGTAAAGGAAAAACATAGGAACGTGGAATAATCCAAGTTGACGGGCCACTTTTAGTTTAACTGTCGATCATGCCTCTGACATTTGGTCTTCAACTCCGTTAGCTCCTCTTAGGCTACTCATCCTAAACGGGCCTCATTTTTATATATGTTCAGGTCATGTAGCCCACTTTTGTCGACAGTAGCTGTTTTTAGTGATGGGCATTCCGGCTCTTTTTCGTGAGCCGGCTCGTATGGCTCAGCTCACTAAAAAGAGCCGGCTCTTTTGGCTCCCTAACGGCTCTTTAAAAAATACATGTTTTAACTATGAATTTGACCATGATAGGTGTGAAAACAATTTTATTAAATTATGAAATGAAATCATACTCGACCGTAACCACATATCTTTAAAAATGCATTGATTTGTCATGGCTCTCCTCCGAGTTTTGACTACTCTGACTGTGTGAGTTGGCTCGGCCCTCCCTCATGCAGGATTGACAGGAACAGACGATGATCGTGTGCGCCTTTAAGCCTACAAGTATTTTTTCGTTGTTCTTTGAATTAGTCAATTATTTTAAATACAATTAAAATTCATTATTTCATAATCATTTAGTTTTTATAGGCTGTATTAATCTATTAAAAATAGAGTCGGCTCTTCAGATATGCGAGCCAGCTCCCGACGTTCAACTTCAAGAGCCGGCTCTTAGAGCCGGATCGTTCGCGAACGACCCATCACTAGCTGTTTTAGCTCCATCTGGTGGCTAGATAGCGCCAGTCACCATGCCACAGAGCCGCAAATTTGTAACTGCGATCACTCGCTCAGTGTACAGGAGTGAGTCAGAACAGTTTTGAGTGCTCTCCCAAACAGTGTTTTTAGCGTATCCAGTGTTTAAAACAACCATACTCGATTCAGCATGTCAGATCTTGCTGTGGAAAAGGTACCGTAACATTTTACATTATACGTCATATTTTAAAATACATGAGAAAAATGTGCCTACTATCCAGATACCCATGAAGCTTAAAGTCACCAGTACTCAAGTCTCAGCAAATGTGTGCTATTGTTACAATTGGTCCTCTCAGTTGTTCTCTGGTACAGTATACTACATTCCAATGTGTTATGTATAACCTCAGGTGTAAAGCTAAAATTGTTAATTTGACCACCCTGTGCTTAGGGTGCCAGATGTTGATATAGGCTCTCCAATTTCTCATTTGAAATAAATACTGACAGATATACCTTAACAGGGCAATGTCCGAATGTTGGCATTAATGGTAACTTCAGCTGCTATTGGAGGCACACTACAGTATGGCTACAACCTTGCCATCATGAATGCTCCTACCATTGTAAGATCATCATCCCCACCATCTTGTGTGTTTGTATTTGTGTCTTCTGTCAGTGAAACCCTGTTTTTTCCATTATCGGTTTTCTTTGTCTGAGCTCATACCGTAGATTAATGTGTGACTATTCTCTTTACTTGCAGTTCATTCAGAATTTTGTAAATGAGACATTCCTGGAGCGCTGGGATGTCCAGTTGCAGGATTACCAAGTGACACTGGTTTGGACCTTCATTGTGTCAATATTCTCCCTGGGAGGCTTGGCAGGAGCTCTTATAGGTGGACCTATGGCCATACACTTTGGAAGGTAATGAAAGGCATAAAAGAGTCAAATCAATGCCATTTGCAAGGTGTCTTGAACAACTTGTTATGGTTGGTATACAAACAAGTTGTTGAAATGGCAGAACACTAGTGGTTGCACGTTTTTACACACCCACAATGTCTCAACTATCCATTTATCTCAGTGGAGGGAGACTTAAAGTACAACAATCACAGCTAAACTGTAATAGGAAAAAACAATGTTTGACCAAAACAGTAATTCATTGTTCTGTGGAGGTGAGTCTTCAATCTGCAATCATGCTGTGCAGGCAGCACCATAACACAACAACACAATTACTGTTAAGTTTTTCAACAATCATACCCCTCCACAATGTAACCATAGAGTCAAGATCAGAAAAGATCATGAAAGTTTGCACAGACAAGGAATTTACTTTGGCAGGAAGGTACATACATTCAACATATAGGGATCATACATTTTGAATAGTGGTGTACAAGACTAACTATACTAACAGTACATATTTGCATGTACAACAAAACTGACTCACCTAAACAGGATTACCTATTTTTAGATGATAGAGATGGTCCGATCAGTGATGTCTGATCCACAGCAGCCCACATTTGAGTGAAAACAAAACAGATGTGTTCTTTTATTGATCCATCAGGAAGAAAACCTTGCTGTTGAACAACATTTTCCTGATGCTGGGTTCAGTCTTAGCTCTGACAAGTAGAGCTGCCAAATCTTTTGAAATGATCATCCTCTCTCGAATCTTGGTTGGAATCAATGCTGGTACAGAGGGCTGTGTTATATTACCCTTTTGACAGTATCCTTAATGCATTCTCCATGTGCTTATAAGTATGTCTACTTTTGAAGTGGGGGAAAATGGTTGAACAATTACAAATTCCAAGTGTACGTTTCCTCTATGTATGTTTGCAGGGATCAGTATGAATGTACAACCTATGTATTTTGGAGAAAGTGCTCCAAAGCATCTGCGAGGAGCAGTGTCCCTGTCATCAGCTGTCTTTACATCATTTGGGGTGGTTTTGGGACAGGTCGTTGGTCTCCGGTAAACACAGATAACACACAAACATAAGTTTTACTGTATTGGAACCCAATATGCAGTTCCATGCTCCATGGTTTAAATTTGGGATGATGACATCCACGCCATGTAACTTTGCAGGGAGATCTTGGGCAGTGAACCCCACTGGCAGTACCTCTTAGCCAGTAATGCCATCCCAGGCATAGTTCAGCTTCTGACTTTACCCTGGTTCCCTGAAAGCCCTCGCTATCTCCTCATCGACAAAGGGGACAAGGAAGCTTGTATCAATGGTAGGTGAGATACTGTAAGCCCTCCCCTGTGTTTGGCGAGAAGAAGAAACAGTTAAGTAAAGATTGAGTTGTAATGGTGTTTTTTGTTGTTCCTCCATGTTAGCTCTGCGGATTCTGCGCGGGTGTGAGGTCCAGCGAAGTGAGCTGGATGAGATCCTGCAGGAACAGGCTGAGGCCAAGGGTTTAAAAGCCAGCCGGCCATGGGAGCTGTTCACTGACCGTAGCGTTCGCTGGCAACTACTGACCATCATAGCTACAAGCAGCGCTATGCAACTATGTGGGAATGACTCGGTGAGACGTGACAGGACCTCATGTAAGGTCCTGTATGATGGTGGCAACTTAAGATCCTTTTAAATGTTGAGTCCCATACTTTGTTATGGTCCTCCCAAGTAAGGTTACTGCCTGCCAAGTTGTCTCTCTCCTTTAATAATTTTTTTCTTAGTGTGTAAGAAAACCTACAGTAAAAGTGACCTACCTCTGAAGCACACCACTGTCTGCTTGTAAAAAACACACCAGATCAGATAAACAATGGCTCAAGTTTCCCCTGGGCGGTCTTTCCATAGCACAGACACGACAGTAGATGTTCTATCAATATTTCATACTGTGTGCGGACAGCTTCAATTTCAGTGTACCTTTAAAACAATGTGCACTGATCATGACACAGTTTTGCTGTTTTAATGCTTTGTTAAGGGAATTATTGGTGATCAGAACAGAATGTTTACATTGTAATTCAAAAAGGTAAAGAACATGCACATTTTTTTGTCACCTGTATGTCCCAAACAGCCTACTAGATTGTTCAAGTCACTGAAGTGTTTTTTGGTTTGAAAACAGAGATTATTAGAGGAGGTTATTTTCGTCTTGATTTATAATTCCAATTCAATGTTCGATGTTTTAATAACTGTGGGAAAATGTGTCTCTTCCTCACAGATTTACTTCTATGCCTCCTATGTGTTTCAAGAGGCTGGGATGTCTTCTGAAAAGATCCAATACATCACCATAGGCACTGGCACGTGTGAATTTACAGCCTGTATAATGTGTGTGAGTATTCCAGAAGGATGCATGTGGCAGTTATGTAAGTACCTAGAAGGTTGGGAGAGAGGGAGTTTTCTTCTCTAGTTAAGTATTGCAACTGGGCTACTAAAATAGCTTCTCTGTAAGACAACATCTTGCATTCCAGAGCCAGCTAAAGCTTTTCACTGGCTTACTGTTCGGATTATAATGAATTACATGAAGGCGAGGTTGAAGCTGAAAAGTATGTTGTTCGATGTACCTTTCCTCAGAATCTGCTGATTGAGAGGCAAGGCAGAAGATTTTTGTTGATAGGGGGGTACGTTTTGATGACAGGCTGGGCAGTCATCTTCACAGTAGCACTGTCCCTTGAGGTATGTATCCAACTCAAGCCTGTCATTTACTTTTTTAATTAATTCAATACATCACTCATCCACTAGGAGTCATAGTTTCTACATGATACAGGTCTGACCAGGAGGTGTTGGGTGGATGGGTGGGATTCACAAAAAAAACTCTAATAAAAAGCTTCCACTCGCCCAGAGATATAAAGTAGTACTGTGATTTGGTCTGTAATCTTTTATGACATGTTTAATCAATTTAACTTTTCACAAAAACAGCACAATATACAGTGGATGTCGTACTTGAGCATGGCATGCATCTTCACTTATATTCTGAGCTTTGGCATGGGACCAGGTATGTCTGAAATTGTATCACAATGGGGCACAGCTTACACGAGAGATGTGATGATTTATAAGAAATATACCCTTGCATCATACTCAGATAATATCACGTAATACTCAGATTTTCTATGTAATTGCAGTACGACAAATAGAGTTGTATACCTTTTTGTTGTTCCCTTCCCAAATCAATTACATTAATTTTCCAACAAATTTGTATTTGCCCTCAGCTGGAGTGACTGGGATCCTGCCTACAGAGATCTTCAGTCAGACTGCCCGGCCCGCAGCCTACATGATAGCTGGTTTTATGATGTGGCTAAACCTCTTCATAATAGGAATGATATTTCCATTCCTAGTGGTTAGTAGCAGCAATAGCAAACACCAATATATGTATCAGCACAATACACGTTCACACCACACTTATGTCTCTTTGTCTAACTGCCATACTCTGTTCTCTCTCTTTAGAGTGAGTTGGGCCAATTCTGCTTTGTCCCCTTTGGAATTGTCTGCCTTCTGTCTGCTCTGTTTGTGGGCTTGGTTCTGCCTGAGACCAAGGGAAAGACATTGACAGTCATTGCAAATGAGTTCCACAAGCTGAACTACAGAAGCCAGGACAGGCAGATTTTAACTACCACTCAGGGCCAGTACCAACTGGGTGAAATGTGCAAGTCCACTGCCTTATAATTATGCTTTCAGCACAGCCTGACAAGTAGGTTAATCAGATTGTATCACCAAAGTTACTTCAAAATGTCAGAAGTTCCTTACAAAATGTTGTGAACATCCATAGTTTGAGGAATTATTTTGATGAATCCAAAGTGTAACTTTTGAATCTGTTACTTCAAATAGATTGTTGCTTGTTTCAATTTGATGGAGTAAAATAAATAATCTTGAATATATATGACTGCTATTATTGATCTCTATATGTTTCATCCTGATACAGCCAAATAGTTTGAAACCACAACTATGTTTTTACACACCCAAAGGAATAGTGGCAGACGTTCAATATTCTTTATACCCATATGCATAAAAAGCACTAGCAGAATTTCACAAAATCTAAAAATACAAAAAACGTATAGATTCATGAATTCCTAGCCAGACTGTGACCACAGTGTCCTGAAAATTGCATCTCTTAATACTCTTAAAAAGATCATCTATAATGTTCCTGTTCCTTTTGGGTTCTTTCAAAATCATACAATGTCCCCATATTCAATGAAACTGGCTAAGAAATTTTATGTAGTTGGGATAATGATCATATGAACTAAGCCATTTCCTGGAGGTTGGCTGACATGCATTGGAAAAATACGAACAATATGTATACTTTTGTAGCTACGTTCATTTACAACATTGTAATTACTCTAAATATCCATCATTCAAAGACAAAACATTTAATAAAATGTATTCATAAACATGTATTCATGTATAAGGGTTCACACCTGTCATATTTGGTCAGTTTCAATCGGACCATGGTCCGTTTTCTCTGAAAGTCCGGTTCGTTTGGAGAGGTGAGAACATGCATTCGAACTAAAAATACATGCGGACCAAACAACCGAACCATGGTTCCTCTAACAGACGGGACTCGGTCCGGTTCCAAGTGAACCATTCAGTTCAGTTCGCTTTAGGTGTTAACGTAATCGTAATTTATTATGAAAATTAAAAAACGTAGGCAGCAATACATAAAAGTGGAAAAGTGTTCGTCGGACGAAAGAAAATAATTCCCATGGTTTGATGACCTGGATATAATAGTGGGTAAAAGACCAACGAGCAACCCAAAATACGTGCTCGTGCAAAACCAAATCATAACAATTAAATATATTACAATCGCAATACGCTGCTGTTGCTCCATTGTTGTTCGTGACAAGGAAGTGATTTTCCCTCACACAGTTTTTTTTTAACAAACGTCATTGTTTTTTTTTTTTACAAACGTTGGTTTGCTTAAAACAGGAAGTGAACAATAACCGGACCATAATGAAAAATGCAACAAAGTAGCAACTCATCCACTGATTCTGACCAAGCAATCGGACTGTGAAAGCACCCTAATATTAATTGTCCCCCTTCTCAATAAATACAGGACATACAGGAACTTGCAAAAAAACTGTATTTGTACTACCTTGTGCTATTTGATTAACCTGACTCACCAGATGGTTTGTCACACATATCCGTACAAAATACATGACAGGTGATTGGATGAACTATCTGTCTATCACTTTCCAAATCAAATGTCAACTTCAACCACAACCACAGCTGCCAGTAGTTCTTTAAAATATGTTGATTGGTCCAAACCTCTGTGGTTAGGCCACAAATGGAGAAGGTTGGAGGATAATGGATGGAGGTTGGCCAGATAGATTCTCATGTGGTCGTGATCTCGCAAATCCAGCTGTCTTGCAAGCTTACTATTGGATGCACCAACAAAACAATGGGTAAGTCATTCTTGTTCAGACAAGAAACCCCTATAACCCTCCCACAAGCTAAACTATGGGAAATAATTTACAAGCGATGGACATGATGCTGTTATTGCAGGTAATAACCAGATAAGATCCAGTTTGGCCCAGGTTCCATCCCGTTGTCTGTACATATTGTTAACTTATTCTGCACTAATGGTTTAAATGACCAACCCAGGCTAACTGATGTTTGACCATGGGTGGAGATATAATGGCCCTTTATGTTGTGTGTATCCTCCTCATCCAAAGCTACAGGTGGGTCCACAGCACGCTTGTTCTCCAGTGCCAGTCAGCAGCCAGGGAGACACTGCAAACATGAAAGACACTCTGAAAGAATTGGTAAGAAGGACACTTTATGACCATCAACAACACTGTCACTTGTGTCAGGGTTCATGTATAAACTCAATGTGTCGTGACTTTTGAAAAACAGTCGATGTGTTCTTTCCATTTCTATAGGTGCAGTATTGGAGGCTTTACCTGTTAATGTTAGTCTTGGGAATTGGAGGATCATTTCAGTATGGGATCCAAGTTTCCATCATGGCATCCCCGGCACAGGTTAGTCGATGGCATGAGGTTATGCAAGTATGTCTCAGTGAGTGTGATACTGAAATTGTCTTTCAAAACAGAGACACCTACTTTTTAGATTAATAATTAAATGTATGAACATACTGAAAACAACAACTGAAATATTGCAAGTTTGTGATGAACTTGGATTCTGACAATACCTTTGTGAAATGAGAATGAAACGCATGCTGGTCAGCCAACATGTGTTTTTTGTTAGAAAATAATTTCATAGAATGTCATAAATTCCCTTTCTTGGTGAGAGAATATTCTCAGTTCTCCAAATATTACTGATTCCTTTACGTTTAACTCCTGACTTACCAGTGGAGTCCTACTGGCCTGTGATTAATGTAGCCTACCTGAATGTGATTCTGTGAAAGCCCTGGTAGGAGTGACATAATAATAAACAAATTGAAATAAACGTATGTTCTAACTGTCCATCTTAGTATGCTAAAGAAAGGCATATCTCTCCGTCTGCAGCATATCCAAGGTTTTGTGAACCAAACATGGCTGGGCCGGTATGAGGTTCCAGTGGAGGATTCCACCAACATGCTCATCTGGTCCTTCATTGTGTCTGTATTCAGTTTGGGTGGATGGCTCGGAGCTATCCACAGTGGCAGCCTTCCCGCTGTCCATGGCAGGTGCAGTGAGATACAAACACACAAATATTACACCCCCAACCCACAGTAATAATACACACACGCGGTTACACATGCGTTTATACATGCTTTCACACACACACACACACACACACACACACACACACACACACACACACACACACACACACACACACACACACACACACACACACACACACAAAGTCTATAATCATCTCAGCAGTGTATGATGTCAATTTTTTTTTGTAGGAAGAAAGCCCTGTTATTTAACAATGTGGTGGCCATTGTAGCAGCTCTTGTTATGGTCTTCAGTCCCATGGCCAAGTCTTTTGAGATGATCCTGCTGGGCAGATTTCTCTACGGATACAATGCTGGTGAGTGTTATGTTTTTGTGTATAAATGTATGCATATGTGTGTTTGTTTCCACTGGTTTGTGCGTGGTTCTAACATTTACAGGATCAAACTCGTATTTGTCATCAGGTTCTTTGTTTGTGAAAGCATATGTCTCTGGCTGTCTTTCTCTTAACTTAGGCCTTGGGCTGAGTGTAAACTTGATGTATTTGGGCGAGAGCTCTCCCAAGAAAATGAGAGGATTCATGAGTCTCACTTGCTCCATCTTCATTGGACTTGGGAAGATTTTAGGCCAAATTTTAGGCATCAGGTCAGTATATCCGAGTCAGAATCATCAAAAGGTTAAACTAGGTATGATTACTTAATTAATGATTGACTAATGACTATTTTGCTAAGTTGATATTGACAGCAGCGATGTTGTCCCCAACTCCTCCTCTTCATCATTTTTGCAGGGAGTTGTTAGGGAGAGATGACATGTGGCCATTTCTGCTTGGCCTTTGTGGCCTGCCTGCTGTCCTTCAACTCCTGGCCCTGCCTTTCTTTCCTGAAGCACCTCGATACCTCTATATTGACAAAGGTGACACTGAGGGCTGCAAAAGAGGTATGTGAACAAGGCCTTTTATTGCAAAAATGTATCTGGCTCTATGTGTACGTTATATTTTATATGTATGTGTCTGTGTATATGTATGTGTGTTTAAGCCTTACAGTGGTTATGGCAAGAGGATGACCTGAAGCTTGAGTTAGATGACATGGATAAGGAAAGAGAGAGCTCCCAGGGTCTGAAGACTAAGACAGTGCTGGACGTGCTGCGATCCCGCTGTGTAAGATGGCAGACGCTGGCTCTGGTTTTCCCTTGTGCTGGTGTTCAGTTCTGTGGAATCAATGCTGTGAGTCAACTTTTTCCACCGTTAATATAAAGTTTCCACTGAAGTAATAATGTACCCGTTTTAATTCCTTCATCGTTAGTAAACATATGTCCTCCCTCTTCTCTCCTGTCTTCCTGTCTATTAGCTGTATTTCTATTGTTTTGACATTTTCCGTGAAGCTGGAGTCGCAGAGGATAAAATGCAGTACCTGTCCATTGGCATTGGGGCAACAGAGCTCATTGCCGTCAGTTTCTGTGTGAGTACTGCAACAGGACACACATTAGGACAGAAATAAAACTAGTGGGAATCATACATTGAGACATTCACGTGAACTGTCCCACTTGTAAATAAAAAGCCTAAATATTGCACTGTACATCTGTCCTGTAATGAAAGAGGACTGTTGTGTCTCAGTCCCTGTTGATAGACCGTGCTGGCAGGAAGAATCTGATGGGTTATGGGTACCTGTTGATGGGGGCCATCATGTCTGTGCTGATTGCCATGCTGTATTTCAAGGTATGCTGTACCGCTTTAATTTTCATATGCTGCCTGTTCATTAAACATATATGAGAAGAAATACAGCTTTGTTTTCTCCTCAGGATCTCTATTTCTGGATGCCGTATATAAACATCACCCTTATCTTCTCAGTCATCTGTGTGTATGGACTTGGGCCTTGTAAGTTTCATGGACATACCAGATTCCACATAGGCTTGTATTCACTGGATTCGAGTGGATAGTTCATACGTGTAGTGCTTGTGTGGTACATGCACACTGTCATGTAACTCTTGCTTTTTAGGTGGAGTGGCAATGGCTCTTCCGGCTGACCTCTTCCTGCAGGCCTGGCGTCCCTCCGCTTATGTGATCAGCGGCACTGTCAACTGGCTGGGCCTGTTCCTCATTGGCATGTTCTTCCCCTACATAGTGGTGAGAATCAGCCAAACACTCAACATATGGTTAGCTGTGATAGCTCATTTGTTTTATGTTTTTCTTCCTACATTTGTTGACTAAACATTAGATCCATAGCTCAGTCACACAGCTAATTTAGTAATTTTTTGGCTCACACAGGATGGGATGGGAGAGTTCTGCTTCCTGATCTTTGTGGTCTACTGCATTTCCAGTGCAGCATTCATGCTATATTTCATCCCTGAAACCACTAAGAAAACTGTTATGGATATCACGGAAGACTTTAACAAACTGAACTACAAAAACAGGAAATCTGACACAGAAAAGGCTAGCTTTGGTTTTGTAACAAAATTCTGAAAATGTGTATAATTAAAAATTCTGAAAGCCCACATCACACACCGTTTCATTTGTAATTTAATTAGCTTTACCTTTGAGATGCTTGTCCTTAACTGATCTTATAACTGAATTTAAAAATCAGCATGTTTTACTATCATGAACAACCAAAACCACTGTTTCCACTTTTGTTGAAACTTGAAGGTTTTGAGCATGATTGGAAATAAACAAAAGTACCTAATATCACTGTCATTTGTTATTGTGTCCACAGTTTCAAGGTGAATTTCACTTATATCCACAGAACAATATAACCACAAATAGTATAATTAACAGAAAAATGTAACAGAACTGAATAAGAGTTTCAAATAAATGTTTATTTCATCGCTCACCTCTGTAGCAATAGGAGACAACAGACTCAAAAACTGAGTACAAAAACAAACATCTATAGAAAAGTATGCTTATATTGAAATATGTCCAAAGATTTATAACAAAACATGTAACTCACATGTTTAAAGAACAATCTTGCAGAATACAATGATAAAATACAGAGTTAACATACTGTACATCTTGTGTGTGCATGTTTTTATACAAAAGTGTCAATGCAAGTCACTCCTTGTATGATTTACCTTTTAAAAAAGAGGTCCTTTTTAATCCACTGCTGTGCACTATCAGTATTTGGAAGGCACTTTGCAACAGACCAAAATAACATGATAAAACAGTAAGAGTATCTACAAAATCACACACAAAAACATCCCATACACCGAGTACCAACATGGGTGAGAAACAACACCACCAGACAGCCAGTATATATAAACAGTGAGCCATTCCATTGTGCCACAACTACCGACTGTAGCATAAGAGCATATTTCTAAACGTCTCTCACTCATCCAATAAATAACATAAAATAAGTCTGGGGCTGACTTGTATTCCATCCACAGTGAGAATGCAAGCGCATCCCTATGGAGGAGCTCAAAGTAGGGTACTAATGGCCTAGGCAGACTGATTGGTCAAGCCACGAGTTATGCTACAGGTAGAGTAAGCACTACCAAAGCAAGGTGACAGTGTTTATAATGAACAGTGATACTACTTGTCACCATCCAGTGGACAACATTCCATCCCAAATCAAACCCACATAATTATACTAGAACAGAGTATATAACACTGTTCACTGGGTGTGCAGTGTGGTTACTTTCAAATAAGCAAAATCTACATCCAACTACATAATGGACAAGGAAAAAACATTAACCTATGTACAGGCTCCCTATTTGATCATATACATGTATAGTGTATACAATATACACTTGTTACAATCACAACAATAGAACTATAAATAAAAAAGGAATGTACGGAGCTTGATCAATCAACTGAATTTGATGTTATAAGACAATAAAAGCATATCAGAGAGAATAAAACGCAGACAAAATTAGCACGCTCGCTTACACTTGTTATACTACCAGTTAGGCCTCCTGATTCTAACATAACTTAGAAAAATTTGCTATATCAGCAGACTACATCAACATTTCAATAAACAATTAAAAAAAGTTGCACAAAGCAAACAGGGCAATGAATAAGTTAATAAAATATACTCTACATTTCTCAATTTCAATCGTCAAACCTGAATTTGGTCCCTGTTTATAATGCAGAATTGATTTCACATTACGTGACCAACAAACAAACTTATCTTAGAATTCCAGAGCTAAACATTCTCAAATCGCTTGAGGCAATGGGCATAATCCTTACCCTTTTCTTTTTGTGTGTGTGTGTGTGTGTGTGTAGGGGGGGGGGGGTCTGAATTGGCTTTGCTGCAGTGTAGTTAGGGATTCATCTCAAGCCTCTAGCAGCCAGGTGCTATGAAGTGAAGACGGGGCCACAACTGCAAGATTTGATATGATTGTTTTAAATGTGTTTTCAAAAGCTTGGTAGCAAAGGATTATTGTTAAGTCTTATTGTCTGCTAATTACCTGGTCTCTTTAGTGTTGACAATGCTTTTTGCAAAATCCTTATTTGTCAAGTAGATAACATGAGTTTTTGGTAATGAATTGAAAGGGCTTGATTATACATTACAGAGAGTAAAGTCATTAAATAAACTGAGCAAAGCAAATATGGGTATAACTTGGTAGACAAATCAATGATGTTGCTTAATGTAAAGAAAATGTATTTACAATTTATTTAGCTCCAAAATGGTAAATATCAACAAATTATAGCCCATAATACAGAGACATGACAAAATATTATGAATATCTGAACAGCAGAGTAGTCTTCCAAGAAAGTCTAGTTAAGCTGAGATGCTGAATGCCAGGTGACTGATCAAATCTAGACCTCATCTGGAGAAAGGCAGTTCGCACAGACTCATCAGCACTAGAGTCACTTTTCCCCA